>NW_028270159.1:25597721-26197721 GCF_037043375.1 Chiloscyllium plagiosum | reverse complement strand
CTGTATTACTTCTTCAAAAAACTCAATCAAGTTAGTGAGACATGATTTCCCACACACAAAGCTATGTTGACTATCCTGAATCAGTTCCAAATACACATAGACCCTCTTCCTCTAGGTTTTTTCAACAGCTTGCCCACCACCAAAATCAGACTCACCAGTTCACTGGCTTGTCCTTACCACTTTTCTTAAATATTGGTACCACGTTAGCCGATCTTCAGTCTTCTGGCATCTCACCTGTGACTATCGATGGTACAAATATCTCAGTAAGAGGGCCAGCAATCACTTCCCTAGCTTCCCACAGAGTTCTACGACACACCTGATCAGGTCCTGGGAATTTATCCACCTTTATGCATTTTAAGCCATTCAGCACCACCTCCTCTGTTAAATGGATATTTTTCAAGATGTCACCATCTATTTCCCTACATTGTATATCTTCCATGTCCTTTTCCACAGTAAACACTGATGCAAAATATTCATTTAGTATCCCCCGTATCTCCTGCAGCTCCACAAAATGTCTGCCTTGCTGATCTTTGAGGGGTCCTATTCTCTCCCTCATTACCCTTTTGTCTTTAATGCATTTATAAAATCCCTTTAGATTCTACTTAACCCTATTTGCCAAAGCTATCTCATGTCCTCTTTTTGCCCTCCTGATTTCCCTCTTAAGTACACTCCTACTGCCTTTATACTCTTCTAAGGATTCACTCGATCTCTGCTGTCCATACCTTGACAAATGCTTCCTTTTTTTTCTTAACCAAAACCTCAATTTCTCTAGTCATCCAGCTTTCCCTGCACCTACCAGCCTTTCCTTCCACCCTAACAGGAATATATTGTTTCTGGACTCTCATTATCTCATTTCTGAAGGCTTCCCATGTTCCAGTCAGCCCTTTACCTGCGAACATCTGCCCCCAATCAACTTTTGAAAGTTATTGCCTAATACCATCAAAATTGACCTTCCTCCAATGTAGAACTTCAACATTCAGATCCAGTGGATCCTTTGCTATCACTATTTTAAAACTAATAGAATTATGGTCACTGGCCCCAAAACACTCCCCCAGTAAGACCTCAGTCACCTGCCCTTCCTTATTTCATAGAGCATAGAACATTGAAAAGTACAGCACAGAACAGGCTCTTTGGCCCACGATGTTGTGCTGACGTTTAATCCTAATTTAAAAAATAATAACTTAAACTACTCACCCCTCAACTTACTGCTGTCCATGTGCATGTCCAGCAGTCGCTTAAATGTCCCTAATGACGCTGCTTTTACCACCACAGCTGGCAACACATTCCATGCATTCACTACTCTCTGTGTAAAGAACCTTCCTTTGATGTCTCCTCTATACCTTTCCCCTAATATCTTAAAACTATGACCCCTCGTACCTGTCAATCCTGCCCTAGGGAAAAGTCTCTGGCTATTGACTCTATCTATTCCTCTCATTATTTTGTACACCTCGATCAGGTCTCCTCTCTTCCTCCTTCTCTCCAGAGAGAAAAGTCCGAGCTCATTCAACCTTTCTTCATAAGGCAAGTCCTCCAGTCCAGGCAGCACCCTCTCCAAAGCCTTTGTATTTTTCCTATAGTAGAACTGGACACAATATTCCAAGTGTGGTCTCACCAGGGTCTTGTAGAGCTGTAGCAAAACCTCGCGGCTCTTAAACTCAATCCCCCTGTTAATGAAAGCCAAACACCATATGCATTCTTAACAACCCTATCCACTTGGGTGGCAATTTTGAGGGATCTATGTACTTGCTCACCCAGGTCCCTCTGTTCCTCCACACTGTCAAGAATCCTGTCTTTAATCCTCTGTTCAGCATTTGAGTTCAACCTTCCAAAATGCATCACTTCGCATTTATCCAGGTTGAACTCCATCTGCCATCTCCCTTCCCTATCTTTCCTACAGCATTTGTATCCTGGAACATTAAGCTGCTAGTCCTGTCCATCCCTGGGCCACAGCTCTGTAATTGTTATGATATGCCAGTCCCATGTTCCCAACCATGCCCTGAGTTCATCTGCCTTTCCCAAGAGGAGGTCGTTTCACACCTTCTCTTGTAGGTACACCCATATACTGTCTCAGAATTTTTTTTAGTACACACTTAACAAATTCCTCTCCATCGAAGCCCTTAACACTATGGCAATCCCAGACTATGTTTGGAAAATTAAAACCTCTTATCATAACCATCCTATTTTTTTACAGATAATTCAGATCTCTTTACAAATTTGTTTCTCAATTTCCCTCTGACTATTAAGGGGTCTATAATATAATCCCAATATAGTGATCATCCCTTTTCTATTTCCCATTTCCACCCAAACAACTTCCCTGGATGTGTTCCCAGGAATATCCTCCCTAAGTACTGCTGTATTGTTATCCCTAACCAAAAATGCCAGTCCCTCTTCTCTCTTGCCCCCTTCCCTATCTTTCCTACAGCATTTGTATCCTGGAACATTAAGCTGCCAGTCCTGTCCATCCCTGAGCCACATCTCTGTAATTATTACGATATGCCAGTCCCAAATTCCCAACCATGCCATGAGTTCATCTGCCTTTCCTGTTAGGCTTTTTGTATTGAAGTAAATGCAGTTTAATTTATCAGTTCCAGCTCATTCTCTGCTTTGTTCCTGCTTGCCCTGACTGTTTGACTTGCTCCTTTTCCCAACTGCACCGCTCTCAGACTGATCTCTTTCCTCACTATTTCCCTGGGTTCCACCCCCACCCCTCACCTTATTAGTTTACAACAACTCTACCAGATTTCCCCACCAGTATATTTGTCCTTTCCAACTGAGGTGCAATCTGTCCTTTTCATACAGGTCACCTCCAACCCAGAAGAGATTCCAGTGATCCAAAAATGTGAATCCTTCTTCCCTGCACCAGCTCCTCAGCCACACATTCATCTGCTCTATTCCTACCCTAACTAGGTCATGGCACTGGGAGTAATCCAAATATTACTACCCTTGAGAACCTACTTTTTAAAACTTCCTGCTTAACTTCCTATATTCTCTCTTCAGAACCTCGTCCTTTTCTCTTCCTATGTTTTAGTTCCTATGTGTACAATGACCTCCTGTGGTCCCTCTCCCCTTTGAGAATATTCTGCACTCTCTTTGAGATACCCTTGATCCTGGCACCATTGAGGCAAAACACCATTCTGATTTCTCACTGTTGGCTACAGACACATCTATCTCTGCCTCTAACTAGACAGTCCTCAATGACAATCAATCATTTGGCACCTGATGTACCCCTTATTACACTGGAGCCAATCTCAGTCCCAGAAACCTGGCTGTCAGTGCCACATTCCCCTGAGAGTCCATCACCCTCTACATTTTCCAAAACAGCGTACTTGTTTGAGATGGGGATAGCCACAGAAGACTCCTACACTGCCTGCCTCCCTCACCTATTGTTCCTGGCGTTACTTCATCTACCTGACTGTATCTGTGGTTTTTCTCCCTTCCTGCAACTGCCATCCATCACACCCCCAGCTCCTGTAAATTCCTCATTGTCTCTAACTGCTGCTCCAACTGATCTGATAGGATTCTCAACCAAACACACTTCCGGCAGACATACTCATCAGTAACAAGGAAACTCTCCCTATTCTCCCACAGCAAACAGGAAGAGCATATCACTCTACTAAAGACCATCTTTGCACCTTAACAACCTACAGACCCAGAAAATTGCACAGTCTTGGCCTAATGCTCCCACATCTTATGGTGTTATGGATAAAAGATTGGTTGAGTGGCAGGAAACAGAGTTGAAATCATGGGCAAGTACTCAAATTGGCAATGAAATCACTTGTGGTCTTCTGTAGGGACCTGTATTGGGACCTCTTTTATTCACAATATTCGTTAATGACATGAAAAATGGCATTAGAAGTCAAATATCCAATTTTGCTTCAACACAAAATTGGGCAGCATTGCAGATTGTTGACAACAGCATAAAATTACAACAGGATAATGATAGATTAGGTGCATGGTCAGAGCTGTGGCAGACAGAAGTAAGATGAAGTGAGGGGACACAGCCATACTTTGCAGCCCACGCTGCTAGGAGCATTACCAGTAACATTCCCTCTAAGCTGCTGCTGGAAGCTATGTGCACATCAATCAGCACACCCATAAATGATATCTGCATTGCAAAGGTTTGGTGAAGATTGATTGAATTCTGCAGCAGTACAGAGGTAGTGAGGGTGTAAGGCACATAAGCAGCAGTCTCAGGATATACCACAACTCTGTGGACTCCCTGGCGTGACTCTCATGTCTTTAATACAAGAACAATCTGAATTCACACATCCAAGATTGTGAGGTAATGGAATTGCTCACTGTATCACTGCTACTTTTGCACCAACGTTCGTATAGGGTACAGTTTGTACACACATTATCTTTTACTGAGGTGAAAATATCAGAGCCTGTTGAGAGGAAAACAAAACATTTTATTGTTTTTATATTTAATTTATCTGTACAAATCAATGCTTGAGGAATGTGACATTTGGCAAAGCAGACGCTGACAGCTATTGTCTGAATGAAACAATACCAAGAATGGAAAAATATCTCAACCCAGCTCAAACCCAGCTGATGGCAATAAGATTCTCTCTGACCTCTCACTAGATCATTGTCACCAGCTCTTTAACAATCCTCCTGGCCCACTTTAAGAATCCACACCCTCATCTGCCTTCTCTGTTTCTTGTCACTCCTTCCCCTCCTCAGCCCTTGTAGTGACTGAGGTTGGAGAGTATGCAGAGACATCCTGTTGGGGTTATACTACAGGGCACAAGCTGACTGGTTCAGGTGTTGGAATCTCATCTTCCGTTCTTCAATGGCCCTGCTCAAAGCATGGTAGTGGTTTGAGGATATCTGAGCAGTTCTATCAGCTAAGTGCAGAGGGATATTTCATGTTGTCCAGCAACCATCTTTATACTGAGGGACTCTAAAGGAAACTGCCATCTGTGTGTGTTTCAGAATGTGAGTTGTGGCATTTCCCTGGATGTCTAATGCAGAGCTGCATTATCTGGCTGTTTCGATCACAAATGAATTGAACATTAAAGGAATCTCTTTCAGGGTTTCCCAAAGAGTGCTGGCTCATGATAGGGTACTCTGACTACAGCGTGGATGCAGCAAGTTACACCCTGCACAGGCAGGAAGCCAGCACTGACGGAGAACTGTAAGTTGTCATTGTTCACCTCCACACATCAGCAGGGGGATTTAGATTAATTGGGGGCTCTTGTGAAGACAGCAGCAGTATCATCCTGGATACGGTGATTAGGGGAGGGCTGTGAAATGCCATAGAGCTAGCTACCCGTCACTCCACGGAATGACCAGCTGGCAAAGAAATGAAGGGCAGCTGGTACCTTTTTGGAAAGAACCAACAACAAATCCTTGCTCAGCAGCTGGTAATGGTGTGACACAATGGCTCAGGACATGCTTAGTCATCTTCTGCACTATGTATCTCTCATTTGCAGATAGCTGGGCCTTATGTAGATCTTATTCCACACAAGAACTGCAGTTGCCCTCCCTGGAGGCTGTGCAGCAGCAGCTGTTGTTGTTTGCCAACCTCAAACCAATGAGACAATCCAACATTGGGGGTATTGGAGAGAGAGAGAGAGAGAGAGACAGAGAGAGAGAGAGAGAGAGAGAGACAGCTCAGGAAGTGGGGGAGAGAGAGAGAGAGAGACAGAGAGTGATTATGTGAGAGACAGAGACAGAGAGACAGCAAGAGTGCAGGAGAGACAGAGACGGAGAGATAGAGAGTGGGAGAGAGTGAGAGAGCGGGGGGGAAGAAAGAGACAGAGAGAGACAGACAGAGAGTGAGAGAGAGAGGTCAGGGAATGCGGGTGAGAGAGAGAGAGACAGAAAGTGAGAGAGAGAGAGAGAGACAGTGAGAAAGACAGACAGAGAGAGAGAGACCCTCAATAGGTTGTAACACTCTTTATCAAAGGTACATTTTTCATATGAAACATCTTCACAGTAAGAAGAAAGACGACTACCAGGGAGATCTTCAGCTGGAAGAAGACAAACACTGATGATGACAGCTGCTGTATGGTTTTGAAATTAAGTTGTTGTAATTTTAATGAGTGTTTTATTGGAACAACATAATATTAGAGTTGGAGGCAGGTAATAAGCAGTTAAGAGGGGGCTTGGAGTTGTGAATAATTGTTGTTTAATGTTCACTTTTAGAATTAAAGAATAAATTGATTTTATTTTCTTTAAATGGTGGAAGTTGGGAGTTCTCGGTCACTCATATTTTAACAGATTACGAGGCAAGGTCAGCTTCTCTGGGTGTTTGGTTTAATTAACAGAAGGGTTCAGCGCTGTGTCATTACAATAGAGTTTCAATGACTTCACTGTGGGCACAATTTCACCTCACTTCCAGAAACTTGTTGAGAAGACATATACTTGACTCAATTTGCAAGACAATAGAAACCACTGTCTGCAGGGAAGAGGGTGTTCAAGAAGCAGATTGCACTGGCCTTCATTTTGCATCTTAAACTTGCCATCAGCCGGCATTTGGGAGCAATTTGTTCACTCGTCTTATTAACTATGCAGTGGACTATACCATAGGGACAACTCAGAAGCAAAGAAAATAATGTTGTGATAAAAATGAAGCAGGATAGCTATAATCAGACAAATTTCATAGCAATCTCAAATAGTTTTAATGACATGATTTGTGCAGGATAGCTATAATCAGATAAATTTCATAGCAACCTTAAATAGTTTTGATGACATGATTTGTGCACTTGGGATAAAGATTCTTTTCTCTCCTTAGATCACTGTTTCAACACTGGGAAGTGGGAAGGAATGCAGTATATCTGCGATATGCACCATTTTGCAAGCAGGAATTCAACTCCTCCAGAGTATTCTAAACTGATGCTGGTGTCATAGTCACTCATTACCATTGCCATAGACACTGATCATTTTTTCTAATTAATACGTAAAATGGGAATTGAATGTTTCGGTCCTGGATTTGATGACGTTATGCAATTATTGTTAAAAGGATGGATGAAATGCAACTTACATGTGTAGAGCACAGTTACTCCTCTCTGGCATTTTAGGAAAAAAAACATGGTTGCAGTGATTCATAGAAACAGCAGAAGTACATGCAGAACATAATTACCAAATAGAATTCTGACTTCTTTGTGGAGCTTGTGATAATTGTAGACTGGGTTGTGATAGGACGAAATAATATGTGACAGTTACTAATGTATCAGTTCCCTTTTCTCTACATGATATCCAGTTTTAAAGAGACTGGTTTGAGAGTCACCTTCTGGCAATAACGGCAGAAGCTTGGGAGAAACTTATTTGGCTATCTTAAAACAAGCTAATGGTTAAGTATATGCAGAATCCAAATATCCTTCTCAATAATACAGAATCCTCCAAAGAGCTGGGAAAGAATCTCTTTGGTTACCTGTCCCTTTTCTTTCCCTGTCCCTGGACACCATCTCATACTACATTCACTACCCACCCCATTCCCCCTCCCTATCATCAGCGTAAATGCTATCTTTCTCAGCATTTTTTTAGTTCTGACAAAGGATCACTTGACCATAAAAGTTAACAATGTTTATCTCTTGATAGCTGCTGCCAGATTTGCTGAATTGCTCCAGCACTGTCTGTTTTGTTTCAGACATGCACCCTATTTGGATGGGAGAGCGAAATGAAGACTACACCTTGTCACTAAAGAAGTTATACATGAAAGAAGGGAATGTCAGTAAAATCCCATTTTGGCAAGTGAACAAAACAGGTATTAGCAGATTAGCCATCTGTTATACCCCTCACCCACCCAACTTCCTTTCCACTGAAATCATGCATTGATCAATTATAGTCAATATTACTGATCTTACAAGTGGAAGTCAGAAAACTGTAGGGGCGGCGCAGTGGTTAGCACTGCTACCTCACAGCGCCAGGGACCCGGGTTCAATTCCCACCTCAGGCAACTGTCTGTGTGGAGTTTGCACATTCTCTCTGTGTCTGCGTGGGTTTCCTCCGGGTGCTCCGGTTTCCTCCCACAGTCCAAAGATGTGCAGGTTAGGTAAATTGGCCATGCTAAATTGCCCGTAGTGTTAGGTGAAGGGGTAAATGTAGGGGAATAGGTCTGGGTGGGTTGCTCTTTGGAGGGTCGGTGTGGATTTGTTGGGCCGAAGGGCCTGTTTCCACACTGTGAGTAATCTAATCTAATCTAAAAAAACTCTGCAATGAAATGCAACAGAAAGCAACACCAGCCACAATGCAAATGAATAGCTGAGTTTCAATCCCCCATCTTCTGTCTCAATCTATCCTAAATTGTTTAGCATGGGCACTGAAGACCAGAGATATAGGGTAAGGGCCAAAGGGAGCCAGTAGGTATTCACTTAGCCAGAATGGTTAAGAGAACTCACATGATGCATTGAAGCGGGGCAAGGCCTCTGCTCCCCATCTGGACTCCCCAGTCAGCTCAATGCACATAAATTCAGCTCATTTCTCTTCATAAGTCTAAACATCTAGGTTGGAAATGTAATGGAATTCTGTAAGATTTGTTCCCATGAATTATTGTCTAGTTTACAGTTAAGTTACAACCATATCAATTGCCGTTATTAGTAAGCTTGTCATTAAAACTCAGTCTAACAGTTTTCTGATTTGGACCACCTGAACTTTCGTTCTCTGCCATTCTCACAGTAAACCTGTTCATTTTACACTTAACTAAAGTCACCGTAGTCCCAGAGGACCATAGAGCTGCCTCCTCATTTAAAGAGAGATGACTGGTGGTGGTTGACCATGCCTCGGGCAAGGAGCGGGATTGAATAGGCAGGGCCTTCATGGTGACCTCAGCCAATACAGGAATTGAACCCATGCTATTGGTATCACTTTGAATTGTGAATTAGCCATCCAGCCAACTGAGCTAACAGATAGAACATAGTAAAGAAAAGCACAGAACAGACCTCAGCCCAAAATGTTGTGCCGAGGATTAATCTAATCTAAAATAAAATAACCTAAACTACGCACCCCTCAACTCACTGCTGTCCATGTGCATGTCCAGCAGCCGCTTAAATGTCCCTAATGTCCCTAGTGACCCTGCTTCCACCACCACAGCTGACAACGCATTCCATGCATTCACATCTCTGTGTAAAGAACCTACCTCTGACGTCTCTTCTATATGTTCCTCCTAATATTTTAAAACTATGACCCCTCATACCAGTCAATCTTACCCTGAGGAAATGTCTCGGGCTATTGACTCTACCCATGCCTCTCATTATCTTGTATACTTCGATCAGGTCTCCTCTCTTCCTCCTTCTCTCCAAAGAGAAAAGTCCGAGCTTATTCAACCTCGCTTCATAAGACTAGCCCTCCAGTCCAGGCAGCATCCTGGTAAACCTTCTTTGCACCCTCTCCAAAGCCTCTGTATCTTTCCTATAGTAGGGCGACCAGAACTGGACACAATATTTCATGTGTGGTCTCACCAGGGACTTGTAGAGCTGTAGCAAAATCTCGCAGCTCTTAAACTCGATCCCCCTGTTAATGAAAGCCAAAACACCATATGCTTTCTTAACAACCCTATCCACTTGGGTGGCAATTTTGAGGAATCTATGTACTTGAACAACAAGATGCCTGTGTTCCTCCACACTGCCAAGAATCCTGTCTTTAATCCTACATTCAGCATTTAAGTTCAACCTTACAAAATGCATCACTTCGCATTTAACCAGGTTGAACTCCATCCGCCATTTCTCAGCCCAGCTCTGCATCCTGTCTATGTCACACTACAGCGTGCAACAGCCCTCGATACTATCAACCACCATCATATTGAGGATCAGCCACCATCATACTGTATGGTGGAGCTCAAAAGGGCCAAATGGTCTACTCCCTGCTCCTAGTTTTGATGAATCAGGGATGCTTCCAACATCTTCACTTCCTTGATCCTACTGGGTGGATGCATGTATTGTGCACTACTCATAAGATTTCATCTTTGAGAATTATAGTATGGTCATGGTGGGGTGGATAAAGAGTGGAGCTGGAAAAGGCACATCAGGTCAAGGAACATCAGAGGAGGAGAGGAGGTGACAGAACCTTTGGTCAGCACTGCATGGTGGGACAGACTGAGGGGTGGAATCTATATTAATTATTGATGCAGTTGTCGACACTTCAGTTCACAGGCCTTTGAATTTGCTGCTTCTCTGGCTTTAACTTTATTTTACAGTTTTTTAAAATTTCCTCTATTGCTGACATGCTGTAGATGTATTGGGCTGCAAATTTTTTAACCCAGCCTTATAGTTGACCAGCAGGAGAGGCACTTGTATAAGGCATAAGAAAAAGGCAGCTTAGTAAACTAAGAAACAGCATTGAGACGAACAGCTTGAACTGCCACATTCTGGGACTTTCATCATTACTTTCTTTATTTCAATAATGACCTGTACCTCTTCTCCCAAGCCAATAAGATTCAACAGTCTGTAGTTCACTCGAAATCAGTACACTGGTTTTTCAAAATCAAGGCTTCTATTCCATGCATATATAGACAGTCATTTCCAACAGACTGAGAGAAGCTGCTCATCCTGTTTGTTGACAATGTGGCAGAAATATTCAGATGTCACACAGATGCAACACAATTTCCAATCTCAGCAAAGTCACAAAGATTTGTATGCCTCTTCAGTTAAAAAATAGATTAATTTTGATGACAAATTAGTGCCCAAATATTTATAAATCTAAAATAGACAAGTTAGCCTTTACAAACTTTAAAAGGACAAAGTCTGGGAATACAATTCAATGTCTGCACCATTCCACAACATTAGTAGTTAAAGGATTAATGCTTGTCTAATTACAGTTACTAAAAGGAAAGCGAAATATTTGTCGAACGCATCTATGGATACCATCAATTCCGAATAGGAAGGTTCTGTGACACTTTATACTATTTCTACTTGCCTGGTTCCTAGCAGAAAAAATGTAAGATTTCACTTTGTACCTTTAATTAGATCATACTTTATTTAATGTTGTTGTGCTTTGACACCCTCAAGATTGCCAAAATCTAGCTCAAAATCAAGTGCAATGTTCTAAGTAACAGTTCAATTTGTTTTGTCTAAGAGGAATAGGTATGTGCACAAAGACAAAGCTGGTTTTACCAGAGATTTTCCGACGGTTAAAAAGCTAACGTCTGCAACCCAAAGACAAGACAGATTTGGAAAAGTCACCCAGCTGACGCACATTAGAGCAGACATAACCATCCCGATTGTACTAAGCCGAAACATGGCTGTTTGTTTCGGTTCCACTATCACTGTCTACTTCAATGATAGTAGATGCTTTGAAAGAGAAAACTTGCAAAAATTATAGCAATCAACCCATCTTGCAAAGGGCTGAAGTCATAAGTATCGGGTTTCAATATTGAAAATATTTAAAACATTTTATAACAAAATCTAAAAGATAATTTTCACAATTGGTGTGTTTTATAATTTTTAGAAAGACAATTTGTTGAAATAATTGACGTTTTCTCAGGAGCTTCCTATGACTCCTTTATTACTGTAAGAGCTACTTAAAGCATTAAATTACCCCAAAGGTCAGACTTGGGGCACATAAACACATGAACACTTCAAATGGTCTCAAAACAAACCTGTTATTAAAATATTTTTGTTGAGTTAATGGAGCAGAGGTGCCTACAATTGATATCAACTAATTAGTGATGTTCCATCACTGACGATATTTTGTTCTTTTTAAATAATTCATTCATGGGGTGTGGATGTCCCTGGCTAAGCCAGCAATTATTTCCCATCCCAAATTGCCCTTGAACTTGGTGACTTTCTAGGCCATTTTCAAGGCAAGTTAAGAGTCAATTATATTACTTTGGATTTAGAGTCACACGATGGATGATGGAAAGGACGATGGATGAAGACTCGCCATCTGAGGTAGTTTGGGCTGAGGTTAGGAATAGGAAAGGTGAGCTCACCCTGTTAGGAGTTTTTTACAGGCCTCCTAATAGTCCTAGAAACATAGAAGAAAGGATTGCAAGGATGATTCAAGAGAAGAGTGAAAGTAATAGGGTGGTTGTTATGGGGAACTTTAACTTTCCTGATATTGATTGGGAAAGCTATAGCTCAAGTTCGTTAGATGGGTCAGTGTTTGTCCAATGTGTGCAGGAGGGTTTCCTGACACAATATGTAGATAGGCCAACAAGAGGTGAGGCCATACTGGATTTGGTTCTGGGTAATGAACCAGGCCAGGTGTTAGAATTAGAGGTAGGTGAGCACTTTAGGGACAGTGACCACAATTCGGTGACTTTTACTCTAGTGATGGAGAGGGATAAGTGTGCACTACAGAGCAAGAGTTATAGCTGGGGGCAGGGAAATTATGATGCAGTGAGGCATGACTTAGGATGTGTGGCTTGGAAAAGTAAGCTTCAAGGCAAGGGCGTAATTGATATGTGGAGCTTGTTCAAGGTGCAACTATTGAGTGTCCTTGATAAGTATGTACCGGTCAGGCAGGGAGGAAAGGGTCGTGTGAGGGAGCCGTGGTTTAATAAGGAATTGGAATCCCTTGTTAAATGGAAGAGGGCGGCCTATGTAAAGATGAGGCGTGAAGGTTCAATTGGGGCGATTGAGAGTTATAAGGTAGCCAGGAAGGACCTGAAGAGAGAGCTAAGAGCAGCAAGGAGGGGACATGAAAGGTGCTTAGTTGGTAGGATTAGGGAAAACCCTAAGGCTTTCTATAGGTATGTCAGGAATAAAAGAATGACTAGGGTAGGGATAGGTCCAGTCAAGGATAGTAGTGGGAAGTTGCGTGTGGAGGCTGAAGAGACTGGGGAGACACTGAATGAATACTTTTCGTCAGTATTCAATCAGGAACAGGACATTGTTGTCAATGTGAATACTGAGTCACAATTAAGTAGAATGGATGGCTTTGAGGTATGTAGAGAAGAGGTGTTGGAAATTCTGGAAAGGGTGAAAATAGATAAGTCCCCTGGGCCTGATGGCATTTATCCTAGGATTCTCTGGGAAGCAAGGGAGGAGATTGCAGAGCCATTGGCCTTGATTTTTATGTCCTCGTTGTCTACAGGAGTAGTGCCAGAAGATTGGAGGCTAGCAAATGTGGTTCCCTTGTTCAAGAAGGGGAGTAGGGATAACCCTAGTAACTATAGGCCGGTGAGTCTCACTTCTGTTGTGGGCAAAATCTTAGAGAGAATTGTAAGGGATAGGATTTATGAACATCTGGATAGGAATAATGTGATCAAGGATAGTCAGCATGGTTTTGTGAAGGGCAGGTCGTGCCTCACAAACCTTATTGAATTCTTTGAGAAGGTGACTAAGGAGGTGGATGAGGGGAAAGCGGTAGATGTGGTGTATATGGATTTTAGTAAGGCATTTGATAAGGTTCCCCATGGTAGACTACTGCAAAAAATACGGAGGTATGGCATTGAGGGTGAGTTGGAGGTTTGGATTAGGAGTTGGCTGGCTGGAAGAAGACAGAGGGTAGTAGTTGATGGCAAAGGTTCATCTTGGAGTGCCGTCACTAGCGGTGTTCTGCAAGGATCTGTTTTGGGACCATTGCTGTTTGTCATTTTTATAAATGACCTGGAGGAGGGGTTAGAAGGTTGGGTGAGCAAGTTTGCGGATTATACGAAAGTCGGAGGAGTTGTAGACAGTGAGGAAGGATGTGGCAGGTTACAGCGGGATATAGATAAGCTGCAGAACTGGGCAGAAAGGTGGCAAATGGAGTTCAATGTAGCTAAGTGTGAGGGGATTCACTTTGGTAAGAGTAACAAAAAGATGGGGTACTGGGCTAATGGTCAGATACTTGGTAGTGTGGATGAGCAGAGGGATCTTGGTGTCCATGTACACAGATCTTTGAAAGTTGCCACCCAGGTAAATAGTGCGGTGAAGAAGGCATATGGCGTACTGGCTTTTATTGGTAGAGGAATTGAGTTCCGGAGTACTGAGGTCATGTTGCAGTTGTATAAGACTCTGGTGCGGCCGCATCTGGAGTATTGTGTGCAGTTTTGGTCGCCATACTATAGGAAGGATGTGGAGGCACTGGAACGGGTGCAGAGGAGGTTTACCAGGATGTTGCCTGGTATGGTAGAAAGATCGTATGAGGAAAGGCTGAGGCACTTGGGGTTGTTTTCATTGGAGAAAAGAAGGTTTAGGGGTGACTTGATAGAGGTGTACAAGATAATTAGGGGTTTAGATAGGGTCGACAGTGAGAATCTTTTTCCACGTATGGAGTCAGCTATTACAAGGGGGCATAGCTTTAAATTAAGGGGGGAGGTAGGTATAGGACAGATGTTAGGGGTAGGTTCTTTACTCAGCGAGTCGTGAGCTCATGGAATGCCCTGCCAGTAGCAGTGGTGGACTCTCCCTCATTATGGGCATTTAAGCGGGCATTGGATAGGCATATGGAGGATAGTGGGCTAGTGTAGATTAGGTGGGCTTGGATCGGCGCAACATCGAGGGCTGAAGGGCCTGTACTGCGCTGTATTCTTCTATGTTCTATGTTCTACATAGGCCAGGTAAGGATAGCAATTTTTCCCTCCCTAAAAGATGTTAACGAACTAGATGAGATTTTACAACAATCAGTGAAAGTTTCATGGTCAGTCATTACTAAGAATAGCTTTCACTTCTATATTTTTAATCAATTTAACTTCCATGAGCTGCAATATTGGGATTTGAATTCATTTTCCTAAAGCATTTGCCTGGATAATTGAATTACTGGGCCAGTGACATTACTACGAGGAGTTCAGAGAATGTATGGGAGAAATCGTAACCTATTTCACCCAGCAGGTAGCTGACAATATCCAACAGAGCACCAGTTTTCCACCTGTTCAAATTTAGCCCTGGGTTAATTTCAATGAAGAGGAAAAGCATGCCAGTGCAAAAAGGATGGTCAACTCAAACTGAATGTTTTCTCTTTCAACAAGTTTGGCTTCATGTGAATATGATTTCTTATAAATGACCAGATAACATGCAAGCATATTGTTGTTCCATTTCACAGCTTAACAATAAGATCAAACTATGTTGCTTACCAGGACTAAATAAGAGGAGAAACTTAAAGCAGACAATATCCCTTCTGTCGACCTGTAAAGACTGCAGTTTAGCTGCCAGTTCCTGAGCTCTCAATACCAAGTTAATGAGAGTTGCTCCAGCTTGGTTGGCAATTGTGGACAACTCAACCTGAATAAGAAAAGAGAAGTTATGGTTTATTGTACTCATTAGTGTATAGAATTGCACAGGCGAAAGTGAGGACTGCAGAT
Source organism: Chiloscyllium plagiosum (assembly GCF_037043375.1). Taxonomy (NCBI): domain Eukaryota; kingdom Metazoa; phylum Chordata; class Chondrichthyes; order Orectolobiformes; family Hemiscylliidae; genus Chiloscyllium; species Chiloscyllium plagiosum. The sequence goes on along the minus strand of NW_028270159.1, from coordinate 26,182,552 downwards.
GCTGGAGATTACAGTCAAGAGTGCGGTGCTGGAAAAGCACAGCAGGTCAGGCAGCATCCAAGGAGCAGGCAAATCGACGTTTCAGGCAAAGGCTCTTCATCAGGAAAAGGAATTGCAGGAATATAGGAATATAGAATTGCACAGCTGAAAACCTGAACATTTTCATACATTAGATCAAGTGCCACACTCCTTTATAAAAGCTATGTCCAGAGAGTGCTGCCTGAAATCCTGCTTTTCTCAGAGGAAGGATAATGTTATGGTGAATTTTATCAAAAATCAGATGGGTGTTGATTTTGGCAAATTTCATTCAGGGTTTCTCTCTGTGAGCCCTTGGAAGTTTTTCTCCTGTTATCTTTCTAAACTTGTTCATTACCTTTGCACTATGCTTTATGGTGCATCATTCATCACATTCTCACACTCATCGGCCAGTGTATGGACCTCCCAGGTTCCACTGAGGTGGCTTCCATTTTGAAAATGAGGGTTGGGGCATGCGGGTCGAAGGCCAGCAGCAGGATAACCTGCTTGGACCTCCCACCCCAGACCCCTTTTCTAACTGTGATCACACCAATGCCTGCACACCTCTCCCAGGCCCTTGGTCACAGCACTCTGTGTCCTCTGCTCATCTCTTCAACAAAACCCCACTTCCTCTCTTCCACCATCCACTCCCAACACTGGGGCTTCCCGATGACATTCAGCATCTCCATCTTGACTTTTGCAGGGACACCTATATCTGAACTCAGGAGAAATAAATCTCTGTTTTTTGAATTCTAGAGAGATATTAATAATTAATAGGTTAAGAGAGATGTACCGAGAAACGTCTGCCAAGTTGAAGGAGTTTCCAGCAACTGTGATGTCATCAGACAGGGTAAGCAGCCAATCACATTGAAGAATTCTCCCAGAAACTCAACCAAGAAGTACAAACTGACTGAATTTTTCCCATTCAATTTTCCAGAAGGTATCAAATTCAGATCCTGCCTCCAAGTCTTCCATCTAATTAAAGACAGCAGCAGGTTAAAGCTGTGGGAGGGAAAATCACCAGACACAGGGGTTCAGGCAGTCTCCACAGTGGGTGCAGTGAAAGTGTTGCTGATGAGGATGAAGTACCTACCCATATTTCTTCACCCTGAGCACTGACTGACAGCATTCTCAATGAGATAGTAATTAAATTATTTACCTCTGTTCACAAATGGCCTTTAGCTTGCTATTATCATTATTTAAGCTTCAACTTGTATGTCATTTGCTTTCTTCACTTCTGCTGTATACCATCTATTGGGATTTGGCTAGTTACAAAATGCTGATATTGCATCGGTTCCACACATCACAGGTAAAATTCCAACTCTTAATTGCCTCCTGGACAGCCTCAATTGTCTTCCAGGTTGCTGGCATTGCATTCAGCGAGTTCTTGGGAAAAGAGGTCAGATGGGAAAATATTCTGGTAAGTTCGCCTCTCGATTTGTGAGAACATTTCCTGCACTCCCCATGCTCTAAACATTACATCTGCAGAGAGCTGAAAAACACACCACTTTGTGCATGTTATGTTACTGCACGAAGTCAAAATTATTGCTAAATATTAACTAAGAGTTTTATATTTCTCCTATCAATAATTTTGCCAAAAAATGATTGTGCATATAAAGCAAGGGACATTTATCTTGAGTTACATTTTGTGTGTTTTCAAACACCAAAAGAAAAGCAATGTTGTTGGGGTAGAGACAGCATTTGTTGGTCATATGCAGACCTGCTCAAGACTAGCATTACCAGACATCTGGACATCTGGATTGTTTATAGATCTCCATTTTATTTTGAGAATTTCAAACTTTAATGGTTTTGAAGTTTTAAACAATTAAAAACTTTTACAAATCATAAGCAACAACATTCTCACAGGTTTAGCAATGCAATTCTAACCTTTCTAGCCTTTGTTAATTTTGAGCTTTAAATAGAACGCTGAATATTTTCAATTAAAATTAACAGCAACTTATATTGTCTACCTAGTGGCAACTGTTTCCCCAAATCAAATGCAATAAACATGATTGTCAAACCCAACCTTTGTGTGGGAAAGAATGGACTTAAAGTTATTGCAGTGTGTTGAGGTTTGCTGGGAAGCTATCACAAATGCTTCCGACTATGAATTGTGGCCACATTTAGTCTATCTGTAGATCAGTGTTTTTCTCTGATACAGAAACAAATGCAGTCCAACACATCTGAAATTTACAAAGAATTCTTTGACTATTTTGCTTCTGCTAAAATAGTTTTATTTTGTCGCGATAATAGCATTTTCACGAGTCAACATGTCTGAAATGCAATGATCTTTATTCATATTAAAACAGCAAGATAAACTATAATAAACATACATGTTAAAAAAACAAACAAAATTATAGAAGTGTAGTGATACTCTATTTAAAATTAATTTAAAAAGTAAAGATGGTCTGTTTGTAAAAGAATTATGAGACTATGGTTTGTTTGGGTTCTGAATAGTCAAAACTTTATAAAGTACATGCAAATCTTTGACCACTGGCCAAATCTGATCCAGTTTTCATGGATTTTCAGCAGTCACATAGTCACTGATTCTCAATCCACAAGAAGAATCCAAACCTATACTTTTCCCATCCTAAGTTGGGGATAGTGAAACAATGTAAAGAACCTGCTCCCAATCCTTTCCTCAACTGTACTGAGCTCAAGAACCAAACTATACTGCTCCATCCTCAAAGTGTTAAGCTCACCAAACAAGAATACATCAAATGGTCTTCAATTGGTTATTATTAAATGATTATGTATTTTAACTATATTACTGATTATTTAATAAAATGAAGACATTCATTGACTGAATGGCTGAATTTACCAAAAACAGAATTCTAACCAAATTCCAATCATTGAGAATGGACTTGTACAGCCCCAGCAAGTCAACACGAGAAAAAAGGAAGGCCATTGGACTGCAATTGCCTGTGTGGACCCTTTGTTGATGCCCTTGGCCAAAAACATGCACAAAGCTTTGTGTAGATGCAGAAGAAGGGTAGAAAATATCTTGGATTTGGTTTTGTAATTAAAACCAACAATTGACTTAGTATTGCTAAAATTACAATATTGGCTATACTCCAGAAATGCTTCACTGGTCATAAAGGGCATTGTGTGGCGGGTAGGAGGGCTAGGGCGAGTGATTGGGTGTGAGCAGGCTCATGGGCTGAATGGACAACCCCTATTCCTATTTCTTATGATCTTATGGTCTTGAGGTCATGGAAGGAGATATGTAAACAACAATTGTTCCTTGCTATAAAGCACCAAAGGTTTAGTGGATGTAATCTTTTACTAACACTGAAATTTACTGTGTTTAATCCCTCAAATGTTGTATTTTTTGTTGAATAATGAGTCAGAGATCATTCTGCCATGGAATCATTGGAAAGTTCATTACCTCTTGGCCTGTCACCAGAAGAAGACTGTTTTCCTTCCCATGGTGTACCTGTCTGCAGATATGGTCCAGTACCAACAACTCACTCCAGCAGTTCTGCAGTAGTTTCATTTGATCATCCACCTACAATTCAAAACATTGCATTGCATTGTTAGGTCAGAAGTTCAGCAGATACACAATCTTTCAATATGTGGTCAGCTCTCAGGGCAGAATCATGTTTGTATGAGACTAAGTGTTGAAACAGACAGCAGGTGATATTTCAGGGTCTGTCAGTTTGTTTTGCACAATTATATTCTTCTAAGCTCATTACATATGCAGCAATGGATAAAATGCCGAGTGTTTTGTCTTGGCACCATTGGGGCTCCATTCTCTGGGTACCACTTGTAAAAGACTACCATTTCACTCTCTGGAAACCAGGAAGCTTCACTCAATCTTTTGCTACCATCCCACACATGCCTGGAAATGTCAGAAACCAACAGAAAATGGCACTGCATTTTAACGAGAGAGGTTCTCCTGAAGACTGCCCATGTGAGAAGGCAGGGTTTTTTTCCCCTTTCAATAGAAGGTCTGTGAAAAGTAGCAAGTGGGAATGTCTGTGATTGTCAATATCCATGAGTGCTCATGAGAATGTAGCTGCAGTGCTACGGCAGGATGATGATTTGCAGTGCTCTCCAGGGTGTTTACCAATGCCTACATAATGCTTCATGTCTTTATTCGCGTGAGTTAACACTGTAAGAATGCCACTGCACAAGACTGAGTACCAAGTACCTCAATCTGATGCCTCATGTGCAATCAATGTCTTCACTGCATTGCATTGCATCAACGCAGCAACATCTGCCAGGGTCACACTTAAAACAACAATCAGCAGCTCTCACACATCATCTCACTGATTGTTCATCTCAATTAAAACAATGTGCACATCTGATAGCTTTATAACAAAGAGACAAGGACGCAACCATAAGAGATGGCTTTGGGATGATCACATCGTGGGAAGCTCAGGCACACATCATACAGTAATATATTGATCTGCACCAACTATATTCTTTGACAACATTGGACCATTAGACTATTCAGAACTCTTAACTTGTAATTTCCTTCATGAAAAACCACATACATTTTACTGGTAATATACATGAACAAACACAGCTCAAGAGCATGAAATCTCCACTTGTAGCTTTCCTTTGCTGTACATACAATGTGAGATTTGTTATATTCCATTCTGATCATTCAAAATTGTTTATTGCAGAAGAAAAATCAACTTCCTCAAACTGAGCAATGTAAATGAGACAAAAAGGTGGGAAAAGCTCCAAAACAAACAGAATTAGCAGATAATTCAAATTGAGTGAATTAAGATAATTTAGGTGTAAAATTGCGTTTAGTAGACCAACTGTTTTAACATTAGAATGCTATATGAAGAGTAAAATGTTATCTGAAGTGCATATGCACACACTTTTGATGAGAGTTCAGGCTCAGTGGTTAGCACTGCTGCCTCACAGCACCATCGAACCAGGTTCAATTCCAGCTTTGGACAACTGTCTGTGTGGAGTTTGCTCCCTATGTCTGTGTGGGTTTCCTCTCACAATCCAACGATGTGCAGAATAGGTGAATTGGCAGTGCTAAATTGCCCATAGTGTGCAGGTTAAATGCACTGGACAGGGGTAAATGTAGAGTAATAGGAGTTGGGAATAGGTCTGGGTGATTTACTCTTCAGAGGGTCAGTGTGGATTTGTTGGGCCAAATGGCCTGTTTCCACACTGTAGGGATTCTAGAGAGCACCTATTTATCTACAGAGAGAGTTGTGTCGGATGCGATATTGGTAAAAGCACAGATGCAAGCATACATTAAATGTCCAACACAAGATTAGAGTCAAAAGATTTTTCATTTGTCATGTGTCAGTGCAGGCTTGGTGGGCTGAAGGGCCTGTTCATGTGCTGCACTGTTCTTGGTTCTTAGTCATGACATTGATCAGCATATAACGCTGATTGATGTAACACTGTTGTTCTGAAGTTCAGTGCTCCAACCGAAACCTAGCTTAACCTCACACGGGTGAACATTTATGAACCTGCAGGGAAGACAATATTTCACTGGCACTTTTTAGAGAGATCATCAGCTATTAATTTTTCAGTTGGTGGATGACTTTTTATGACTGTTGTATGATTTTATGAGTGGTTGGTGTTTTTCATTAATGTTTCAAGTTGCAAAGGTCCATAAAGAGTGGTGCAACAAGTGGTAAGAAGTTTTCTGTATAAACTAATTTCTGTCAGGAAGGGTGTGCTGGGAGACTATGGCTTGGACTGGAGCATGACTGCAAGAATGAGTAGTGCCACACTGAGCAGGACAAGTTGCTAGATGGGGGAGGAGGATGATTGAGAGGGAAGAAGGTGGCCATCTACTCTTTTTATCATAGATGTAAATGAAGAAGCATTTTGAGTGTTAACACATTTTACATTCACCGTGCATCAACTCTTTACCTTCTGTCTCTCGTGCTCACCACATCATTGTGTTGGCCTCAATATAAGCATAAAAGCCACTATAAAATAGCCAAATTTCTAAAGTAAGTTATGCTATATTCCATACAAACGCTAACTAAATCAGCCTTGCGCATTCATTTTTTTCTTGTGCCTTCATTTGTCAATATCTTCCTCTGGTGTCCTCCCCAATCTCTGCTGGTGAAAGGCTAACAAATTTCAGTAGAGTTCACTCCTGATAACTTTTGAGGACAACCTCCAGCAGCTGTGTGCTGAGAAGTCTGATGTCCAGCTACAATATCATGGCATGGGTAAGATTAGTCAGGACAGGCTGGCTGACAGGCAACAGCAAGAACAATGGGAGTGTAGGAATGGCATCCCAAAAGAGATTGATATTGCAGGGAGCCACTCCCTACTGCCTGAACAGTGCTCTAGCTCTGTGAGTAATCTGTTGGTCTACAGATTGCAGGACAGCTACAACATCTTGCAAGCTCCTTTAGACACTGCTATCCACAGCCATGATGACAGCAGTCTGAGTCTGCATGGCTACAAGGTGCAACTGCATGATCTCAGTCTGAGTTTACACTGTAGCACTGAGATTTCTGTGGAAGGAGTTTTTCCTGCAATGAAAGCTAAGACTTTGGCTATTAGGCATGACATTATGGTTTGGTCCATGTTTTGCCAATGGAGTTGGCCATCACTTCCACTCTGAGAGGTTCAGGCTTCAAGCTCTGTGCAATGTGGTTTGCCTACTTGATGTTCCTTGCCAATACATGTTAGCTTTCTGATAAGCCTGGCACAGTGCTAAGCATTTCATTCATTAGCCTTGCTTTGTAACTTAGCCCTGCTTTGTAACTTAGCCCATGGAGGTCCTCTGCAACAGAACTTGCGTGCTACTTTTCCTCCTGTAAGCACGTATCCTCACTATGCCTGCTCATTACTGTAATTACACTATAATAAATCCTGTAACTGAGGAAGCTGTACCTAGGTACATTTGGACGTAAGATGGCGCTGTATGTGGTGACTTATAAACTTTTTACTGTATTCATTTGAGTACGTGACAATAAAACTAATCCAATTCAATTCCTGATTTGGAGATGCCAGTCTTGGACTGGGGTGTACAAAGTTAAAAATCACACAACACCAGGTTATAGTCCAATGGTTTAATTGGAAGCACTAGCCTTCAGAGCGCTGCTCCTTCATCAGGTGGTTGTGGAGTTCATCAGTGGCCTCTGGCAAGGATAATGCAATTCAATTCCATTATCCTTGCCGTAGGCCACTGATGCACAACCCAGTGGTGAATTGCAAGCAGCGTCAATCTCAGCTGGTGGCTGTGACTATAAAATCGTGACAGTGTCTCTCTATCATTATTTCTTCTTGGTGATCCTGCACTATGGCCCGGTTGTACCCCCTATGTACCTAAAAGGAAAAATGGCATCATGATAAATTGTGGTGAAGGGAGGAGTGAATTTAAGAGGTTAGTTTTTAAACATAGGCAGTCAGAAGAGAGTGGATGATAAAGGGGAAGGAGAAGTGGAATGAGAAAAAAAGAATAGATATGGTGATACAATTATCCTCAATCATTTCAGCCTCTCTGTTGACCACGGGTTTAGCAATGGCTATCCCAATAATTGCCAACACAACCTCCTCCATAGTGATTCAGATATGCAGGCACACCCAAGGCCTGGGGCAGGGTGGGTACACAAAACTAGGGTCACGTTAGATACATATCCTGATTTCTAGTGATTGTTGGTGGATAGGCAATCAAGGTATAATTGTTTGAGGAATATCTGAGGTTCAGTTGGTAGAATATGATATTTGAAGATTAATTCACTGACCTTGACCATTGGTATAAGGTTACTAAACTCTTGTGACATTGAATCCAACAGCTGCAGTTTTGAGCTCTCAAAGCTTTTTCTTCTCAATGCCTTTTCAACTAGAGTCTGGCGGGCTTCCTGTCAATATAGAATATCTCTCCTGTTTTTTATCTCACCGACCAGCACATTGTCCGGAAGTCTTGGTGCCTGCTCTCTCATTGTGCCATTCTTTACTGTTTCCCAGATCAGGTCCCCTCTCCCACAGTAACCAACCTCAGTCACAATGCAATCCCTCCCCAACTCCTTTAAGAAATGCAATGGCTGATTTTGGGCTGTCTGTTGGTGTGTGAAGCCAGTGAATATGTAGTTAATACTAGCTTCATGCATGACCATTCTAATGAACAGGCAACACAAAGTTAGTGGCTGTCTACGCTGCAACCCGTAGGTGCAGATTAATCAAATGTTGTGTCTTTCCTCTAGGGCTCCCTCCAATGTAATCCTTCTTCTTCCTCTGATTGAAGAGTTCAGCTGTTGTAGTTGCTGTAGTATTTACCCTGGAACATTGCTCACAGTGTCGATAAGCACTTGAACAAGTGGTCATTTACCATGGTGAGGCTCTGGCAAACTCTAGTTACAACATCTAAGTCAAAGGAGTGTAGAAACATTCACCTCTACCGTCAACACAAACATCAGCCTACTGCAGCAGCAACACAAAAATTCTTAGTGCAAGCAACAGATTCTCTGGTTTCCTTTTTCACTGACTCCAGTATGAACTGAAACTCCCAATACACATCTATGACACACAAGTCTTCACAGAAACTAAAGGTGAGATTAAAATTACCATCATAAATCACAAGGTCCCGAATTACGAGGAGAACATTTTGGGATGTTGGCTGATCCACTGAGTGTTACCGGCTAGTTATGATTTTTACTTTCATATTATCTCAGAAAAGTATATTTTCTCCAGTTTGGATCAACTCTTTTAATCTGACTTTGCAAAGCCAGGCAAAATGTCTTTATTGGCCTCTGACTTCAGACGAGAGAACACACCTCACTACCCCACACTCCCCGACCAATCCCTGAACTTCAGACGAGAGAACACACCTCACTACCCCACACTCCCCGACCAATCCCCAAATTTCAGACGAAAGAACGCACCTCACTACCCCACACTCCCCGACCAATCCCCAAACTTCAGACGAAAGAACGAACCTCACTACCCCACACTCCCCGACCAATCCCCAAACTTCAGACGAAAGAACGCACCTCACTACCCCACACTCCCCGACCAATCCCCGAACTTCAGACGAAAGAACGCACCTCACTACCCCACACTCCCCGACCAATCCCTGAACTTCAGACGAGAGAACGCACCTCACTATCCCACACTCCCCGACCAATTCCTGAACCTCAGATGAGAGAACACACCTCACTACCCCACACTCCCAAACCAATCCCTGAACTTCAGACGAAAGAACGCACCTCACTACCCCACACTCCCCGACCAATCCCCGAACTTCAGACGAAAGAACGCACCTCACTACCCCACACTCCCCGACCAATCCCCGAACTTCAGACGAAAGAACGCACCTCACTACCCCACACTCCCCGACCAATCCCCGAACTTCAGATGAAAGAACGCACCTCACTACCCCACACTCCCCGACCAATCCCCGAACTTCAGACGAAAGAACGCACCTCACTACCCCACACTCCCCGACCAATCCCCGAACTTCAGACGAAAGATCGCACCTCACTACCCCACACTCCCCGACCAATCCCTGAACTTCAGACGAGAGAACGCATCTCACTATCCCACACTCCCCGACCAATTCCTGAACCTCAGATGAGAGAACACACCTCACTACCCCACACTCCCAAACCAATCCCCAAACTTCAAGGCATCAGTAGTATGTGGTCAGGGAGGCAGCTCTAATTGGGTCTTGTAAAGTCCGGCAATGGCTTTTAATGAATAGTTGCTTACAGCCAGACACTAAAAGCATAATTATTGCTCGGAAGGGGTGTGGATTTGTGTAATATAGGAAATGGTGAGTGAAGCCTCACTGACTTTTGAAAGTTTTTGAAGGTCTTACTGTAGAATATGCTGGAAGGGAAGATATCTGTTTGGATTAGAAGCATATCCTCTTGTAAGATCATGGATCGAGTCCGAACAGTAGACGTTTGATGATCAATGTCCCAGTACCATTGGACATAGGGTTAAACATGGAATAAATTCAGTTACATTACAAGATATATATAGACCAAGGTTAATTATATCCACCTTAGGTCACATGCCTACTTTTTGACCATAAAAGATAGAGCACAAATGAAAATGTTAAACACCTCACGAGGGACAGCATACAAACCAGCATGATCACTGTTACACAGAAGCTATAGAACTTAATTTTAATTCAGCATATAAATAGTTTGCACAAAAAGTTCAAAGTTGAGCTTAGATACATACTGAGACAGATTTTCCCACTTGCAGTGAAAGTTAGTGGTAAGTGAGTTTCATTGGCCATTATGGCACACAGTGAATTTTCTCACAGGATCTTCCATTTTTTACCCCATTAGTTACACAGCAGAATTGTTGAACAAATTTCTTAGGGAAGCGTGTGACCACAGAGGCAGAGGTGTTCACAGGACCTAACAGGGATGAGCAGACCCAATGCTCAATAGTGGCAGGTTGGACAATTGAGGCCCATTTCCCTGGCCTCAAAAACCTCTCAATTCAAACTCAAGGAATGCCAAAGGGAGAAAACATTAGCCCAGCACAACCCTCCTCAAGACTACATCTGCAACCAACACCTGCCTTATCTATCCATCCAATCAGGGAAGAGAATTGTCTGCAATGGAAAAGATCAAGCCTCAGCCTTAGGAACTGGGATTCCTGGCCTGCACAAACTGGACTGCTTTCTATTTAATTGGAAACTAAGCCTGTGAATCAGGCTGACATCAGTGCCAAACCTATCAAAACAAGATTACACACACAAAATTATAAGGTGGTGTCAACACCACACAGTAGGTGGGGAAACACAAACATCTGGATTTCTTCCAGATATTCTCCCTCAGCCCCCCAAATCTACACATCCTGTGCCTGTCAACATGAAGTCCACTGAATAAATGAGCCACCAACCGAACCTAATTCATAGATAGTAATTATTGACAAACATTGAATAAATGCAATAGTGGGAGCTATTGTAAAAACAGGGAGTTGAGTTTCTGAATTGCTAAACCAAAGCATCTGAATTCTGATGATTTTAATTGATTTATTAAAAAAATGAATTTTGCCCTAGTTCAGGAGATTTGATATTAAGAACTGTCACTTTAAGAAAATGCCTGCATGCACAAGCAAAGGTTTGTTTCTTCTCAAAACACAGAGCATTTGCTTAACAACAGTATTGTGTTTCATATTTTCTGGTTCATTAGCTGCAGCAGCTCTTGTCCAAGTGACTCCTTTCACATGACCCCTCACACTGGAACTTCTCTAATATGGTGCAACAACTCACCTTCTCTGCAAATCTTATGCTTGGAATATGGTATCTCCAGATCTAGAGGTGCAGCAGGAGTGGAAAATAATCAGCTGAAAGAATGGTGAAAAGCTTCTGCACCTTTGTAGCAGAGGTAAGAAATGATCTGACATGCTGCTCATAACTCAGAATAGTTAGTTTAATGGCTGTTAGAGAAAGTGTCTGCACTTACATAACCAAAAAATGATCAATTAAATGAAGTTTTTCATGAATTTGTTGATACAAAATGTTTCTAAATAAATGATTGATTAATAGTGCCAATCTAAAGAAAAATCTAATTTACAAACTATGCACATATTTTAATATTTAACAATACTTCTTTATAATCGCACTCTAAAAATCCTGCTATTTTGAAGCATTTTCTTAGTCGCATTATTGAAAAGTAAAGATTTTATGGTGTTTTCTGTTGTCTGGTAAGAGCACCCATAAATGCTGGCAACTACTAAGGGAGGCTCATCCTTACTTTTCACTTCTTTGTCTTTGTAAATAAACTCTAGAGTCTGGTTTAAAGTGACATGTAATCCTTTTTCATACTTAAACATAAACTAAGGGGACATGTGCCAAGGTGATCGCTTGTAAACAAGAAAGATATATTCATTCCAAACTGACAATGCAACTTTAAAAACACAGTATGATAGTCTGTCTTCATACCAATATATAAAACAGTCACTAACCCTCAACGCCCTACAGAAACTGATCTTTGCCAATAGTGCAATTCTTTTTTAATCATCAGCAAGTTTATTTTGTGTCTCTATCACTTGTGCTAATAACTATTCTGTTCTCGACAGCACAGTTATCACTGCAGCAACTGAATGATACATTGTGTTAGTGATAGCCATGCAAACAATATTTTTTTTCATTTGGCATCTGAGAAAAATTCCCTTTTCACAGGTTTTCCAACATTTTCATCAAACTCCCACCACTTTGTGATAATAACTGGGAAGGATGCTGTGGGACTCTGGTTGCTGCCTGTATGAATTGTGTGTGCTCAGTTTTAGGGGAGCTGCTTTATTGATAAGACAACAGTATCCAATTAAAGAGGGCGAAGAAAGCAGCTTTCATTCCTCTGGCATATACGCTTTGCACAGACATGGGGATTTGCCAAGTTTCTCCCTATACCACCTGCATGTAACACAATGTGTGTCTCTGAAGTTCATACCAAAACAGAATAAAATAGATCTTCTGTTCTTGTCACTTGACTTTAAAATTCTCTTCTTGTAGTCTCATGGTAGCCATTTAATTGTGTCATGGAAACTCCCCCTCCAATACATTTTAAATTTTTTGATTCAATAATACAATTTCAAAATGTTGATAATTCTATAGAAACTTATAGACATACAGATTTTGCAGAAGGAACTTGAATTATGACATTTATTAAATGAATACATTTCTTTAGGTGATATTACCTATCCCTTTCTTCCTTCATAATGTTCCAGAAAACAATGGATCAGAACTCCTATGGAGCTGGTCTCTAACTGTTTTTTTAAACCAGAACAGCTCCTGAAAGACAGTCTTAAATTTCATCAGATGAGGAAGTTGTTAGTCTTTAGAAGTGCCAACCTTCACAGAACCGTCCTGCTGTATCAATAGGGCCCAGCTGCAGAGTCCATTTTGTCTGGGCAAGAACTGACTCAGTGCACCAAGAGTTAATGTAAACTGTTTTCAACAGACAATGTTTCCATTTCTTCCCTGTGATGTTCTGTTTGACCCACTCACTCTCGTACAAGTAGGGAATTGAGGGGGAGGGTAGGTGGGGAGGTGAGGCTCCAGCTGCTATCTGTCAAAGTGGAGATTCATGTGGGAGTTGGGGGCCAGCAGGATTTATGTCCATCCAACTCATGATGCTGAGTGAAGTTCCTCAGCACTGGCCTCCCGATAGCTAACTGCCCTGAATGTGGGAGGCTCCCAGTGTTCAGTGGAGGGCAATGATGTCTAGACCCCATAACAATTCCAACTCCATTGTTTACATCAGCTTCATTTGGGATGAATTAAAAACAAACTTATTAACTGGTGGTGAAAGCTGCTAAACTGGCTGACAGACTTACTCAGGAGATGCTTTTTGTGTCCCAGCTACTCCAGATAGAGGTTAATGTTGTCACAGTTATACACCACCATATGTTAATGAAGTGAACCTGTCCTAACAACTAATACTGGTAGAAGTGGCCTGAAGATTCTCTGCCTCATGGTCTCTTAACCTTTGAGATTTACTGAACTTGAAAGTATGCAATGTAATCATTCAGTGAAATCCAAATGAGTATAAATGGAGATTGAGTGCTCAGTGGCATGGTGAAAAGACAACAAATCTCTCCATCAACATCAATGAAGGAGCTGGTCTTTGACTTCAAAAAGTGGAATGGTGGGCACACCCCTGTCTGATTCAATGGTGCTGAGGTGGAGATGGTCAAGAATGTCAAGTTCCAGGGAGTGACGATCACCAATAGTCTGCCCTGATCCACCCATGTGGTCAGAATGCACAACAACTAATCGACCTTCTCAGGAGACTAAGTAAATTCAGAATGTCCACAAGGACTCTTTTCAATTTTTATAGACGCACCACAGAAAACATCATATTTGGATGCATCACAGTGTGGTTTGACAACTGCTTTTCCCGAGACCATAAGAAACTACAGAAAGTCATGAACGTGGCCCAGTCCATGACACAAACCAGTCTTCCATCCATTTTCTCCATCTATATTTCCCACTGTCTCAGGAGAGCAGCCAACATAATCAAAGAACCCCACCTCCACCCACCCCAGTTATTCTCTCTTCCTTCAGGCAGAAGATATAAACATTTGTATACACATACAATTAGATTCAAGAAAGCTTCTTCACTGCTGTTATTAGACTTTTGAACTGACCCCTCAAATGTTAATTTTCATCTTTCTCTTTGCACCATCACTGTGTCTGTAACACTGTACTCTGCAGTCTGTTCTGTTCCCCTGATGCACTTTATAAGGTACAGCCTGCCTGTATAGCATGGAAAACAACACTTTTCATGGTATCTCATTACATGTGACAACAAATAATCAATCAAAAAAATAATTTGCTGATCAGAATCATAAATAGCTATAATATTAATGAGCTCCCAGATAGATCAGCATGAAGAAATGGTGCTCAAAACCAAGCTAAGGGTTTCTTTGCTATTTGAATTGAATTGAATTGAATTTATTGTCATGTGTACCGAGGCACAGTGAAAAGCTTTGTCTTGTGAGCAATACAGGCAGATCACAGAGTTAAGTAGCATAGATAAGTAAATAATAAGTAAACAACAGCAAAAACAAAAACACAGGTACAGGCAAATGTTAAGAGTTTGTGAGTCCATTCAATATTGTAACAACAGTAAAGTAGAAACTGTTTCGAAACTGGCTGGTGCTTTACAATGAAATCTAGTTTTTTTAGATATTATTAATCAACCCATTCAGAGATGCTCTGACATGTCTCTGGAATAGGTCAAACCTGAACTCAGGTCTTCTGATCCAGAGGCAGAGACACTACCACTGTGTCAAAAGAACCCTTAAAATCTACACTTTGAAAAGACTATAGTTCAAGATAATGCATCTGAAGGGGTTAACTCCAATTAAGTCACTAGTTTTCATTTAAAGAAAGTACAATCACTAAAAATCCTCCCTTCTCCTCTGCCATCCACATAAACATGCACGCATTGATGTATCATTCCCATGTCGACATATATTTCAATCATGTCACTATGCAAACAAAGAACATTTCAAATCATGAGGGGTTTTGATAACAGTAGATAGAAGAAACTGTTTTCATTGTCAACAAGATGAGTAACTAGAGGAGGATAGAGAGAAAAAAATAATTGGTTAAAAAAGCCAGGGTTAAGATCAGGATTTTTTACTGAGCAAGTATGATTTGGAGTGCACTATCTGAAAGGTGCTGGAAGCAGATGCATAAATAATTTTCAAAAAGAAGTGGATACATATTTAAAAGGGGAAGAGCTTATTTTAACTATTTGGTGAGAACTAGCCCTGTGTTAATAAGAAATATTTGTTTCAAAGTTTCGATTTTGCCTCTGATTTTCATGCTAGTTGATGAATATAAACATGTCTGTGTGCCCTAAGCTGAAAACTATAGGTTTAGCATGAATGTTGATAAGATGTAGCACTTGAGGAGCATCCTCACTGGAGAGGGCTGGATGACACACTGTAGCAGCTTTCAGATATACTGAGCGGCCAAGGGAGAGGATGCTGAAATAGGGGGTTCAGTAGCAGACAGTGAGGAGGTATGCTCTGAAACTGCAGGGTTACTTTACTGTTCCAAGCTTCTCTCCTGCAGCAGCCATGTCCATCTCCTTTCCTTATCCAAACAAGAAGCCCATCACCAAGCACCCTCTTCTTCCCAATGACACCTTTTAGACATCCAGAGATAGAGTAACATAATAGTTACTCACCCAGAACAAATGAGTATGGATGAGGTATTGAAAAATCATCCCAGAAGGTTTCCTGCTGTGGTTGGAAGGTAAACTTTACAGCTTCAAACTTTTAAATCAACCAGTTTAGTCATGTTGTGATAAACAGCCATGGTAAGTTGGACTTGAACCCAGACCTCTAACTCAGAGGTAGGGACACTACCACTGTGCCATAAGAGCCCCTTCAGCATCACCAATCATGACATGTAAAGAACACCTTTAAATAGCTCTTTAAATTAACTCCAATGCCATGTTTAGTCCCAAAAAGCTGGTTCCCTTAGGGCAAGATATTAGATGAAGAATGAGCCACTAATATACCTTGCAGCCTATTTAATAAGCTCTCACAGGGGTTTTTAGTAGCAATCAGCTGTTGACCAAACCTCTCAGTGGTTGGTGTTAGTATATACCAAGAGGGGATGGTGTACTAAACATAGGCTAAACCAATGTTTCAGCTGAAGACTACACCTTGGCCAGCTCCTTACTTCTTCAGCATCTAAAGCATTTGTTGAAAATTGTCCCAAAATATGTGAAAGCTGCTACAGTCCCAGGCATCTCTCTTTCTTTCTTTCTGAAAGTTGACTGGTGGTGTGTTTAACTTAAGGATCACCACACCTCATCCAAATCCTCCATAGGGACCTCAGTTGGTATGGGAAATGGTGCCATGTTGTTGGCTTTACTCTGCATCACAAACCAGCTATCCAGCTACCTGAGACAACCACCCCCAGGGAGTAAGGAAGGAAGGAATTAGAATTAATCAGATAACTCTTTCAGAGAGCTGACATATCCATCAGGGACCGAATGGTCTTCTTCTGTGCTATAATATTTTATTATTCTGTGTATCAACTTCCTACAGAATTATTAAGGACCACACGTTGCTTTGTTAGGGAAAACTAATCACTTCAAGTTGCTACTGTTTAATCTTTTAATAGTCTTCATAGGCACAACATAAATGAATATTAGCAGATTAAATAGAAAGAAATTTATTTTTTAAAAGTTATGTTTCTTTTCTTTTTGATGTGAATTTTTTGCCCATATCATGAAGTTAAAGCTCAGAAACAGAATGCTTTCCATTTCAGATAGCCATATTCCGCCATCATCCCGAAGGTTGCCATCTTCCATGCCCACTCCAACCCTTCATCCTCCAACTCAAAGGCCTGTGGAGTTTCCTAACTCCCTGGCTTGCTGGACCACCAACCTTCATCCCCATGGCCCTGGCCCTGTCACACCATCCATCCTAGTCAGGTCACAGAGGTGCAAGGCCAGCCTTGAATTTATTGCACCATTATTATTCTACTATGGCTGTCAGCCCTGTAACCAATATGGGGTCTAAACTATACCAACTGTTCCAATATACAAATTTCTGTTAACCAGCCGGTTACCCCGACTGGCATCTCACCTCCTCCGTTTAGAGTCATCATCCCTTTCCTGGTCAATACCAGATACTCACCACTCATTGTATATTCCACCAATGCTTAGTTATTCATAGATTTTGCTGATTTAAAAATGTGATGCAGGTTTCATTGTCAAAGCAAACCTATCCTAAGCATCCTTGAACTGAGTGGTGTCCTGGGCTATTTCAGAGGGCAGTTGAGTTGTAGGGAGATGGTGACATACTGGTAATGTCACGGGATTAGTAATCCCTAGGCACAGACAAATGATGATTCTGAGTTCAAATCCCAAGGAGGCTGTTGGGAGAGCTTAAATCCAATGAATAATCAGTCCAGAGTCCCATCTGTTCCAAGGTGTACCATAACATGCCTGAACATGTTGATTTACAACAATGTAAAGTATAGAAAGCTTAGTCTCAGTAATATGGCTGACTCGAAAATGGCCTTGAAAGCCACTCAACTCAAGAGTGATTAGGCATTGCCAATAAATTCTGGCCAGGCCAGTGACATCCACATCCCATGAAAGAAAGAGGAAAAGTATATGTAGGCCAGACCAGGTAAGGATGGCAATTTTCCATCCCTAAGGGACATTAGTGAAGCAGATAGATTTTTACAACTGTCAATGATAGTTTCACAGTTATTGTTACTGAGACTGGCTTTCCATTTCTGGTTTTAAATAAATCAAATTTAAATTTAATTAGCTGGTAAAGTTGAATTTAAATACCCATAACATTACCCTCTGAATCATTACTCCAGGGATATTATCATCACACGACATGACGGTGTTACTAACCAAAACTTCCTTGTCCCCCTCTGATTGAATTCTCTGCTCTCGGAAGGAAACTCCCAACTCTGAAAGATACACATTTTATTCAGCAGAATTTCCAGTCACTGGTGATTTAAACGCAGGATACAGACTCACCAAATTCTGAGACAGAAAAGAGCTGAGGATTGGATTACTGTAATGCCAACAGTGGGACACCAATTAGTCCTTAAGGGTGACCAGGACATTGGGGCTGAAGGGGGTGAAGGGGCAGCATCTGGTATTGACCAGGAAAGGGATGATGACTCTAAACGGAGGAGGTGAGATGCCAGTCAGGGTAACCGGCTGGTTAACAGAAATTTGTATATTAGAACAGTTGGTATAGTTTAGACCCCATATTGGTTGCAGGGTTGACAGCCATAGTAGAATAATTCAGAAGAACTATGCAATTCCTTAAACACCCTGCATCAATTTCAAGTTTTCCCTCTTGAATAATACCAATTAAAATGATTCAGGTCAAAGATTGAAAACTGCAAAATTGTATTGTTCAAAAGAAAGAGCTTACAGTTTTTTTTCTGATTATCTGTTTATTCCATTTTTGACCAATAGTTTCTCACCTGCTTTCTCTGTCTGTCCCCCTCCTTCTTTCCATACATTCCATCTACACAATTCCTGCAGATAATGGATTCGCTCTAACAACAAAGACGACAGAATATGTGGCAGGCAGCAGTTCCTCTTTTATTACTCAATTGTGCTTTGCACCTGTGGCTGCATCAATAAGACACTGAGTCTAAGTCTACCTTAAATTGAAATATTTTTCCTATTCATCAGTGCGTTCAAACAATATTCCAGGAAAAAAAAACAAATATAAACTGGAGCTCAATAGAGAAAGGAAAAAAGAGCACTTATTATAATTTTCCTGCTGTTGTGGCCTTGACTGGACTATCCAGGACCGCAGCAGCATCTTAACACATTGAAAACAGAATGAAGATGTCTGGAAGGATTCTGGGAATTGAACTATGTTTTGCAAACTATACATGTACCTAATGCTGCTCAGCAATGTTCAGTGTTAGAACTATATGGAAACACATTTGTCTGATTTAATTCGGAGCAAAAATGTGCAAATATTGGACATAGCAAATGATAGAAATAGCTGCCTATCTTCATTGTGACAAATATGTTACAGTCTGTCCATTTTGAACAAGTAATTAATTCCTGAGATCAAAGGTTACTCATTACTCTTATACAGAAACTCATTGTCTCTTTGAATTGATATTACAGAGCTTATACTCCAAACACAGAGACAAGTTAATTTTTCAAAAGAACAATATTGTTCCATGGAAGTTCTGAGCATCTGAAATAAAGTATTAAAATAATGCATTTTTAAAAATAGTTTTATAATACTATAGTATGATGTAATACACCTATTTGAAGTGAACAGATGAGACATGAAGGAAGGGCATGTTTGGTATTATAAATAATTCCTTTGCACGAAATTAGTTGTTTTAGAGAAATGTTCAAATGGTCTGCAGGGTGTATTTTAGGTCTCAGAGATAGACTGAAGAAAATATAACAAATTATTAGCCATATCTTTCACTCCTGAGATGTGTCAGCTTTCTCCTCTCACCTGACTCCATACCATGTTTTATATCAGTCACAGGAATTTGCCATAGCAATTATTGTGTCTAGGCATTACATCAATTCAGGTCTCAAAGATTTCACAGTGCTTGAAAAGAAATTGTGAAATATCTTTTATTCCTCTAGCTTGGAGCTGTGGAAGTGGCTGCTCAATAGCATCTGAACCTAGTGACGGTCCTATTCTGCAGGTTTGCTCACCTCTCTCTCATTCCACATTCTACAGCTCTTGTGACCACTGTGCACAATATCCAAGTGTGAAATGGGGTAGCACATTACAATTTCTTCATCAGTCCTGCTGAGATCTTTCCTTATGTTGGAAAGCTAGCCAGTGTTTCTGGTGAAGTTATAATGCTCTGGTCAATTGAGTTGTGTTGCAGACACTGCTTGTAGAGGAGGTACTACTTGAGGTGATGCTGATTTCTGAATGTGGCTTAGCCACAAATGGACTAAGTGCCCCTATAGACGAGAAGAAAATAATTAAGTTAGAAGTGCATCACTCCAGTTTCACAATATTCACTTCCTCACCAGATAAAGACTGTGGTACATTGTTGTGTGACAAGTAGCAGCTTACACCAAGTGATACACTTATTATGTTTGGGGAAGTAACATATTTTTAGTTTGACAGTGTAATTGTCAAATGTACAAAACAGGATGCTAAAATTAGCAAAACCTGTGGAGTATAATTCATATCAAGGTCACGAAGTCCACATAGAGGTTCAGAAGACAGCAACTGAATGACTTTCTCTTTTGCCATTGTTAATTCCTTCTGGTTCTGTGGTCTCCCACAAGTTCCAAGTTGAACTTGTATTTACAAGGTCACATTTTCCTTTGATCTCCTTTTGGCCTAATTTTTAAACTCTCAATATCTTGTTGTAATATTTATCTTTTAGACTTGTGATAAAGATGTAGAACATATGGGAGTTTAGATTTAAAAATAAAGGTCAAAGAGATGTGTGGTTTCAGCTCTGGGAAGGTTTTCTTTCGAGGAGGTCAGAAAGTCATTAGGAACAGCGAAGGAAAGATAATTTTGAAGAACGCGCATAGAGTTATAGAGTCATACAACCGTACAGCATGGAAACCAACCCTTCCGTCCAACTCATCCATACCGACCAGATATCCTAAAATAATCTAGGCCCATTTACCAGTATTTGGCCCATATCCCTCTAAACCCTTTCTATTCACATACTCATCCAGATGCCTTTTAAATATTCTAATTGTACCAGTCTCCACCACTTCTGCATGCACCACCCTCTGTCCTCTTTAAATCTTTCCCCTCTTCCCTTAACCTATGCCCTCTAGTTCTGGACTCCCCATCCTGGGAAAAGACCTTGGGTATTTATCCTATCCATGCACCTCATGATTTTATAAACCTCTATAATGTCACTCCTCAATCTTTGCCACTCTGGGGAAAACAGCTCCAGCCTATTTAACCTCTCCCTATAGCTCAAACCCTCCATCCTGGCAACATCCTTGTAAATCTTTTCTGATCCCTTTCAAATTTCACAATATTCTTTCTATCGCAGGGAGACCAGAACTGAGCACAATATTCCAATAGTGGCCTAACCAATGTCCTTCCAGCTGAAACATGACTTTCCAACTCTTATACACAATGCACTGACCAATAAAGACAAGCGTAGCAAACGCCTTCTTTACTATCCTGTCTACCTGAGACTCTACTTTTAAAGAACTATGAAGCTGCATTTCAAGGTCTCTCCGTTCAGCAACACTGACCATAAGTATATAAGTCCTGCTCTGATTTGCCTTTCCAAAATACAGCACCTCATATTTATCTAAATTAAACTCCAGCTGCCATGTTTTAGCCCATTGGCCCAATGATCAAGGTCCCCTGTTGTAATCTGAGGTAATCTTCTTCGTTGTCCACGACACCTCCAATTTTGGTGTCATCTGCAAACTTACTAACCATACTTTCTATCTCCACATCCAAATCATTTATATAAATGATGAAGGGCAGTGCACTCAGCACTGATCCTTGTGGCACACTGCTGGTCACAAGTCTCCAGTCTGCAAAGCAACCCTCCATCACTATTCTCTGTCTTCTATCTTTGAGCAAGTTCTATATCCAGATGGCTATTTCTTCATATGTTCCATGTGAAATGCCTGGCAGGATGCCTATGATATAAATTCTTGAAGTGTTTACAAAGTTGAACTGTTATTACATCCAAAGAAAACAGGCAATGGGCCACTAATAATTTGAGTTCAGTTCAGAATGAGGTTTCAGGTTAGTAAACCAGCAAGACAGCTTAGTTCTGTGAAGCCTCCAAATTGAGAGAGTTTGTGTCAAAGTTTTCAAGCTGTCAGAACTGGAATGGTCTAGGCCATTAAAACTGAAAAGGAATTCAGGCCGTCAGAATTGGAAAGAGGTTTCTAGACCATCAGTTAACTAAGTAGGGCAGCATGGTTAGCACTGCCCTCTCACAGCGCCAGGGTCCCAGGTTCGATTCCAGCCTTGGGCGACTGTGTGTGTGGAGTTTGCACATTCTCCCCGTGTCTGCGTGGGTTTCCTCTGGGTGCTCCTGTTTCCTCCCACACTCCAAAGATGTGCAAGTCAGGTGAATTGGCCATGCTAAATTGTCCATAGTGTTAGGTGCATTAATCAGAGGGGGGTGGGTTATTCTTCAGAGGGTCAGTGTGGACTTGTTGGGCCGATGGGCCTGTTTCCACACTGTAGGGAATCTAATCTAATTAAAGAGTTAAGATAAAAATGACACTTCACTGGGATCTTAAGAAAGATATTGCTGGAAAAAGAAGTTGAAACTTTGTTTCTCTGCTTACATTATGATCCAATGTGCCCTATTATACATATAGCTTTGATTTTTTTTTATCCTCTGCATAATAAACTCATGTTCTTATGTTTAAGATCATATGCAACCTCATATTCAGTGATTAACTACCATGGTAGCTGATTGCAAAAAGCTAAGCATCTGGTATGCCAGGTTTCATTCTAGGATCTGGCTTATCAATTCTTAGAATCAACTTGGATCAAAGCAGGTATTGAGTGTATATTTTCCTTTGACAGTACCTTTGGCATAAAGAACATAGCCTTTTAGTTTTCTCTATTTTTAGTTGTGGACAAAATGAGGCCAAGGTCTATTTTGAAAACTGAGATTGTTGACGAACTGATGCACTTTTTAAAAGCAATTTACCTGACACTCAGTATAAATGCTCTCGGGGAAAGTGAGGACTGCAGATGCTGGAGATCAGAGCTGAAAATGTGTTGCTGGAAAAGCGCAGCAGGTCAGGCAGCATCCAAGGAGCAGGAGAATCGACGTTTCGGGCATGAGCTCTTCTTCAGGAAGGGCTCATGTTCTTATGTTTAAGATCATAAGCAACTTCATATTCAGTGATTAACTACCATGGTAGCTGATTGCAAAAAGCTAAGCATCTGGTATGCCAGGTTTCATTCTAGGATCTGGCTTATCAATTCTTAGAATCAACTTGGATCAAAACAGGTATTGAGTGTATATTTTCCTTTGACAGTACCATTGGCATAAAGAAGGGCTCATGAAGAAGGGCTCATGCCCGAAACGTCGATTCTCCTGCTCCTTGGATGCTGCCTGCTGCGCTTTTCCAGCAATACATTTTCAATTCAGTATAAATGCTAATTACACATTTACTTGGTCAAGCGGCAGTGGAAGCCTAATTTGTAGCTCGATCCAAGAGTTTGTTGTCAGCCAAAGCTCTGTTCATACATGTAGCTAACTGGGTTTTGGATGAGTGACCAGTTATTGAAGACAAAGGCTTTCTGCCTGCTAGCAACTATGTGATTGGCTCCAGGCAGCTCAACAGTTTGGTGGTGTTTGACAGAGTGTTTGTTTTTGAAGAAAGTCAGTTTATCTTACCTCAGCAGTTACTTTAAGCTGTGGCTCTTAACCAGTAAGCTAGAGACTTTGTAAGTGTTAACCAGCCACCCTGAATCTTCTACAAGCAAGTCAAATTATCTGGAGAAGGACAGTTAAGGAGCAGCACATTCTGAGAAGACAAAAAGACCATCTCAGTGATCTTGTGAACAGGGACCATTGAACTATGTTGACAATCTTTCCTTCCAGCCATCATATTTATGTTTATTTTCTCTGTGTCTATATGCGTGTGTATGTCTGTGCAATGTCAGATCTTTCTCACAAGCACAGAATCAAGAATTTTAATTTCAAATATTTCAATGGTTAGTGCATGAAATAGCATTTGATAAATGGTTCCTAATCTCAGCACTAACCACTACTCTTCATCTGGGGTACATATTTTATATTGTAGGAACTATTATATATCTATTTCACTAAATGATCCACCACTTGCAACATCCTCTCCAAGCCACACATTATCCTAATTTGGCAACTGTTCCTACATTCTGGGTGTCCCAGTACTGGATGGACTACACCAATTCAGGGATGCTTCTCACCACCGCCCTCTCAAGGGCAATTAGAAAAAGGCAACAAACACTGGCTCAATAATGCTGTCATCCATGGGAGAAGTAAAAAAAATTGATACAGTTCCGATTTAGTTCCTGTTATGGGTGGTATTACTTTAAGTCAAATCATTCATCCTTTACCAAGATGACAAAGTAAAACAATATTGTCCAGTTAATGGGTGAGAGCTCCAGATATGAATGTAATCAATGATCTGGAGACATTTGCACTAGTTTTGAGAATTATTTTCTCTCAAGTTTCCATTCAAACTCATTTGTAAATTAAATTAGATTAGATTCCCTACAGTGTGGAAACAGGCCCTTCAGCCCAACAAGTCCACACCGACCCTCCGAAGAGCAACCCACCCACACCCATTCCCTTACATTTACCCCTTCACCTAACACTATAAACAATTTAGCATGGCCAATTCACCTAACCTGCAACTTTTGGACTGTGGGAGGAAACTGGAACACCCGGAGGAAACCCATGCAGACACGGGAAGAACACGCAAACTCCACACAGACAGTTGCCTGGGAATTGAACCCGGGTCTCTGGCGCTGAGAGACAGCAGTGCTAACCACTGTACCACCGTGCCGCCATATTGTCAAAAGTAAAATCTACCATCAACCTGCACAACAATAAGTGTTTCTGAACATACCTCTTTTGCTTTAACATTTATCCCTTGATTTATTTATAGAGTCATAGAGATGTACAGCACGGAAACAGACCCTTCGGTCCAACTCGTCCATGCCAACCAGATATCCCAACCCAATCTAGTCCCACCTGTCAGCACCTGGCCCATATCCCTCCAAACCCTTCCTATTCATATACCCATTCACATGCCTTTTAAATGTTGCAATTGTACCAGCCTCCAACATTTCATTAAAGAAATAATTCATAATTCTAAATACATGTTCCCTTGAGGAATAAAATCTCTATTGAAAACATGGTACAAGTGGCTAATTAGAGAAAATAAAGATAGCATTTGATTAAAAGAGGCTTATAATATTTCCAAAAAATAAGCTCCAACCTGAGAAAGTGTGATAAATTGGTGTAGCATTATCAAAAACAGCTAAAAATAGACAAATATTCAATTGAAAGCAAGTTTAAAAACTTTACAGAATTGACTGTTATTTATATTAATGTACAAAACTTAGTTATAGAAGCATACAGTATAGAAACAAATCCTTTAGTCCAATTAATCCACGCTGACCAAGTTCCCAAACTAAACTAGTCCCACTTGTCTGTGTTTGGCCTATATCCCTCTAAACCTTACCTATTCATGTACCCTTCCAAATGTCTTAAATATAACTGTAGCTACATCCACCACTTCCTCTGGCAGTTCATTCCACATACAAACCACACTGTGTAAAAAAAAGTTGCCCCGCATTTCCTTTTTAAAACTTTCTCTCACCTTAAAAATATGCCCCCTAGTTTTGAATTTCCCCAGGAAAAATGGTAACCTAAAAGCTATATTAATTGAAAACTTTTAAAGTTTGCCCTTTCATGTCTTGGTGCCCAAAATAACCAACTCTATTTACAGAACCTCTTCAAAGGCCTACAAACAGCCACAAATAGCTAATGGAACGTCTCAATGCTGGTCGTTTCATTCTGGGAACATGATCACTTTTGGGGCATGGTTAATTTCCACCTCAACGTTTTTTTCAAACCAATGCAAAAGATTGTGGAAATGCAATCTGTATCAGATGTAATTTGCCATTAAAATCTTGCACTCTCCTGGCGATTTGGCAAATTGTAGAAAAAAAACAGCAAAGTCTACCAGAAACACTGCACTCAAATTCAGTTTACTGAATGAAGAATTTTGAAGCGCAGACATAGCTAGTCCATTCTATGTGCCACCATTTTGCATTGGCACAGTTGGTATTAACTGGCACCTCTTGGAAGTAATTAAGATATCAGTACAAAAAACAAAGATGTTTAATCCATAAGATACAAAACACACAAACTGATTTATTCTTTCATAGTAGCATAAGACAGCCACTCTATAGTTTTGTGTAGTTGTGTAGACTGCAAATCCCACAAAGAAACATCAGCATTTAAGGTTGTTTGCTCTATTTCTTATTCTAGTATTAATTTGTTATTGCATATCCAGTAAATGCAGACGTGCTCCAAATCTCTATTGTTCAGTCTCCTTGTTGAAGGCCAGTTCAGTCAGTTATTCTCAAATGCATGACATTGGGTGAACACTCGCTGTTGGACTTGTTTGCTCATTTGTCAGTTGTAGAGTGACAGCATTACTGTCCCTTAAATGAAACAATATATCCCAAGAAGTTAAATCTGTTTCCAATCTGTTTTTTTTTAAACTGTTCATCTAGGTCTCTGCATTGGCTGTGAGTTAGTGTCAAAAGGATAATTGACATGTACTTTACGTATCCTGTCCTTCAGGGCAGAGCTACTAACTCCTGTACATTTGTCAATTTCTAACACACTGAACCATTGCTAATCTCAGATAGAGAAGCTGGACAGCTTAATATGTACAGCAGACCCTTGAGAAGTAGTTTCTTGTCAGTTTATTACACTGGCAATCAGAATAAATTGATATAAAAAAATCCCACAAATCAATTAAAGGAAATTGCATCCCAGGTTGCTGCAGCAATAATTTAGATTCAATTTTATTGCCACCTTTACTTAAGGCTGAAAGTCACATTGCAGGAGTTGCTTTGGATAAGTTGCTCCTGCTGCATGTTCTTCACTCCAGGTTCCCTAAATCCTGCTGAAGAAATTCAACTCTGGATTAGTTAATCCTAGTGTAGACCATTTTTGGACTAGGTACCCATGAGGTAGTTCTGGCTTAAGTTAGTTACTCCAGGTGCAGTAATACATATTACTTTCTCCTGCTGAAATGGTCCTACTCTGGATTAGTCACTCCTGGAGTAGTGTCATTCTGAGTTAGTTGTTCCAGCTTCAGTAGTTCCTCATTAAGTTACTCACTTCCTCTTGAGTAGATTCATTTCAAATTAGGTACTCCTGATATACTTCACTTCAGGTTTCTCCTATCATTGAATCATACAGTGCAGAAGAGGCCCTTCAGCTCATCAAGCCTGCACCAAAATATGGGAAGCACCTGACCTTCAACTTAATCCCATTTATCACCACTAGGCCAAAGGCCTTAAATGTTTTGCTGTGCCGAGTGCTCATCTGGCAGTTCTTAAAGGACTGTCAGATGAGCACTCCCAGACAGCACATTCCAGACTAGGTAAAAAGGTTTTTCCTCACATCCTTCTAAACCTCTCACCTCATACCTTGAACATGTGCCCCCTTGTGACCAACCTTTCAACTAAGAGGAAAGCTGCTCCTTACCCACTCTGCCCATGCCCCTCAATCAGATTGTCTCTCAGTTTTCTCTGCTCCAATGAAAACAATATAAACCTAGCCAATCTTTCCTCATAACATAAATTTTGCATCCCAAGTGAATCTCCTCTGAACCCCTTCCAGTGTAACCATATCTTTCCTGTAATGTGGCAACCAGAATGGCACACAGTACTTGAGCTGTGCAAATCCATCATAGATTCCCTGCTTTTGTAACCTTTGCCTCTATTGATAAAGGCAGGTATTCCAAATGCCTTTTTCACCACACTACTAATATGCACTCCTCCATTCAGAGATTCCTCAATGACCCTTTGTCCCCAGAACTTCCTAGTGTCATGCTATTTATTGAATACTTCCTTGTCAAGCTACTTCCAAACCGTATCACCACACACTTTTCAGGATTAAACTCCATCTGCCACGTATCGACTTATTTGACCATCCCAACCTTATCTGCTCGTAGCGCAAGACACTCAACCTCTGTTAACCACCTGATCAATCTTTGTGCCATCTGCAAACTTACTAATTCAACGCCCCATTTATATTATTTATATAATGATGAATAATAGGGGTTTCCATATCTTCTGGTGTCAATGGCATCTTGTATGTCAGGAGATGATGGACTGCACCCCAGGTTCATGTCATTTTTGGATTGAACATGGTTTGTGAAACTCCACAGTGAATGCCAATCCAAACCCCTGGTAGACCCAAGAGAAATGATTTATAAGGTTTTGGTATATAGAGAGTTTTATGACTGAGACCAACATGTGCTCAACTAACATCCTCTCAGCTGGGCAATTGTGTTTTTTATTCATTCAAGGCCCAAACCAAAGTCTTATCTAGGCTACCTAATTTGGGATAAAATCTGTGACTTTTCTGATCTACACAGCTTTGTATCACATGAGATGATGTAGTTACACACTGGCAACTTGTGCAACATCATTAAGACAGTTTAATGAGCTAATCAATCACACATATAAATATAGTGTACAGAACAATAGTGAAACAGAGGTAGAGTAAGGAATATGCAAATAAATTAGAGCATTTAGTTAGGAATAAAATAATATCATAGTGAGTTTCAATTATGCTGATATTAATTGGACAGAAAAAAGATGGATAAATGAGATAAAGGAATGGAATTCCTACAATATGAACAAGACTCCTTTCTAACCCAATATGTAAAAATCCTAGAGAAGGAAGAGTGATTTGTATTGGGAAATAAATCAAAATAAGTTAAAGAGGTAAAGAAGACTAACATATTATAAGTGACAGAGACCATAATAAAAGGCACTTTAAGATAGTGATAAAGAATGACAGAAGTATGATGAAAACAATTCAATAGATTGAAAAAAAACCACTGATAGAAGCTGACAACAGAACTTGGAAAAATAAAATGGGCAACAATACTGGCAAACAATAATGTGGAACAATGATGGGAAACATTTAAAATGGTGTTTAACAGAGTGCTTGAAAAATGCACTCTTAAAAAGAAAGAAGAAACAAAACACTAGTGTCTGCCATTGAAGAATAAAAATACATGGAAGCATTTGTGAGTTAAGAAAGAACTAAGCAATACTAAAATAGACAGAAGATAACATTCACAACTCCTGAGAGAAAACATGAAAAGATTAGGAGGGCAGAAGATAAAGAGGAACCATGAAATTAAATTACCAAGGAATATAAAATAAAATAGTTAAGTATTTTGTAGGTACAACAATACAAAAAGCTGTGATCAGAACAGAACTATTAATGAATGGACAGAATAACACCAATGTCCTGACAGAGATATGACAGAAATGCTATATTAATTACTTAGCTTTATTTTATACCAGGGAGATTACACAGATAGAAATGATATTGAATGATGACTTGAGTAATGCATTTAAAATAAAACATGAATTGAATAAACAAAACATAAAAATAAACTTAGAAAGGAAATGATGGTGGATTGGTAATGTCACTATACTAGTAATCTAGAGAGGACATTCCTGATGAAGGCCTTATGCCCGAAACATCAACTCTCCTTTTTTTTACTCTGATCCCCAGCATCTGCAGTCCTCACTTTCTCCTAGTAATCTAGACCCCCAGGTTAATGCAGTAAATGTAATTTATCTAGAATTTCATAAGTTTTCCATAAGGTGCCCCATATAGACTAATGAATAAAATCATATGGATGCAGAATGGATTATTAGCAGGTTTCAGAAAAGAAAGCAGAGAATGAAAAGTAATGAAAAGGGCTCAGAGTAGCAAGATTTGCCAAGAATGTGCTGACACCACTGATATTCACAATTCACATTCATGATCTGAAGACTGGAATCCAAAACACCATTTCCTAATTGGTGGATGACATCAAAATTGAGGGGAAGTAAGGAACAGGATAGTCAATACTGAGGAGAATTACAGAAAATTAATAAACTTGCAGAATGTACAAATAATAGTCAATTAATTTCAACATATGCAAACGTGAGCTGGTACATTTTAATAGGAAGAATAGAGACATCACATTACTTGAGAGGGTGCAACTCTAGGTTGGGGTGATGAACAAAGCAACTTTGGAGTGTGATTACACCATCATTAAAAACTGTACCACAGAGCAAGACCACAAGAAGAAGCAAACCAAACACTAGATTTTGTCTCTCAAGGGATACAATTGAAAAGTAGATGATATGTTAAATCTGTATCAAACCTTGGTTAGAACACAGTCTGGTTACCATATTATTAGAAGGATAGCAAGATACTGGGGAGGCTGCTTTACATGGATAATACTGGAAATTTGTGTGTACCTCCTGCGGTTGGTGCAAGACTTGCGCCCACACCTCCCCCCTCACCTCCCTCCAAGGCCCCAAAGGAAACTTCCATATCCGCCACAGATTCACCTGTACCTCCACACATATCATCTATTGCATCCTTTGCACCCGATGTGGCCTCCTCTATATTGGGGAGACAGGCCACCTACTTGCGGAGCGTTTCAGAGAACACCTCTGGGACACCCGGACCAACCAACCCAACCACCCTGTAGCTCAACATTTCAATTCCCCCTCCCACTCCACCAAGGATATGCAGGTCTTTGGACTCCTCCATCGTCAGACCACAGCGAAACGACGGTTGGAGGAAGAACGCCTCATCTTCCGGCTAGGAACCCTCCAACCACAAGGGATGAACTTGGATTTCACCAGTTTCCTCATTTCCCCTCCCCCCAGCCTGTCTCAGTCAAATCCATCAAATTCAGCACAGCCTTCCTAACCTGCAATCTTCTTCCCGACCTCTCCGCCCCCACCCCAGTCTGACCTATCACCCTCACCTTGACCTCTTTCCACCTATCACATTTCCGACGCCCCTCCCCCAAGTCCCTCCTCCCTATCTTTTATCTTAGCCTGCTGGACCAACTTCCCTCATTCCTGAAGAAGGGCTAATGCCCGAAACGTCGATTCTCCTGTTCCCTAGATGCTGCCTGACCTGCTGCGCTTTTCCAGCAACACATTTCCATTTCTTTTCTCTTGGTCAAGGAAGACTGAGAAATCACCTAATAAAGTTTTTAAAATTCTGAGGGGTTTTGATAGAGTGAACACAGAGAGAATTTTTCGGCTTTTGTAGAAAAGCATAACTACACATCAATCGAGGGCAGTCACCAATACATCCTATAGTGAATTCAGAAGACATTTCTTTACTAAAGGGTAGTATGAAACCTGAATTCACTACCACAAGGAGTGAGTGGAATGGATGTGTTTCAGGGAAGCTATGCAAGTATCTAAGGAAATGGAAGAGATGGTTATCGTGGTAAATTCAGTGGGAAAAGATGAGAGGGGCTTTCAAGTGGCATGAACAGTTTGGACTGAATAACCTGTTTCCTGTACAACCCTGTGTAAATAATTAAAACTATCAAACAAATCATCAGATAGACGGTAACGAAGGTAAGAAGCTGCCAGAATAGCATGCTGAAATACTGTGCCGATTTAATTTGATAAAATGAGAAAAACAAGGGTAAAACTAATCATTTTCACGACAAGTAAATGAAACTGTTTTCATATGAATTCCAGACAAAGTGACAAGACTAAAACTGATTATTGGTCCAAATCTGAATAATTGAAGCTGGGAAAATGGGAAGGATGGAATTCAGATTTTAAAGATGAAAGTGTTCAACAGTCATGGTCTCTTCTGAAAGAAGTTGGTTCCAATCTTTTTCTGATTTAATAAAATGTCAAAAATAAAGTTCATTGTTATTTTCAGTTCGTTAAGGATCGATTGTTAGAAGCTCTGTACATCTGGTATTACTAGACAGATTGTAGATGGCCTCCTATGTTAAGGACCACAATTTCCCCTCCTACATAATCAACAATGCCCTCCAGCAGATCTCCTCAACTTTCAGCACCTCCACCCTTGAACCCCACCCCTCCAACTGGAACAAGGATAGAACTCCGATCCCCACACCGCCCCCAGTCTTCACCTTCCACCCCAATCATTTCCGGATACAGCGCATTATCCTCTGCCAATTCTGTCACCTACAATGAGACCCCACCCACCAGAGATATATTTCCCTCCCCACCCCTATCTGCATTCTATAGTGACCATTTCCTCCGTGACTCCTTCGTTTGATCCACGCCCCCCACCAACCCACCCTCCACTCCCGACACTTCCCTTGCCACCGCAAGAGATGTAAAACCTACACTCACCCCTCCCCCTTCATCTCCATCCAAGGCCCCAAAGGATCTTTTTATATCCGGCAGAGATTTTCCTGCACATCCAGCCACCTCATCCAATGTGTCCGTTGCTCTCAATGTGGTCTCCTCTACATTTAGGAGAACATTTCAGGGAACATCTCTGGAACACACGCACCAAACAAACCCACCTGTGGCCAATCACTTCAACTCCCCTTCCCACTCCGCCAAGCACATGCAAGTTCTGGGCCTTCTCCACCGCCAAATCTAAGCCACCCAACAACTGGAGGAAGAATGTCTCATCTTCTGCCTTGAAACCCTTCAACCACATGGCATTAACATTGACTTCACTATTTTCCAAACCTCCTCTCCCCCCGACCCCATCGCAGATCCAACCCTCCAATTTGACACTACCCTCTTGACCTGTCCGACCTGTTCAACTTTCTTTCCACCTATTCACTTCACCCTCCCCACTGACCTATCACAATTTCCCCCCACCTATCGCCTTCCCAGCTACCTTCCACCCAGCCTCAACCCCACACTCTTATTTATCTCTCAGCTCCCTTCCCCCTCCACATCCCTGAGGAACAGCTTATGCCCAAAATGTTGACTTTCCTGCTCTTTGGATGCTGCCTGACCTGCTGTGCTTTTCCAGTGCCACACTTTTGGACTCTGACTGTCCAGCATCTGCAGTCCTCACTTTCTCCTACATTGTACATGGAAAATGCCTTGCCCAACAATACCTGAACATTGTAATTGACCCTTGCAACCTGTACTAAATATTTGATTCAATTAATTCTTATGGTGTTAGCCATAGCTCAGTTGCAGCCCAAATCCAATGTCACTAACATTGACAGTTGGATCTTTACTTTATTGCTAGTTGCTATGGTAACTGGCAGCTGTATTACTAGTGACTATGCTCCAAAGTAGCTCATTACCTGTAAAATTCTTTACAATGTCTTCAGGTCATAAAATGTGTTATATAAATGCAAGTCTTTATTTCACTTCCTATCTGTACCACGCCATTTTGAGAGGTGGGAATGGATAAAACTGCATTGGACATGACCAGTCTGGATTCCAATAAGGAAGAAGGACAAAAGAAGCAATCAGCAGATTAATGAGTGAATGTAATTTAGAACTTGAACAGGAATTATATGTTTCTTTTGTAGATTTTTGTTATTAAAAGCATTTGATTGGGTTGACTAGATTAAACTGTTCCACAGAGCTGTAAGATATTGAAGTAGACTGGAGAGATAGATGACTCATAAGAAATCTATACATGGGACAAATAGCAAGAGCGAGAGTAGCCAATGGGGAGTAAGAACCATGTACAATTGGAAAAGGAATTTGACAAGCTTGTAATTCATTATGGTCCTCTTCAATGTCTATACAAGTGCAATGATCAAGGAAGAATCTGAAGACACAGAATCCTGTGGTAAGATTGGGGGAACAAATGATAAACAAATTTGGATTCATAAATTACATGGAACAGAGAATTCAGGTGCTCCACGGAAAGGCCACTGAATCAAATGAGAGATTAGGACAGATTCCTAAACATTTGTCATAAAGCTGACTGTTCAGAGATCTTAAAGGAGGTGAAAGCATTTACAGCAGAAAGTCTGGGAAGTGACAGCAAGGGATCTGAAGCTGAAACATAAGCCAATGTTGAAAAGACTAGAATTGGTTAGAGGAGCAAAGTGATAGCTGCAGGTGGGAAGGGCAGGACAATGCTTTCAAGATAAAGAGGACAAAAGGCCATGAAAGGATTTAAACAAGAGGAGAGGGAGTGATTTTAACCTTACCCATCCTGAGAGAATTTGACAAGATTACAACAGATACCATTTTAAACACCCCACCCATTTATACTTTAGCCGCAGCTAAGTTTCATAAAAGTCATTGGAGAGTAAAACCTAATGCACGCAAAACGAGCTGTCTATTGTGATTCCATTGGTTTTCCACTAAGTTAGATTAAAATGACCCCATATGAGACTCCACATTTAAAATTGTTCTATTTTAGGACTGAAGAGATTGATTGGAAATATCTCATTATTAAAAAGGTATTTATGTTTTTGAGTACCAGATTTAACTTTCTGCAATGAACTTAACAGTCAATCTATATGGAAATCCAGCAAGTTTGTAAAAATAACAGGAAGATTGAAGGCAAATTATAGTTTGTGCAAACAACAGTAACATAAATCAAGAAGGAAATTCTGAGGATTTGTAACACAGAGTTGCTGACCGATTTGTGCGCTGACAACAGTGTGTTGTGAGCATGCCATTATTTTTACAGCAAGATGGGGCTCAGTATATCATTTAGTGCTTTTTTTGAAGCTCAATGATCTACAGCCAACAATGAAAGAACCAATGTTTTTTAATCATAATCTAACACTTCATTCATGAGGATAACAACATTCACCTTTATATATGGAATAAAGATCGGAAAGTACAGCATGTATATATCTATTAAACACTTAAATATTTAAGTAGCGTGGAAAGTATCAAGCTTTTTTAAAAATCTAGATAATAAACTTTGGCTCAATAAATGTGAGGTCTGCTGGTGAGTTCTCCCCTTCATAAAACTGTGTTCAGTTCCCATTTTAAAAAAATTACTTTTTGTGGTCATTTGTTCAACTGGACTACTCTCAAGTGATCCTAAGGTTTGATTACTCACTTGTCAATAGAGGATGAAACCAGGATTGATCATCTTTAAACACAGGTCACAGGGTTGAGAAAGAAACTATGAAAAATTGACTGGAAACAATACATTTTAAATGGGGACTTACTGCCACTGTCATCCAGAAAATATAGTCACATCTTTTAAGAGATATTAAATCATGTAAATAGAAATCCTCTCAATCTGACAAGGTAACCATTGGTCAGAGAACATTTTAGTACCAGCTTGAACTTTCACAAACAGGAAAAAGACAGAAATGTTCTAAAGCTAAAATAAAAACGACAGTTTGCTGCTTAAACCTTCAATGAAAGCATTTAAAATGTTCTAATTGTTGAACATTATAAGAACGTTATCCTTCAGATGATGACGCTAATCACATTGTACTGGTCTCAGAAGAACTGTATACAAGCTTAGACCATAAGACATAGGAGTGGAAGTAAGGCCATTTGGCCCATCTAGCCCATTCTGCCATTCAATCATGGCTGATGGGCATTTCAACTCCACTTACCCTCACTTGCCCTGTAGCCCTTAGTTCTTTGTGAGATCAAGAATTTATCAATCTCTGCCTTGAAGACATTTAACGTCCCAGCCCCCACTGCACTCCGTGGCAATGAATTCCACAGGCTCACCACTTTCTGGCTGAAGAAATGTCTCCTCATTTCCGTTTTAAATTGATCCCATCCAATTCTAAGGTTGTGCCCATGGGTCCTAGTATCTCTGCCTGACAAAAACAAATTCCCAGCGTCCACCCTTTCTAAGCCATGCATTATCTTGTAAGTTTCTATTAGATCTCCCCTAAACCTTCTAAACTCTAATGAGTACAATCCCAAGATCCTCAGCCGTTAATCGTATGTGAGGACTACCATTCCAGGGATCATCCATGTAAATCTCCGCTGGACACACTCCAGTGCCAGTACGCCCTTCCTGAGGTGTGGAGCCCAAAATTGGACACAGTGTTCTAAATGGGGCCTAACTAGAGCTTTATAAAGTCTCAGAAGCACATCACTGCTTTTATATTCCAACCCTCTTGAGGTAAATGACAACATTACATTCACTTTCTTAATCACCGACTCAACCTGCAAGTTAACCTTTCGAGAATCCTGGACTAGCACTCCCAGATCCCTTTGTACTTCGGCTTTATGAATTTTCTCACCGTTTAGAAAATAGTCTATGCCTGTATTCTTTTTTCCAAAGTGCAAGACCTCACATTTGCTCACATTGAATTTCATCAGTTATTTCCTGGAGACTCTCTCCTAAACTGTCTAAATCTTTCTGCAGCCTCCCCACCTCCTCAGCACTGCCTGAAGCTTCCAGTGATGCAGATCATGTTCGATTCAGGTCAGAGTGATCCAAATTGAACACAATCCCCAAGGACTTAAGGTTAATTTCCAGATATTAATTGATGCAAAAATATCATAATTATTAAGCTTACACTGTCTCCAACAAAAATAAGTGTGCAGCACAAATAAGACTGGACGCAGATTACTTTAACAACTGATGGCATTCTCTCAAGAAGCCATTTTATATTCTTAATGTAAATGAGATTGTAAGGAAATATTGTAAAGAGTGAGCCATATTAACATTAATGATTAAAACTACTACATTTCAATTTTTAACAAATATTATAACTTAATCAGGAACATTATCCATATGTAGAAGAAATATTTCCCCAATAGCTCTTGACCCAACTTTAGGTAATTTTAGTAGATAAGACTCAAGTCAGTTAAAATCTTGCACACTATCTATACTGATCATTAATTAATCTCAAGTATATTATGACAATGATGTGCGAAAGTCTTGCTTTTGAAATCTGACATTGGGAATGTTTCACACTACCTTCAACATCATATTGATATTTAACTCTAAAGTTGAGCAACATTTCTTCTAGTTATTCCAACTTCAGTCATAAGCAAAACAAAATGTGTTTACAGTATTATGTCTTACAAGACTTCTTTTTTGGTCAATTGCACTTACTGATAAAATGTGACTTCAAAGGAAACAATTGTATGAAGCCAGTACTTAGCAAGGATACCTGCCACATACCCTGTTACAGCTGTGACTTTTTAACAGCTTGCAATATAACAGATTGTAAATGGCAAGCATTCATGCCAAGCTGCCAGAATGTAGGCGTATGCACAATTCAAACTGAGCCAGTAAATACCCTCACAGCTCACTATGCATACAAGAATAAACAACCAGAACATACATAAAGCTAACTCTGGTCAGCACAAAGTGACCAACAAAACCTCAAGTATTTTAGTGTCAGTATGTAGCTAAACAAACTACAATGTAACAAAACAAAACAGAAAATACTGGAAAAACTCAGTGAGTCTAGCAGCATATGTAGAGAGAAGATAGAGTTAATCTTTTGAGTCCTGTGATCCTTCGTCAGAACTAAAAGCATCTACTTTGCTTCAGATCTCCAGCCCTTATTAACCTGAAATATAACATTGGCCATAACATCCTGGGGGTTACCATTGACTAAATACTGAACTGAACTAGCCACATACTGTGGCTACAAGAGCAGATCAGAGGCAAGGTATTTTGCAGTGAGTAACTCACCTCCTGACTCTCTAAAGCCTATCTACCATCTATAACACGCAAAGTCAGGCATGTGACGGAATACTCTCTACTTACCTGGATGCTGCAGCTCCAAACATTCTCAGTCCAGGACAAAGCAGTCTGCTTGACTGGAAACACATCCTCAAACATTTACTTACCCCAGCACAGACACATCGTAGCAGCACTGTGTACTGTGTACTATCTACAGGGAACATTGCAGAAATTCACCATGATACAGTACACATTAAACATGTTTCCATCTGTGACAACATCAAGAAGTAATGGTAAAAACTTTGCATCAAATTTGCTGCAGGGAGTGATCATACATAATTTATTATGATTTGTACCACATACAATGCAAAGCTCCTCTGTTCACATCAATATTTGACATAATTCAAGTTTGCTCCAGAATGCCATTTTCATTTCCATGTTTTAACTCATGACCTTTTTTGGACAAATTAAAGATTGAAACTTTAGTGATGTTTACCTTTACTCTTCATTTATTTCAATGCAAAATTCTTTATACAATGGGAGAATAATCCATCCATGCAGGTATAGTCTAATCAATTATACGTGCTTCATGCACATCTTCAGTTTTTGATTAGACTCCCTAACAGTATAGAAACAGGCCCTTTGGCCCAACAAGTCCACACTGGCTCTCCGAAGAGTAACCCACCCAGACCCTTTCCCCTACCCTATATTTACCCCTGACTAATGCACCTAAAACTATGATAACCACTGAGCCACCATGCCGCCCTTCAGTTTTAATGCCCTCAATTTAATGTGCCACACCTGGTCGATAATGTGTTGCAGCCAATCGCAAGAGACATGGAAGAGAACCCCAGTTACCTTGGCCGTTGATTTTTCTGACTGGCCTAGATCAGTACCTTCTCCATGTCAATAATCATGAATTTATCAAATGCGGTTTCACATGAACAAACCTACAACTGTCTCTCTTTGGCATGTTTTCACAACGCAATGTAGTGTGAAAGCCAACCACCATGCAGCTTTGTGTATAGTTCTGATGTAGAATCACATCATGATAGAATGTTACATTGCAATTTTGGTCAGTCTTAAAATGTTTTACTTTAATCACTAAATTAGTTTAACTGACACATTTCTGCATTGTAGTTAATGTAGCAGACCTGTTAAATGGGGAATGGTTTCTATTTCAATTTTACAATATTGAATGCTTTATTCAGTAAAACAAAAGCTCTGCATTGCCCTACAATGTGTGGTGTAGACTAGTTTGCAGAAAAAAAAGTTCCAATGGACCCAGTATCCTATTGGGCATGTTTCTAGTAAAGCAATTTGGGAGGTATGACATCACCTGATATAACTATCATTTCCTGGAATTCTTTGGACTAAGGGTAACAATAGTGACAGAATGCCTTAGATTGAATTTCTCTACAAATTCGATTTCTGATGCTAAGTAAAGAATTCTGGAAAACTGGAAGTGGAAATTACATTGAAAAATATTAAGCAAAACATTTTTTAAAAAATCATTTAATCAATATTGGTGTCATTGGCAAGGCCAGCACTTATTATTCCTTCGTCCCTTGAGAAGGTGGTTCTGAGCTGCCTTCTTGAACCATTTCAGTCCATGTGCTGTAGGTTGACTTACAATGCCATTAGAGAGGGAATTCCAGCAGTTGGACCCCACGACAGTGAAGGAACACCAATATATTTCCAAGTCAGGATGACGAGTGACTCAGATGGGAACTTACAGGTGGTGGTGCTCCCATTTTTCTGCTGTCCTTGACCTTCTAGAAGTGGTCATCAATTTGGAAGCTGTGGTCTAAAGATCTTTGGTGAATTCTTGCAGTGCAGGGTGGCACGGTGGCTCAGTGGTTAGCACTGCTGCCTCACAATGCCAGGACCCGGGTTTGATTCCAGCCTCGGGTGACTGTAGAGTTTGCACGTTTTCCCTGTGTGTGTGGGGGGGGGCTTCCTCCCACAATCCAAAGATGTGCAGGTTAGGTGAATTGGCCATGCTAAATTGTCCATAGTGTTAGGTGTTAGCATCAGTCAGGGATAAATGCAAAGGAAGGGTCTGGGTGGGTTACTCTTCAGAGGGTCGGTGTGGACTTGTTGGGCCGAAGGGCCTATTTCTACACTGTAGATAATCTAACCACAAAAAAATTTTGTAGACTGACCATTAACTAGAAATTCAACTGGACTCACCACATAAATTCAGTGGCTACAACAGCAGGTCAGAGGCTAGGAATATTGCGAGTAAGTCACCTCCTGGCTCCCCAAAGCCTGTTCATCATCTACAAGGCACAAGTCAAGACTGTGATGAAATACTCCCCATTTGCCTGGGTGGGTGCAGCTCCAACAATACACAAGAAGCCTGACACCATCCAGGATAAAGCAGCTTGCTTGATTGGCACCACATCACAAGCATCCAATCCCTTCACCACCAACACTTAGTGACAGCAGTATGTCTACAAGATACACTGCACAAATTCACCAAACACATGAGTAATTCATGATTATTAAGCTCATAAGTGATACATCATAAATTCTAAAAGGAAACTATGGGAATGTATATTTCTCCAAAGCAAGAATTTATTTATTATTTACTTTTTTTATTTTCCATTTACAGGTAGTCTCCACTATCTGAAAGTAGAGCGTTCCCAAGAAACCTTTCGCAAGCCAAAAATGGCACAAAGCAAAGGTGCATGACTTGGATGGGAAGAAGTATCTCCATTTTATGGAAAAGCAAAATCCTCTTCGGATTTACAAAAACAGATGTTAATGTAGGTCTTTCTTAAAAGCAAAATTGCGAAAAGCAAATGTTTGAAAATACAGGGATACCTGTATTCATAATTTACAAAATTTCTGTTTTGTACAAAACATTCATTCGACTAGGTACAGTTATTATTTTTGGTTTTCAGATGGAGATGTTGATTGCTTGAATTTCTGATCATCCAAGCCTCGGCGTCAGCAAATAGAACATAGAACAATACAGCACAGAACAGGCCCTTCGGCCCACGATGTTGTGCCGAACATTTGTCCTAGCTTAAGCACCCATCCATGTACCTATCCAATTGCCGCTTAAAGGTCACCAAAGATTCTGACTCTGCCACTCCCACAGGCAGCGCATTCCATGCCCCCACCACTCTCTGGGTAAAGAACCCACCCCTGACATCTCCCCGATACCTTCCACCCTTCACCTTAAATTTATGTCCCCTTGTAACACTCTGTTGTA
Source organism: Chiloscyllium plagiosum (assembly GCF_037043375.1). Classification (NCBI taxonomy): domain Eukaryota; kingdom Metazoa; phylum Chordata; class Chondrichthyes; order Orectolobiformes; family Hemiscylliidae; genus Chiloscyllium; species Chiloscyllium plagiosum. The sequence continues at coordinate 26,142,266 of NW_028270159.1, read as the reverse complement.
CCCGGGGAAAAAGTTTCTGACTGTCTACTCTATCCATTCCTCTTGATCATCTTATACACCTCTATCAAGTCACCTCTCATCCTTCGCAGTTCCAATGAGAAAAGGCCTAGCACTCTCAACCTATCCTCGTACGACCTATTCTCCATTCCAGGCAACATCCTGGTAAATCTTCTCTGCACCCTCTCCAAAGCTTCCACATCTTTCCTGAAGTGAGGTGACCAGAACTGCACACAGTACTCCAAATGTGGCCTAACCAAAGTCCTGTACAGTTGCAACATCACTTCACGACTCTTGAATTCAATCCCTCTGCTAATGAACGCTAATACATCATAGGCCTTCTTACAAGCTCTATCCACCTGAGTGGCAACTTTCAAAGACCTATGAACATAGACCCCAAGATCCCTCAGTTCCTCCACCACACTAAGAACCCTACCGTTAACCCTGTATTCCGCATTCTTATTTGTCTTTCCAAAATGGACAACCTCACACTTGGCAGGGTTGAACTCCATCTGCCACTCCTCAGCCCAGCTCTGCATCATATCCAAATCTTACACTAAATATAAAAACACTCTTTCAACCTCAGACTCCACAAAGTAAGTCAAATGCAGCTGAAACTAAGGAGTTAATTTTATAGAGATTGTTGGTACTCACTTACTCTTGACCTTTCCCTCATAGTTTATGGGAGCCAGAGTTGGAAATACATCAGACAAGCGGCCTGCTCTTTGGTGAGTGAGGTTCTCTAGTGGACAATTAAGTACTCTTAAGGGCAATGTGCTAACTCCATCAGACTTTTTCTCTCTATGGGAAAAACAGAGTTGAGGCAGGCAGGCAGCCTCAACTATGCAGGCAGCTGAGGGCAGCAAATGAGAGTGAGGGTGGTATATCTCCTTTGGAGATGACCCACATGCCCATCAAAGATATCCCTCTCCCACCAGATGGTATCTTATGAGGAAAGATTGGATACACTGGACTTATACACATTGAATCTATAATAAAAGGTGATCTTATTGAGACACATAAGATGCTGTAGAGACTTAACAAGGTAGAAGATAAAATTCCCTTGTGTGAGTGACTTAGAATCATGTGACACAGGTTCCCAAAAAAGAGTCTACCATTTAAGATGGAGAGAAGGAGAAACATTTTCTCCCAGAGTGTTGAGAGTCTTTGAAACTTTCTTCCCCAAAGACTGATAGAGATGGGGGTCATTGAATATTTCTAAGGCCAAATAGGTTCTTGATTGCTAATGGAGTCAGTGCTTATTAGGGGTAGATGGGAATGTGGAATAAGGCTATTACCACACATCCATGTTCTCAGAGAATGAGCCTTCTCCTGTTCCCATTCATTTGTTTGTATGTACGTCCCTTTCCCCATTGTCTCTAATCTAACTACCCTACAACCTCCCAGCCATGCTCATCCAAATCCACATACTTATCTGATGACTAGAATCACCTTCACTTCTGCATGGGGACTGTTGCAGTCCAGTAGTGGTGATTTCTAGGGCAGGATGTCCTGTCCGTAAGGGGTTCAATGTCATAACAGTGTAGCTAGTTTCCACATCAGCAAGATGCTGTCCACTTCATAGGTATTTGCGGTGGGGAATTATCTATCTCCTCATAAAACAAAAATAGCAATTATTATCGAGTTACAAATACCTTTAACATATCTTTCAACTCATCTCGACCCCAAGAAATGTTTCTATTTCATCACTGTGGATGCATTAAGTTCCTGGGATTTCCTTCCTGACATCATTGCGAGAACATATCAGAAAGCTACAGCTCAAGAAGGCGATATACTACCATCTCCTCAAGAATGCCACGGTGGCACAGTGGTTAGCACTGCTGCCTCACAGCACCAGGGTCCCAGGTTCAATTCTGGCCTCGGGTGACTGTCTGTGTGGAGTTTGCACATTCTCTCCGTGTCTGCGTGGGTTTCCTCCCACAGTCCAAAGATATGCAGGTTTAGGTGAAATGGCCATGCTAAATTGCCTGTAGTGTTAGGTGCTTTAGTCAGAGGGAGATGGGTTACTCTTTGGAGGGTCGGTGTGGACTTGTTGGGCCAAAGGGCCTGGTTCCAGACTGTAGGTAATCTAAAACTAGGGATGCAGCCTTTGCCAACATCATTCATGCACCAAAAATAAACAATAATTAACAGCATACAAATAGATTTTGTAACATTAAAACTCATATTGAATGCTTGTCCTGGTCCTGCAACTCTGCTGACAAACATGAGAGGATAAATTATGTGGCAATACCATTACCTCGAAGTCACACAATGTCCTGTTCCTTCATTGTTCCTTATACTCACAATTAGCATGTTTATGGCGTTTGATATACTTGTGTGCACATGGTAACAACTGACCACTTTAGACTTCACAACTTACTGGAAAAATGAGATGCTGAGCTATCATTTTCACAGCACAGGATGCACTTAAGTATTTTATTTTAGTTGAGATTCCCCTAAAAGAGTATGTACTCTTTTTAATACAGGAAACAGAAGCATAGAAATACAGTTATCACAGTACAACAGTCAAGTAGAATAAGGGAAATGGAGTATAGAGCAGAATTTCTCAATTGTTTAGATTATCTCACTTACCTAGTTACCAAAATTAACTTTGTACAATCATATCGCTTTTTAAACAGGGGCATCTCTGCAAAAGTCCATTGTGAAAATATTACTTCCTGTCACCATTGTTTACATTGAAGTTATTTATTTTAAAGCGAATTTCCACAGCTGCCAAGATTAAATTTCCAGCTATAGTTCTTTATCAAGAGGTTTGATGAAGGATGGCAACAACTTGAACTGCACACTGAATCTGACAAACATGGAGGTGACCTTGCCTGCTCTGGCCGGTGCTAATGTGGCCCTTATATGACAGTATTGATTTTTTCCCAGAGACTGCAGATAGAGTTTTCTCAACTATAATTTCTCAATATGACATCTTTCAATTACGTTTTCCACTTGACACTATGCTGTACACTACTAGTTATTGCATCGATGTCTATCCTTTGACAAGTGATGTATTTTAAATCATTATCCAAAAGGAGATAGGTAAGATTATTTTGTCACTTTGGTTGTTCTTCAGCTTTGTTGTCTCCACTTCAGAGTTGGTAAAAATCTCCATGATTTGCTCCAGCAATAAATTAAATTCCAGCCATCAGCTGTTAAATATATTTACCTAAAACAATTGTTACCCCGAGGAGTATTGCCAGAAATCAAGGAATAAGGAAGACTAAATACAACTTGGGTTCATTTTTCTAAAGAAATCTAAAATGTTATTGGATTCCCTTTTATACCCTTGCTGAGATAACACTGACAGATTCAAACACGACAAACACACAGGAAGGTTTGTTAATTGCATTATCTGCACAATGTCGAGAACCTTTCACATAAGGCCAATGGTGAGATCAGGGATGCCAGCTGTATATGTTTCCAACCATTTTTGGGGCATTTGCTGTGAAACAGTTTGCATTATCAGTTTGAGAAGACTAGAAGCCCGAGTGCTGGGATGTTTAATGTAGCCAGTGATGAAGATTTAGAAGGTATGGCTAGTGACATTTGCAGCATCAGTAAAGACAAACCTGGAGTGTCGGGTACCAGAAAATCATGGTGTGACCATCGGAGAGGTTTCAGAATGTTCATAGCACCATTCATAAATTAGCTATGGAGCGCTAGATCATGATTGTTAGATCATGCTTAGGGGAAGTTGTGAGCAATGTTGGCTGAGACTTTGACCAAAAGGCTGTTATTAAAACTGGGCAGAGGAAGGAAGTCATCACTTGGAAATTAGAAAAGAGCTGGAAGCCTGTATGTTTCACCTGTTGTCATTACAATTTACATTTAATATAAATGAGGTCACATGTCTTGACAAGAGGGAAAGTGACAGGGATTTTAATCAGCTTTGGACAAATAGACTGTGGGATTTAAAATGTTTGGCTTAGTCTTACTTCAATCAATTTAAGTCATTAAGTAATCTTAGAACAACTTATTTTATCTGCTGAATTAGTAGGGTTCATTTCACTGTAAAATATTTATTCTTGGCATGTGGAATTGCTGTAAGACATACATTTATTGCCCTTCTCTAGTTATTTAATGAAGGCAGTTTTTATTTTAAAACAGATTATTTGCTCATTTGTACGTAGGTGCTGATGGTTTGACAGGCATATGTTGCCCATCCCTAATTGCCTTGGAGAAAGAAGTGATGAGCTGACACTTTGAACTCTGCAGTCCATGAGGTGTACACCCACAGTTAGGAAGAGAGCTCCAGGATTTTAACCCGGCAGGTCCCACTCCATCAAGGGCATGCAAGTCCTGGGCCTCCTCCACCACCAAACCATTACCACCTGACAGCTACAGGAAGAACGTCTCATATTCTGCCTTGGGACCCTGCAACCACACAGAATAAATATGGATTTCAACAGCTTCCTCATTTCCCCCTCCCCCCACATTATCCCAGTCCCAAGCCTAAAACTCGACACCGGCCTCCAGACCTGTCCATCACTCCCCCCTCTGACCTATCACCTTCTCCCTCACCTTCATCCACCTATCACTTTCTCAGCCACCCAACCCACCACCCCTCCCATTTACCTCACAGCCTCGGCTGACTAGCCTCATTCCTGATGAAGTGCTTATGCCCGAAACGTCGATTCTCCTGCTCCTCAGATGCTGTCTGACCTGCTGTGCTTTCCCAGCATCACACTCTTGACTCAACTATCTCCACCACAGTCACCTCTTGCAGGCTTAACTTTTTGATGGAGGTTTGGGTCAATGTTTTAATAGGTCTTCACATGGTAGTGTCAAATTTGGTTTAATGATGATCTGTGAAGTACCTTTTACAAATGTTTACTGTTAGTGTTGATGGTTTGATATGTCACTGAAAAAAAAATATATCATTAACTATATCATATATCATTAATGGAATCATAGAAGAGTTGCACGACAGGCCATCAGCTCATGTGTCTCATCTGCTTTCTGCAAGAGTGACTCAGGCCACTTCTCCAAGGCTTCCCTGTAGCTTTGTATTTACTTTTCTTTGTATAATTATCCAATTTCCTTTTGAAAATCATAATTGAATTTGCCTCCCCCACACTCACAAGCAATACATTGGAGATCCAATGGTTGCTTTGTACAAAAGCTGTTTCTCATGGTCCCTTTGGCTCTTTTGCTATTCACTTATGAGTCAACCACTTTGGTAAGGAACTAGAATTAGCAGGTGAAAATGACAGGCTTCATTCCTTAAAGAATATTAGTGCACCACTTGTGTTAATAAGATAATCTGACAACATCATAGAAAAACATTTTTAATACTACTGCACAGCAGGATGCTATTTGCTCATCAAGTCCATTTAATCATTTTTATTGACGAAACAATCTATACTTTTACATCTAAATTCAAATTGCATCATGAGGAGATTTCACTCTGGATTATTAGTTTAATCCTCTGGAAAATAATTCAACAGCATAATCCATGTTTCGTATTTGATTATGTGAGTCAATTTACCAATGATGCTCACTGTGATCAATTAAGTAAGTCTGGGTATAGACTCAGAGCAAACTAAAACTGGAGAACAACTATAACTTTATCTTTGAATAAAAACATGCTGTTTGGTTTCTAAGAAATTATCCCAATTATCATTTTACTAATTTTTGAAATGTATGTAAATTTGAATTTAGATGTTCAAACACTTGGGGTATAGATGTCTTATTACTGGAACTAATTGAAGTAATTATACTACCTTTTTGGCAATGCCACATATCTGTTCTGAGATATCAGTTCGTATCTTTTGTGATATTGGCACAATGATAATCTCTAATTCTGATTTTTCACTTGTGTAAAGAAATATCAGCTAATATCTTCTCGGACAGCTTGACTACTCACTTCAGAATTCACAAAAAGTAAACCTTTTTTTAAAATAGTCATCTAAAAGATAAAAGAAGTCATCAGGAATGGAATCATTCGTGACCTGCTGAATGTATTAAATGAAGGTAAAGATTCCACTCTCTAATTTCAAACAAAGAAAATCTCTTCAATCAATAACAGGTACCAAGAAAAATAAAACATTTTAATTTTTCTCTATACTTTGCAAGAATACAAAGGATTTATCTGAATATAAGGTATTTTAAATATTGAGGTTAAAAATGCATTTTGGTTTCAATGTCCATCTCTTCCAATATTTTACACTGGCTTCTCAAAATATCTTAAAATTAATCATTTTTCCAAAACGCTGAATGTAACAATACGGAAATACTAATAATAATTTAAAATCAAATCCTAAAATAAATAAAATAAAAAAGGATAACATTTAAAACTGATCATGATATTGCATCAAATGAAGCATTGAAACCTTTTAGTTGCAGAGAATCTAAACAAGGTCAAGTGTTTGTAAGTAACTTTTGTAAAGGTGAAATGACACCATGCAGAAAGTAAACCTTTTGTTTCTGTGACAGGAAAGCTGACAGCAATTTGATTTCAATCAACACAGAGAAGAAAGTATGGGACAATTAAGGTTCATAGTCATAGAATCATGAGTGTTTCCGTTCTCCCCACTGCAACTAGTTGTGCAATGTTAGTTGGTAAAATAAATTTTGAAAATAGCACTCAGTACAATTTGTCAGATATTGAATGATATGATTCACTTTCCTCAGCAAGATTTATTAAATCAAGTTGAAGATTGTCTTACCTTAAGTTCTCTGAAGAATATACAACTGCGTGCCCATTCAACTATGGAAAAGAGGGTCTGGTCAGCCATTTTGCACATGAGACCAAAGGTGCTAAGTTTTTCATGTTTTCCCCTATTGGCCTGTTCCTGTTGTAGATACGTCAAAATCTTAGTTTGGACTTGAAGTTCATCAGGTTCACACCGTAAGAGCTCTAGAATCAGCTGTGGGACTGAAGGAGGAGAATTGGATTGATAGGTGTCTGGATAGGGGTAACCAACCAGAGATTCTGGTGAACTTGCGTAGTGGTCTGGGTACTCAGACTTGATTGTTCGGTTATGAAACGATGTGTACTGATAGTTTGGCAGTACTCCATGGTTTGGCACGGACATGCCGACTGGTGGCGCTCCATAAAGGTTTCTGTCATAATCTGTGGCTGGTAAAGCAGCTGGGTTTGGCGGCATGCCTTTGGATAAAGAATGTATATTATGTATGGCAGTTGGGAGTGAATAGTCAGTTTGCCCAGATGACACTGTTTGAGGCACAGTCTCTAGCTTAAAGCCATTTGCTCGTATCAAGGCTTTCTTTTGCTGTTTTAAAGCTCGGTCACGCTTGTACATTGGCCCAAATTTGTTTCTTCCTCCTCTCATTCTGTCTGCACGGACAGCTAGTTAAGAAAGCAAAAAGAATACTCATCAACTCAACCTGGGCAGAAAGAGTTAAGATAGCCACTACTTCAAACACATGATATTAGGAGTGTACCAGTCTGAATTTTCAAAGATTCACAAGTTCACAAGTCAACAAAACCTTACCCCAAGTTGTTTGACATGCAAATATTTATTACAAAATTCATCAACTAATCTCTGAATAAGGATGAAGGAAAATTAGTATCAAAAAGAGAAAAATATTGTTTTCCTCTAAAGCCAAGATAAAGCAATTTTTTTCAACCTTTCAACTTTTTTTGGCAAAGCTTCTGAACCTTCTTATTTTGCTTCTTTCTGTCTTTAGATTTCTTTATATGTGATTTGCAACAAAATGTTGAGCTGGCGGCTGCTTCAAGTTTTATTGTTTGCTGATGGATTCCTAATAAAACAGCGATTGGAATGTGTAACTGGAGGTTGTTTAATGATAAACCATGTTAATAGATTAACCAAAATAATTAAATAATGAAATTGAGAACCCCTTAGAAGGTGTGCCAGTAAATGGCTCATTGATATCAATATAAATAATGAAGATCACTGGCTATAATAATGGTCTTCAGAAGTTGTTCATTGGCATTTTCTATTGAATATACAATGAAGCAAATGCTATACTTTGTAAATTATTAGTCATTAGCATTGAAGTTAATGATCAATAGAAATGAATTATTTTATGCAGTACTCAATAATGGTGGACTTGAGAAAGAATCATTGACATTAAATTAACATGAAATTCATGTTGTACATGAGTTACATAAATGTATTCATATGTTAATTCTAAAAATACTAAAAGCATATAATATTCTTTCTTTGCTATTTTGAAGAATTATTGCTTTGAAGCTGAAAAGATCTGGATCTCAATCTGAACCTGTCTGATCTATTAACTTTAACCAAGCACAATGCATGATGAGCTCAAAGAACATTAATCAACATCCATTACTGAACCAGCTCTCCCACAGATTGATTAGGTAAAGATGATTTTCAATTCGGGACTGAATCATCTGAGCCATAAAAATCAAAGGTTCAGTCCCTGGTTTCCTAGCCAATGATGACAAGTTGTTACAGTGGCCTTGATGTACCTCAAGGTAGGCAAAGTTGATAATGCTTCTGTTGACTACAGGAACTGCAGTTGGAAGAAGCTTAATTGTCAAATGTGAACAAGGACAAAATCAACTCAAGTGACTTCATAGGCAAATAGGCTGTTAGCACTCACTTCTAATATGAAACGAGAATGCTAATCACTTAAACAAACTGTCAGAAGCTGCAACTTGGCCTGGCTGAACCTTGTACAGATAATGTTGGAGCCCACATTATTAATACCTGTGTCCAATTTTGCATATCCCAGCCCTAAAAATTCCTCCGGTGGCAATCCCAATGTTTATCTAGGGATTATGCTTAATGGCACTTTCAGAGCTCAGTTCCCTGGGGTTTTTGGAATCAGTAAGAGGACATCTTTTTAACATGAGTTAGGGAAGCACAAGATGACACTGTATCCAGAAGAACATTTCCTTTTACTGGACAATGAGAAATATGTTTGCAGTATGTAAAAGTAAAAAAACCTACTCTAGGAGAATAAGGCACATATAACTGTATTTATGCTCACAGTAGTCTGAATTAGTTCACCTGAATAATTTTCATTATGCGCACACACTTAGCATTTAAATTTATATACTGTACAAATCAGTTACAGATAAACTGTTACTCAGATAAACTGTTACTCAGTACACATGCAGAAGTTCCTGATGATTCCTGATGAAGGGCTTATGCCCAAAACATTGATTCTCCTGCTCCTCGATGCTGCCTGACCTGCTGTGCTTTTCCAGCACCACACTCTCAACTCCTCACATACAGAAAACTTTAATATAAATTAGTCTTAAATAGTTTTAGATCAGAAAATACGATTGAATTATACTTCATGTATTGTCACCTGGAGAGGTTATCTCAGATACGTAGGCATGGACATCAGTTCCAACAAGAAAGGTACTGAAATGCCTTAATATAGCTCTGAATGGACACAGTCCAGAGCTACACGGAGGAGGGTTACTGGTTTTGAAAAAGATGTGCGTAGCTTGATTAGCAAACATGTCTTCTCAGTTACTCTACTTACCTCACTGAATTTGAAGAAGCAAAGCCATCCTGATTACAACCAGAACACACTTTAGGATGAACCTCATCCATGATGTGCTTCACTGATACACAGCATCCTCTGAAAAACTTTAGGATATTTGGAACTGTGCTCTTAAGAAGGCACTTTGTGGCTGGTGTGAAGTATGTAAAGACAAATTCTATCTAGGACATTGTAATGTTTAGAGAGTATTCTCTTAATGTGTCACTGGAATGTGGATTCTGCTGGGCAGGGCTTTCTCATGGCTGCTCCTCATTAGAAATTTGAGAGCTTTCACTGATACAGGAAGCTCTAAAATGTTAAGATTTATGAAACTAGAAGAGAGTGACAAATCCAGAGGAGCAGAAAAAAGACCACTGTACAAACTGTTAATTATATGATCACACATATATCATTCCCCTGATACAATAGACAATAGGTGCAGGAGTAGGCCATTCTGCCCTTTGAGCCTGCACCACCATTCAATATGATCATGGCTGATCATCCTTAACCAGTATCCTGTTCCTGCCTTATCTCCATAACCCTTGATTCCACAATCCTTGAGAGCTCTATCCAACTCTTTCTTAAATGAATTCAGAGACTGGGCCTCTACTGCCCTCTGGGGCAGAGCATTCCACACAGCCACCACTCTCTGGGTGAAGACGTTTCTCCTCATCTCTGTCCTAAATGGTCTACCCCGTATTTTTAAGCTGTGTCCTCTGGTTCAGCACTCACCCATCAGCGGAAACATGTATCCTGCCTCCAGAGTGTCCAATCCTTTAATAATCTTATATGTCTCAATCAGATCCCCTCTCAGTCTTCTAAACTCAAGGGTATACAAGCCCAGTCACTCCAGCCTTTCAATGTAAAGTAATCCAGCCATTCCAGGAATTGACCTCGTGAACCTACGCTGCACTCCCTCAATAGCCAGAATGTCTTTCCTCAAATTTGGAGACCAGAACTGCACACAGTACTCCAGGCGGGGGGACCTAGAATCAGGGGATGTAAAAAGACCCTTTTGGGAGTTATCTACAGGCCCCCAAACAGTAGTCTGGATGTCGGATGTAAGTTAAATCAGGAGCTGAAATTGGCCTGTCGCAAAGATGTTACTACAGTTGTTATGGGGGATTTCAACACGCAGGTAGACTGGGAGAATCAGGATGGTATTGGACCTCAAGAAAGAGACTTTGTGGAGTGCCTCTGAGATGGATTCTTAGAACAGCTGGTGCTGGAGCCAACCAGTGAGAAGGCAATTCTGGATCTGGTATTGTGCAATGAACCAGAATTGGTCAGGGGCCTCGAAGTGAAGGAGCCATTAGGAGGTAGTGACCATAATACAATAAGCTTCAATTTGCAATTTGAGAGGGAGAGGGTACAATTGGAAATGACAATATTTCTGTTGAATAAAGGGGACTATGGAGCTATGAGGGAGGAGCTGGCCAAAGTTCAATGGTGCAATACCTTAGCAGGGAGGACAGTGGAGGAACAATGGCGGATATTTCTTGTATAATGCAGCAGATGCAGGGTCAGTTCATTCCAAAAAGGAAGAAAGATCCCAGGAGGAGACATGAGTGGCCGTGGCTGATGAGGGAAGTTAAGAAACATATAAAGTTAAAAGAGAAAAGGTATAACATAGCAAAGATAAGTGGGAAAACAGAGGACTGGGAGGCTTTTAAAGAACAACAGAGGATTACTAAGAAGGAAATACGCAGAGATAAAATGAGGTACGAAGGTAAACTGGCCAAAAATATGAAGGAGGATAGTAAAAGTTTTCTCAGGTATGTGAAAGGCAAAAAAATGGTTCAGATTAAAATTGGGCCCTTGAAGACAGAAACAGGGGAATATATTACGGGGAACAAAGAAATGGCAGAAGACTTGAATTGTTACTTCAGATCTGTGTTCACTGCGGAAGACACAAGCAATCTCCCTGAGGTAACAGTGGCTGAAGGACCTGAACTGAAGGGAATTTATATTTGCCAGGAATTGGTGTTGGAGAGACTGTTAGGTCTGAAGGTTGATAAGTCCCCGAGGCCTGATGGTCTACATCACAGGGTACTGAAGGAGGTGGCTCAAGAAATCGTGGATTTGTTGGTGATTATTTTCCAGAGTTCAATAGATTCAGGATCAGTTGCTGCGAATTAGAGGGTGGCTAATGTTGTACAACTTTTTAAGAAAGGTGGGAGAGAGAAAGTAGGAAATTATAGACCAGTTAGTCTGACCTCAGTGGTGGGAAAGATGCTGGAGTCTATTATAAAGGATGAAATTACGACACATCTGGTTAGTAGTAACAGGATAGGTCAGAGTCAGCATGGATTTATTAAGGGGAAATCATGCTTGACTAATCTTCTGGAATTTTTTTGAGGATGTAACTCTGAAGATGGACGAGGGAGATCCAGTAGATGTAGTGTACCTGGACTTTCAGAAAGCTTTTGATAAAGTCCCACATAGGAGGTTAGTGAGCAAAATTAGGGTGCATGGTATTGGGGGCAAAGTACTAACTTGGATTGAAAGTTGGCTGGCTGATAGGAAACAAAGAGTAATGATAAACTGCTCCATTTCGGAATGGTAGGCAGTGACCAGTGGGGTACCGCAGGGTCAGTACTGGGACTGCAGCTTTTTACAATATATGTTAATGATATAGAAGATGGTATTAGTAATAACATTAGCAAATTTGTTGATGATACTAAACTGGGTGGCAGGGTGAAATGTGATGAGGATGTTAGGAGATTACAGGGTGACCTGGACAAGTTAGGTAAGTGGTCAGATGCATGGCAGATGCAGTTTAATGTGGATAAATGTATGGTTATCCACTTTGGTGGCAAGAACAGGAAGGTAGATTACCACCTAAATGGAATCAATTTAGGTAAAGGGGCAGTACAGAGAGATACAGACATGCTTTCCCTGTATTCAACTGATGGAGCCTAGCATAGCATTAAAGATAGACAGCGTCAGGCCCCCGTTGGCTGGTGTCATGGTGGCTCAGTGGTTAGCACTGCTGCCTCACAGTACCAGGGACCCAGGTTCAATTCCAGCGTCTGTGTGGAGTTTGCACATTCTCCCCGTGTCTACGTGGGTTTGCTCTGGTTTCCTCCCACAATCCAAAGATGTGCAGGCCAGCTGAATTGGTCATGCTAAATTGCCCATAGTGTTAGGTCTGGGTAGGTTACTCTTTGGAGGGTCAGTGTGGAATGGTTGGGCCAAAGGGCCTGTTTCCACACTGTAGCGAATCTAATCTAATCACATAGTCTGGGATTGGAGACAGATAGCTATAGATGCCATTTTGAAAAAAAGATTTCGTATAAATGCAGAGCAGCTGAGACTGCAGGCTGCTTCAATTCAATATGAATCAGGCTTTTGAAATTGCTTCAGTCCTCCAAGGATGATATATTTATGCACAGTGCATTTTCATTTTTTGAGCTATACTGAGAGGGGGCATGGAAGAAGAGATTTGAATATGGCTTACTAAACATCTGGAACAGTGACATAGACTGTGCAACATCAGGAATGTCTTCAAGATTCTCACAATCTATGGCTTTGATTTAGCTGTACTTGGCCTCTAACAAACCTTCTTCAGAATATAGATTGTGAAACAAATGATGTAGCTTGACAAAGTTTGGAGATCTCTGTTATCTAATTATGTTAGGAATAGTGATGTAGTGTTGCTTGCGTAGGGTTTTACAAATAAGACAAAAAGGGAGATCGTTATTATTATCTCCCAGACTCCATTTTGTGGCATTACTTATTATCAGCAGCATATGACATCTCATTCATTTTCTAACACATAAATATAATGTATGAAGTACTTCTGTGAAACAATTGTTAAACTATAGCTGTTCTGGTTGAATGCAATTTAACCTTCTAATTGTTAGAAATTGCATGTTACCCTTCGTGATAAATGACTTGATACTGCCAAGACTGTTTTCAATGCTCAAATCCCAGATTATGTATTCTTACTGCCTCCCGCTTGACAGTTAACTCAACGAAATCTGAAGGTTATGCCAAGGTTGGGGTATCTGTGAAAGGGCTGCATGGGCAGCACAGTGGCTCAGTGGTTAGTACTAGTTAGTACTGCTGCCTCACAGTTCCAGGGACCTGGATTCAATTCCACCCTTGGACTGTGTGGAGTTTGCACATTCCCCCTTGGTACTAGAGGTCCCTCTCAGTCCAAACTTCTGCAGGTTAGGTGGATTGGTCATATAAAATTGCCCATAGTGTCCAGGTTAGGTGAGTTAGCAATGGGACATGCAAGGTTACAGGGATATGGTGAGGTCTGTGTGGGATGCCCTTCAAAGGGTCAGTATGGACTCAATGGGCCAAATGGCCTCCTTCTGCGCTGTACTGATACTATGAGAAATCTCTTCCACTTCAAATAAGTGGAGCTAGAAATTAGAGGAGAAGTGTTGCAGGATCTCAGGCTTGCTGCTTATGGACACCAGCCAAAGGGGGCGTGACACTGTCTGTTTTTAATGCTCTGCCAGACTCCATCAGTTGAATACAGGGGAAGCATGTCTGTACCAGGGGAATGGTACAGCCATGCCAGGTGAGAGGAATGGATGAGTTAAGATCTATTTGGTCTGAATGTACTTCAGGTATCTTCTAATTGATCTGTATGGAAATAGAAATGAAAAAGGAAATTCCAACCCATAAATTCCTTACTGCCGTTCTCAATAATTAATTATAACTCAATAATGTTGTGAATATATGAAATATTCATGTGTGAAATAATGACTGTTAAAAAAGAAAAAAGAACACAAGGAAAAGGTGCAGAAATAGACGATTCAGACTATTGAGTCTGCTTCCCCATTTGATATAAACATAAGTGATCTTGCGTATTGATCCCATTTTCCAAACCAGTTTCCAGAACCTTGATTCATAAGACAGCAAAAATTTGTCTCTCTCATAGTGAACAATGGAACATCCACAACTCTCTGGGAAAGCAAATTCCAAAGATTCATAACTCTTTGAATGAAGTAACTTTTCATCTAAATCAATAATGATCTCCTGAGACTGTGCCCTCATGTTTTAGATTGCCTGACCAGCTGAAACAATCTCTGAGCATTTATCCTATCAAGCCCCTTCAAAAACTTCTATATATCAATGAGATCATCTCTTATGCTTGTAAACCCTAGAGAATATAGGCCCAATTTACTAAGTCTCTTATCAAAGGCCAACCCTCTCATCCCAGGCATCATTTTAGGGAACTTTTGATGCATAGCTTCCGATGCGATCATATCCTGCCTTAAATAAAATCAGAATTAATCGCAATATTCCAGGTGTGGTCTCATCAAAGCCCTGTACAATTTTAGCAAGACTTCTGAGTTTCCATACTCCAATACCCTTGCAATAAAAGCCAACATGAGATTTCTTTTGCCCAATTGTTGGCTGTGCCTACATGACAACTTTCTGTATTACATACAAAAGCACACTGAAGTCTCTTTGAAACTTAACAGGTTTCTACTGTTATGAATGATTTCACGTCTTTATTTATTATACTCCATCTGCCACTTTGTTGCCCACGCACTTGACCTATCTAAATCTGTTTGCAGTTTCTGTGTCCTCCCCACATCTAACCTTCCCACCTAGCTTTTGTCATTAGATACATTTCTCTCTGTTTCTTCATCTAAATTATTATATTAATTGTAAATAGCTGAGTTTTCAGCACCAATCATTTTTATGCTCATTCTTCATCTCTATCTATTAACCACACCTCTCTTTGTGCTAATATATTCCCCTAATTTCAGGGACTGTAATCTTGCCTATTAACCTTTTGGGGGTGCCTTATCACATTGACGGTATAGAATAAAGGGACTATTCTAAAGCATGTGCAGGAGCAAAGAAACTTGATTTTATGTGTACATTAGCCATTATAGGTGGCAGAACAGATAGAGAAAGCTGTTAATGAATCATCTAGTAATCCAGGCTTCATAAATGGGTGCACAGTTTACAATAGCAGTAAGGTCATGATGAATTAAACAAAGAACTGTGGATGCTGGAGGTCTGCAGTACACAAAAATAGAAATTGCTGGAGAAACTCAGCACATCTGTGAAGAGAAAACATAATTAACATTTCGAGTCCAGTGACCCTTCTTCAGAGCTCATGATAAACTTATATAAGGCACTGGTTAGACATCAGCTGGAATGTTGTTTACAGCTCTGCGTGTCACATCATAGAAAGGATATGAACACATTAGAGAGAATGCAGAAAAAGTTTA
The DNA here is from genome assembly GCF_037043375.1 of Chiloscyllium plagiosum. Classification (NCBI taxonomy): domain Eukaryota; kingdom Metazoa; phylum Chordata; class Chondrichthyes; order Orectolobiformes; family Hemiscylliidae; genus Chiloscyllium; species Chiloscyllium plagiosum. Next base: position 26,126,598 of record NW_028270159.1, on the reverse strand, counting down.
TGAGAATGGTTCCAGGGATGAAACTTTCTCATTCCTCATTATAACTGTTCTTTTGCCTTTGAGTCTAAGTGACCAACTTAGAAGATGAGTCTAGAATAGCATTAGTTCAAAATTAATCCAGTCCATGGAATAAAACATGGGTGGATTTCTGCTTAGACACTTCAGAGATGTTGTAGGTCACTCTGAAAGGAAACAGAAGGCTCAATCAGCCCTTTATAAGGTTAACAGCATAGGAGTGGGGAGGGCCAGCTGTGCCCTTTCAGCACCAAGGTGTCCTGTGTCACTTATTTTCTGTTCTCTATCAAATCTTATAAAAGGGGCTGATGAAAACAGTTTGAAAGTGTTTCCAGGGAGATAGAGTGGCAACTTCTGTACATGGTCAAAAATGAACATACTAGCAGCCTCAGGGATTAACAGGGAACCAGAAATGCCAGACCTGTGGCAATGGGAAACCAACTGGTCGCTGAAAGAGAAAGGTCCTCCTCCTTATCTTGCACATTTTAACCAGCGTCAGTTATGGGATTGGGGTGGGTTCATAACAAAATTATGTTAAAATTTGAAGTCCGGAACCAAGACGAAAGTTAATATCAAAATGAGAATTGGCCTCAACAGCTGTTTGGATGTTGTGTGTAATATTTTATATATTTCTACAGTGTAACAGAACTGGTTAAGCTGTACGGCATGTTTAGTATAGTACATTATGGGTCTAATCAAAAAAGCACAAGATGTAGCTTTTATGCAATGCTCCAATGCTTTGTGTTTGATCGAGCTAATAATACAGATTTGACAAATCTATATTCCATAGTTACAAATTTCTATTTTCCACTAGCAAATCATAGAGTATTATAATACTATAAATAGTTTGAATTGAATACATTGATAACTTCCCATTTAATGTTATTCTTCCAATAGAAATACCAAAACTGAATAATTTAATACCTTAAACAAGGAGTCAATCTCACAGTGAAATGTGTCTTTGTCAAAGCTTCTTCCATTTCCTAAACTAATGGTGATGTTTAAATCTACATACATTATTTGATTTTTGCAGATTGAATATCAATGCACGCATTGCAAGCTATTCTGTGCAGCTTATTGGATCATAATGAAATCAGCTGTCCAGTAAAAAGCTCATGCAGAATCTTTGAGCTTGATATATCACATTTTGCAATTCATTGAATGATGGAAAATTGTGCAATATCTTCAAATGTCCAAGACTCATTAACTTCCTTGGCCTAATGGCAGGGAGGTAAACAGTTAGTGGTGCAGTTCCATCCCCAAATAGAAGAAGTGTTCAATGAGTGTGGATGCAGCGTCACTGCAGTCAGGAATGTAACAACAGTGAGTATTTACATATTTTAGATAGATATGCACCTATTGTCCACCAACAGAGGTTTCTATGTGTCAGTTATCTAATGACAAGCTCATGACTGCTTCTTAAAAGCAAACATAAGCATGAACAGTTTGGAGTCAAGTTGGTCATGAGATGTCATGTGACAAGGAATTGAAACTAAATCAAATCAATTATTCCCAACCCAAGCCTAAATTTTGCAGGGTTTGGTATCTTGATGAATATTTTTTCTATTTCATGTTTAGTGAAACTCACAGTTGCTTGCTTTGGAAACTTTTATTTATGATTGAGCTTGTCAAATATCTAACTGACTGAAAACAAACCCTTTATTTATATCTCATTTCTTTGGGATTTATAACTGCATTCTGATTGATAATTTGTTATAAATGTGAATCAAACTGCTCAAAAATATTCAACGTATTTTTTAAAAAATTAATTATTTATAATTTGGTTTTTATCAGCAGATTCAACAACTCTTGAAATATTTTACATTTACTATTCACTATTAATTACTTAATTTCCTTTCAATGTTTTAAGCATTCACTATAAATTTAGGAGAATCTGTAGAAATAGTAGAAAAAACATTAGATAATGGAAATTCATCCCCAAGGCATATGTATTATTTTGTTCATTCAGCACAATGAGATTTGTCAATTACTCAGAAACAATATTTCCCAAATTATACCCACTGTCAACTGCAAATATTAGATGAATTGTGAATAGATTCCCTTAATATTATCTTAATAATGGATAAGGTGAAAAATTTGCTCTGGTTAATTCTAATAACATGAAATTGTACATGTGTACTATTTAATAACATTTTGTCTTTGTAACAGGGGAGAAGTCAGACTATAGCATACAACAACGTGTCCAAATTTACTTACATGTCTGCATCATGGACGGTGAATAGAATCCTACTACACTTACAAATTAAAAATGGATAGATCCCCAGGTAGTTCCAATATATTACCCCAAAAGTAACATATTGAATAGATTATCTCTAAACTATCCTTATAATACAGGAGGTAAATACAGTCCTTCCATCCTATCACAAAAATACACAAAGTGAATGGTTTCTCTCTATTCTACTCGGATTTCACCAGTTTCACCAGTTTCCTCATTTCCCCTCCCCCCACCGTGTCTCAGTCAAATCCATCGAATTCAGCACCGCCTTCCTAACCTGCAATCTTCTTCCCGACCTCTCCGCCCCCACCCCAGTCTGACCTATCATCCTCACCTTGACCTCTTTCCACCTATCACATTTCTGACGCCCCTCCCCCAAGTCCCTCCTCCCTACCTTTTATCTTAGCCTGCTGGACAAACTTTTCATCATTCCTGAAGAAGGGCTTATGCCCGAAACGTCGATTCTCCTGTTCCCTGGATGCTGCCTGACCTGCTGCGCTTTTCCAGCAACACATTTCCAGTTCTCTCTATTCTATCCCGCTAATTCAATTAGTGAAAATAGTGCTATTTTTTATATTTCTATGCCATTCCAATCAAGCACACAGTGAATAAGTGTCCTTTAAATTATTCCAACAATACAGGCTATGGATAGTTTTCATGGGATGAATAGATTCCTTCTATACTATCCCAGTAACCAGAGAATGATAGAGCACATAAGGAGGCCATATGGCCCATCATCCGTGTGCCAGCTCATTGGTTGTGCTATTCAATTATTCTCACTCACTGCTCATTGTGATAGCTCAGTAATTCTTTCTTTTCAAGTATCTCTCTAATTCCCTTTTCAATCTTGATGAAGCTACTCAAACTTTCAGGCAGTGGATACCAGATCAAAACAGACAACATTAAAAACATTGATTTCCTGTGTCACATGTGGTTACTTTCATTCCTTTACTAATCACAAATCTGCCTCCTTTGATTACCAAATCTTCTGGCATTGAAATGCTTTCTCCTTCTTCACTCTATCATAATCATTCATGATTCTGAACACCTCTACTTAATTGCTCTTGATCGTCTTTTTTGCTAAAAACAAATCTTTCCATACCTGAAACCTAACCAAGGTCTCATAAATATTTACATTGCACATTTTGAATAGATTTCCCACATATTTCCTCTATGCAAATTCTTCTGTCCAAGTTACGTATCTTAATGCCAATCTGCGAAATGCACCTCCTCATCACTAATGTGAATTTTGTCAATTATTTACTGCAGTCAAACTCATGGACTCTCTTTTATTAAAACTGTAAAAAATAGTTAAGCTTTTGTTCCTGTCAGAAATTTCCCACATAACAGTCCCAGCCAATGTTTGGAAAATTAAAATCCCCTACTAGTTCAACCTTATTATTCATATATAGTTTTGAGATTTCTCAACATATTTGCATCTCACTTTCCTTCTAACTATTGGTAGGCCTATTGTATAAGGGAGAAAGTGAGGACTGCAGAGGCTAGAGATTAGAGTCAAGAGTGTGATGCTGGAAAAGCACAACAGGTCAGGCAGCATCTGAAGAGCAGGAAAGTCGACATTTTGGGCAAAAGCCCTCCCATCAAAATGATTATCATTTTCTTATTTCTCATTTCAACCCATATATATTCACAAAATGATCCCTCAGAAATAGCTTCTCTAATTATAGTAATGTTTTCTTTAATCAAAAATGCCACTCCCACTCCTTTCTTGCCTCTCCTTCTATCCTTCCCATAACATCTAAAACCTGGAACATGGAGCGGCCAGTCCTGTCCATCTCTCAGCCAAGTTTCTGTAATAGCTACCATGTCCCAGTCCCGTGTTCCCATAACAACCCGTGTTAGTCAGCTTTATTTGTAAGGCCTCTTGCATTGAAATAAATATACTTCATTCTCGGACTTGCTCTTATCTGTCTTTTCTAATTAACTTGCTCTGTTCTGATTCAGAACCATCCTCATTTTTTTAATGTCACTGTTACTTAGTGCAAGGTCTGACCATTATGAAGTGAGCAAATTGAGAATAAAGATATTTTTCATGTATTTACTTCAGCACTGTTTTCATTATTCTTGTTCGACATAGAGCATGATTGTAGGCAAATCGGTTACATAGGGGCCTCCTTAGCTATCTTGAAGGTTCGTGGGTAGGCGCGTTGCAATTTGATTAAAATTATTTTACGTAAAAGATCCATTATGATCTTACTGATGGCGAAATAAGTTCAAGAGCTTCCTGCTCCTATTTACTATGGTCACAAATGCTTCTGCGTATCGTTGGCTGAAAATGGAGATTTCCTTTCAATTAATCGGACTGCTTTCTTTAATACTTCTAGAGCCAAATAAATCAGTGAAATGTCTCAGTTTACGTTGTGCATGTGTTGAATGTTCTTCTAGAAAGCGTGACAATGTTTTGTACTTTGAAATTGTACATGTGTACTATTTAATAACATTTTGTCTTTGTAACAGGGGAGAAGTCAGACTATAGCATACAACAACGTATCCAAATTTACTTACATGTCTGCATCTACAATATGTGATTGCATTTTAATGCTATTTCACCTTCTCCCTTTCAAAGCTCTCCCATCACCATTGACTTCCAGCTGTAGGAAGGAATACCATCAGCTAGGGGAAATCAAAAGCCATTATTGATCCAACTTGATAACTGGATGAAAGTAGGTCCATTTCAATAAAGCAAAATGGGCTAGATTTCCTCAGTGGATCATCTCACTTGCATTACATCAACCCCAAGATTTTCTGCAAAGTTCTCCATTGTCTATAACATTAGGCTAGCTCTTTGCAAGTCATGACTAGATTCCCTACAGTGTGGAAACAGGCCCTTCAGCCCAACAAGTCCACACTGACCCTCCGAAGAGTAACCTACCCAATCCCATTTCCCTCTGACTAATGCACTTAACACTATGAGGAGAAACTGAGGGCTGCAGATGCTGGAGATCAGAGCTGAAAATGTGTTGCTGGAAAAGCGCAGCAGGTCAGGCAGCATCCAAGGAACAGGAGAATCGACATTTCGGGCATAAGCCCTTCTTCAGAAACGTCGATTCTCCTGTTCCTTGGATGCTGCCTGACCTGCTGCGCTTTTCCAGCAACACATTTTCAGCACTTAACACTATGGGCAATTTAGCCTGGCCAATTCACCTGACCTGCACATCTTTGGACTGTGGGAGGAAACTGGAGCACCCAGAGGAAACCGGAGCACCTAGAGGAAACCCATGCAGACACAAGGAGAATGTGCAAACTCCACACAGATAGTCACCCAAGGCTGGAATCGAACCTGGGACCCTGGTGGTTGTAAGCAGCGGTGGTTACCACTGAGCTACCTTGCTTCCCCTGTTTGATTAAGATTGCATTTTCTCAATATAATTAAAGTACACTTTAGGTTTTAACTTTCTGTAATTATTTATTCAATACCTTGTTGCCATTTCAAGAGGTGAACCTTAAAATAAAATTTCTTCTTTAATTAGTGTTCATTTAATTAAAATGCTTGTGATAAATTTTGTGTCATGCAGTCTGTTGCCGCTTATTGTTGCAACTTTGCACAGCAAACTAAATATGTGTGGAACTACTTGAGATTCCTTGCTCACTCTAAGTTACAAGTTAATTAAATTTTCTTTGATAATCACAACAATTGATATGTGTTTTTCCTGTTTCAAGCAACTATTCAATGGTAAATTTGAACCAAAAGTGAGAAATAAAACAACCTAGGTATATTGAGATGATTTTTCTACAACGAAATGTAGAGTATCAAAACAGAAAAATGTAAAAATTAGGAGCAGGCCTAGACCATTTGGCCCCTCAAGCCTGCCCCATCAATCAAATAGATCATGGTTAATCTGTCCAGGCCTCAAATCCTCTTTCATGCTAGCTCAACATTGCTATCAACTCCCCGTTATTTCAAAAATCTACCTCTTCTTGTAATATGTTCAAAGGGGTGGCATGATGGCTCAGTGGTTAGCACTACTACCTCACAGTACCAGGGACCCAGGTTCAATTCCAGCCTCAGGTGACTGTCTGTGTGAAGTTTGCACATTCTCCCCACGTCAGCGTGGGTTTGCTTTGGGTTCCTCCTACAATCCAAAGGTGGGCAGGTTAGGTAAATTGTCCATAGTGTTCAAGGATGTGTAGGTTGGGTGCATTGGTTAGGGATAAATTTAGAGTGATGGGTCCAGTGGGTGGGTCTCTTCAGAGGGTCGGTGTGGACTTGTTGGGCTGAAGGGCCTATTCCACATTGTAGGGATTCTATGATCTTGTCTCCATAATGCTCTGGAATAGAAAATTTCAGACATTCATATTTGGGGAACGAAATTCCTAAGCATCTCAGTTTTAAATGAGCACTCCCTAACTTGGTAACTATGCGCCCTATTTCAAACTTTCCCCACTAGTGGAAACATCTTCTCAATATCTACCCTGTCAAGCATCCCCCCCCCACCCATTCCAGAACCCTGTCTGCTTCAACAAGATCACCTCTCATTCTTTTAAACTCTAATGAGTAAAGGCCCAGCTTGTTTAGCTATTCTTATAAATCAACCTCTTCATTTTAGGAATTAGACTACTGGATTTTTTTGAACAGCTTCCAACACCAGTATACCATTTTTTAAAATATGGCGAACAAAACAGTACACAAACTTTAGGTGTGGCTCTGTCAACACCCTATCAATAAGGCCAAACTTGCATTTGCCTCCTTAGTTACTCGTTGCACCTGCATGCTAACTTATTGTGTTCCATGCACAAGAAAACACAAACCCCTCTGCAATGCACTTTTTTGGAGGTTCTCTTCATTGATATAAGTCTGCTATTTGAATCTTCCTACCAAAGTGCATGAACTCTCACTTTCCTACATTAAACTCCAACTGCGAGGTTTTTGCCCATGCACTCAACCTATTTACATCCCTTTGCAGATGCCTTATCACAACGTAACCTCCCAACTATTTTTGTATTGACAGTAAATTTGGATACATTACACTCTGTCCCCTCCTCTAAGTCACTAATATACGTAGTAAATAACTGAGGGCCTCAGACTGATCCTTGCGGCATTCCACTAATTCTGCCTCTCCAATTGAAAAAGACGAATTAATCCTAACTCTCTCTTGTCTGTGTGTTGACCAATCCTCAATCTGTGCTGATACTTTACCATAATAAAATGAGCTCCTATCTCGTGCAATATCCTTTTATGTGGAACGTTATCAAATGTCTTCTTAAAATCCAAATACGCTACATCTACCAGTTTTCTTTTATTAACTGGAGTTACAATATCCTCAAACAACTCTTGCAAAATTTTTGAAAAACATATTGAATCTGTTTGATCAAATCAGGCTTATCTACACGTTCTGCTAGTTCTTCCTTAATATTGGGCTCTAGCATTTTCCCAATGACTGACGTTAGACCAACTGACCTATAGTTTCCTGCCTATTTTATCTTTATTCTTTCACGGGATGAGGGCATTGCTGCCCATGCAGTATTTATTGCCCATCCCTAATTGACCAAGAGGACAGTTAAAAGTCAACCACATTGCTATGTGTTTAGGCCAGACCAGGTTCATTAGTGTCCTTCTTCCATAAACGACACTAGTGAACCAGATAGGTTTTTCCAACAATTGGCCATGGATTCATGGGCATCATTAGATTCTTAATTTCACTTAGTTATTGAATTCAAATTCCACCTTCTGCCATGGCAGGATTCGAACCCAGGTCTCCAAAGTGTTATCTGGCCCTCTGGATTAACAGGAGAAAGTGAGTCTGCAGATGCTGGAGATCAAAGTTGAAACTTTATTGCTGGAACAGCACAGCAGGTCAGGCAGCATCCAGGGAACAGGAGATTCGACGTTTCGGGCACAGGCCCTTCTTCAGGAATTGACGTTTCGGGCACAGGCCCTTCTTCAGGAAGGGTTCCTGAAGAAGGGCCTGTGCCCGAAACGTCGAATCTCCTGTTCCCTGGATGCTGCCTGACCTGCTGTGCTGTTCCAGCAATAAAGTTTCAACTCTGGATTAACAGTACAGTGATAATACCACCAGTCCCATCGCCTGCCCATTGAACCTCCCTCCCTGCTTGAACTAGGGCATCGTATTAACAGTTTTTCAATCTCTGGAACCCTCCAGTGAGTTCTGGAAATATTCCAACCAATGCTTCCATTATCCATGCAGCCATTTCCTTTATAGCCCTTTGGTGCAGGTCATTGGGTGCTGGTGATTTGCATGTCTTTAATCCCATTGGTTTGTCAAATATTTTGCCCTTTGTAATACAGACTGTTAGCATATTTTTTCTTCCATTAAGTCCTTGCTTATTTGTTATCTTTGGGATATTTATAGTTTCCTCCACCATGAAGACAGATGCAAAATATTTAATTAAATTGTCTGCTACTTCCCTGTTCCCCATTATCAATTCCCAAGTTGATTTCTCCAAAGGTCCCACATTTACTTTAGCTACTTTGTCTTTTTATATAACCATAAAAGTTTATGCTTTTTTTAGTTTGTCAATTTATTTTTATAATCAATTTTCTGTGTTATTATTATTAGTCATTTGCTGCTAATTACTGAAAAAATACCAGGCCTACCATTTATTTTTGCTGCTTTATGTGCCTTAGTTTTCCATTAGACAGTCTGCTTGACCAGGACATTTTTTTAAAAATCCACTTGTGAGATGTTGATGTCCACCATTTATTGCCCATCCCTAGTTGCCCTGGGTGAATGGTCGTGGTGAGCTACTTTCTTTTGAACCACTGCAGTAGATTGCCCTACAATGCCCTTGCATACCAAATTCCAGGATTTTAACCCAGCAACAGTAAAGGAATGGTGATATATTTCCAAGACAGAATGGTGATTGGCTTGGAGGGGAACTTTCAAGTGGTGGTCTTCCCATGTATCTGTAATTCTTATCCTTCTAGATGGTGGTGGTCCTGTGTTTGGAAGGTGCTGTCTGAGGTGCATTGGTGAATTTTTGCATTGCTTCTTGTAGATGGTACACACTGCTGCTACTGAATATCACCAAATAAAAGTATTTAAAATCACAACCAAAGCATCCATATAATTCTAGCAGGTAAATCTTTAAACCCACCACTTTTTTCATGACATCACACAATTATTATGGTGTAGAAAGAGGCTATTCAACCAATCCTGTCTGCAACAGCTGTTCAAATGAACATTATATAATGCCAGTCTCCTGCTTTATCCCCATCCAACCAAGGCATAGTTACAAGTTAAAACGTAACTTCACTGCTATGAAAATGGTCCCAAATATTATCTATACAGTTGTGTTTACTGCTATATAATTCAGGAACAGAACAGAAGCACTAATTTTACGTGGAGGGCAGTCTCCCATAAAAGTGAAATTTCACTCTTTTTGGTACATAAGGCATCAAGAGCATAGGATTACAAAACTGATTGAGATGAATAAATGCTTCTAGTCAATTAGGTCACAAATTTTTACAAAACCATTTCCATTACAGTATCTCATGGTTTCTAAGTCCTGGTTTGCATCCAGATGGAGTTGCTACAATGAAGTTTGATCCTGGAGTTGCAGGGGACATGGAACAATTCAAGATAAAACATAATGAGAGGCCAATTCTTAAATCAAATATTTCTCCAGCATAGTATCTTGAAAAGTTCTTGCAGTTTGTTTTCAAAAGTGATGTTATGATGTCTGTATAGTTTACATGCATGCAGTCCTTAGAATTTATACAGATAATGTGCACCCCAGGAAAATAGATCAAACCTGTCATAACCAAATAGGATGAATATTGCAGGAAGCATTTTATTATAATTTAAATATTAGAGGGTGTAATGACTTATTACTTCAAAGAAACAAATTTTTCAATACACTCAAAATACTGCTCAAACTTCTTCATAGCTAGGCAGATCTTAAATTATCTTGAATAAAAAAAATCCAAATGTGCATGTGATTCAACACTGTATATTGCAATTCGATGTTTTACTTGTAGGGATTCTGAATATATAACTGCAATTCTTTATTTTATATTTACAAATATTTATATATGTTATATTTTAATGTAATTGTCATTAAATTATTTATTTTTAAATAAAATGCAATGAAGCAGGTCTAATATTATGGACTAAATTCAAATTTCTCCATTAACTTGGTGGTATTTTTAATTATACAGATTGTTCCATCACACATTTAATTTTAAGACTTGATCAGATATATCTTGTCATTGTCATTAACTTGAGTTATTTCATTTGCATTTGAATTCCAATGTTAAAATGCTTAAAGTACTTTTCAGACAATCTCCATTATCAGTCTTTTTATGCTGATCTGGAAATTATTGCTAATTATGCCACTCTAATATTTTCATTGTCTATCTGCACCTTTTTTTTACATTGTCTCTCATTGTGAAAAACCACAATTGCATGCAATTAATGGTCCGTTTTAAAAGGGAACGTTCTGGAAAAATACATAAGTGAATCAAATACTAATCCCAACTCAGTCCAGTGAGACAATTCTAACCATGATGCATGTTTCTAGATCATATGGAACTTGCAGCACAGTATAAATGCTGAATAATTCTGGACGCCAAAATTGAACATCTGGGACACATTACTCATCATGTCTGTTTCCATTTTCTAAAAGGCCTACTAGTTCTGGTCAAGAGTTAGCAGTGTAAGTATAATATTATCAATGGCTAATAGAACATACTGACCCATGAACATTCTAATTAACAAGTTCATTTAATCTCCAGCTCAGTAAAATTGGAAAATCCGTAAGAGAGTCTACGCTCGGACCTAAGAATTCTGAGGGGAAATCTAGTCGATGTGATCTTTTTAACCATACTGAAACCTCAGTTACTTGCCGTTAATATGGATGTGATCAAATTTCACTTTAAAAATTAAGTTAAAACAAACTTGTTTGTATCGATACGCTTAAGATGTGCTGTTTCTTTTATTCTTTCCTGGAATGGGAGCTGCTGCATTTGCTGCGGATCCCCCGTTATCCTTTACATAATTGCCACCTTAATGACAGTCAGGTTCCAAATACACCCCCGAACATGCTTCATCAGTGAAAATCCGATTTTATGATCATTTCAAAACAGCTAAAACAACAGTTCACAGCTTACCTTCCAATCTCATTCCCACGGTCAGGCATTTCTGAAATCGGCAGTACGGACATCTCTTCCTCTGAGTTTTATCTATTTTGCAATTCTGATTCTCGGTGCAAGTGTACCGCTTGCTATTCTGAACAGTTCTTTTGAAAAATCCCTAAGGGAAAGTGTTGTGAAAGTTACTTAACATAGACAAATGAATAAATGCAACAAAACTGAACACCAATCGATCACTTGCTTTCCCTTCCAGACATTCCCCACAAATAAACAGCTCCGGGTTTAAACATTTGGCATCTCTTTACACCTTAACTTTGTAGTGGTGAACTAGTTAATTGGGTTTCCTCGTTCACTCGATCGGCTTTCATTTCAGTTTCATCCTGATTCGGTCATTGTATTAGAAATAACCAAAATCCGTCATTTGGGGGAAGAAGCAAAATCTTCCGAATTCGCACGGCGGGTACCGTTCGACTCACCTTGCAACTCTCACAGGTCAGCAGACCGTAATGATAACCGGACACTTTATCTCCACAGACTGGACACAGTTCATCCAGGTCATCATCATAAACGTAGTCCATCACCTTGAACTGACGGGCTGAACAGGAGAAATAAAAATTAGGTTGGCAGTGGGGTTTTTTTTTGCTATAATTGTCACACACAAACGAAAAGGGCTCGAACCGGGTGGTCCCTGATTTCACCGAAGTTCAGAGGTAACTGGATATTAAGAAATGTCTTTTGCTTCTGACGCTGTCTGAAGACAGTAATTTATAGAAAGCTCACAAATCACACATCAGTTTGCCATGGAGACGTTGACCTGCCCACAGACGTAAGTGAGAGATGCTCCTATGAAAGCATCGATAACAAATGATTATTTGAGGTTCAGTACAGTTCCACTGATGTACTTCCATTTCACATTTATAAAAGAAATAACAGAAACTGCTATTAAAACCGAATATCTTATTTATTCAGCAAGTGAATATTCAATTTATTTTCACAAGATTTTTAAAATTGTGTGTCCCACAACATGGTTAGGAAAAAGATAGTCTTCAACATCAACAAATATTGTAATAGAGTCCCGCTCTTTCCGGTATATGGTCCCATAAACTACGATTAGATTAATACCAATCGGTGGCACTTACATTTAACACATGCTTTATGTTTTACACATTCATTAAGCTTCCAATCACACAGCAAAATAAATTAATAAAATCTCCATTCTGTCTAGTAACTTATATACAGCAAAACTTTAAAATGTTGATGTCCCGTTTATCCTGAAAAAAAGAAGACAATGCAGTGGATGAAAGTAAAACTGCGGCTCTCAAAGATTCACAGTAAAGCAATTCGTACGATCAGGAAAAAAAATCTTCAAACCACACAAAACATGCCATCATTCAGAACGCACAAAACAAGAGAAACAGCTCAGACCTCCTCCAAATAGTTTATTTTAATTGTGAGGGGATTTTTTTTTTACTAAACACTCCCCTGGAAAAGGTTGAATTATATCCTCCCTCGCACCCCAATTATCAAGAACTTTAATCCCCTGTGTCCGGTAATATTTAATATTCGGCTAATGAGCCATGTTTCTCCTGTAATTGGTAATGGACCGCGAGTCACATAAGCAGCTTTATGTGTACTTATTCCAGAAAAAAAATATCTGATTGAATAGATGTTTCTGAAAGTCTGTGTCTCGACAATACTGATGATAGTTAGAGTCAGATTAAAGCCTCGTCTGAGATCCGGTCCTAACGAATAAAGTGAAATCGATGTAGGAAAAGTATTCGTTTTGACACACACCCTTTTGTTCGGTGGATCCCGAATAAATGTTACAACGTTTTGTGTTGTATACGGGTGAAATATCGCGGATATTTCATTACTTCAACCTCTGAACACCAACTGTCCTCCGAAATGTTATTAATACTTAAACATTGCACTACTGGCATACAAGAAATGTTAAATAGTCGAAACAAAAATTAATTTAAAATTTTCATATTCCCGTTTTTCTTAGGGCAGTGGGATATTAACACAATTGTGAGTCATCTTCACTCAGCATTATCCATTAGAATCGACCTTTCATTTTAAAGCCAAAGTTGCTATAATTGGACAATTTATGTTACAAGTGTCACTTTCCGTCGAATCAACATATTCGTAGATTCAGTTTAAAGTAACTGAAGCGGAAGTTTATTTTGAATATTTTATTGATTCAAAGCTTACAAGCGAAAATTTGAACAATTCAACAAAAAAGATCAGTTTCCTTCCCTCCGCCGTTTTTGAACGAGAAGAAAATTATTAGAATGCTCTCGAGTATAATCGCAAGGCCCGTCGTTCACACGGGTTACATGGCTTTAACGTGAAGCGGAACGCCAATACTATTTAACAAAAATAATCTTATTGTAGGATAGCAAGAAGAAATATGATCATGTTAAACACGTTAAATTATGAAATGACATCAATGGGAAAGTTGAATAAAATAAATTTTGTTTGATACTGACGGGGAATCTGTTCAGCTACACAGGCCGCTGACAGGAAACATTTATTTAGAGGTAGAATAATCAGTCAAGGGTAATTGAATTTTGTAAAGAACAGGAGCGAACTGAGCGGAAAAAAATGTCCTTAATTGAAAAATGTCCTTAATTTAATGCATTTAAACTCCTGCGCACTTGCGGGGCAATTCTATGCAGAAATTTAAAGGATAATGCTTAATGAATCCCAAATTATTGCAAACGCGTTAAATATATTTTTTCAAAGTTTATGTTAGTAGAGTTTAATTCGTCAAATTCGTATTAGCTCCGGTCTTGTGTAATTTATGAGAAAAAAAATCAACCTGATATCTTTACGTTCAGTTGCAAACACCTGTCCATTAAACCTTGTACCGGTTCACAAATCCAAACGCTAAGGTTTCATTCAGCGCACAGCCGTGAACAAAGATCTGACTGAATTCTAAAGCCCCTTCATTAATAAATAAGCTACATAAACTGGCTGAATTTGTGCATTTGAACATTTCACCAGCACTTTATTTATAAGCACTATTTCTGTGCCCACCAAAGGATATAGTCTTATGGTACCTCAGACGAAAATCGCCTCGATTTACAACCTGTCAAAAAAAAATCCGTGGCGTCAGACAGCCACTCGCCACTATGCAACCGCACTAACATCAACTACCATCTCAATGATTAGATTTTAATTAATATCATTATTCTAGAGAATTACATGTAGAAGAATTGCCCATTCTAAAGTAAAAAAAGGCCCTGTTAAAGACAAAATTCATTGGAAACTTTGGATTTTTACGAGCAAGTTGGAGTCGTTTTGCAGTAGAGGTCAATTATTATTGTGATATTTCTCAAGGATCGACAAACATTGCTTCCCCCAGTCCCTCAGAGCAATTTGACTCCTCTGGTAAGAAACTAAAACATTTCCGGGGGAGTGATTTGGGTGTCGCATTAAAAGTTTTTTTCACTTTAAAGGTCCTTTCACAGAGCTTACGAGGTTCGCAGTTTGATAATAATAACATAAAAATAATAATGTTTGGCAACTTGCCTTTCCCACACACTGATCATTGCCTTAATTACTCCTTGTCTATTCCTAACCTGGGACTGGGAGTGAACCAGGCGCCGAGGTAAAAGGGGCGCACGGAGTAGGCAGGGCTCTTTCCAAGTACCGACATCCTATTGGGCCATGGCGGTCCTAGTGACAAGGCCATGAGGAAATCAGGTGCCGAGTTACCAACCGATAAACAGTGGAACCAATCAGCGAAAAGCAGCTACAACCCAGCGCATGCGCCACCTGCCTACTGAGTCTGATGAAGCGTTGGGGAATATCAGGTTGGTTTTCATTCCCTTGGCCTTCCTAGTTTTTGTCTTGAGTACTTAACTGAGGAAGGATATAAGATGGCCAATATAACATTTTCTTCTTGATGTCTCATACTGATCGTGATGACATAACCATCACTGTTAATGATATATCTTCCTACGATTAACTATGCATGTATTCCCTCAGAAACTTACTTTCTTTTGTAAATATCATTCTATGATTTGTTTTAGGTACTTCGGTTGTGAGCATCGCTGGTCTGGCTGTTATTAATTGCCTTTAACTGATTGCCCTGAGAAAATGGTGAGGAGTCTTTTTGATGACTGGATATCTTGCTAGATGACTGTAGCTGGTGGGTTAGGAGTCAATTGGATTAGTTTAGGTCTAATTTCACGCAGGGTAGCATGCCTTCATTAAAGACAGGTGAATAGGTTGGATTTTTAATGACAATCGGACAGTTTCATGGTCACTTTTAAAAATACTAATTTCCCTCCAGATTACTTTGGAAATCTTTATGGAAGAATAGTCTGGAAATAAGAGAGTTGATCTAATGTTACAGTGAAGTATAGGTCATGGATTGATGGAGAATAATGGGCATGAGTGACAGTGCCACTTCAAAACAAATTATCAAATACCAACTCATGAAGTTTCAAAATTGGTTCCTCTAATTTGTGTTTTCTGAAAGAAAGCATTTTTTTTCTGAAAGATTTGACCTCTGAGCCCAGTTTTCTTTTACATTTAACTTGGTAGAGATAATGTTTTTAATTAAAATACCACTGATTATGAATATATGAATTCTCAAGATTTGTTATGGTCAGTAGAGGTAATAATTCAAATGTAAAATTATATTTTCCATTTTGTAATTTGAATTATGCTTGGTATTTTTTACTGCTAAATACAATTCTTTCCAAGGTATTTCATACATTTTTAAAATTTTAATGAAATAAAATCTAAATTTTAAAAAGCCAGCAGATGTAACTTAAAATTAGGAGTTATCTGTTCATTAAATACCATACTAATTGTTTTATGATTAACAAGAAAGAGTAAAGCAAATATATTTGTTTACTTGTTAAAATATTTAAAATCCAGCCTGTCCTGTTTTAACAAAGACTGTAGCTGTCAAATCAATTTATCCCTTTCCATGATAAGATGTCATATAAAATTTCCTTTCAGTCTTCTATTTTTCTCCTTTCTCCTCATCAATCCATTCTGAACATTTGTTCTTGTGTTCACTCTTTTGTTTCCCATTTTGCTTACTCTTAATTTATCAAAGATTCTATATTTTCTTTCTCTTTTTTTTTTTGATTATTTTGTGGTATGCCTTTTGATTCTTTACCTATTTTCATAATTCTTATATTAATCTCTGCTTTATTATTCTTTCTCTTTATTTCTGATCCACTTTCAAACAACCTTGTTGTCTTTATTTACATTTTTTAAAATGTTGCTGACTCTGTAATGTCCTGAGCTTTGTCCTGCTCTATCTTTTGGCTTAATTTCTGAAGTGTCTGGATGCTGCTTTGTTTCATTTCTGGTTCTGTCTCAGCAGTCTCCTTTCTTCTGTCTGTCTTTGATTCCTAACTCTCTCCTTAGGAACTACAGACCTTGAGTAAGTTCACCAGCACAGAAATATGAATGTTACCACTGCAACATTCCAACAGCTGCTGTTGTTCTCATCCCTGATGAAGTATCTTTTATAAAAATGTCAAAAGTTACTATTTATTTTGGGTTATTTTGAAGGTACTGAGAAAAAACAGTGTGCGTTGAATTGGACATTATCTTCAACAAAGTAATTTTAAACTTTTAAAAAAATAATACAGTACTGCATCATCAGAAGAAAAACGACAGCCCAGTACAACATTTTTCAAATATCACTGAAAGAAACATAAGCCAAATTGTTTCAAACTGCTGAAGATTTATCAGAATATACACCAATAATTTAAAGTCTTTTTCCTTAAAACATAATGCATGTCAGTGGCAGAGGGTGATTTCAGAAACCTTGTCAAACATGACCACATCAGTAAGCAGGAACTACTTCTCATTTCAAACTCTCCTGTATATAGAAAAAAAGGTAATGGAAATAAGAATAATTGAATTTATGTTAAATCCACAAGCTCTTCATACAATAAATGTTTTATTAAGTGAAAAATATGGTCAATGTGTATTATATATCCATTCATACAAAAATTGGAAGAGCAAAATGTAAGCATGATGAAACATCAGTGTTATTAAAAATATTACTTTAAAGATGTTAGTTTAAGCTCATGAAATGTAACTATCACTAGTAACTCTCAGTAAATATTTTTTGGTTTACTGCAAATTCCCACACTGATAAAAATTATCATTGTGTTAGACACAGTAATTAAGAAACATTGACATAGGGATTATTGCAAAACTAAAATCTTTTATCCCAATGAATGCTGAAATGGTAATCAGCTGTCAATTGTTTGAATTAATTAACTTTTTTTTCAGTGTGGCTTGCTGATATTTCATTCACAATTTATATCCCTCAGGAAATACAAAAAATTTCTAATGAAGCTCCATGCATTTATCTTTCCAGTTTTATTTTAAAAATTGATCATTGTTTGTCAAAGTATATTTGAAACAATTTTTTAACCAAAGTTCATAACAAGATGCAAGAACTTTGCATAGGGCCAGTCTCTGAACATAATCTCTTTGCTTAATTGATTACTGCTGATATTTTCAGTCCATGTTCAACAAAATGAATTCACTGTGATTTTTCAAATAAATAATGAAGAAGCTGTTCATTCCTCCCTATAAAAGTCCATCACAAAGTTACATTTTTAAATAGAGCATTTAAATACACATTCATGCTTGTTTGAGGATAAATTGATAACCCTACTATAAAACATTCTGAAAAAAAAATAATGCTGACATTTTTCTTCAACACAGAATATATGTATTTGGTTTAGTTGGAATGAGAGGTATTTTAATGAATAAAATTTGATCACTTCTGGTTATATGTGAATTAAAGATATTCAAACCCAAAATAAGGAAATGGAATTTGATCAGATTTAAGATGTATTATTCCCACCTCTTAATTTATGATGTGTTATGTTGAAAATCTCAACAAATCACTTCCCCTCCCCCATTCACTTCAATAAAAAGACTCAAGGTAAACAATATATTTGAGAGTTGGAATTCAATATAGTTACACAATATCTTTGGGGTGTTGTAATTTTCTTACCAAGTTATCCACTCCATTTAATTAGAGTAAACATTTTACTCCATTTAATTAGAGGCTCCATTTAATTAGAGTAAACATTTTACTTAAAAAATCTTTTATAAACAATAAACAAAACATATAGGGCATAAACATTTTAAAAAATTTCTTTGAAATGTGAATTCTTTTTTATCAAGTAGTGCATGACAAATGACAATTTCTCAAATTAACATTCCAAATTATTTCTTTGAAACAAAAGAAATTTAAAAGAAAACACAGGAGTTCCTGAAATAAAACCACCTTGAAGTAATTTGACAATAATCTAGCATCAATATCATCTGTTTGAGTCATGTAATCAGTTACATTTCATCGTTTTTGATTGCTCTTAGAATATCTTCAATATAGGAAAACTATTTCATTGTGTTTGATTTTAATATAGAATTTAATATAATTTTAACTATCCTTTTCAGACAGTATATTGTAACAAAATGCTGTTTAACAATATAATTAGACTTTTATGACTACATTGTATAAAGTATGTTGTTTCTCAATGCTGTACATGTAGTTCCATTAAAAAGGTACACTGTTAATGTTTTTTTTCTAGAATATAATGTGTTTTCTATTGATTCATTTTTGCTACTACTATCACAATGTAATTTTCCTTCTTGACAGAACAAATAGCAAACATGTACAATTGCTTATTAATACAAAGTGTCAGGCATTATTTTATAAAGAAATGCAATTTTCTTTTGAAGGTAGTATTTACCTAGTTCAAGTAAGACATTCTTGGCACTGTGTATGTCTGCAAAAGTGTTTTGTTATTTAGAGACACCACTAGGATTTAGATGCAGTATAACCTTTCTCACACTATTATTAAATAAATGTAAAGCAAAGATCATACGTTCCATGGTATATGTTTCAAACTAATTTGTAAAATAACAAGAACTATAATTCTGCTTTGAAAGATGTGTTGATAAATTAGATGCTTTGAACAGTGTCAATTTACGAGTCTATAACTTATGTCCCATAGTTCCCAACTTAAATCTAACTTTTTGAAAACATAGCTGGATTGTTCAATCTTTCTATTACTGATCATTTTTTAAAAATCTGTCTTTTTCGATGTTACTTATGTTTTGCCAGGTAAGAATGAAATAAATCTTTTAGTTTTATTTACCTTTGCAATTTACTGGCAATATGTCCTGAGAATGTTTATGATGCACGTGAACTACTATGATAATGACTTACAAA
Organism: Chiloscyllium plagiosum; assembly: GCF_037043375.1. NCBI lineage: Eukaryota > Metazoa > Chordata > Chondrichthyes > Orectolobiformes > Hemiscylliidae > Chiloscyllium > Chiloscyllium plagiosum. The sequence continues at coordinate 26,107,041 of NW_028270159.1, read as the reverse complement.
TGAATAACTTATATATGTTTGTCAACATCCTAGACTTGCCACTTATTCCAAATCTCAATTACACGTTCAATAAACTTTTGAATTCAAACGTGATATGTTGCTGAAATACAATTTTATAATCTCTCAATGCAGTATTATGAACTTGTTTATTTAACCATAACTCTCTGATGTTTTAAATCTAACGTGTAACAGATCCACCTTTTATAAATGTTTGAAAATACTTACACGTATCTGGAGTAGTTTGTTTGATGGAACTGCAAGGAGCAATCGAAGAACTACCAGACATTACTCCTTTAAAGGAATCCACTCCAAACAGCGTTACCTCTGGCGTAGTTTTAAATATCATCCAATTTTTTAAAAAAAATCAAATGAGTTGGAAAACTAAGGTGGTATGCAAGTTACTGAACTCTGATCAGGATGTGTGTCAGTGCAGCCGTAAACTGCACCAGTCAGATCATGATGGGAGCTAATCAGAGAAATAGAATCTGGTTCTAGACATTTGATTGGTTCTTCTGGTCAGGTGACCTCAGAGAAGATGATAAGAAATCCTAGTTACAAACTGACAGAATGACAGATAAGGCTTTTTTTTTATAACACAGATAATACAAAAGAAATAATTAACCACGTTTAGTGGAGAGGGAATGAATGAAAGAATTTTTCATCATGAAATGTAAGGAAGGCCTGTGAAAGAGGACTTAATGATCTCTCTTCTTTAAACAGTTAATTGTCTATTTTCAGCATAGATCTGTGACTTCAAATAGTTTCAGTTTTTATGTAATGAATTATGTATGCCAAGAGGATTTTCTATTGAAATGTAAAATTAGTGTACAGATCCTTTAAACTTGAAAAGCTTTATGGCTAGCAATTTTGTGTAAATTCATATGAACTAATTTGCAAATTTATTCAGGAACTGATTTTGCATCTTGGACTGTGATGATGAAAATGCATAATGTTTGCTGTAGCAAATAGAACCTGAGAGGTGGTTCGTTATTTTGAATATTGTATATTCATATAGTGTTTTACTAAGGCATTAATCAACTCCAAGGATATTAAAGGAACAGCAAAAAAGACTTGCATTTGTACCTTTAACACAAGGAAACACCCTCGAATACTTGACGAAAGGATGGTTTGATGTGATGCTGATGTTGGGAGATGTTAAGGGATGTGACCAAATATTTGATTGAAAATTATACATTGATGAAGCTTTTAAAAATCTGGGAAATTCAGTCAAGTGGCATATTTGAGAAGGGACTGACAGAATGCTCTTCCATAATGGTTAAAAGGTTTCCACCAATGGAAGGGTGGAAGATAATAGCAAGAAATAAAGTGTGGTCTAGGCTTAGAAGAACAGCAATTGTGCGCCAAAGCATTGTGTTGTAAGAGGTTTGCAAAGATATGTCTCTGAATAGAACCATGGAAGGATTTGTAAATGAGCATGAGGACTTTTAATAAATTACATTGGTAACAGAGACAAATGGAAACTTGGACGTTTATTTGAGAAATACTTCATATCAGATAGTATGTGGACAGTGAAATTTGATGTTTATTCTGGTTTGAAATCGGGAGACCACCCATCAAGACCCAAGAAGTCAAGTATGGAGGTGACAAAGGCAAGGCTATTTTGAACAGTGACCTTGATAGAATTATTGGTGCAGGAAACATCTTTATATAATTTTATACTTGCAGGAGGATGCACTTCTATTCAAATAAAATGAAGCAGTCTTGCTGGGAGAGAGCCTTTACCCATGCTTAAGTATCCTTGTGTCCTCCTATTAAGAGATTTGCTGCACAAAAGACATTACTGTGAGGCATTATAAAATTTACTTATAACTGGTGGTATGTGCTGCAAAGTGTTATTGAACCAATAGTAAAACTGATGTTTACAACTATGCTATTATTATGTTCCAAAGTACCAACAGTTTAGATGTCTTAAAAAAAAAAGCAGGGGGGTGAAGAGAAGTAACAGAACAAGTGGCATATGAAAATATAACATTCCTTATCAGTAATATTAAGAGTAGGCTATTACGTATGGGGTGAATCAGGCTCCTGAGCTTTTAGGACTTTTAGAAACATGATAGTTGTGAAACTAATTTTAAAGTTGTAGATGCTGTAGAAGTTTGAATATTTTATTCAGTTTGAGTCAGAAAGAAATATATATTTATAACACAGGTGACAACATATCATTTTGGGTACTTCCAGAAAATATAAGATGTTTCAATTCAGTGGATTTCCCTGGTTGTGCAGAGAATAGTGTATGGTTGGTGTAATGTTCATCGGAGGGCTCAGTTTAGTTCCTTCTGCACTAAATATGTGCTGGGCATCTTCAGGGGAAGACCTCAAGATTGTGCCAGTCAGACACTTAAGTAGTGATCTGGTTGACTTCTCATCCTTTATGGTATCTTGCCCTGTCTTGCTTGAAGTTGCTGGCCAATCAGAGGCCAGCAGCTACTGGGAGCCAGAGTGGGTGGTGGAGATTAGGTTGTGCAGCCATGGAGATTTGATGAAAGTCTTTTTTGGGGGGGGAGGGCATGATGATAATTTAGGGGTCAGGGAGAAAGAGGGTCAGAGGCAAACACAGATAGGTAGCTTTCAGTCTCCACCTCCCCAAATCCTATCCTTACCCTTACTGACCTAAGATTGGAGCAAACGGAGGTACTCCAACTTGGCAAGGCAGGCCAAACTGGTTTTCATGTTAGGGAAGCAGATACTTTTCTCACCTGCTGAGAAGTCAAGTAGTTTGGCCTTTGTCAGGTTGAGCCCCATAGACGGCCAATAATTGAGCACTCGAAGGTCTTAATTGGTAGTGGGTTGGGAAGGTTGTCCAAGGACCTTTCCAGAAATTGATTGGGAAGGTGCCACAGACCTGAAGAAGGGCTAATGCCCGAAACGTCGATTCTCCTGTTCCCTAGATGCTGCCTGACCTGCTGCGCTTTTCCAGCAACACATTTCCATCTCTGATCTCCAGCATCTGCAGACCTCACTTTCTCCTCAAGGTGCCACAGACACCTGTCTGGTACCAACCTACCTGATTATTTGCACTTCCTGCCACCTACCTTGCCACTATCAGGGAACACAACATTCCTCAATAGTATTTCTTACATGAGAAAATCTCATTATGAACATTGAGAGTTGATGACCTTGCAGTATTATCACTTGAGTATTAATCCAGGTACCAAGGTAATGTTCTGGAGAGCCAAGTTCAAATCCCATCATTGCATATGGTGGAACTTGAATATAATAAAAACAAATTCTGAAAAACTAATAGTCCAGTCATGACTCGATTATTGGGGAAAAAAGCCATCTTGTTCACTAATGTCCCCTAGTGAAGGAAACTACTGTCCTTACCTGTTGTGGCCCAAATATAACTTCTGAGCCATAGCAATGTGGTTGACTCTTAACCACCTTCTGGGCAATAGGGCCAGGCAAAAATTGCTGGCCTAGCCTGTGATGCCCCCATTCCCATGAATGAATTTTAAAAATCCAAATTTCAAAAGGTCTTTTGTAAGCGAGGGTGGATGAGTGCTATATCTCCTATTATTTCAAATAACACAGATTCAGTAATACAGTTCAAATTGATTAGATTCATAAATGATAACCAGACTGTGGAAATTGCAGTCAAGAGGAACATAATATCGATGACCTACAAGAGTAGGGAACAAAATTCCAAGTGGGCAGAATTATAGTATTTAAAATTTCTTGATCTAAGTGTAATAAGTAACATATTGCAATCTAAAATAGGGGCATGATTTCAAAAGGACCAAAAATAATTTGCACTTATATAAGTAATGTGTCAAACGTATTGCACAGAGATGTAACCAAAATGAACACTGGGCTAAAGAATGAGATAAAAGGAGATGTAGCTAAACCTTGCTGAAATTGGTGGGCTTTAACATGGGTTGTAAAGCCGGGGAGGCAGAAGAGTTAAGGGAAGGAATGCCAATGCATTAAAATTTGGCAGTAAATAGTCACCAATGATTGAAGGAATGTGGATTCCAGAAGATTAAAGCCAATAAGTTCATTGTGATGGGCATCCAGCTGTAAGAGGTTACAGAGGTAGGAAAGGTAAGGACATGAAGGGGCTTAAGCACAACAACAGAGTTTAAATTTGATATGTTGAATGATCAAGAACTAATGTTGGTAAGAACAAGGTAATGAGTTAATAGGATGTTGCAGGACAATTTTTAATGAGTTGATATTTACAGTGGACGCAGGTCAGATTTGAAAATGATCAAGGCACAGATGAGGTTTTCGGTGACGGAAAGATTGAGTTAGGCAGTATTCCAGAGATGGAAGCAGGCGATGTTATGGAAATGGATGCAGAGCAAACTCTGCTAACAGCTCATGGTCAAATAGGATGACATTTGTCTTTTTTTCTATATTTGTTCATTGGATGTGAGCATTACTGGCCTGACACAGCATTGATTTCCCATTCTTAATTGCCTTTAGAAAGATGGTGCTGAGATATCTTTTTGAAATACTACAATCCATCTGATGTGGGTATGACTTATAGTGCTGTTTGGGTGAGATTTCCAGGATGTTGACCAAGTGACAATGAAGGAATGCAATCGTTCCAAGTTAGGATGGTATGTGGCTTGGAGGGGAACTTGTAATTGGTAGTGTTCCCACATGAGTGTTGCCCTTGTCCTTCTAGATGGGTTATGGGTTTAGAAGGTGCTGTTAAAGGCTTGTCAAATTGCTGCAATGCATTTTGCGAATGGTACACACTGTTGCTGTAGTGGAGAAGGAGTAGATGTATAGGATGATATATGGTCCATACTATGTCTGGTTCATCATGACTGAGAGATATGGAAAGAATATCAAGTTTCAGATAGGTTCAATATTGTGGAATAGTATGTGTTCACAGCTAGGCCAGATTGGAGGTGATGGTGGTAGTGATTTGGGGGGAGGACTGATTGCTTCGTTGATGAAGCATTACAGCTAGTTAATGGAAGCCATAGAGCAATTAAACAAATGGTCTCCATCCCAGTGAAAGACAAAGTTCATTCAGCTTATTCTAATTCCTCATTAATGAATTGTGTTGAATTGATTTGTGGAGAAACATTGTAAAATATCTGAGGTATCTGGTCTGCATGGATGAGTTGGACCGAAGGGTCTGTTTCCATGCTGTACATCTCTATGACTGATAGATTAAGCATTGTGTGATATTAGTGGAACATAAATCTGGGAACGCCGTTGTCTGTCCAGGTCACAATTTGTAAACTATGATGTGTTCTGGTTATTAAATGTGCACGGATGAAAAATTACAGAGAACATAACCTAAATATCTGACACATGATTCTGGCAATGTGGTTCTTAGTCAGGTGTGGCCACTTATAAAATTATCCTTTCTACATAGTTATCAGCTGAAGGAGAAAGGGTGATTCACTAAGTATAGGGATAGAAATGATGGTATAAGCCATACCTAATCTACATAGGTATTAATTTCACTTCTAAAATTATTGAACATTTTCTCTGAGCATTCTGATGGAAGTCTAAAACATATTTATGTTGTTAATAAACTAAAAGCTGTTGAAGGATTCCTTTCTAAAGCTTGCTGATGAGTGAAACTGGTGCTGGTCCTGCACAGTTCACAAACCTTCCACAGTCCTGGATCAACAATAAGTGGTATGTGATTTCATTTTTAAAATCCTTTTTCTGTGGAGCATGGAGGAGCAGGAGTGTTTTGGTTTCTGAGGAGATGTGACTAGTGCTGCTAGCTCACATTGAGTATGTTGATGAGGCCTAAACTTTAATTTCATTGGTTCCTTGTGCAGGCACTGCTGGCTGCTAAAACACCACTAAGTAATTTCAAGGCCACAGTTGTTGACTGGTTTGTAATATTGTTATAAACTCTATAGTTTAGAAATCGCTGTTTATCTTGTTTAAAGGATAAAGATCTTCTCTGATAAATTATTGGAGCCACATTTTTAAAATTTTAAATATGTCAAAGTAGCAAATAGAAGAATTTCATATGAAAGATTTAAGCATTCTTCAGTGATTAGTTCCAATGACACTTTTCATTTTAATAGAAAGAGAATAGACAGGCATGAGAAATCAGGCAGGATCTTGAAGACAAATTTATGGTGTCGCTGTGAATATTTCTGCTTTTATTCCAAATTTTTAGTGTTCATGATCTTTCTTTTTATCCTTTGAATTATTTTAGAAGGAAATTCATAAAAGAAACAGAGTTGTAGTAGAAATATAACTGCACATATTAAGATTAAATACCCCACAGTGTGGAAACAGGCCCTTCGGCCCAGCAAGTCCACAGTGACCCTCTGAAGTGTAACCCACCCAGACTCATTTCCCTACATTTACCCCTGATGAATGCACCTAACACTATGGGCAATTTAGCATGGCCAACGCACATCTTTTGGAATGTAGGAAGAAATCCATGCAGGCATAAGGAGAAACTCCACACAGTCACCCAAGACTGGAATCGAACCTTGGTCCTTGGAGGCAGCAGTGCTAACCGCTGAGCCACCATGCTGCCCCACCAAATTAAGATATAACTTTGCTAATAGCAAAGACATGCCTGTATTTTTTAAAAAGTCTGTTAGATGGATGACTGTTACCCAATAAACTTTTTGCAATCTTCCCACACAAAACATACACCAGGTTATTCAAATGTAGAATTTGGAATGGGGAAAAATTGCAAAACTTAGCTTTGCAATGACCTCTCACTGGAAAATAGTCACCAGGAATTTTCATTACCTAGTAATGGCCACTGACACCTACTGACTATCTTAGTAATCTTAAAATACAGCCTACAAGTATGGTTCATAACCTTTAACCTGCTGTAACAATGTACTCACTGAGAGGAAATGCTCATCTCAGCTCAAAGCTAAATCAGTGTATGTCTTGCAGCCACTTAACAGATTCTATCACAGAAAACAAATACCCTGTTGACAGTTTTGATAAAACAGACCAAGAGACATATAGTCAGAAGGTAATATCCTTGTCAATAACATATTTTCCTAGTCAATAAATTTGAGAAAATATAGGCTTTGCTTGCAAGCTTATTTGCTTTAATTTATTTACTTTCGCCATTAGGGCTGAAAGAAGGGAATGTGTCACAAAAAGTAAATAAGACTGAATGGGCTTTCTCAGTTTTTGCCTACTTACACAGCCCAATAGATACTCTTTGATTTTTGCGAGAGACATCATAAACTACTTAATTACTAAGATGCTAAAAGTAAATTAGGGTTAAATGTGCAAATCTTAGTATAGTTTTTCATTCTTAACAATTTCGTCTTCAGTTATTTTGCTTCCTCACCAGACTCTGAGGTGTAGTTGTAGACTCAGGAGCTGGGTTCTGTTAATTACTTTGATTATGCACTGATTAACCATTATGCAAGCGCACAGCCTTGCCAAGACTGGTTGGCAGATAATATAATCCTGAGGGCCAGACAGTCAATCCCGATCATGTCCTTAGACTTCCAGCAGGGGTCACTGGTCTGAAAATGTGAAAGTTGAGCCTCATCAAATTTCTAGTTATAAGACAGAAAACAATTGTACTAGGCCCAGGGCACCGCTATGTTAACTGCAGTTGAGGGTTAATTTTCCCATTTGAGTGATACAAAGTGCTCAGTCTGTCATGATCAATGTTTTCTCAGGGAACTTTCCATTCTTTGCCACGTTAATTAAGTGATCAGCAAGATAGGCACAAAAATGCTGAATCGCATGGCAGGAGAAGGAGTTGCTGCTACCGGGACTGTTGGATTTTAAACCTAGCTACACACCATTTCAAATGCTAAAAGCCAGGAACTATCCTTCACACTATGGTGTTTGACTGCCATCATTATGGAATAGGTTCAGAAAGGATGTTATTACCCTGCTTCACTGAAAGGGACTTGGAGGTACTGAGGTCGAGGGGAGGGGTTGGAGAGGAGGATAGTGCTTTTTCTGTACTGACTGGTGGTGTGCCGCCTTTTGCCAACCTAGACCACAACAATGGTTCATGCAGTGAATTGTCTCAGGCCTAAAGAAATGCATAGCAGTGCAGGATGGTGTTGAATGATCTTCTGCACTCCAAGAATAAGTATCAGTATTTGCTTTCATTAGAATGAAAGTGTGAAGTACAGAATGGTAGCCCTGTAAGAACTAGGAGTAGGCCATCTGGCTGTTCGAACCTGCTCCACCATTCAATACAATCACGATAGATCTTTTTGTGGCCTCCACTTCACTCACTCACCCTCTCTCCATAACCCTTAATTCCTTTACTGTTCAATAAAGTATCCATCTTAGCTTGAAAAACACTTGCTGAGGAAGCCTCAACTACTTCACTGGGCAGGGAATTCCATAGATTCTCAACCCTCTGGGTGAAGGAGTTCCTTCCGATTTAAACTAACTCTGCCATTGCTCACCTTGTCACTAAGGCTTATGGACTACAACTGTTTGCATCTATAATGATGACTCTATAGCTCTTGCTCATTTCATTTTCTTAGCTATGGCCATTTTCTGTCTTCCATGTGTTCTATGCATTCACTGATAACTTTTCCTTCTCATGAATTACCAGTAAAGTCTCTCCCTTTTTTGTCTCATTAAATGAGAAAATTCCCCAAGATTGTGCATCCATAAAATATTGGGGGGGGGAAAGAGAGTGGTTTCACATAAAGCCCCTTACACTATATAAGGAGAAAATGTTGGCTTTGGCCAGAGAAAACTCGTGTGGGAATACAGAGACCTCCCCAGGCAACCAACTCAATTAAAATAAAACTCTATATTCTGCAAGGTTAAGTGTCATTATTTCTTCTCTGCTACTTCATACTTGTGGGACTACCATTCACCATAACGCTACCATTGCACACCTAGACATTAAAACCTAATTGTGCTGCATTGATTTCCCATTCAGGGTTGTTGAGTTCGTTCATTGGATTGTAGAATCCCTACAGTGCAGAAAGAGGCCATTCAGCCCATTTGAGTCTGCACCACTGTCCAAAGAGAATGCCACCCAGATCACATAACCCTGCATGGGTTTTTTAAAACCATGGCTAACCCACCTAACCTGCACATCCCTGAATATTTTGGAGCAAGAAACCAGAGCACCTCGTGGAAACACAGGCAGACACGGAGAATGTGTAAACTCCGCACATACAGTCACCCAAGGCTAGAATTGAACCCAGGTACCAGGAACTATGAGGCAGCAGTACTATTCGCTGTGTTCTCCTCATCTGCACAGGATTTTATCCCTTTTGCACAACTACTTCCATATTGAGTAGGTACTAGCATTCCTGTGAACCTCTGCCCGGAAGAGGCTAGCATCAGAAACCATTAGGTCACCTGCACTTCTGACCATGAAGTCACTGAACCTTCAGAGGATGCTTCTACCTGCACCCTCCGCCCAGTTCAGAGACTTTTACCTCAGTGGAGTTTTCTGTCTAAATTGACTCAGGAGCACAATCTGATGAATGGTTCACTGACCACCTCCCTCCCTCCCTAATCTCTGTAGCTGATGAAAGAAAAAATGTTCACCTGCTCACCCCCAGAAAGAAGACCATCTTAATCGTTAATGATGTCACCAGATGCACAGGCAGGCATGGGACAGAAGGTGAATTTCTTCAAGATTGTATAGAGTCTGGTTAAAGGATGGAGTCCACCAACCATATCGATATGTGCTCTGGCATGTACACATCTGGTTGTCTTCATGGACAAGTTGGCTAATACCATGTAGATCCAAGTCCACCATGCTCCGCATCTGCTAGATATGTACATGAACCTTAACATCATGGCTCCCAACATTGGTGCTCGGCATCAGTTGTAAGGCAAGAGAGGGATGTGAGACCTTGAACCTCACTGCAGTACCCCTTCTCTCAGTCAGGATGGTGTGAACAGATACTCAATGAGAGGAGAAGCCATACACAGGACCTCAAACCAATCTAAAGCTGCTTGGCATGACCCTTGGGATGTGCTCTGCACGTCCCCAGTTCCTGTGACGCCAAACCCTGTGGGCGTCCAAGCTGAGAATGTAACCCTGCTTCTGGGGAGGATGCACTCGGCAGGCTTGGGCTCTGAGTTGACAATCAGCCAAGTCTTTCAAGCCAACAGGACCAACTACAGAGCAGACTCCTCCACTCCAGCTATAGATACAATGCATCATATGGCTAAGAAAACATTTATTCAGTAACCGTGAAGTTTAAGGATTGCACAAATAATTAGATCCACGTGTACTTTGACCAGAGAATGATTGTCATAAAGTCACAGTGAAAGGAAATCCAAGCCCAGCTCGTTCATCCTGGATGTGGGTTTCAACAAGGTTCTCTCTGGCCGCCACGCTTGTAAATGATCGTTCTGACATGCTCTCTTGGATGTCCACAGCAAACTGATTTACCTGTATTACCTAATTGATTGCACTTGACCTATAGGATTAATCATGACCCAATCTCTGTGCTGCAAGGCCGCAGATCTCTGGAGTCTGCTGGATAAAGTACTTGACTGACTATGGCTAATCAGCTGGACTATAATCAGATGATCAGCTTGACTGACTGACACATATACACACACACACACACACACACACAGTCAACTGACCAAGAGCCATAAGCCACATCATCTGTAGATGCACAATGTGCACGTGTGTCCCTGCGCACAAAGCAGCCTGGCAGAAACAAGTTATAAGTTCTTTGCCCTGTGCCTTAACATCTCTGAAGAATGTTGTTGTAACATATCATGACTCCATCAATAAATGCTGACCCATAATAATGTGGGCAAAGCACCAAATCCTTGTAAGTGGAAAAAAATGAGATACAAGTGCCTCCTCTTGTGTATAATTGTCAGTTATGTGAAAATGGTAATACGGCAATGTAGATGAGGTTCTGTAAGCATAACTGGCAGTCTGGTTCAGATCTGTATTTGAATTTGAACTTGTGTATATTTGTGCTTCAGGATTGCTTGCAGAAATTAAATAAAATTGTGGAAATTATTTTTGTGAAATGCTTAACACCATGGAACATTAACTATGCTCACGTGACGAATTTCTTTGAAATTTTCATTTGGAAATTTAGTATCTGCTGATCCTTAATTTTTTTTCAATATCTTTTACATAATATGTTGTTGCAATCTCCATAGTGACTGGCATCCTTTTTTGAAAGAAGAGATTTGAACTTCCATTTAGTAGTTTTAAAGAATGATCCAGAAAGACTTTACGTTTTTGCCATACCAAGTGACTAAACTTGTCAAAAATGCCTGATTTCACAGTGGAATCTGACCTGTTTGGTTTTACAGCTTGGACAATATAAATAAAAAAGTATAAAATTTGTCACACTTACTCTTATTAACATAAATTTTAATTTGTAACAACAATCAATGCCCAAGTGCAAAGACTCCAGAAAGCTACATGGTGGACATTGTACTCACCATGTGCAATTTCTAGTCCAGGAAATAAAAATGGAAGCCTTCCATACCTTAGTTTTTCTTGCATTCATTTTCATACTTTTTCTTCACATCTCTTTCTTTACTCAAATGAGCCAAATAGTATACATTTTGCAATGTAACAGTTCTGATTAAAATTCATTTTTGCTCCATTATATGTCCTCATGGACAAATATTTATTTCATTTTAGTGAATGTGTGTATTTCATTAACTCAATGCTATTCAAATTTTACAAGGCTGCCCAATAGCACAATGAATCACTGTACCTATGTTCTATATGTTGGGAGGTAGTGCCACACACTGTTAGACAGACACTGTGCTGCAGTATTCAGAATGAATTCATTGTTTCAGATGATTCAGTAAGCAAACACAAGACATTTCTCCAGGGGAGAAATATCAGCAAATGTGTAAATCTAGAGTTGACTTGAATTAACTGTTGTTTAAGGAAAGTATTTACTTTCAGAAGTTAGGAAAACACAGTTGGCCCGAACAAGAGTTGTTTAGATGAGTCTAAAACCAAAAATCAAACAGGTAAGTAATTTTGAATCAAAATTAGCTCATGCCAATTATCTCATAACCAAAGGAGCGTGTGAGTTCTGTGTGCCATGAATGGTTTGGGATATCCTTGTTGAGAGTTTCCAACAGGAGTGGATTATATCTGAAGGATCATAAAGTTGTTTCTGAAGCGAGAAGTAAAGGTTTTCTGGAAAACATCTTACAGAAGGGAGCGGTCACACTGATAGAAATAGTGGAGGAGAGGAATGAAAGGGCATGATCATCTGCAGAAGAAACCGCAGCAACCAATACAAAAAAAATATATCTGAGACTTGGCCAAGTTATTTTTCCAATTATAAATACTTAGTGAGGAAAAGGATAGCGATGAATGGTTAGTATTCAAAATGAAACATCTGAACACGATGAGTTACCCATCAAGAAAATATGGCACAGACCAAGGGAACAAGGCAGTGGTAGTTATAAATAGTTCTGAAATTACAGTTCTGAAAAAACTGTGTTTTGTTGTCATGACTGGGAATCCTGAAAACTGTGCTACTCCCAAGTGTCAGGAGAAGAGACATAATGCAGAGGGTGAAAAGGTTTCTGAAACAAGGAAACGAGAAGACGTGTTGTGATGATTTAGAATAATAAGCAGCACACCGAACATGTCTAAAGAACATGTTCAACAGGTATAGAAAGCATACAGAAAGTAAGGCTGGAATTTTACAGAGCTCTTGGAATGGGTTTGGAGGCAGTGGGAAGGTCTTAAAATTGGAATGCTGTTCAATTCAATTCATAATTTACGCACTTTTCCAAAGATGGTTGAAGTGAAGGCTGGACTTGCACATTGAGGTAGTAGAACAGCAACTAAGGTGGTAAGGTCATTGGCTGCAATTTGAGATTTTGAATTTTATTAATTAACATAGGACAACAGGGCTTTAGAGCATTGATTGGTTAAAGGATTCAGCAAGCTAGCAGGAATTCAGTGCCTGTCTCAGGCAGTCTTCACAAGAATCATTGCTGTGCTATGTAGGGTGGAGGAACATGGAAAGATTTCTTAATCTGTTCACGGAATGTGGGTGGCATTGGATAGGCTGAAATTTGTTGTCCATCCTTAAACGCTATTGTAAAGGTGGTGGCAAATCAAGTCAGGAGAAGGCCTGCAAAGGTGAACTGCCAGGGTGCCATTGGAGGTAATGGCACTAACTCATGAGAAATGAATGAGGAAAACCAAAGGGTTGGCTGGATAGACAACTAGTACAAGGAGAGAAGCTGCATGGCCCCTAAAACTTTGGGGCCTCCTATTGAAGAAGTGGAATGACTGAGAGGAAAAGGAGCCCAGGCATCCTGGGATCCCAGGGCCAATTAGAAAGTTAGTCTTGTGGTGAAGACATCAGAAAAGGGCAAGAACAAGGGCTTAGCCTCTTTTGCAGAAGTGGCTCCTTCCACAAGATTCTATTGTCAAAGATTCAAATTCCTAGGAACCAAGGGAAATTTGGAAAAACTTGTTGGAGCAGAAGGCTTTGATATAACATCACGCAGGTCTAGTTCAATAGGCTGACCAGTGATCCACATCCTATGAAAGTATTAAGAAATATTTCCATGTTGCTGTACCCTACGTGGCACTGGACTGGCTCTTGTGAAGTCTGCCAGAGACAGCCAACACTGAACGTCTGCTGACTTGCTGAATTTTTTTAATGTTAAAGTAGACTTGATTAGTGTGCAGGTGAGATGCCTAAGTGTTAGAATGATGAGTGCTTTATGGATGCAGATGAAATAAATCCAGGAAAGAAATGAGCTGTGAAGCTATATGGAAAGCAAAGGATTGGCCCAAGATTTGAATGGGCAAATAAAGGAAGACAATAAGATGTTGTTTAATGAGCAAAGAAAATTTACAGTCCAGGACAGGCCCTCTGGCCCTCCAAGCCTGAGCCGATCCAAATCTACTGTCTAAACCTGTCACCCAATTCCTAAGCATCTGTATCCTTCTGCTCCCCACCTACTCATGCATCGTTCCAAACACTCACCTCCCTCTGTGTGAAGTACTTTCTATGTGTATCCCCCTTAAACTTTTCACCTCTCACCTTGAACGCATGACGTCTCGTTATTGAATCCCTCACCCTGGGAAAAACCTTGTTTCTATCCACCCTGTCTATACCCTTCATGATTTTGTAGACCTCAATCAGGTCCCCTTCAATCTCCTTTTTTCTAATGAAAACAAACCTAACCTCTCTTCACAGCTAGCACCTTCCATACCAGGCAACATCCTCGTAAACCTTCTCTGCACCCTGTCCAAAGCGTCAACGTCATGTAGCAGTTGTATAAGTCTCTGGTGTGGCCGCATCTGGAGTATTGTGTGCAGTTTTGGTCGCCATACTATAGGAAGGATGTGGAGGCACTGGAACGGGTGCAGAGGAGGTTTACCAGGATGTTGCCTGGTATGGTATGAAGATTGTATGAGGAAAGGCTGAGGCACTTGGGGCTGTTTTCATTGGAGAAAAGAAGGTTTAGGGGTGACTTGATAGAGGTGTACAAGATGATTAGGGGTTTAGATAGGGTTGACCATGAGAACCTTTTTTCACGTATGGAGTCAGCTATTACGAGGGGACATAGCTTTAAATTAAGGGGTGGTAGGTATAGGACAGATGTTAGGGGTAGATTCTTTACTCAGCGAGTCATGAGTTCATAGAATGCCCTGCCAGTAGCAGTGGTGGACTCTCCCTTATGGGCATTTAAACAGGCATTGGATAGGCATATGGAGGATAATGGGCTAGTGTAGGTTAGGTGGGCTTGGATCGGCGCAACATCGAGGGCCAAAGGGCCTGTACTGCGCTGTATTTTTCTTTGTTCTATCCTTTTGGTAATGTGACCAGAACTGTACACCGTATTCCAAATGCGGCTGAACCAAAGCCTTGTACAGTTTTAACATAATATCCAGTCCAATGAAGGCAAGCAGACCTTGACCATATGTCGTCTTGACCACTCTATCCACCTGTGCAGCCACCTTCAGGGTACAATGGACCTGAACTCCCAGATCTCTCTGCTCACCAATTTTCCCAAAGCTCTTCCATTTAGAGTATAGTTGGCGCTAGAATTATAGTTCCCCAAAATGCATCACCTCACATTTGCCTGGATTGAACTCCATCTGCCACTTCTCTGCCCAACTCTCCAGTCTATCTATATTCTCCTGTATTCTTTAACAATCACCTATGCTTTCTGCTACTCCACCAATCTTCTTGTCATCTGCAAACTTACTGATCAGACCAACAATGCCCTCTTCCAGATCATTTATGTATAATACAAACAGCAGTGGCCCGGGACTGATCCTTGTGGAACACCACTGGTAACCTTTCTCCATTTTGAGAAACTCCCTTCAACTACTACTCTCTGTCTCCCATCCTGCACACCAAATAACTTCACTTTCTCTATTAGTTTACCATGGGGAGTCTTACCAAACACTTTACTAAAGTCTATGTATATGACCTTAACAGCCCTCCCTTCATCTATCAATTTAGTCACTTCCTCAAAGAACTATTAAGTTGGTAAGGCACAATCTCCCCGCACAAAACCATGTTTCCTATCACTGAAGCCCATTCTTTTCCAAATATAAATAGATTTTATCCCTCAGTACCTTCTCCAGCAACTTTCCCAACACTGACGTCAGGCTCACTGGTCTGTAGTTACCTGCAATATCCCTACTCCCCCTCTGGTACAGGGGAACAACATTAGCAACCCTCCAGTCCTCCGGCACTTCACCTGTGTTGAAGGTTGAATGAGTTGCACTGGTGACTTCAAATGGAATGCATCGGGAAATTTATAAAAGGTGCATTAAGTGAAACCATAAATCCTGGTTACAGGTTGGATTGTTACATGGAGAAATTAGTTAATAAACTCACTTCAGCAAGCATCCTAATGGACATGTTCAACCAGTGCATGTAGAGTAGGTTAGAGTCAGAAAATCTGGTCAATCTTGACTACATGCTAGACCTTGCTAGTTTAAGGTGAAAAAGAAAATCATTGGACTTTAGCAAGGTATTGAGACCTGCACAAAGGAAACTTGACCAGCCAGTTCTGTAAGATGGGATCAGCAGGGACAAGTAATGGACAGTATTGACATGTGTGCACACACACCCCATGTTGGCAAAAATGCATAAATGTGGGATGTAGGTATAAAACAAAGATGGTATAGATTTTATGGAGACGTAGAGTCATAGAGATGTACAGCATGGAAACAGATCCTTTGGTCCAACCCGTCCATGCCGACCAGATATCCCAACCCAATCTAGTCCCGCCTGCCAGCACCCATCTCATATCCCTCCAAACCCTTCCTATTCATATACCCATCCAAATGCCTTTTAAATGTTGCAATTGTACCAGCCTCCACCAATTCTCTGGCAGCTCATTCCATACGTGAAAAAGTTGCCCCTTAGGTCTCTTTTATATCTTTCCCCCTCACCCTAAACCTATGCCCTCTAGTTCTGGACTCCCTGACCCCAGGGAAAAGACTTTGTCTATTTACCCTATCCATGCCCCTCATGATTTTGTAAACCTCTATAAGGTCACCCCTCAGTCTCCAACGCTCCAGGCAAAATAGCCCCAGCCTGTTCAGCCTCTCCCTATAGCTCAAATCCTCCAACTCTGGTAACATCCTTGTAAATCTTTTCTGAACCCTTTCAGGTTTCACAACATCTTTCCAATAGGAAGGAGACCAGAACTGCACGCAATATTCCAATAGTAGCCTAACTAATGTCCTGAACAGCCGCAACATGACCTCCCAACTCCTGTACTCAATACTCTGACCAATAAAGGAAAGCATACCAAACGCCGCCTTCACTATCCTATCTATCTGCGACTCCACTTTCAAGGAGCTATGAACCTGCACTCCAAGGTCTCTTTGTTCAGCAACACTCCCTAGGACCTTAATATTAAATGTATAAGTCCTGCTAAGATTGCTTGTATTTATCTGAATTAAACTCTATCTGCCACTTCTCAGCCCATTGGCCCATCTGATCAAGATCCTGTTGTAATATGAGGTAAATGTCTTTGTTGTCCACTACACCTCCAATTTTGGTGTCATCTGCAAACTTACTAACTGTCCCTCTTATGCTCACATCCAAATCATTTATGTAAATGACAAAAAGTAGAGGACGCAGCACCGATCCTTATGGCACTCCACTGGTCACAGGCCTCCAGTCTGAAAAACAACCCTCCACCACCACCCTCTGTCTTCTACCTTTTGAGTCAGTTCTGTATCCAAATGGCTAGTTCTTCCTGTATTCCGTGAGATCTAACCTTGCTAATCAGTCTCCCATGGGGAACCTTGTCGAACACCTTACTGAAGTCCATATAGATCACATCTACCACTCTGCTCTCATCAATCCTTTGTTACTTCTTTAAAAAAACTCAACCAAGTTTGTGAGACATGATTTCCCATGCACAAAGCCATGTTGACTATCCCTAATCACTCCTTCCCTTTCCAAATACATGTACATCCTGTCCCTCAGGATTCCCTCCAACAACTTGCCTACCACCGAGGTCCGGCTCACCAGTCTATAGTTCCCTGGCTTGTCCTTACCACTCTTCTTAAACCGTGGCACCACGTTAGCCAACTTCCCATCTTCTGGCACCTCACCTGTGACTATCAATGATACAAATGCCTCAGCAAGAGGCCCAGCAATCACTTCTCTAGCTTCCCACAGAGTTCTCGGGTACACCTGATCAGGTCCAGGGGATTTATCCATCTTTGTGTTTCAAGGCATCCAGCACTTCCTCCTCTGTAATATGGACGTTTTGCAAGATGCACCATCTATTTCCCTACAGTCTATATTTTCCATATCCTTTTCCACAGTAAATACTGATGCAAAATACTTATTTAATATCTCCCCCATTTTCTGCGGCTCCACACTAAGGCTGCCTTGCTGATCTTTGAGGACCCCTATTCTCTCCCAGTTACCCTTTTGTCCTTAATCTATTTGTAAAAACCCTTTAGATTCTCCTTAACTCTATTTGCCAAAACTATCTCATGTCCCCGTTTTGCCCTCCTGATTTTTTCTCTTAAGTATACTCCTACTGCCTTTATACTTTTCTAAGGATTCACTCGATCTATCCTCTCTATACCTTACATATGTTTCCTTCTTTTTCTTAAACAAACCCTCAATTTCTTTTGTCATTCAGAATCCCAAAACCTACCAGCCTTTCCTTTCACCCTAACAGGAATATACTTTTTCTGGATCCTCGTTATCTCATTTCTGAAGGCTTCCCATTTTCCAGCTGTCCCTTTACCTGCAAACATCTGCCCCCAATCAACTTTTGAAAGTTCTTGCCTAATACCGTCAAATGAACCAAATATTGAATAAAACAAAGATGAAAATCTCGTCAGAGGGTCAAGAGATAAAAATTTGATTAGGCTAGCAGAGAAAGCTAAAGATTTATGGAAGTGTATTTTCTTTCCTAAATGTTCACTTAAATAGTTGCTGTGGTTCTGTTCGCCGAGCTGGAAGTTTTTGTTGCAAACGTTTCGTCCCCTGTCTAGGTGACATCCTCAGTGCTTGGGAACCTCCTGTGAAGCGCTTCTGTGTTGTTTCCCTGCCGCTTCCGGTTGTCAGTTTCAACTGTCCGCTGTAGTGGCCGGTATATTGGGTCCAGGTCGATATGTTTGTTGATGGAGTTTGTGGATGAGTGCCATGCTTCTAGGAATTCCCTGGCTGTTCTTTGTTTGGCTTGCCCTATAATGGTAGTGTTGTCCCAGTCGAATTCATGTTGCTTGTCGTCTGCATGTGTGGCTACTAGGGATAGCTGGTCGTGTCGTTTCGTGGCTAGTTGATGTTCATGGATGTGGATCGTTAGCTGTCTTCCTGTTTGTCCTATATAGTGTTTTGTGCAGTCCATGCATGGGATTTTGTACACTACATTAGTTTTGCTCATGCTGGGTATTGGGTCCTTCGTTCTGGTGAGTTGTTGTCTGAGTGTGGCTGTTGGTTTGTGTGCTGTTATAAGTCCTAGTGGTCGCAGTAGTCTGGCTGTCAGTTCAGAGATATTCTTGATGTATGGTAGTGTGGCTAGTCCTTTGGGTTGCGGCATGTCCTCGTTCTGTTGTCTCTCCCTTAGGCATCTGTTGATGAAATTGTGAGGATATCTGTTTTTGGCGAATACCTTGTATAGGTGTTCCTCTTCCTCTTTTTGCAGTTCTGGTGTGCTGCAGTGTGTTGTGGCCCTTTTGAATAGTGTCTTGATGCAACTTCATTTGTGTGTATTGGGGTGGTTGCTTTCATAGTTCAGGACTTGGTCTGTGTGTGTGGCTTTCCTGTGTACCTTTGTGGTGAATTCTCCGTTTGGTGTTCTCTGTACCATCACGTCTAGGAATGGGAGTTGGTTGTCCTTCCTCTCTCGTGAATCGGATTCCTGTGAGTGTGGAGTTGATGATCCGGTGTGTTTTCTCTATTTCCGTGTTTTTAATGATTATCTGCTGGCTTGATGGTGAGGTTGGGATTGGAGCAGAGGGATTAGAGGGCTGTGCGTTTGTAGACAGGTTGAGGCGGTTAATGTCCCGATGGCAGTTGGAAATGAAGAGGTCGAGGGCAGGTAATAGGCCAGCGCAAAGTGTCCAGGTGGATGCAGTGTGTTGGAGGTGGGCGAAGGGGTCCTCAGAAGGTAGGCGGGAGTCCTGATGGTGAAAGTAAGCTCTGAGGCGGAGGCGACAGAAGAATTGTTCGACGTCATGGCGTGTATTAAATTCATTGATGCGTGGACAGAGGGGGATGAAGGTGAGTCCTTTGCCGAGGACTGATCGTTCGTCCTCAGTGAGGGGGAGGTCTGGGGGGATGGTGAAAACTCGGCAGGGCTGGGAGCTGGGATCTGGTGTGGGTGTAGAACTGGGAGTGGGGGCAGAACCTGTAACTGGAGTGGGTGTGATGGTGGGGGGAATGGGGGTGGAGCCTTCCACATCCATCAAAGTTTTACTTGCACATCCACTAATATCATTTATTGTATGGGTTGCTCCCGATGCGGTCTCCTCTACATTGGGGAGACTGGGCATCTCCTAGCAGAGTGCTTTAGGGAACATTTCCGGGACACCCGCACCAATCAACCACACCGCCCCATGCCCCAACATTTCAACTCCCCCTCCCACTCTGCAGAGGATATGGAGGTCCTGGGCCTCCTTCACCGCCGCTCCCTCACCACCAGACGCCTGGAGGAAGAACGCCTCATCTTCCGCCTCGGAACACTTCAACCCCAGGGCATCAATGTGGACTTCAACAGTTTCCTCATTTCCCCTTCTCCTATCTCACCCTAGTTCCAAACTTCCAGCTCAGCACTGTCCCCATGATTTGTCCGGACTTGTCCTACCTGCCGATCTCCTTTTCCATCTATCCACTCCACCCTCTCCTCCCTGACCTATCACCTTCATCCCCTCCCCCATTCACCCATTATACTCTATGCTACTTTCTCCCCACCCCCACCCTCCTCTAGCTTATCTCTCCACGCTTCAGGCTCACTGCCTTTATTCCTGATGAAGGGCTTTTGCCCGAAACATCGATTTCGCTGCTCCTTGGATGCTGCCTGAACTGCTGTGCTCTTCCAGCGCCACTAATCCCAAATCTTGTTTCCAGCATCTGCAGTCATTGTTTTTACCTTGTTTTCTGTGGAAGTAGAGTTTTCCCAACACTGAGGTTGTATTTTCAGAGGGAATGGAAAATTAATAAGTGAAATAAAAATTAGATGCAGTGATCACTGAGAAGTTTAAATGAAAATAAAGTAGGGAGGAAATTTAAAATTGTGGCTATCCCTCAGGGAACAATTAGAACGTCAACTCTGCCTGATGACTGGTTTTATTTTCCAATCCTTTAAGGGGCATAAGGATGATCAAAGAAACTATTGATCTGGTGGGATTAAAATTGGATGAAGTATCAGAAAGCATTCTGTAAGATGCTATAGAGGCATCCTAATTTTGTACGGTGAGGCATTGCATTTACTGTGCTGATTTAATAAAAATCAATTATTTGAGGAACGTTATCAACAACAGAATTAGAATGACTAACCAACTTATGGTACCTGATTTCTGTGAAGTGGTAGAGTTCAAGATTGTTTAGTCTAGAAGAGAGAGACATCACCATTTTGAAATAATCTTGAATGGAAATTCAAAAGTACATTTTAACATTGTCACATTATTTCATAAATATTTTAGCTTATTTACACAAGACAGTGAATTTGTGGAATGGGTTATGCAAGGAGGCAGTGCAGACAAATAGTGTGGTTCAAAAAAAGACATTTGAGCAAATATTGGTGCGAGTAGGAAGGGTGTTAATGATTGAAACTGGCCAGCTGGACTGCATTGTCATCCCTATTCAGAGTCAACACAAACATTTTCTAGTGAGCAGTGAAGGAAGATGCAATAAACTATTGAATGGCTTGGAGCACATAAATTGGGGGCTGGGGTGGGAAAAGGTTAGTTATGGTAATTATAATGGGGGAAAAAAAAAATGCAAAATGTTAAAATCCAAACACAAAATGGTTTTTGCTGCTGCAGATCATTTTGTCTATCGGTTTATCTTGGTGAAAGAGCTAAGACACAATATTATAAAACTAGAAAATAAAAGACTAAGCACAATTCTTTAACAATTTTCTGTAAGTGGACCAAGATCTTTCAATTTACAACAGTCAGTTTGCAAATTGACTATTTCTGTTTGACTCATATAATTTTATCCGATTGTGAGTCTCAATTTATGCACTGCACAAGGAACTATCCCTGTGACTAAAGGGTAAGGGCTTTGGAAAGGCTAGCTTCCTGAAATCCTGCATAGATAGCAGAAGTACCAGATGTTTAGATTCCCATGCCAAGCTCAAATAAATCTTTGTGGACTCAAGGCTGTTTCTGTGGTGGGTATGGGGTTAAGATAGTACATCATTATAAATTGTAGCTGCTTCTATAATTACAGATTGTGACTGCTTCCCATCCACTACCCCATTGTTTGTGCTCAGTTTTGTTGCTATAGATGTACAGCATGTTTTGTGTGCACTACAGTGTACACCTCTTAGCCATCAACCTTTTTTTGGAAGTGAATAACCTCTATTGAAAGTAACTGAGTGGATATTGTGTTCAGTATGTACAGCTTGATACTTAGAACTGACTACAATGTAAAGGCCAGCAGAGTAAAACACAAACTCAGGTGTTGAAACAAACTAAAACAAGGAAGAAGTGCAAAACATCCCTATATATGATGACTGATAAAAACACTCTGGGTAGAGTGTGTACTTGAACAGTGATTCTCACACTTTTTGAATGTATGACCCTTTCTTAATTTGATAAGTAATTGTCAACTCCCCACCTAAATTAAAATGCTGTATAATTTCTGAAACATGAAAATTGTTTTTGAAGAGTGCTTTAGTTTTGTGGTTTTTTTAAAGAATTTATTTACAGTTGAATGAAGTGTGTGTGTGTTTCTTACTGTAGTGTCTGCGCTTCAGGCAGGGCATGGAAAGAGCTAAGCACAAACACAGGTACAATGGGTAAACCAAACTTAAAGCAAAGGATTGTGAAGAGCAAAGCATATGCACAAGCATGAAGACATCAGGAACTCAACAAGGGCATGAAGACCACAGCAGAGACAGAAGAACAGGGTAAGAGAAGGTTTTTGGAAAGAAAAAGGGGTGGAGAGTGAGCACTGAAGATGAATGGAAAAGCAGGAGCACAGACATTAGGCCCTAAGAGCCAGGGCAGGGGAGAGATCAGAGCGTGAGGACTAGAAAGCACAGTCTGGGGGTGGAGGAAGAACAGTATCCTGACTTACTCTTGACCATCATTGGGGCTGTCATCAACATTTGTCAATGTATATCCACTGACATTCCCTTCATTGTAAGGTCAGAAATGGGGATATTTGCTGTGACTGCCGAATGTTCAGCACCATTTACAACTCTTCAGATATTGAAGCACTCTATGCCCAAATGCCAAATGACTTGGGCTGACAAGTGGCAAGAAACACTTGTGCCACAAATGTCAGGCAATGAACATTTTCAACACTAGAGAATCTCGCTATCGCCCTTTGACATTCAATGGTATTGCTATCATTGAATTCCCTACATATATAAACTCTCACATCTTGACTTCCCAAAGCCTGTCCATCATCTACACAGCTCAAGTCAGGAGTGTGATGGCATACTCCTCACTTTCTGGATGAGTGGAGCTCCAACAACACAAGAAGCTTGACATCATCCTGGACAAAGCTGTCTATTTGTTTGGCACCACATTCACCAACATTCACACTCTCCATCACCTATGCTCAGTAGCAGCAGTATGTACTATCCACAAGATGCTCTGCAGAGGTTCACCAAGGCTCTTTAGACAGTACTGTTTTAAACTCATCACCACCACTATCTAGAAGGGCAAGAGCAGCAGATACATGGGAATACCACCACCTGTAAGTTCCTATTCGAGCCCCTCACCATTCTGACATGGAAAGATATCACTGTGTCAGAGTCAAAATCCTGGAACTCCCTCTCTAATAGCAGCGTGGGTTTACTTGCAGCTTGTTGCATGGACTGCAGCGGTTCAACAGTTCATTAGTAGAAAATGAATTAGAAAATTATAAATTTCATGTAGGTGGAGGGATGGATGGTTACTTAAGTGCAGCGAAAGTGAAGACTGCAGATGCTGGCGAATAGAGTTGAGAGTGTGGTGCTGGAAAAGCATCGGAGGAACAGGAGAATAAACGTTTTGGGCATAGCCCTTCATCAGGAATGAGCTGGGAGCCTCGGGGGTGGAGAGATAAATGGGAGGGGGCTGGGGGGGGAAGGCAACTGAGTGCAATAGATGGATGGAAGTGAGGAGAAGGTTGGCAGGTCCTGAGGCAGAAGATGAGGCGTTCTTCCTCCAGGCGTTGGGCGGTCAGGGAGTGGTGATGGAGGAGGCCCAGGACCTGCATGTCCTTGGCAGAGTGGGAGAGGGATTTGAAGTGTTCAGCCATGGGGCGGTATGGTTTCTTGGTGCAGGTGTCCCGGAGATGTTCTCTGAAGTGCTCTGCAAATAGATGTCCTGTCTCCCCAATTGAGAGCAACGATGCAGTAAATGATGTCTGGAAGTGTAGGTGAAACTTTGATGGATGTGGAAGGCTCCTTTGGGGCCTTGGACAGAGGTGAAGGGAGGTGTGGGCGCAAGTTTTGCAATTCCTGTGGTGGCAGGGGAGGGTGGCTTGTTGGGGAGGGCATTGACCTGACCAGGTAGTTGTGGAGGGAGCGATCTTTACGAAAAGCGGACAGGGGTGGTGAGGGAAATATATCTCTGGTGGGGTCTGTTTGTAGGTGGTGGAAATGGCAGAGGATGATGCAATGTATATGGAGATTGGTGTGGGGGAAGGTAAGGATCTGGGGGGGGGGGGAAGAGTCTGAGGGCAGAGCTGCTGGAAGTGGATGAGGTGTGCTAGAGGGCATCATCTTCCATGTGGGAGGGGAAATTGTTGTCTTTCAAGAAGGAGACCATCCAGTGTGTCCTGTGGTGGCACTGGCCCTCCTGGGAGCAAATGCAGCAGAGGAATTATGAATAAGTCACCGTTGATGGAGAAGGAGACATCCAGGAATGGGAGGGAGGTGTCATAGATGGTTCAGGTGAATTTAAAGTCAGGGTGGAATGTGTTAGTGAAGTTGATGAATTGTTCAACTTCCTCGTGGGAGCACGAGGTGGCCCCGATGCAGTCATCAATGTAGCAGAGAAAAAGGTGGGGTGTGACACTGCTGTAACTGCCTGACCTGCGCTTTTCCAGCACCACACTTTTTGATATCTGAGTGACACCATGAATATGTTTTCAGAGCTTATCTTGAGGTGAAGTATGTCACTAAATTGCCAGTCGGTCTGATCAATTACCTTTAATTAGGCTTTGGATTCAATAAACTAACCACTGCTTGGTGAAGGTTAGCCATTCTGCCCCATCTAGCCTCCAGAGAAATGGCAAGGGGTTTGGATTACGAATACTAGCTGAGATTGGAAAGTTCAGCACTGGCTCACTTCCACGTCGACCCAACAATAATCTGTTTTCGTTCTGGTTCAGAATTAGCCAGTTACAAAAAAAAGTGATAGAGTCAGTGTCATACAGATGTACAGCATGGAAACATATCGTTCAGTCCAACCTGTCCGTGCCGACCAGATATCCCAACCTAATCTAGTCCCATTTGCCAGCACTTGACCCATATTCCTCTAAACCCTTCCTATTTGTATATCCATACAGATGCCTTTTAAATGTTATAATTGTACCAGCCTCCACCACTTCCCTCTGGCAGCTCATTCCATACAAGCCCCACACTCAGTGAAAAGGTTTCTCCTTATGTCCCTTTTTATATCTTTCCACTCTCACCCTAAACCTATGCCCTCTAGTTCTGGACTCCCTGACCCCAGGGAAAAGACCTTGTCTACTTATCCTATCCATGCCCCTCATAATTTTATAAACCTCTATAAGCCGCTGGCGCTCCAGGGAAAACAGCCCCAGCCTGTTCAGCCTCTCCTTATAGCTCAAACCCTCCAACCCTGGCAACATCCATGTAAACCTTTTCAAGCTGCACAGCATCCTTCTGATTATGAGGAGGCAATGTTCCAAAAGTGGCCTAACCAATGTCCTGTACAGCTGCAACATGACCTCCCAATTCCTGTACTCAACTTGACCAATAAAGGAAAACATACCAAATACCTTCTTCACTGTCCTATCCATCTGCGACTCTACTTTCAATGAGCTATGAACCTGCACTCCAAGGTCTCTTTGTTCAACAACATTCCCTAGAACCTTCCCATTAAAGGTAAAGCTCCTGCTCTGATTTGCCTTTCCAAAAAATGTAGCAACTTGCATTTATCTAAATTGACCTCCATCTGCCACTCCTCGGCCCATTGGCCCATCTGATCAAGATCCCATTGTACTCTGAGGTAGCCTTCTTTGCTGTCCACTACACCTTTAATTTTGGTGTCATCTGCAAACTTACTAACTATACCTCCTATGCTCACATCCAAATCATTTATACAAATGATGAGAAGCAGTGGACCCAGCACTGATCCTTGTAACACACTCCTGGTTACAGGCCTCCAGTCTGAAAAGCAACCCTCCACTACCACCCTTTGTCTTCTACCTTTTGAGCCAGTTGGTTAGGGAATTAAATTTGTAGCAGACACTTTCTTTCTTTTCCAATTAAATTGGATTTTTTTTTTGCTTATTCAGTACTGAATGTTGAATAAGCAGACTGTTAGTGGCAAAGTTGACTTTGGTGTCATCAGATTACTAGTGAAAGGTGACCTATCTTGGGTCTTGGCACCCAGGGAGAGCATATAGATGACTGGTCTTTTTGGGTGATAGTACTTAGGGAGAAGCATATAGATGAGAAGAGGACAGCCATAGATCCTTGGGAGACACCAGAGGCACATGTGTAGGAAGGAAGGTCATTGTAGATGATATTTTAGCTATTATTAGACATATAAGGATACAAGCACTGTCTTACCTAGCTGGACAACAGTGTAGAAGAGCTGGAGGATGATGTAGCAGCATGTCAAAGGTTGTGGGCAAGCTCAAAACCATGAGGGAGCTGTTGTTTCAGCACTGTGGTAGAATGGGAGGGGAAATGGAAGGATTCAAATAGAGTGCTGAGAGAAATGGTCAAGGGGGTCAGATGACAACATGTCCAAAGATTTTTGGAGAGGATTATGAAGTTGGAAATGGGTGGTCATTTGCAAAAATGGTGAGATGATGTTTTTTTGTTGGAGAGAGGTGATAATAGAAAGCTTGAGAGGAGGACGGCATGCAATGAAAGAGAACTGCCAACAATAATATATAGTATGTGGAACAGGGAGAGAATTTGGATTGCTGACAGTTGAGGTCTGGGGGAGCAGGAGTTTGGTCCCATGGAGAACATAAGCTCAGACTTACGAAGGGACAAGAGAAAAAACAGAGATGAGGACTAGGGCAGTGTGGACCATTGGAGGAAATTTTGGCCCTGTTGGTATGGGGACAGGAAGAGAATAGCAAAGGCAGATGACCAAGTGGCTTCAGTTTAAGTGACAAAGAGCTCTATGTGCTCCTTACATTTTTTACTGGAAATAAAAGTGGAGGAGACAGAGGAGTAGGGTTTAAAAAGACAGTGTGCATTAGGGGAAAAAAAGCAGGGGAAGTCTTTACAATCCAGCAAGAATGACTAGTGAATAATTATTTTGGTAGCATCAAAGCGTGAGGTGAGGGAACAGTTGAACAGTTTAATAGCTGCAGTGATGTTGTGGTGAACAATTGACTGAAAGGCTGGCAGTTGGGATTATCCATCATTAACCTTATTGGGTGGCGTTAACCACGTGGCAAGTGATAGATTGATCCTGCCTTCTAAGTTAGCTTAATGAATTATGGGCAAATTATGATATGGCATCCATTAGTATAGTCTTCTTAAACTTGCCATTTTGTAAGTATATTACCCACTACAAAATAAAACTACAGTAAATAGCTATAATTTGAACTTTTTTAAAGCTTTAAAAATTGTTGTACAATCTTGCTGGAATTCTGATTGCAAATTCCTTTTGTCTGAAATTAAAGAAACGTGAAAAAGTGTAAATTGCTTTTGGATGAATTCTAACAGTTTTATTAAAGGTTTTGTTGTAGTTTGGTAATATGCTACTGCATATTACTGAAGGCTGAAAGGTCAAATTCAGGCTATTGCACCTTTTTTAATAGGAGCAGCTCCTATCATGATGTACAATGTGTGGGAAACTGCACAGGTGCTGTTGTTGACTCATGAAAATCTAAAGCTTAATCAGACAATATTGGGAAAATGTTCTTCATACTTTAGGATTTGGTCAATGAAAATCCTGAAGTAATATGGAATAGTTGTTTAAGAGTTAATACAGAATTTCTACTTTTACATCTATACACTCCCTGGTGTGAAAAAACTTGGCTGGAGTATTGAATAGCCAATTGAGAATGAAGGAGGTAGCTCATGAATTATGCTCAGTTGTGTGCTGTGTTCTCATGGTCACTGGGAACTGGCTTACAGCTGCACAAATTAATAACACTTAGGACTGGCAACTGGAAGAGATTCACTCGCATATATGAGAAGTGAAATGCAAGGGTTTTGTTTACTGATCATTAGACTTTATTTGGGTGTTATGCATGGATCCCTGAGTGGTGAACAAAATCATCTGAAGTCTGCAGTGGGGGCATCTGGTCCAGTGTCACATGTACACTTCTCTGTTCTGCCTCCCCAGCAAATTGGTCCATGAGATCCTCCTGGCATGAGGGCCAGGTATTTGTGTCTCCAGGTATCCGTTAGGTGCTCCAGGTCAGCTACCTACCTGAACTAGATAGATAGGTATTGGAATTGTAGGTGATAGAAGATCGAAAGCCAACCGAGAAGGAATGGCTTTGAGGAAAAGCCAAGGCCTGGGGGGAGTTTTCCAATTAGGTAATGCAGCTGGTCAAGTCTGCTTTGGCCCTGCATGCTCTTTCTGCCTGGTTTCCCCACTTAGGCCACCAGTTAAAATTAGAACTGTACAGGTTGTTCTGCTATAACATGACAATTGCATTCCTCTGCAACCTCGCACTATAGAGAATTGCAGTATGGAAAGCAACTATACCTGTTCAGTATAAAGTGTATGTTTTCCAAATATTGCCCACAATTTGTCAATCATGTTATAGCCAATTTACATTGACGAAACGTCCATTTTACCAGAATGACCTGTATCTTAATTATGTTGTTAGTTCTCAATCTCAAATTGCTGGTGGTATCGGGGTGGTGGGGTGACCTTGCCACCACCTCAGAGTTGGTCAACATACAAAACAGTGGGATTTGTGTGAGATCAGAAGGGAAGTCACCTGGTTGACTTTAACTGTAGATTTCCATGAAGAGAATGGGATTAAAATCATCATTCCTTTTTGTGAACACTGGTGGCAATACAAATGTTGTTCATTTATGGAGTTATTACATTTTGCAAATCAAATAATGCACACTTTACCCCAGACAAATGTACAATTCCACTATTACTTTTACCTGAAGAAATATTGATTGTGTCATGTAATCAGTGTTCTGCTCTCGGACCAGAGGTGGGTAACAAAGCCATATCATTTGAAAATCATTGGAACATTTTGGTTCTACAATCAGAATTTATTTCAGTTCTACTTTTTCAATGACCTCTTGGATTATTGAAATGGACCCAGCATGTTCAAAGCTAGATTGTGAATTTTAGCAGCCTGAATATGTGCAAAAAGCCTTTTTTTTAAAATGCTTTTATACTTTGTTTTATATATTCTTAAAAGTCTGATTAAAAACAAAACTATTTTGACAATATATTTCATACTTGAGTCAGGACAGCTACGTACTAAGAATGAGTGGGAATGCTGAGGAACATTTTGTACTTGGATTGGCATGTCTGTGTATTGGGAGTCATAAAATGAATTTCCGTGCTTAAAAATCAGAATTAATTTTATATTAATGCATTTATTGAAGAATTAAGATACCACTGTTAACATTTGATGACCATATTTGATAGCATTGAATGCTTATGAATTTAATGCAATTTTCAGAAACCTAAAACCAAAGTTTTGAGGTATTGAGGGGCTAAATAAATCTGAAAAGCATCAAATTCAATTTCGAAATCAAAAATGAAAAATTGCAATTCAAAAACTGCCACCCTTTGCTCTGACTCTTTCAAATAGACTAGTAAGATTGGGAGTTAATGTTGGGATGTCTTGCTCAGCAGGTATGTGTTAACATGTTTTGCAAATGTGATGTGATTTCATGATTTTTAAATGTGCATGTGACACCTAGTGGCAAAGCACTAAATTGCATCAAATTTTATTTCCATAATCTAATCGGGACAGTTGAGTCCTTAGACTTACAACCAATGCAAGAACTTGAGGAATTTTTGGCTAAATTCTCTGAAGCTTATTTTTGGAGGGGAAAGGGTAAACATTGATTTGTATAAAGTACAAATAACCTTTTATTTGAATTATTTTAAAGATAGTTTATTTTTGGCCTTACTATCTTTCTTTGGATGTCAAATGGAACTTCCGCATTTTCTTAATTTTAATGAAGGCTATCTTAATCTTTTACCAAACTATTCCAAACTAACAATGTTTGGTTTGAATGAGTGAGATTTAATCATCATGTTTGAGACTTGTTTCAAGGAGGAACTTTAAGCAATGTTCT
Source organism: Chiloscyllium plagiosum (assembly GCF_037043375.1). Lineage (NCBI taxonomy): Eukaryota > Metazoa > Chordata > Chondrichthyes > Orectolobiformes > Hemiscylliidae > Chiloscyllium > Chiloscyllium plagiosum. The sequence continues at coordinate 26,077,026 of NW_028270159.1, read as the reverse complement.
TTTACCTTGAAGCTATTCTTAAGAGAGGAAGAGCTATGTAACTTAAAAGCAGCAATATTTGATTTTTCTGGTAACAGAATTGTGATTTGCCTTTTTACAACTCTTTTTATGGCCAGTTGAGGACTTGAACACCAAAATCTAGGTTGACATTCTTATGTGGCTCTGAGGAGGTGTTGGAGTACAGAGACAAGTTTCGGCTCCTGCCCAAAACATCGATTTTGTTTTCCTGCTCCTTGGATGCTGCCTGACCTGCTGTACTTTTCCGGCACCACTCTGATCTCCAGCATCTGCAGTCTTCACTTTCGCCTGGAGTATAGAGGTGTCTTCTTTTGAAATGACATATTAATTTAGGGCCTTAACTGTTCTCTTTGAGTAGATCTTAAAGATCCTGTGGCATTATTTTGAAGTAAAGCAGGGGAATTATTTGCACCCTGCTCCTCCCCATCCCCAGCCTCCCACACTTTGATTGGGTCAATATTTATTCCTCAATGTCACAAAATACAAAGTTTGTGGGAGTTTGCTTTGTGCAAATTGGTTGCCATATTACCTACCTTACAACAATGACTATACTTCAATGACTATATGATTTAACTGACAGTAAGGTCGTTTGAGCTGTCTTGAGATCCTAAAAGATGCTATATAAATGCACATCTTTCTTTCTTCTTTCTGGGAGCCTAGATGGTTCAAATGTATATTAAACACTATGGGGATAGTTTTGACTTTGTACTAATGTACAATGGGCAATATACTGCATTTCTACTTAGTGAAAATGTTACTGGTGAGAGATACATAAAAGACAGCTGATTCAGTAGTGTTTGCATGAATTATCTCAGTCATTTTGTGTAGATCTGAGATTGATTTTTTTTTTCAATGTTGCAATGATTATCCTTGAATGTTTGTTCAGAGGAATACTTTGTGTTGATGAGAATACAAATGTTCTGTTTAAAATGTCAATTAGCTCCATATTAGGTTGGGTCTAAATAGAGAATTGCTACAAAGCAATCATTATGCATTCCCAAGATAGAAAATAGACACTACCATTAAATCTTAGTGACCCTCAAATAATAAGATATGCACAAAAATTATCAAAAATAATACAGAGAAAGTAAAATCAGTAAAAATAGTAAGGAAACTGTAAACTAATAACATTCTTTTCAAGCTTGTGAAACAATAACACTTGATTATCAGTTATTTGTTTCAGTAGAATTGTTGGAATTTCACTTTTCACTTGTTGGAAAATCCAAGTAGTATTGCCACCTGTAATTTTCAAAACTCTTTTAAGCCAGTGGAAATTTCCTGATTTACATTGAGAAAAGACTTTAGGAATGACCTAGTTTAACTCTGGATTTCCAAATGTAACAGCACCTGATAGCACAGTATCAGAGCGACTCCATAACCACATACACAGACAGTACAAGACAATGAGACATGGGACAGTACAGCACGGGAACAAGCCCTTTGCCCCGCAATGCTGTGCCGAATGTGGCACCAAATTAAACTAGTCTCTTCTGCCTGTTCATGGAATATATTATACATTGCCTCAGGCTAGACCTTTATTTTTGAATGTGTTGCATTATAATATTGGAAAAGTAGAAATGCTCAGAATAATTGAGCATTATTAGAAATTATATGACTAGAAATACATTATATTTTACAGCTAAAGGAAACTCATCTTAAATGTTTTAAATAATAAAAGAAGGGGAATATTATTAATAGCACTATAATAAGACAAGTGCAAGAAGATTTTTTGAAAACGTTTTGGAAAACTAACAAATTTAGGAAGAGTCTGATGTAATTTGAGGTTCAGAGCACCCTGCTGAAAATGTATGGAAAACAAATTTAACATATATAGTATGATATTTCTGTGTGAAGGCCTATGTGAATGAAAATGTCCAGGTGATTATATATTTAATGTTGGAGCATGTCTGTTAAAATTGTGAACAGTTAATGATTTTTAAGCAATGTTTGCACTCGGCAAAGGCGTCCCTATTTCATATATCAGACATTTCTTGTCAACATCTTGATCAATATGATCTTTGAAGCTGAAGACCTTATTGAAACAATCTCAGAACAGCTTTCTGTTTTTTCAGGTTTTTTTTACATTACACTAGCCTTTCTGTATTGCAAGAGTATTTGCCTTCCTTTCACATACCATTTTAAATAAAGAAAAATCACAACCTCTGCCAAACAGATTGTATTTTGTCCTTTAACAACACTAAGTGATGGCTTAACATTTACTTAACTCGATTTAAACAATAACTCCCAAAGCTGTATGGGATTTATTTTAGGTGGTTTTGAAGATGCTGCAGAGAGCAAGGAAGATTCTACTGGACAAAATCTCTCCTTAATCAATGGATGGTGCAGATACATAACAATTAGTTAAATAATAACTGTAGTTGTATATGTTCAAATGGTGTCATATCATCAAATGAAATTAGAATGTGCTTGGATACAAGAGTTGAATCTCTTGTCAAGAAGAAGAAAGTGATTTATGTTAGGATGAGACATGAGGCTCAGTTGGGGCACTTGAGAGTTACAAGTTAGCCAGGAAAGACCTAACAAGAGAGATAAGAAGAGCCAGAAGGGGACATGAGAAATCATTGACAAGTAGGATCAATAAAAGCCCTAAAGCTTTCTACAGGTATATCAGGAATAAAAGATAGATGAGTAAGATTAAGGCCAATCAAGGGTAGTAGTGGGAAGTTGTGCATGGAGTCCGAGGAGATGGGAAAGCACTAAATTAATATTTTTCATCCGTATTCACACTGGATAAAGACAATGTTGTTCAGGAAAATACTGAGATACAGGCAACGAGACTAGACAGGATTGACGTTCACAAGGAGGAGGTGTTAGCAATTCTGCAAAGTGTCAAAATAGGTAAGTCCCCTATGGGATTTATCCTAGGATTCTTGGGGAAGCCAGGGAGAAGATAGCAGAGTTTTTGGCTTTGATCTTTATGTCATTATTGTCTATAGGAATAGTGCCAGAAGACTAGAGGATAGCAACTGTTGTCCCCTTGTTCAAAAGGGGAGTAGGGACAACCCTGGAAATTTTCCTAATGATGTATTCGACCTGTTGTGAAACAGTTTTTTTTCAGTGCCAGGTGTGTGCAATCATGACACCCTATACCTGGGGGAAATCCCAGCTATGCTTCTGAATCGTACTGCCAGGCTGTAGCACAGAGAAAGGAAATGCATCATTGTGATCTTGCACAGATGGCACTGACCACTGTCCTCCTGCATTTGTGGGAGCACAAATGAGAGATCCCAGAGAGGTCAGTTATCGCTCCCTGGAAGGAACCAGTTGCATGGCAATTCAGGTCAGCAGTCACCTGCATGTCCACCAAGGTAGAATGGCCTCCCAATTTGGCAGCTCTGAAGCTGTGCTCCAGCATCTGACTCAGTTCTGTCAATATCCTGGACCATCCATACTGCATCTCATACATCTGCTGGAACTGGAGTCTAGGTTGAAAAACCCTAGTCCCCATCCAACCCTGAACCATCCTCAAATGCCTTGTAGTTGCCACCTCTAATTGCAGGTTGTCCTTCAGCCTACATAATGACCTCCTGCTGTGTCTGGCCATAGAATCTAAGGTTGTCCTTCTTTTGTCATCTTAGACACTGCAGCCACAGTGACTAAAGTTCCACTGGCAGCTGGATGCAAGGCTCTTGGTGAAAGTGACCTCTGCTGTAAATGGTGAAGAAATCTGTCAACAGTCGGTGGTGACATACCCTCCAGTTGAGGGCTGCTCACATTCCTTCACACAGTGAAACATGCAGTACCCCAATAACAAGAGTCATGTCTCCATCATTCTTGCAGCTTCAGCCTCAACATGTGCACCAGCTTGAAGGTGCTGTGCTGGCTGAGTGAGTAACACATTACATCAGAAAGGAAGTGCCTGCTATGCTCCAAACCACTTTCGATCCCAGACTCTCATCAATCATTCAACTTCTTATTGCATCCAGCACAAACCATAGTCACATGATTGATGAAGCGATGATCTCCATCTCACAGTATCCTTGAAAGTCTCACAAGTACTGGCTCATCTTTGGCCAGCATCCGTCTCTTTTTAAGTCTTTGATACAAACTTCACCAGTGAGATGCCAGTTCAAAATTACCAATGACATTTGCCTTCAGTCAGTATTCAAACCATAATCCTGTTCATTCTGTTGCATGTGGGCACTGCATTCATTGCAAATAAAATGTAGCTGGTGTTTGCAAGTGCATTTGCCCTGATATATCCCAGCAGACATGCAATCTGCACTGTTGCCTATCCAGCTGATACTGAATGTCCCCAAATAAATGATATCCCAGTCATTTTCCAAATATATTTTGCATTGTTAGAGTGGCACATGATAGCAGGGAACATAGCTTGTAGTTGACATCTTCAACACTGGCCTCTATCTGGTTGCCAGTTTCACTGCTACCCCTTCCCTGAATATCTCCATGTCCCACTGTACCTTGTACTACCTCTGGCAGCCCTTCTACCTCATTCCTCCACGTGGAGACCCACCTCATGCAACTTCATCTCCATCTCCAACTGGTCTCCCTGCCCCTGAGCATTTTAATGATCTCTATACAACCCCCTGCATTTCACTCTGCCCCCTATCCTGGTGGTGGCCACAATGATGGTCATTGCCACTAATTCCCACCTCCACACTACAGCCTATCATGCCCTCTGATGTTCTGCATCTCCCCAATATCATTTCTCCTCCTCTTTATATTTGTTCCTACCTCCACAAATGGCACTGCTTTCCCTTCCCAATCCTTTTGAAATGATCTCCTTGTTTCTCTTCAGGACCCCCTTTCCTTTCTTCCTTGATGACCAACAGACAGACCCATGGGAGTGCATTCGTTCCAGAGCCTGATGAGCATGACCTCCTGGACATGATTTAGCAAACCCCTGCCTGCTGCCCTCGTGGCTCCCCGACTGACAATATGGAAATTTCAGGACTACTGGTGTTGGCCTTATAAGATTCCCTGTTTGCATTTCTGAGAATTGTGATTGGAAAGATTCCCTGTCTGTGACCAGCCTAAGTGATCATGGCCAAGCCACTGGAATGTGCAGATTATGCTCCTGACCGATGGTCCTCAAGTCATCTCAAGAATGTGACTTAAGTTCTGGGATTTACATATTAATGAATGGAAACCTGCAACCCATTCTAAAAGATGGAAGATTTAACAACAATCTAGGTTTGTTCAATATATCGTTTCAGTTGCATGACACTGTAATCTTTTGATCCTGCCCCAATGGTTACTTCATGAAGGAGCAGTGCTCTGAAAGCTAGTACTTCCAAATAAACCTGTTGGTTTATAACTTGGTGTTGTGTGACTTTTAACTTTATACATCTAGACCAATGGCGGAACCTTCAAGTCTTGACTGATGGTAACAGCACTCCTTGTTTCATTGAATAAAAACACACTGTTTTCTGTGAAAGCAGCTAGAACGTGATGTAAGTGTTATTTTGATGTATCTGTGCGTATTTCAAGATCTACCCCCACCCTGAAGTGATCTATACTGACAAGCAACCTACCATATTCCTGCACAAAAGAACACACTAATATATCAGTATTGATAGCCTACAGACTGTGGTTGACACACGAATGAGCTAAAAGGAATGGCAAGAACTGGCAGACAAGGCATGGATACTGCGAGCAGGAAGACACTAAGTGAATTAATGCTAAGACAGCAAGCGAGCAGCCTTGAGATGCAACTTGGTTCAACCTGTGAGCTGGGTGTGGGTGCCTGTCCCTGCATCCAAGTGTCTTTGCAACTGCCTTTCAATGCCATGAACTGATGTAGGCTGCATGGATGATGGTTGTGAGAGTTTGGAAAATTTCAGATGTAGTATCCACGAGTGAGAGGTGCTTGCAGCTGGTGGCAATGGATCATGACCTGAAATGGTATTTGGTGCTGAGTACCTTCAGGTTGCAGCTAACAGCAATAGGAATTCACCAATTACCTTCTCTGGCTTTCATGTTGAGTTTTCTATCAGCACATTTGGTAAGATAGAAAGCTGAATATTAATGAGGTGAGTTGCAGTGTTAATGAGGCATTTAGCAAATTTTAATCTGTCAGTTAGCAACTCACTGCTATCTAGTGAGAACCTCTCCTCACCGCTTAGCAAATGCATAAAAGATGCAATGAGATGCTCCTTACATTCTCATAGGCCTCGCTGGATCCCTCTTGCAATTCTGTCACTAAACCTGCCATAGCCCACATTGCTCATATGCTAATAAAATTCTGCCTGTTGTGTTTAGTAAAGAAGTCTGGTTTATGTATCTTTTAATTCTAAGTTCAATATAGATAAAAAACATACACTTGGCCATATCAGGAACTGGACAAAACAATTACATTTTTTGTTGTAAGCATTGGAGTTGAGGGACTAGACAGACAGTGGACTCTTCCCATTTTGGTCATAACACTATCTCCTGACTGAAGTAGTTAAAAATCACACTGCACCAGGTTATAGTCCAACAGGTATATTTGGAAGTATGTGCTTTCAGAGCACTGCTACTTCATCAGGTAGCTACCACTTCCAAATATCTGATGTTGTGTGATTTTTAATACAAAACTTTTGTCCACCAAGTCCAACACTGGCACCTCCACATCCTGACTGAAGTAGGTAGTGAAAATTAATCCTTTATTGGTAAGTGGGACCTGCATTCTTTGCTTTCTCTAGTGGGAAGTGAGAGAAACTCCAGTTAACAAATGCTATGCCAACTATTATCAAAGTATCTTTAGCTTTTCTACTCGTGTCTCCTTATTATATCCTTTGATTTTATTTTTCTGTTTTATTAGGACTGCTTATATTCCTTGTATAAGATAGTAGCCCAAGTTTTTAAAAAAATGTTTAGTAATTGCAATTCAACACTTCTTTTGAGAGAAAATGGTTTAATCCATTTAGAAAGTTATGATAAGTATAACAATCTAAGTTAAATAGTTCGTACCACAGTAGTGAAATAAACCAAGAGTATGTTTCATCAGCTTCCCCTTTCACAATGTTTTTCTAAAAACTGCCACTTCTTTCAATTTAGAAAATAGTTTGTTTTCCTGTGCTCAGCAAGTATTATCCAAAACTTATATAAATCACTATCTCAAAGTTTAATGAATTGTAAACGTTATTGTACCTCATTACTAAATACATCACAAATTTAATGATGCTAACATGTCAGGCTTTCAAATAGATATATCACTTGTATAGCTAACTTGAAGTTATTCACCAAATTTATAACACTGATAAAGATAACATGTGAGGCAATATTTCGTTACTGAAAAAGGCTTTGACATTGTGAAGAACTTCTCATATTGTGACAAGAAATTGAAGTAATTCACATCATTATTTGATAAGACAATCTTATCTAATGGGTTAGTGTCAAAGATTTACTTAGAGTAGATTACTGCACTAACATAAATATGATTGGCATTGATGTTCCTCCGGGCTCTCTATCAGGTTCTTTAAAAGTTCATTGTGGTATTAATGACCTCAAAAGCCTGCTCTCATCTAAAGTCTATTTGTCCTTAGATAACTCCATTGTGTAATATGACCAAACATGCTCAACAAATGTTGAAAGGTCTTTAGCTGAAAAGATGCTAATATTTCTGGGTGAATATGAGCTATCAAAGATATGTATAAAGCCAAGGCATTGCAATAAACTTAGCACCTTACCATGTTTGTTTCTTTTCGGTCATTAACTTTTTTGTTTAATTTGAAATAGTTCAAATAATTTATTTAAAATAATCCTTATAAATATTTAGAGTCAACCTCTAAGTGGTGCTGCCAAGCAAAACAAAGGTACTGGGATGCCTGATATTCAGATTTTTGCTAATTAATTCACATGCAAATGGTAGAGAACTCAACATTAAGTAGTGAGGAAAATTGGAAAATATCTCCCTTCACTGTCAAAATTAAATTAAAAGAATGCATCCTTTCTGTTAAAAATAAAAATAATAGAATATATGAAGTATTCTCATTCACTTGCTGTCTGTTCTCATCAAAGCTCTCAAAGTCTTTAAGTATGAGCTGTGCATTCAAGTGCTATTTAAGTGATAGTTGTCGGGATGTGGGTCAGAGGCAATATGGTGGTATTGGAGGTCTCAGGAAAGTTATGTGGGTTTCTGATCTTGGAGGCTTCTCAGACAGGCATCAAAATCCATGAAATGTGTGTGTGAACATACTTAACTCCGGGTCATCATTGTGAATCGCAAGAGGCCTCACACATTGAAGTAGAAAGCTGAAATTTTTAGTCAGTTTGCTCACTATTTTTTAACTGTAGTTAGAGTCATCAAGATGTACAGCACGGAAACAGACCCTTTGGTCCAACTTGTCCATGCCGACCAGGTATCCTAACTTCATCTAGTCCTATTTGCCAGCACTTGGCCCATATCCCTCTGAACACTTCTTATTCATATGCCCATCTAGATGCCTTTTAAATGTTGTAATTGTACCAGCCTCCACCACTTCCTCTGGCATACACACACCACCCTTTGCATGAAAAAGTAACCCCTTAGGTCCATCTTAAACTTTCCCCTCTCACCCTGAACCTATGCCTTCCATTCTGGTTTCCGCCCCCCCCCCCCCTCCCCCACCCCAACCCCAGGGAAAAGACCTTATCTATTTATCCTATCCATCCCCCTCATGATTTTATAAAGCTCTAAGGTCACCCCTCAGCTCCTGACACTATTCAGCCTCTTCCTGTAGTTCAAACTCTCTAAGCCTGGCAACATCCTCGTTAAAATCTTTTCTGAACCCTTTTAAGTTTCACAACATCCTTCCCATAGGAGAAGACCAGAATTGCACGCAATATTCCAACAGTGGCCTAACCAATGTTCTGTACAGCCGCAACATGACCTCCCAACTCCTATACTGTATGATCTGACTATTAAACTAAAAGAGTTACTGTGAAACAAAAACGGAAGTTGTTGGAAAAACTCAGCAAGTCCGACGGCATCTGTGAAGAGAAACCAAAGTTAATGTTTCAGGTTCAGTGACCCTTCAGAGGACCAAAAACGTTAGCAGGATTAACCCATGGTGACTGGACAGAAATGGCAGGTGAGAGAAAAATGATTAGTTTGTTTGAGAACTCATCATAGGCTGAGGTGGCATTCAAGTATCATTGCAGAAGACTCAGATGACAGCCTCAATCAGGTGACATGCAGGAGAATGCTGAATGGGCATGCATCTCAATGCTGTTTGATAGAAAGCCTCCCGTTTTTGACGAGCAGCATTATCAGAAGAAATGGTCACTTTGTCTCTGTTTCCCATCTCCCTATTGTGCGGCAGATGTAGACTCATTGTCACGCCTCCCCAAATACCATTTGCAACCTTGGTACAGATAGATATCTATATCTGTCCCATTGCTGTGAGGATGCAGAAAGACTAATAAATAACTAAAGCATCTTCAAAAATGCTATGGAGTACCTTAAGACATTTTCCAGTGGAAAAAGTTCTATAAATTTTATTTAACTGCAAACTAGATGTTCAGAAAAGATTTACCAGGATATTGTGGAAACTGGAGGATTTGAATTGTAAGGTGTGCCTTTATTATGGAGTGTAGGAGGTTGAGGGGTGATCTAACAGAAGTTTATAAAATCATGAGGGGTGTAGATAAGGTGAATAGCCAAGGTCTTTTCCCTCTGAGTTCAAAACTGGCGGGTATATATTTTAAGTTGAGAAGAGAAAGATTTTAAAAGGACCTGAGGAGCAACTTCTTTACACAGAGTGTGGTTCAAATGTGAAATGAAATGCCTGAGGAAGTGCAAGTATTGTTACAACATTTAAAAGATATTTGGATAGGTGCACATATAGACTAGATTTTGAGGGCCAAACACAGACAAATTGGACTAGTGTAGTTTGGGAAACTTGGTTGCCATGGACGAGTTGGACCAAAGGGTCTGTTTCCATGCTGTATGATGCTAGAGGAAAGCATACCAAAAGCCTTCTTCACTATCTACCTGCGACTCCACTTTCAAGGAGCTATGAACCTGCACTCCAAGGTCTCTTTGTTCAGCAACACTCCCCAGGACCTTACCATTAAGTCCTGCCCTGATTTGCTTTTCCAAAATGAAGCACCTCACATTTACCTAAACTCCATCTGCCAATCCTCGGCCCATCTGATCAAGATCCCATTGTATTCTGAACTCCGAGATAACCTTCTTTGCTGTCCAGTACACATCCAATTTATGAAAATGGGTAGGTTGGACGTGACTTTGAATTGGGAAATAATTTTTTCAGAATTTAATCTCTGCCCCAACACCTAATCAAACTCATTTGTTATTTTAGGTTAAAATCATGCTCTTAGTCCTTTTCTGTGCACCGTGAATTAAAAAAAAACAACAAAGTAATCATGTTGGCCAGAGTTACTTTTTTCTTTTGAGCCCCTTGCAGCTCAAAGGATATGGAGGCCAGACTGAAAAGTAGAGTTCATGATTATATACAACAGCAGAACAGGGTCAAAGATTCAAATGGCCTGCTCCTACTCCAACTTTCTTTGAGTCAAAATAAAGAATGTACATCATTTTCCTGTTTTTAGTCACACATGGGATGTGGTTGTCACTGGCTGGGCAAACATTTATTGTCCACCTCTAGTTGCCCTTGACAAGGTAGGGGTGAACTGCTGCCTTGAACTTCTGCAGTCTATTTTGTGTAGGGCCACCCACAATGCTAGGAGGAAAGGTTTTGGCGCACCAACGCTAAATGAATGGGAATATATTTTGAAGGAAATTGCAATATGAAAAATTATGGACTTTTCTCACCTCAACCTCACAATGCGAAATCCTGATCTCGGCAAGCCATTTGGGTTGCGAGTAAAGTTAAGGCCCTTTCACACATCAGGAGGAGGGTGGGGAGAAAGGAAGACAAATCAACTTGCACTGCTCTGTTCTTCTAGAAATGATCCTGGAGAAGTATTAGCATTGGCTTTCATATAGACTCCTTTCTGGGAATGGTCCATATCATAAGAGGGAAAATATATTAAGAATTCATTTTTTAAAAAAAACCTGATGTGAAATCACCATGCTGCAATATACCATCCTTCATTTTGCCAACATATAAATCTAAGCAAGTTTTTCTAATAAACAGCACATTAGAAGAAAAATTATTCGTTTGAATGATTTTCTAAGATACATGAATTTTGCTTCCCAGTAATAAAAGGATATGGTTGCTAAGTTGGTTTATGGGCATCTTTATTAAGAGGAAACAGTTCTTCCTTCAGGTCCATTTACCTATATGAATTGTATGAAGAATTGGCAGCTATGAATTTCTGGTCTTCTTGAATTCAATTACATCTAAAACCCAGTAACGTTAATCCCAATAACAATTTAAGCCTCTCTTAATAAACAGCATTTTGCATTTATATACCTGTTAAATGCTCCACACATACAGAATCCAAATAATAAATGCTGAGATAAAAGAGCAGCACTGGAAGGTGTGTGCAAAGCTAGGTCAAACACTTTTTTGTTTTAAGAAGGATCTTAAAGAGGGAAGGGGTTTTGGAAAAGAATTATGGAGCTTGGCTGAGAAGGCTGAAAATATGAAATGTAGAAGTCTGACTTTCAAGAATTCTGAATTATGGTAAATTGCCATGCATGCAGGAGGTTACAAAAATGTGAAGGAGCAAATCATAGATGATTTAAGCACAAAATTGAACCTTGTAAATTTGAGGCATGTGGAACCAGCAGTCAGAGTGTGGGAATGATTTGTAAATAAGAATCGATTCAGGTATGAATATAATTATTGTATTTTAGCAAAGTGTTATTTCATTCAGTTCCATGGAGGTTTTCCCCTCTCTGGTGCCCATAAGTTTTCTCATGGGATCATCCCACACTGACTTCATTAACCACTTACCTCATCCCTTATGGTGCTGTCTTGTCCAATGCTATTGCAATTCTCCTACTCACCATGCTGGGATGTCCCAGGATGTACTCGCATTCTCATTACTGTTGCCAGCATTGTATGCCTGGTGAATCACTGTCAGTTCATTCACAGCTGCCCTACATAGATCATGATATTTGCCTTGGGCTTGAGATTGCTATCCAATTTTAGTGTGGCCTCAGGCATGAGGAGGCTTGCTTAGCAGTGTAGGAAGAAAATCAATGGCCACTACCACTCCGCCACGGTAAGCACCACTATCTCTCTTTTTTTTCTGCTACCACATACCCACTACATCTCTGCCACTGCACACAAGTTATGCTGTACCATTCTCTCTCAATTGGAGCCAAATCTTCCCTCACTCGTTCTCACTCATCCAGTTTCCCCGACTCCACAGCACTTCATGGTCTCTGTGCTTCCTGCCTACCTAACTACTCAGGTTCTCATCACATTTTTCCCCCACTTGCACCAGCACTAACAGTCACTTTCATCTCACTCTGTTGCCCCCTGAAAGAATGAATGCTAAGAAATTAAGTCTCCATCAATGAGATGCAGCCTAGTCCAATGACAATAGATTGAGGAGAAAGTGAGGTCTGCAGATGCTGGAGATCAGAGATGGAAATGTGTTGCTGGAAAAGCGCAGCAGGTCAGGCAGCATCTAGGGAACAGGAGAATCGACGTTTCGGGCATTAGCCCTTCTTCAGGAATGAGGGAAGTTGGTCCAGCAGGCTAAGATAAAAGATAGGGAGGAGGGACTTGGGGGAGGGGCGTCGGAAATGTGATAGGTGGAAAGAGGTCAAGGTGAGGGTGATAGGTCAGACTGGGGTGGGGGCGGAGAGGTCGGGAAGAAGATTGCAGGTTAGGAAGGCGGTGCTGAATTTGATGGATTTGACTGAGACAGGCTGGGGGGAGGATTTGTTCATATATTTGGTTGTTCCATGTGAAGTGTGTTGTGAGGCTCAGGTCCAGTAGTTTGAGTCTGCAGTCTTTGTTGATAGGTTCCCCGTCTTGTTGTCTGTTCTGAACAAATCAACGGCACACCCATGGGCTCACCCATCTCTGGACTCCTAGCAGAAGCAGTAATGCAAAGATTAGAACAAACAGTCTTACCGCAAATTCAACCCAAACTCTGGGCCAGATATGTGGATGACACCTTTGTAATCATTTAAAACACAGAAATAGAGAACACACACCGGATCATCAACGCCACACTCACAGGAATTCGATTCACTAGAGAGGAAGAAAAGGACAACCAACTCCCATTCCTCGACGTGATGGTACAGAGAACACCGAATGGAGAATTCACCACAAAAGGTATACAGGAAAGCCACACACACAGACCAAGTCCTAAACTACGAAAGCAACCACCCCAACACACATAAAACAAGAAGCATCAAGACACCTTTCAAAAGGGCCACAACACACTGCAGCACACCAGAACTGCAAAAAGAGGAAGAAGAACACCTCTACAATGTATTCGCCAAAAACGGATACCCCCGCAATTTCATCAACAGATGCCTAAGGGAAAGACAACGGAATGAGGACATGCCACAACCCAAAGGACTAGCCACGTTACCATATATCAAGAACATTTCTGAACTGACAGCCAGACTACTACGACCACTAGGACTCAAAACAGCACACAAACCAACAGCCACTCTGAGACAACAACTCACCAGGACAAAGGACCCGATACCCAGCATGAGCAAAACCAACGTAGTGTACAAAATCCCATGCAAGGACTGCACAAAACACTACATAGGACAAACAGGAAGACAGCTAACAATCCATATCCATGAACACCAACTAGCCACGAAACGACACGACCAGCTAACCTTAGTAGCCACACACGCAGATGACCAGCGTCATGAATTCGACTGGGACAACACTACTATTAAACAGAGAACAGCCAGGGAATTTCTAGAGGCATGGCACTCATCCACAGATTCTATCAACAAATACATCGACCTGGACCCAATATACCGGCCACTGCAGTGGACAGCTGGAACTGACAACCAGAAGCGGCAGAGACAAACCACTATAAATGCTGGAGGAAACATCACAGAAGCGCTTCACAGGAGGCTCCCAAGCACTGAGGATGTCACCTAGACAGGGGACGAAATGTCTGCAACACAAATTCCCAGCTCGGCGAACAGAACCACAACATAAAGAATATATTATTTTTTGAGATTACATGTGATGCCATAAAGAAAAATGTTTCACAAGGCTGAGGAGAAATGGTGGCCAGCCAAGGGAGGCATAATCAAAGTCAACGAGAACAAAAGGTGGTAAAGAAGATGGCCTTCAGAGTGAGTGGATTAAAGTACAGGAGCAGGAATGTCTTGCTGCAATTATACAGGACCTTGGTGAGACAACAGTTTGAATATCATCATGTGGAGATTTGGTCGTCTTTTCTGAGGAAGGATACTTATGCTACAGAGTGAGTGCAGTAAAGTTTTACCAGACTGACTCTTGGGAAGGCAGGAGAAAGTGAGGACTGCAGATACTGGAGATCAGAGTCGAAAAGTGTGGTGCTGGAAAAGCACAGTCAGTCAGGCAGCATCTGAGGAGCAGGAGGATTGACGTTTCGAGCATAAGCTCCTCATCAGGAATGAGGAGGTGGCCCAAGGGGGCGGAGGGATAAATGGGAGAGAGGGGTGAGGCTGGGGAAATGTAGCTGTGAATGAGATAGGTAGATAGAGGTGGGGGATATGATGATGATAGGTTGGGAAGGAAGATGGACAAGTCATGAGGGCAATGCCAAGTTGGAAGGTTGGCTCTGGGATAGGGTGGAGAGAGGAGAAATGAAGAAACTGCTGAAATCTACATTGATCCTATGCGGTTAAAGGTGAGGCTTTCTTCCTCTAAGCATCGGCTGGCTAGGGTTTGGTGGTGGAGGAGGCCCAGGACTTGCATGTCCTTGGCAGAGTGGGAGGGGGCATTAGTGTTTGGCCACAGGACGGTGGGTTTTTTTGCGTGTCCTAGGGATTGTTCTCTGAAACATTCCACAAGTTGGCGTCCTGTCTCCCCTATGGGGACCACACCAAAAGCAAAGAACACAGTAGATGATGTGTGTGGAAGTACAGATAAATCTCTGTTGGATGTGACAGGATCCTTTGGGGTCTTGGACGGTGGTGAGTATGGAGGTGGGGGTGCAAGCTTTGCATTTCATGCGAGGCAGGGAAAAGTGCTCGGAGTGGAGGGTGGGTTGGTGGGGAGGGTATGGACCTAACAAGGGATTTGCGGAGAGAATGGTCTCTGCAGAACGCAGATAGCGGTAGGGAAGGAAATATATTCCTGGTGGTGGGGTCTGTTTGTAGGTGGTGGAAATGGTAGAGGATGATGCGTTGCATCCAGAGGTTGGTGGGGTAGAAGGTGAGGACCGGGGGGGTCTGTCCTTGTTGTGATTGGAGGGGTGGGGTTCAAGGGAAGTTAAGGAGATGTGTTGAGGGGCATTGTCGACCATGTGGGGAGGGAAATTGCGGTCCTTGAAGAAGGAGGCCACCTGGGATGTTCTGTGATGGAATTGGTCCTCCTGGGAGCAGATGCGGCTGAGGTGGAGGAATTGGGAGTAAGGGATAGTGTTTTTATAGGAGGCAGGGTGGGAGGAGGTGTAGTCCAGGTAACTGTGGGAATCGGTGGGTTTGAAGTAGTGTTGAGTCGGTCGCTGGAAATAGAAATGGAGAGGTCCAGGAAGGGGAGGGGGGTGCCCGAGATGGTCCAGGTGAACTTGAGGTCAGGGTGGAAGGTATTGGTCAAGTTGATGAACTGTTCAATCTCCTCACGGGAGCACGAGGTGATGCAGATACAGTCAATGTAGGGGAGGAAAAAGTAGGGAATGGCATTGGTGTAGCTGCGGAAGATGGACAGTTTCAGGTACCTGATGAAGAGGCAGGCATAGCTGGGACCCATGTGGGTGCCTAAGGCTACCCCTTTGGTCTGGAGGAAGTGGGAGGATTCGAAGGAGAACTTGTTGAGGGAGAGGACCAGTTCAGCCAACTGGATGAGTGTGTCAGTGGAAGGGTATTGGTTGAGTCGACAGGAGATGAAGAAATGGAGGGCTTGGAGGCCTTCGTCATGGTGGATGAATGTCCATGGTGAAGGTGAGGCTTTGGGGTCTGAGAACCGAAAGTCATGGAGGAGGTGGAGGGCATGATGTGTATGTGGGGAGATCCTAGACCAAGGAAGACAGGACAGTGTCAAGGTATGCAGAGATAAGTTTGGTGGGGCAGGAGCAGGTGGAGACGACAGGTTGACCCTGATGGTGGGGGAGGGGCAAGTTCAGAGCCAAGGTCACAGTTTAAGGATATGGGGTAAATCATATAAGAGCTGAGAGGATTTTTCCTCCCCAGAGAATGGTGAACCTGTGGAATTCAACATCACAGCAAGCATTCATGGCCAACACATAGTGATTTCAAAAAGAATTTGGATATAGCACTCAAAGCTAAAGAGATCAAGAGATATGGGGGGAAAGCAGGAATAGGAGAAAGTGAGGACTGCAAGTGCTAGAGATCAGAGCTGAAAATGTGTTGCTGGAAAAGCGCAGCTGGTCAGGCAGCATCCAAGGAGCAGGAGAATCGACGTTTCGGGCATGAGCCCTTCTTCAGGAATCCTGAAGAAGGGCTCATGCCCGAAACGTCGATTCTCCTGCTCCTTGGATGCTGCCTGACCTGCGCTTTTCCAGCAACACATTTTCAGAAAAGCAGGAATAGCCAATTAAGTTAGATGATCAGCCCCAAAAGCCCAGTGAGTTGGCAAAGTACACATACTTTACGCACTTACCACAAATCCATGCAACAGAATCATCAATGTCAATGACAAAGTTGCTGCTGAGTGAACAACAACTATTTCACAATGAGCATCAGAGTAAGCTTAGCCTAACGTGGGAGTCTATGACTGGATGTGTTACTTGCTGTGCCAGGATGTTTGGGAAAAGCCAGCCATCTGCATAATATCATGAGCAATCAAGTCACCACAAGTCTCTTGTTCCATAGTATTATTAAAAGTCTAATTTCTATCAGCCAATTTATGGTATAATCCATATTATTCCCTACCTTGTTCATCCTTTCCAGGACTAGAAAAATCTACTTTTATGGGTTGTAAGCAGTTCTTTCACACAGGAACATACCCTGGAAAATTTAAGTGAATAAAATGATTAAAAATCTTGTCTTTCATCTCTGCAACCTTGATTCTAATCCAGCCTACGCAGATGAGAGAAAGGGTTTCTTTTCTGTCTGATGACAGTTGAGGGTACTGAGTGAAATATCATTTGGCGTGTTTCCGTTCCTGCTCAACATAAGCTCACTAAACAAAAGTTTAGTGGAAGAGTTCATGCCATTTAATGTTTTGCCTCCGGAAAGATCACTAGGATAGAACATGTGGAGATTTAAGATCTCACTTGTGTGGTAGAAGGTGATAATCATAAGACAAAGTAATGGTCTAATATCATGTTGTTCTTGAAAAGCTCAGCAGGTCTGGATTTGAAACATTAACTCTGATTTCTCTCCACAGATGCTGCCAGACTTGTTGAACCTTTCCATACCATAATTACGTAATGTCTACTGTCACCTTTATATTTTTTCTTATACATAACCACTGTAGAATATGCTCTATAAAAAGAGAATGAAAACTACTTTGGAAAATGTAACAACAGAGTCACAGCAACTGAGGGATTCATGTACTCCATCCCAAGTTAATTTTGTTGAGTTATTTTTCTTAACTCTACTTTAGATTTGAATTTCACTTCATGCTCATCTTTTCTAACTCTGTCTAAAATTGTGCCACTGCACTATAAATTCAAGAGGTATAGGCTCTGTGGAACATGAGATGACACACTGTCAAAATTCCCTCTCAGGCACTTTGTGTAGGATTTTGAGTTTTCAAATCCAACAGATTGTATCAGTGCAAGAATGGGCTTAGTAGGCGTGTTCATCATTTGCAGGGCACATAGGAAATCATGAGCTGGAATAGGCTATTCGGCCCCTTAAGCTTGTTGACTATGCTAGATCATGGTTGATCATCTACACCAAAACCATTTTCTCAGCTGGTCTCATGTCCTTTAATTTCATTAGTATTCAAAAATATGGCGATCTTTTTCTTGACCATACTCTGACTGATCATCCATAATGTTTTGCGATAGAGAATTCCAAAGATGTACTAAATTATGAGTGAAGAAACTCCTCTTAATTTGTCTTAAATGGCTTGCCTCTTATTCTGAGACTCTGTCCCTTGCATTTAGATTCTGCCCTGTCAGCTAGAGAAAACATTCTTTCTGGATCTGCCCTATCTAGAACATGAAAAGTTTTCTAAGTTTGAGAATAAAGTTTCTAAGTTTGACATTCCCACCATCTCAGGAATTAGTTTGGTGAATCTCCAGTGCACTCCTTTTTTGGAAACTTTACCCGTATCTAGTTGTGGGGACTAAAGCTGTAAATAATACTTATAATACTGTAAATACGCTTAATCTCACCAAGGTTCTATACAATTGAAGCAAGACATCTCCACTCTTGTACTCAAATCATCTTGTGAGAAAGGCTGATATATCATTTGCCTTTGTTTCCTTGTTGCACCCATATGTTAGCTTTCAGTAATATATGAACAAGGACACCAAGGTGCCTTTTCGCATCAGCATTTTCCAATCTCTCACTAATTAAGAAATACTGTACTCATTTCTCCTTCCAAATTTGATAACCTCAGACTTATCCAAACATATCTGTATATTCATCTACCAGATGCTTTCCCACTCACTTAACCTATCCATAAAGGAAGCAGCTGTCCTTTCCTCTGAAAATTTTTAAAAAACCATTGAGCTTGAAGAAAACCAGTTTGTTTCTCTTCCTCTATTTCTTTGGCTTTCGACCAATAAGTCAGAGACATTTACATGTGTGAACAAGTTCTCTGTGCCTTCTGCCAGCAAGTAAAAGTGTGTGGAGGACAATTGAGGAGCAGCAGCCCTGACACACACACACAGCATCATCTCAGTGAACCCCATGGTTAGGAACCGTTGAGCGTTTTCCTTACTGAGGCTGAGTGCAGAGTCAATGCACCCCATTCATCGACCAGGGCCAAACTGGAGTAGACAATATTCTGCTGCTTAGCCTGATCTGGCACTGCCTTTTAGTATACTCTAGAAGGTGTATTATATAAGCCAAGCATGATGTGCTCTGCAAACTGGAGCAGCAAAGAGAGGATTTGATGGATTGTGAATATCGGGGAGAACTGAAGCTGTCTTCCAAGAAGCAGGTGAAGGCATTAAGCAGAAAAACAGCACCTTCTGCATTGTACAGCATATTTTCCATGATAAGTTCTCCTATCTCTGCTTGAAGTGGACCCACGTTTGTTTTGCTGACATTTCCGGTTTGCATGTGAATAGACACTTTTACGTTTTCTGTTTTCTGTTCCTTGTTCGAAGTTATTTTTATTCTCCATTTCGTCATTAGTTACTTGGTGCTCCGTTTGCTGAATTCTAAAGTGCTTCTGATCCTTGGGCCTATTTTTATTTTTGGCAACATTGTACGTCTCCTCCTTTTGATCTAACACAGTTTTTCAGTTCCATTCCAAGGTGCCATTAAAGGGATGGGTATTGACAAGGATTTTGGTTTCAGCAGCAAAGTAACTGTGATTCAAACCTGTTTTGCACAGCACTCTTAACTGGAGACCTGAGATTGCAATAGGACAAACAAATATGTATCTGCTAGGCTTGCAGAGTACAAACTAGATAGTGTCAGTTAAGAATATTTAATTCAATATCAAGTTAGTTACAGAAAGAAAAATGGGATTATGAAGGAGTATGAGAAATAAAAGAAAAGGCAGTGGTGAATATTGGGGTGGCACAGTGGTTAGCACTGCTGCCCCACAGCACCAGGGCCTCAGGTTCGATTCCAGACTTAGATGTCTGTCTGTGTGGAGTTTGCACATTCTCCCTGTGTCTGCATAGGTGTGCTCCGGTTTCCTCCCACAGTCGCAAAGATGTGCAGGTCAGGTGAATTGGCCATTCTAAATTGCCCATAGTGTTCGGTGCATTAGTCAGGGAAATGGGTCTGGGTGGGTTACTCTTCGGACGGTCAGTGTGGACTGGTTGGGCCAAATGGCTTGTTTCCATACTGTAGGGAATCTAATCTAATTATTTATGTATTTTTAATCTTTTTGAAACCTTCTGACTTAAAAACTAAAAGAATGGAAGACTACACTTCTAAAAGTTAATTTATAAGTTCTGACCAAGTTTTGAACAATTCTAGTTCTGGTGAGCTAGGTCAGTATGTAATAATGTGAGTATTGTAACTTGGTCCCCATTTATGCGTTTCATCTTTTTGGTCATTTTACTGGTGTAGCTCAACTTGAGGAATAGAATAACTGGACAGCAATTTTCTCATTGGACATCTGCAATTACCATAGGTTGCAATGTGATTTTTCAGTTTAATAATGGTGAGTGCTATTACTTGCAATCATCAGTTTTACTGCAAATTCTGGGCAATATCACAGAGTTGCCTAGCTGTAATATGTTAGGCAATGTTCAAAACTGTAGAATATGTACTATGTTTGGCCCCCTCCCTGCAAAACAAAAAAAACTATACTGGACGCAAAGGCAGCTGGTTCTGGGAGAGTTAATACTTTAGAAATTCCAAATCTCAAGTGGTTTTCTATAACCTTGGTATTGCATATTGAATGATATCCTTATCATTTTCCACTACAGTTTATCTAATACTGGCTGGATTTATTCCTTCTAGTTACTGCATAATTAATAAAGTGTGCCTGCAATAGGTGTGGTCTCACTACTGTATGTTCATCATTTAATCTCTTGTTCTGCAAGATGTCCCTGACTTACC
The DNA here is from genome assembly GCF_037043375.1 of Chiloscyllium plagiosum. Taxonomy (NCBI): domain Eukaryota; kingdom Metazoa; phylum Chordata; class Chondrichthyes; order Orectolobiformes; family Hemiscylliidae; genus Chiloscyllium; species Chiloscyllium plagiosum. Next base: position 26,056,331 of record NW_028270159.1, on the reverse strand, counting down.
AAACCTCTGTTTATGATTGTATGTGCTGTAGCCTTGCTTCATATGTGCACTAGGCATCCCATTCTGTTAATGCACTGAAAACTTTGGATGGAGTTCATCTCACAAAGTGATAGCTATTTGCACCTGCCTCAAAGTAGATGAGATTGGAGCAACCTGCATGACATGTCCTCCAAAATGAGTCAGAAAATATAAAAATGATATATGCATATTATCTATGAGTTCAATGAGTACTGATTTAAAATGGAACTATTAATGGAAAAAAAGTGATAAGCAAATGTGTGAAAGCCATCTTGATAATGCTGAGCTATTCGAATTCTGTTGTTTCGACAATTTGATGTTTTCACAAAATTTGGGTGTACTGAAATGTTTTTATTCATTATTACATGAAACAAAATAAATGTAACTTGTGCTTTCAGAAAAGATTCCAGGCACAGCATTGCTGCATTTATTTTATTAGTAAGAGAATCAAACAACATTTCATTTTAAATTAGTTATTATTCATTAACTAAATATATTGTAATAAATTGTGGTGCACATTCTCAGAATTTCTTTGAATATCCTTGCTGTATTTCTGACCAGTAAAGATTTTTCATTCGCAATAAAGCATCTTTTCAGGAGAGAGCACCAATAGCTTCTGGTTGATTTAGAGAGAGGTGATGGCCTAGTGGCATTGTCTCTGGACTGTAAATTCAGAGGCTCCGGTAATGTTCTGGGGACCTGATTCAAACCTCACCATGGTAGATGGTGGAATTTGAATTAAATCAATAATCTGTAATTAGGAGTTTAATGAGGACTATGAATCCATTGCTGATTGTTGCAGAAAAACTCACTAAACAGTCATCCATATCTGGTTTATATGTGACTCCAAACCACAGCAATATGGTTGACGTCTAGCTGCCCTCTGGGCAATTAAGAATGGACAATCAATGCTGACCATTGCCAATGGTGTCTTAATCCTGTGAATGAACGAAATAGAAAAATTGGACTTCACCACTGACTATTCAAATTTGGGTTTAGCACTGAATCGTTGACTCAACCAGACCTTTTTGGGTGAGGTCAATCCAATTTTTAAGTAATTGTAAGGACTTTAGTTTGATGTGTGTGATGATAATCACTACTTTAGAGAGTGCAGTCTTCTATGGATTAGGTATATCTTAGCCTGGTGAATACTGACTTGCTAGTTTGTAAACTTCTAAAATGGTGTTGTCAATGGAGAGCTTGGCATATCAGCTTCTTTGTAAGGACCTTGCAGGCAACGGCATTTTGACTGCATGGTCAGCATCAATGGACTATGACAACAGCACACAATATCAATGCTACCAGACCCCTTCAAGCAAATGTGGGGTCTGTGTAGAATCTGTCAAGGTGCACCAAGCTATGTAAATGTCGGCTAATGTTTGAGGTGCTTTAGAGAGTTGAGGAATTTGTCTAGTTTGTTATGGCAGTAATGCAGTAACACGACAGAGCGATTCAGTTCAAGATCACCTTTTTTTTGGAATTTCTAAAAATGCATAACATGCACTAAAGTATTACAAGCTTTTCAATATTTTTAATAGCAGGGAATGCAGTACATTCATTATCTATCGATTTTCTTTTTGTATATCATATATAATATCTTTTTTATATAAAAAGAGTCACAACTGTTTTTAAAAACCTCCCTGCTTGAGTTTCTCTTGGTCCATGATCCGTGTCAGGTTAGCCCTGATGGGAAAGCTTGTGATTCCCCACTTGAGTCTCCAAATAAAATTTCAATTGGCTCCCAAAGACATAACTTAATGCAGTTTCCATGTTTTAAAACATGACCATGTGTGCATGACCTGCTCACTTGTTAAAATGAGTGGGTTAATGTCATAATGCAATGGAAAGGCAGTGGGGATCATGCTAAGTCACTTAGTAAAAAAAATGCCCCAGCCTGCAGGTTTCAGCGAGATGGGCAATATTTAAATAGAGGGCTAACAGCACACCTGAGTCTTCTGTTACAGTTACCTATTTCTCCATCACTTACCTTTCTCATACAATACTGATAAAATGTTTAGTCATTCAATATTTTTTAAATAGGATAAAGTAAGGGCTGGAGATCAGAGTCAAAATGCGTGGTGCTGAAAAAGCACAGGCCCACCCCTCTCCTATTTATCTGTCAGCCCCCCTTGCACGCCTCCTCTGCGTCCGCCCCCCATCACCCCCACAATTAGCAACAAACTAACTGTAATTGGTTGACTGATAGACTTCATCCAAGAAATAATCATGAACAAGGGTTTGGAAACTAATTTTGTGAGGCAGTGCTTTTGTGAGGTTGAGGCTGGCTTGAAGTTCTGAGGTACTTATGGTCCTCCACACCTGTGCTAAACCCAACGTGAAAGTAAATGTACATGAGTTTTTTTCTTCTGAGGTGTGGACATGGGCCCAACAGCAGGATGGACTCCCGCAGGGGTGAGTGTCAGGTTTTCTGATGCAAATATATTATACTCAGTTCATAAAATCCTGTCCATAAAATTGGGCATTTTACCTTACATCTTCATGTACAGTCCCCAGCTGGAACATTCTGGACTGCCATTGTATTGAAAACGCCACCAAACAGCACTCTGAATCCTAGGACCATCACTCCACCTCTGCTCATCATCACCATCTAACCTTGGAGATATGAGACCCCAGGCCATGCTTCAGGTGATACCTCTCTGGGTGTTCTCCTGAGGCTGTGTAAGACAAAAGGACATTCTTTTCCCTGTGGATGGCAGGAGGCCATGCTTGTCTCAAGAGAACACTGCTCCAGTGATGCAAGAGGATAAATAATCTGCTACCCTCTGCCATTGTACCACTGCCTACTCTTAACTTCACACTCTCTTGAGTGTGGGCTAGACTTTGAGATTGTCATGTCAGGGGATTGTCACACACACAAGAGGATTCCTACCTGGTATCCCAGTCAAATGATGGATACACAATCAGTAGCTAACACTTTATTTCTTTACAACTTGTGATACAAAAAAGTGATACTACTTCTCTCAGATCTGCCAGGGTTCACATTTAAAGCATAAAATAAGCTATAGCATTCAGCAGCTCATGAACCATCAGACAACTGACCTTTTCATCAAAACTAGGGAAATATATACCTCTATTAACCTTTTTCATGAAGGACTTGCATGGGACAAGGACACACCACAGAGCATGGCTTTTTGAATTGAACCACCTTTTGAGTAAAACTCCACTTACTTGCCCTGATATGCTGGTGTCAGTTACTGTAGCTGCCTCGCTTTGGCAAGTTTGTTCATCTGGTCATGCTTCCCCTGTAACACTGTGCATATTGCATAAAAAAACAGCTTGGATATGAAGGATCGAAGTCACTGAAGAAACTTAAACCCACTGAAGTCTGGAGAAAGAAGATCACCTCACCAGGAAATGTGTGTGTATATGTAAATGGGTTTGTGAACACATGTATTTCCAGTTTTTGGATAACGAGATTGCAACTGTGAACATAATTTCAGTTGATTAATGTTTTAATGAGTATTTGTGATGCCCTAGTTAACACACAAGGGATTCCCAAGCATGAAGATTGGGCAAACTTAGACTGAAAATTTCCAATCCAAAAACTTAATCACAAAACTTTAACATGACATTGGAAAACTGAAATTTTGCCTCTTGCCCAATTTAAGCTTCCTTGCCCACCTTTCTACAAGCTCTGGGTGGGCTTGGAAAAGTTCCAGCCCATAGAATTACTGCATTATTTCCAAGCTATCAGTATGAATATGCTTAGGATATTTGCATCAAATTCCTCTTTCAGGAATTTTTTAATGGAATTTTTAACATGGTAAAACATGTAAACACCTTCATTTAAAAAAATACTTGAGGGGAGATATTGAGCTTGTGAGAAGATTTGTAGCTCGGGTACTCGTTGTTGTGGTTCTGTTCGCCGCGCTGGGAATTTGTGTTGCAGACGTTTCATCCCCTGTCTAGGTGACATCCTCAGTGCTTGGGAGCCTCCTGTGAAGCGCTTCTGTGATCTTTCCTCCGGCATTTGTAGTGGTTTGAATCTGCCACTTCCGGTTGTCATTTTGCATATTGAGCATTTTGATATTACAAAATTTTCAAATTAAATATCAAACCTGGTAGTGTTTCATTCTCATGTGAAAGAAGATAAGACGACTAGGATATTCAGTTATATCTTTTATTCATCCAGATCATTGGCTAATTAGTATCACTGACCATTTACCCACAATATTTTTCATATCCTTTTGATATTCCTAGTTACAAAAATCTATCAATCAATCTTGAAAATATCTGACTCATAAGTTACAGCCAGATTTCCACTAACCTGTGTTAAAAATACCATCCTGATGAAATTTTAAATGTATCAATCAGAAACAAATACATGATGCTTGCTTAAACAGAGTGGATTCTGACATTTTAATTCTTGAAATGAACCTCATGATGACATACTCAAATCTGCATCATTTTAAAGCCAAAAATTTAATTTAAAGTTAAATGTTTGCATGGATTGTGTTTCTAAAATTGGCATGGTAAGCAGATTCTTCTCCCAGCTTGCAACCATGGAAAGTTATAAAATAAAAGGTCAAAGAACTAGTTCACGTTTTCCATTTTCTCTTCAATGAACAATTTATGTTTGAGATGAACTCGATAGCAGTTGTTCAGATTAAGTAGACGTTTTGCTGACACAAGTTCACTTTATGGTTTGCAGGCTTGTCACTCATTCAGAGTAAAAAATGGTCTTGCTTTTCCTGACTGAAAACAAATTCAATACTAGAGACACCCATCTTAGCCTTGGAGTTTATTGTATGAAGGTCAGAATCCAGTGCTGTAACAGAATAACCTGCCAAATACATCTTGCAAGGGCCTTGGGGCCGATAATGTATGTTCTATCTAATGATGACACTGGTGATCCACCAAAGATCAGGTTAACAACTGTGACGTTATTAAAATGTTTATTTGTTCAAATCCCAATCAGAAATCATGGAATGTTGGCCTTCGATGCTAAACCATGACACACACTGTCAAATCTATCGTGATTCACTAGAAAGTATTTCAACTGGAGAAAAAAAATCCAACATATTTGTAAAAATTAAAGAAGCTAAATTGACACAAAAGGCTTTTCATAGGTGGAGCCAGTTCGCATTCTGAATGTATACCATTACATAAACACATGAACAGAAATGTACTAACTTCTGAATTAATGTAAAAATAACACACAAAATTAACATCTGAGATAAAATAGTAACACTCACTATGTATATCATTCAATGACAGTGCTATCAGCGTAAATGAACTGAACTGTATCTATTATTTGTGTTGACAACAGCTGCTAATAGGTAATTGAAGTGCAATTATTTTTTGATTCCTTTTTAATATTTATTTACTCAGTGCGATGCTAGAACTATTTAGCTGGTCATATCTAATTACTAACCATGTATTTCATGTGAAATTAAATCAATTGAAATGCACTTACTTTTTACACTTTAGATTTTTACGTCTTTTCTGTATTGCAGCTTTACTAATCGTTGGCACACAGGGCAGATTTGCACCATCCAAACATTAAATCTTAAAAATAAAGGAACTCAATCACACTTGGAAAACCAAACTTTTATGTGAAGTACAATGTCCAAAGAAAATAAAATTTCATAATGCAAGTTTTATTACTGCCACTGTAAAGATAATTAGACTTGTGTATAAAAATCCATACAGAATGCAAGAAAAGTGGTATGGTACAATTTAATGGTGGCTCATTTTGAAAAAAAAAATAATAATTTGATGGATGCTGGTGTTGCTGGCAAGATTGGCACTTATGCAGTGTTACCAGGGAAGATGATTATTTTCCAGGCTGGTGGATGAAGTGTTGATTAAGCAGTTTGCCTGTGCTGAATGCTGTTAAACATCTTGAATGTTATTGCCACTACACCCATTGAAGCAAGTTGAAAAATCCCACCTATTCTTCAGTTGCGATTTGAAGTGGTCGAGGAGCTTTACTAATTCAGAGGATTTGACTTACTGTCATAGTTGGGACATTTATGCAGGTAATCCAATTGATTTTCCGTCAACAGTTGTAATATGGTGCTTAAATTATTTCAAAAGTTATTGGTTGCATAATGAAGCACATTAATTTAAAAAAAAACTTTTTACTCAGCTTCTACTCACTAGGGATTAGAAATTGCTATAAATAATAAAATGGCCCATTAATGTCATTGAGAGTACCAAGGTTATTTAAGAGAACAGATGAAGAAAAACCATTCCTACTGGTTGGGATAGTCTAAAACTTAAGCAAGAAGTAAGGAATGAAATTAGAAAACACTTCTATATGAAGAACGGAGTAGAATTTGAGGTGTTTTCTGAAAACAGTGATTGATTCTAAATCAACTTTTACTTTTGAATTTGAGGTGAATAGATTTTATATTAAAATGAGGTATTAGGGAATCTGAACAAATATGGATGTATGAAATTAGGTCACATCAGCCATGATCTCATTTAATAAAGGCCAACTAGTTATCTGCTGTTCCCATGTTCTGAAAGGCCATGGTAGTTTATTTTTTTTTTTAAAAGTCAGAAGAAAAAATGGGATGTAGTAGGTGAATAGCTTTTACCTTTTTATACCGAAAGGTGTAAATTGTATTATCAAATAGATGACTTTAGTCTGACAAGCGTGTACATGCCAAGCATCACTGTATCAAATGTTTCATGCTGACTGTCAATGCTTGCTCCCAATTCTTCTACATCTGTGGTTAATGGTCCAGACAGCACTCCAGGCTCCTTTTCACGCAAATTCCATTGCACAAGGTTCAGGAACATTCAAAAGCCAGGACATCTCTTATTCAGTATATAGAGATATCAGTCCAGGTATATGGAAAGGATCAAGATGTGACTAAGGGGTATGGAATGAGAGAATATGTGACATGGAGAAATTCATCAAGTGTGGAATGAGTTATGGTAAAAAAAAATTGAAATTAATGGCAGTGAAGATGAGCAAATGAAAGGGAAAAGAAATGGGACAGAAATGAAGATGGAAGAAGAAATAAACTGGGACTGGCACTTTTTTGAGTATGTAAGGAAACAGTGCCAATATTTGCAAGGCATAGTGGCTCAGTGGTTAGCAGTGCTGCCTCATAGTGCCAGGGACCTGTGTTCAGTTCCAACCTCGAGTGACTGTGTGTGGAGTTTGCACATTCCCCCCCAACGCGTCTTCTTCAGACCTTCATATTTCATTCCATTCAGTGCAAATGAAGGAATATGTATATTTACTGCCTAAAAATAAAGACCATGTAACTATGTTACTTCATAGAAGACTTCTTAGTTTTTATAAGTTCTTGCTGAAATGTTGATTGTTATCCAGGTTGGCCCTGTATGACATTGGCTCACTGAAGTATATTTTTAACATCTATCAATCACATGGTCACTTACTGTACATAATGAAGTTAACTTTAATCAACCTTCACTGGCTAAAAACAGCAGCTCCTCTGAAAATTGCTGTCTAAAGCCACATTGAGTACAACCAAGCATTTCCTGTTTAGCTGGCCACTTTATTCAAGGAAACTGATGGAACTGCATCCTTACTACAAAGGATGGGGGCCAACGAGAGCAGTTCCTGAGGTCTTCAGCCAAAGCCCCCAATCCTAGTGATTCGTCATCCTTACTGAAACAGCTACAGCCCTTCTGAATGCTTGGAAAAAATAAGTACAGAAGGATTTCCTGAAAATAATGTTCAAGCCAGCTGCTTTCCTTGGAATAAACTCTACAAAACATTCAAATTGTCCTCCCTTGAGATTAACCCTCTTACTGATTTGTATTAAAAAATGACTTATGATTTATAACTGTCCATTTTGCTATCTCAAGTTGCTAATTGATCTGGTATTGCATTTGTCTCTTTGTACATACTAAAGTTAGTAAGTAATGAGGCAGCTCTACTGACAGCATGTTTTACAATGCTTTAAGGTTTTGAGAGTACATTTGTATCTAGCTCCACTGAGTGTTTTTAAAACAAAACTCCTTTGCTGAAAGTTGTGAAAGGGCCAAGTAAAAGTCATTTCAGTCTAGATGCTGTGGGTTTCTCGATTATCAGCATGTGGGGGAGTATTCAGCCTATGTTCATAACTTTAATCAGAAAGTTCGCACTCATGTAACCAGTAGAATGTGGAATGCTGGCAGGTAGGACTAGTTTGGGTTGGGATATCTGGTTGGCATGTACAAGGTGGGCCGAAGGGTCTGTTTTCATCCTGTACATCTCTGGTTCTGCAGAGGTTTTACTTGAAGTCCGGTTTGCGACTGAGAGTCACACCAACAGAGTGGGATCAATTCCTGCACCCTCCGATGCCGCCACGAAGGTCCCACCTTTTTCAATCGTTTTCCTCACCTGAGGCATGGTAACCTCCAGGTTAAATTCACCACCAGTTGTCTCTTTCTGTGATGAGAGAACAACTCTATATGGTCTGCTGAGGCTATGGCAACTTTCTTGAAGGATTTTTGGGAGAGTGCTTAGAGTCCTTCATGATACCTAACTTGCACTACATGTAATTATGTTTGAACCAGGAAATCTATTGAAAGTTGCATCAAAATGATAGGTCCTTAGGGAGTATAGAGAAACAAGTCAATCTTGATGCCTAAAGTTGTCAGCAGAGGCAGCCAGGGTGGTGAAGTAGCCATACAGGATGCTTGCCTTCATTAGTCAGAGCATAGAACATAGGAGCAAGGAAGTCTTGTTATAAAACATTTGTTAGGCCACAGGTGAAGTGTTGAGTGCAGTTCTGGTTGCCACGTTATTGGAAGGACGCTGGAGAGAGTGCAGAGGAGATTCACCAGGATGTTACCTGGGATGAAAATATTAAAATGAGAAGAGACTGGATAGGCTGGGTTTGTTTTCCTTGGAGCAGAGGCAGCTGAGTCGGAATCTGATTTGCGGTATACAAAATTGTGAACGGCCTAGAGTAGATCATGAGAGTATATTCCCCATGGCAGATGTGTTTATGACCAGAGGGCATAAGTTTTCAAAGTGAAGAGCAAGTGGTTGAGAGGAGATTTGACCCAGAGGATGATAGAAATATGGAAATTGCTGCCTGAAAGGGTGGGGTAAGTGAGCACTTAAAATGTCGAAGCATAGCAGTGTATTGACCAAGTGGAGGTAATCGGGATTACTTTAGTTTTGCGTTTGTTGGTCAGCATAGAAATGGTATGCTGAAAATTCTGTTTCTATGCTGTATGATTCTAAAAGAAAAAGTTTTTATCTTAAACTGTATTCAGTAAGACTTTTATGATTTACATCACTTTGACCAAAGGTTTCGTTTTTAAAGCAACCAATAGTTAACTTTGTTAAGCATTACTTCAAGTGAGCTTCGTCACTTCTCAGCTGGGCTCCAGGCATGACCTCCTAGGACAGGGCCGTCTAATCCTGGTTACTGTATACTGTAAGGGCTGTCTAAACCCAGTAACCGTATTCACTAAGGGCCATCTAATCCCAGTTACTGTGTACAGTAAGAGTTGTCGAATCCGGGTTGCTGTGTTCAGTAAAGCCCATCTAATCCCAGTAACTGTCTACTGTAATGTAACCGTATACAGTAAGGGCCGTCTAATCCCAGTAAACGTGTTCAGTTAGGGCTGTCTAATCCCAATAGCTGTGTACTTTAATGGGCCGTCTAATCCCAGTAACCGTGTTCAGTAACAGCCGTCTAATTCCAGTAATCGTGTACTGTAATGGGCCGTCTAATCCCAGTAACCGTGTTCAGTAATGGACGTCTAATCCCAGTTACCGTGTTCAGTAAGGGCAGTCTAATCCCAGCAACCATGTTCAGTAAGGGCTGTCTAATCCCTGTAATCATGTTCAGTAAGAGCCGTTTAATCCCAGTAATCATGTTCTGTAATGGGTCGTCTAATTCCAGTAACTGTATACTGTAATGGGATGACTAATCCCAGTAATCGTGTTCAGTAAGGGCCGTCTAATCCCAGATACAGTGTTCAGTAAGGACCGTCTAATTCCAGTAACCGTGTACTGTAATGGGCCTTCTAATCCCCAATTACCGTGTACTGTAATGTGCAGTCTTATCCCAGTAATCGTGTTCAGTGAGGGCCGTCTAATCCCAGTAATCGAGTTCAGTAAGGGTTGTCTAATCCCAAGTAATTGTGTTCAGTAAGGGTCGTCTAATCCCAGTTGCCGTGCACTGTAATGGGCCGTCTAATCCCAGTGATCGTGTTCAGGAAGGGCTGTCTAATCCCAGTAATCGTGTTCAGTAAGGGCCGTCGAATCCCAGTAATCGTGCTCAGTGAGAGTCGTCTAATCCCAGTAATCATGTTCAGTAAGGGCCGTCGAATCCCAGTAATCGTGTTCAGGAAGGGCCGTCTAATCCCAGTAATCATATATTGTAATGGGCCGTCTAATCCCAGAAACCGTGTTCAGTAAGGATCGTCTAATCCAATAATCGTGTTCAGTGAGGGTCGTCTAATCCCAGTAGCCGTGTTCAGTAACGGTCGCCGAATCCCAGTAATCATGTTCAATAAGGGCAGTCTAATCCCAGTAATCGTGTTCAATAAGGGCAGTCTAATCCCAGTAACCATGCTCAGTGAGGGCCGTCTAAGGCCAGTTACCGTGTTCAGTAACGGCCGTTTAATCCCAGTTAACGTGTACTGTAATGGGCCGTCTAATCTCAGTAACTGTGCTCAGTAAGGGTCATCGAATCCCAGTAATCGTTTTAGGTAAGAGTCGTTTAATCCCAGTAACCGTGTTCAGTAAGGGTCGTCTAATCCCAGTAACCGTGTACTGTAATGGGCCGTCTAATCCCAGTAACTGTGCTCAGTAAGGGCCGTCTAATCCCAGTAACCGTGTTCAGTAAGGGCTGTCTAATCCCAGTAACCGTGTTCAGTAAGGGCCGTCTAATCCCAGTAACCATGTACTGTAACGGGCCGTCTAATCCCAGTAAGCGTGTGCAGTAAGGGCTGTCTAATCTCAGTAACCGTGTGCAGTAAGGGATGTCTAATCCCAGTATCCGTGTTCATTATGGGCCGTCTAATCCCAGTAAGCGTGTGCAGTAAGGGCTGTCTAATCCCAGTAACCATGTTCAGTAAGGGCTGTCTAATCCCAGTAACCATGTACAGTAATGGGCCGTCTAATCCCAGAAACTGTGAACTGTAATGGGCCGTCTAATCCCAGGATGCATGTTCAGTAAGGGCTGTCTAATCCCAGTAACCGTGTGCAGTAAAGGCTGCCTAATCCCAGTAACCGTGTGCAGTAAGGGATGTCTAATCCCAGTATCCGTGTTCATTATGGGCTGTCTAATCCCAGTAACCGTGTTCATTATGGGCCATCTAATCCCAGTAAACTTGTTCAGTAAAGGCCGTCTAATCCCAGTAACTGTGTTCATTATGGGCCGTCTAATCCCAGTAACCGTGTACAGTAATGGGCCGTCTAATCCCAGAAACTGTGCTCAGTAAGGGTCGTCTAATCCCAGTAACGATGTACTGTAATAGGCCGTCTAATCCCAGTAAGCGTGTTCAGTAAGGGCTGTCTAATCCCAGTAACCGTGTGCAGTAAAGGCTGTCTACTCCCAGTAACCGTGTGCCGTAAGGGATGTCTAATCCCAGTATCCGTGTTCATTATAGGCCGTCTAATCCCAGTAACCGTGTTCATTATGGGCCATCTAATCCCAGTAACCGTGTTCAGTAAAGACTGTCTAATCCCAGTAACCGTGTTCAGTAAAGGCCGTCTAATCCCAGTAACCATGTACTGTAATGGGCCGTCTAATCCCAGTAAGCGTGTTCAGTAAGGGCCATCTAATCCCAGTAATTGTGTTCAATAAGGGCCGTCCCATCCCAGTAACCATGCTCAGTGAGGGCCGTCTAAGGCCAGTTACCGTGTTCAGTAACGGCCGTTTAATCCCAGTTAACGTGTACTGTAATGGGCCGTCTAATCTCAGTAACTGTGTTCAGTAAGGGTCATCTAATCCCAGTAATCGTTTACGGTAAGAGTCGTTTAATCCCAGTAACCGTGTTCAGTAAGGGTCGTCTAATCCCAGTAACCGTGTACTGTAATGGGCCGTCTAATCCCAGTAACTGTGCTCAGTAAGGGTCGTCTAATCCCAGTAACCGTGTACTGCAATGGGCCGTCTAATCCCAGTAACCGTGTTCAGTAAGGGCTGTCTAATCCCAGTAACCTTGTTCAGTAAAGGCCGTCTAATCCCAGTAACCATGTACTGTAATGGGCCGTCTAATCCCAGTAAGCGTGTTCAGTAAGGGCCGTCTAATCCCAGTAACTGTGTTCAGTAAGAGCCGTCTAATCCCAGTAACTGTGTTCATTATGGGACGTCTAATACCAGTAACCGTGTTCAGTAAGGGTCATCTAATCCCAGTAACCGTGTACTGGAATGGGCCATCTAGTCCCAGTAACCATGTTCAGTAAGAGCCGTCTAATCCCAGTAACTGTGTTCATTATGGAACGTCTAATCCCAGTAACCATGTTCAGTAAGGGCCGTCTAATCCCAGCAATCATGTTCAGTAAGGGTCATCTAATCCCAGTAACCGTGTACTGGAATGGGCCGTCTAATCCCAGTAACCGTGTGCAGTAAGGGATGTCTAATCCCAGTATCCATGTTCATTATGGGCCGTCTAATCCCAGTAACCGTGTACAGTAATGGGCCGCCTAATCCCAGTAACCATGTTCAGTGAGGGCCGTCTAATCCCAGTAATCGTGTTCAGTAAACGTCGTCTAATCCCAGTAACCGTGTACTGTAATGGGCCGTCTAATCCCAGTAACTGTGTTTATTAAGGGTCGTCTAATCCCAGTAACCTTGTACTGTAATGGGCCGTCTAATCCCAGTAACCGTGTTCAGTAAGGGACGTCTAATCCCAGTAACCGTGTTCAGTAAGGGACGTCTAATCGCAATAACCATGTTCAGTGAGGGCCGTCTAATCCCAGTAACTGTGTTCATTATGGGACGTCTAATCCCAGTAACTGTGTTCATTATGGGACATCTAATCCCAGTAACTGTGTTCATTATGGGACGTCTAATCCTAGTAACCGTGTTCAGTAAGGGCCGTCTAATCCCAGCAATCATGTTCAGTAAAGGTTGTCTAATCCCAGTAACCGTGTTCAGTGAGGGTCATCTAATCCCAATAATCGTGTTCAGTGAGGGTCACCGAATCCCAGTAATTGTGTTCAATAAGGGAAGTCTAATCCCAGTAACCGTGTTCAATAAGGGAAGTCTAATCCCAGTAACCGTGTTCAATAAGGGCAGTCTAATCCCAGTAGCCGTGTTCAGTAAGGGCCATCTAATCCCAGTAATCGTGTTCAATAAGGGCCGTCTCATCCAAGTAATCGTGTTCAGTGAGGGTCGTCTAATCCCAGTAATCGTGTTCAGTGTGGGTCGTCTAATCCCACTAATCGTGTTCAGTAAAGGCCGGCTAATCCCAGTAATCGTTTTCGGTAAGGGTCGTCTAATCCCAGTAACCGTTTTCAGTAAAGGTCGTCTAATCCCAGTAACCGTGTTCAGTAAAGGTCATCTAATCCCCGTAACCGTGTACTGTAATGGGCCGTCTAATCCCAGTAACCATATTCAGTGAGGGCCGTCCAATCCCAGTAATTATGTTCAGTAAGTGTCGCTTAATCCCAGTAACCCTGTACTGTAATGGGCCATCTAATCCCAGTAACTGTGTTCAGTAAGGATCGTCTAATCCCAGTAACCGTGTACTGTAATGGGCCGTCTAATCCCAGTCACTGTGTTCAGTGAGGGCCATCTAATCCCAGTAACCATGACTGTAATGGACCGTCTAATCCCAGTAATCATGTATTGTAATGGGCCGTCTACTCCCAGTAACTGTGTACTGTAATGGGCCGTCTAATCTCAGTAACCATGTACAGTAATGGGCCGTCTAATCCCAATAACTGTGTTCAGTAAGGGTCCTCAAATCCCAGTAACCGTGTTCTGTAAGGGGCTGTCTAATCCCTGCAATCGTGTTCACTAAGGGTTGTCTAATCCCAGTAACCGTGTACTGTAAAGGAACGTCTAATCCCAGTAACCATGTTCAGTGAGGGCCATCTAATCCCAGTAACCGTGTTCGGTAAGGGTCGTCTAATCCCCGTAACCGCGTACAGTAATGGGCCGTCTAATCCCAGAAACTGTGCTCAGTAAGGGTCGTCTAATCCCAGTAACTGTGTACTGTAATGGGCCATCTAATCCCAGTAACCGTGTGCAGTAAGGGCTGTCTAATCCCAGTAACCGTGAACTGTAATGGGCCATCTAATCCCCGTAACAGTGTGCAGTAAGGGCCGTCAGATCCCAGTAATCGTATTCAGTAAGGGCCGTCTAATCCCAGTAACTGTGTTCAGTAACGGCCATCTAATCCCGGTTACCGTGTACTCTAATGGTCCGTCTAACCATCTAATCCCAGTAACGTGTTCAGTAAGAGCCGTGTAATCCCAGTAACCGTGTTCTGTAATCGGCCGTCGAATGCCAGTAACTGTGTTCAGTAACAACCTTCTATTATTTTGTTATTATTTCTTTTTTTTTTAAATTTAACCCCCACACTACCACCTAAGTGCGGTAGTGCTTATTTTATCCCCAGCACCCATGGTGTGTGTGTGTGTGTGTGCAGGTGTGAGACACAGTGAAAGACACAAAGTGCACGAATCTTTATTCAATTTCCACTACCAGGAAGATAGGAAAACACCCGGGTGGCCAATGACAAACACTGCCCTTAGTAACAGCCTTCTATTTTTTTTTTTAAGCAGTGCCCTTCACAAAAAGGACTATCCTGTTTTGTTTTTTTTTCTTCTTTTTCTTTTTGGTAGGGACTAAATCAAAATAGAATTGGAGTTCTCCGGTTTATTTTTTATTTTATTTTTTCCTTTTTTTCTCTTCCTTTTTTTCTCTTTTTTTTAATTTCTATTAACCCCCACACTACCACCTAAGTGCGGTAGTGCTTATTTTATCCCCAGAACCCATGGTGTGTGTGTGCAGGTGTGAGACACAGTGAAAGACAAAGTGCATGAATCTTTATTCAATTTCCACCACCAGGAAGATAGGAAAACACCCGGGTGGCCAATGACAAACACTGCCCTTAGTAACAGCCTTCTAATCCTGGCTACCGTGTACTCTAATTGGACATCTTTTCCCAGTAATCATGTTGACTAAGGGTCGTCTAATGCTAGTAACCGTGTTATGTAATGGGCCGTCTAATCCCAGTAACTGTGTTCAGCAAGGGCAGTCTAATCCCAGTAACCGTGTACTGTAATGGGCCGTTTAATCTGAGCAACTGTGTTCAGTAAAGGCGTCTAATCCCAGTTATCCTGTTCAGTAAGGGTCGTCTAATCGCAGTAACCGTGTGCAGTAATGGGCCATCTAATCCCATTAACCATGTACTGTAATGAGCCGTCTAATCCCAGTAACCGTGTTCAGTGAGGGCCGTCTAATCCCAGTAACCGTGTTCAGTAAGGGTCGTCTAATCCCAGAAACCGTGTTCAGTAAGGGCCGTCTCATCCCAGTAACCGTGTACTGTAATGGGCCATCTAAACCCAGTAACCGTGTTCAGTAAGGGTCATCTAATCCCAGAAACCGTGTTCAGTAAGGGCCGTCTCATCCCAGTAACCGTGTACTGTAATGGGCCATCTAAACCCAGTAACCGTGTTCAGTAAGGGTCGTCTAATCCCAGAAACCGTGTTCAGTAAGGGCCGTCTCATCCCAGTAACCGTGTACTGTAATGGGCCATCTAAACCCAGTAACCGTGTTCAGTAAGGGCCGTCTCATCCCAGTAACCGTGTACTGTAATGGGCCGTCTCATCCCAGTAACCGTGTACTGTAATGGGCCGTCTAAACCCAGTAACCGTGTTCAGTAAGGGCCGTCTAATCCCAGTAACTGTGTTCAGTAAGGGCCGTCTAATCCCAGTAATCGTGTACTTTAATGGGACGTCTAATGCCAGTATCCATGTTCAGTAAGGGCCGTCTAATCCCAGTAACCATGTATTGTAATGGACCGTCTAATCCCAGTAATCATGTATTGTAATAGGCCGTCTAATCCCAGTAACCATGTTCAGTAAGAGCCGTCTAATCCCAGTAACCGTGTTCAGTGAGGGCCATCTAATCCGAGTAACCGTGTTCAGTAAGGGCCGTCTAATCCCAGTAACTGTGTTCAGTCAGGGCCGTCTAATTGCAGTAACCGTGTACTGTAATGGGCCGTCCAATCCCAGTAACCGTGTTCAGTCAGGGCTGTCTAATCCCAGTAACCATGTACTGTAATGGACCGTCTAATCCCAGTAATCATGTATTGTAATAGGCCGTCTAATCCCAGTAACTGTGTTCAGTAAGAGCCGTCTAATCCCAGTAACCGTGTTCAGTGAGGGCCATCTAATCTGAGTAACCGTGTTCAGTAAGGGCCGCCTAATCCCAGTAACTGTGTTCAGTCAGGGCCGTCTAATTGCAGTAACCGTGTACTGTAATGGGCCGTCCAATCCCAGTAACCGTGTTCAGTAAGGGCCGTCTAATCCCAGTAACCATGTACTGTAATGGACCGTCTAATCCCAGTAATCATGTATTGTAATGGGCCGTCTAATTCCAGTAACCGTGTTCAGTAAGGGCCGTCTAATCCCAGTAACCATGTACTGTAATGGACCGTCTAATCACAGTAATCATGTATTGTAATGGGCCGTCTAAACCCTGTAACTGTGTTCAGTAAGGGTCGTCAAATCCCAGGAACCGTGTACTGTAATGAACCGCCTAATCTCAGTAAGCGTGTTCAGTGAGGCCCGTCTAATCCCAGTAACCGTATTCAGTGAGGGACATCTAAACCCAGTAACTGTCGTCTAATCCCAGTAACCATGTACAGTAATGGGCCGTCTAATCCCAGTAACCGTGTACTGTAATGGGCCGTCTAATCCTAGTAACAGTGTTCAGTAAGGGCCGTCTAATCCCAGTAACCGTGTTCAGTGAGGGCCGTCTAATCTCAGTAATCATGTACTTTAACTGGGACGTCTAATGCCAGTATCAGTGTTCAGTAAGGCCCATCTAGTCCCAGTAACCGTGTTCACTAAGGGGCATCTAATCCGAGTAACCGTGTACTGTAATGGGCCGTCCAATCCCAGTTACCGTGTTCAGTAAGGGCCGTCTAATCCCAGTAATCATGTATTGTAATGGGCCGTCTACTCCCAGTAACCGTATTCAGTAAGGGCCGTCTAATCCCAGTAACCGTGTTCACTAAGGGCCGTCTAATCTCAATAACCATGTACTGTAATGGACTCTCTAATCGCAGTAACCATGTACAGTAATGTGCCGCCCAATCCCAGTAACCTTGTTCAGTAAAGGCCGTCAAATCCTGGTAACCATGTACTGTAATGGACCGTCTAATCCCAGTAACCATGTACTGTAATGGACCGTCTAATCCCAGTAATCATGTATTGTAATGGGCCGTCTACTCCCAGTAACCGTGTTCAGTAAGGGCCGTCTAATCCCAGTAACCGTGTTCAGTAAGGGCCGTCTAATCCAAGTAACTGTGTTCAGTCAGGGCCGTCTAATCGCAGTAACCATGTACTGTAATGGACCGTCTAATCCCAGTAATCATGTATTGTAATAGGCCGTCTAATCCCAGTAATCATGTATTGTAATGGGCCGTCTAATCCCAGTAACCGTGTTCAGTAAGGGCCGTCTAATCCAAGTAACTGTGTTCAGTCAGGGCCGTCTAATCGCAGTAACCATGTACTGTAATGGACCGTCTAATCCCAGTAATCATGTATTGTAATAGGCCGTCTAATCCCAGTAATCATGTATTGTAATGGGCCGTCTAATCCCAGTAACCGTGTTCAGTAAGGGCCGTCTAATCCGAGTAACCGTGTTCAGTCAGGGCCGTCTAATCGCAGTAACTGTGTTCAGTCAGGGCCGTCTAATCCGAGTAACCGTGTTCAGTAAGGGCCGTCTAATTCCAGTAACTGTGTTCAGTCAGGGCCATCTAATCCCAGTAGCCGTGTACTGTAATGGACCGTCTAATCCCAGTAATCACGTATTGTAATGGGCCGTCTACTCCCAGTAACCGTGTTCAGTAAAGGCCGTCTAATCCCAGTAACTGTGTACTGTAATGGGCCCTCTAATCTCAGTAACCGTGTACAGTAATTGGCCGTCTAATCCCAGTAACCGTGTACTGTAAGGGGCTGTCTAATCCCCGCAATCGTGTTCGCTAAGGGTTGTCTAATCCCAGTAACCGTGTACTGTAAAGGAACGTCTAATCCCAGTAACCATGTTCAGTGAGGGCCATCTAATCCCAGTAACCGTGTTCGGTAAGGGTCGTCTAATCCCCGTAACCGCGTACAGTAATGGGCCGTCTAATCCCAGAAACTGTGCTCAGTAAGGGTCGTCTAATCCCAGTAACTGTGTACTGTAATGGGCCATCTAATCCCAGTAACCGTGTGCAGTAAGGGCTGTCTAATCCCAGTAACCGTGAACTGTAATGGGCCGTCTAATCCCCGTAACCGTGTTCAGTAAGGGCCGTCTAATCCCAGTAACTGCGTTCAGTAACGGCCATCTAATCCCGGTTACCGTGTACTCTAATGGTCCGTCTAACCATCTAATCCCAGTAACGTGTTCAGTACGAGCCGTATAATCCCAGTAACCGTGTTCTCTAATCGGCCGTCTAATGCCAGTAACTGTCTTCAGTAACAGCCTTCTAATCCTGGCTACCGTGTACTCTAATGGGACATCTTTTCCCAGTAATCATGTTGATTAAGGGTCGTCCAATCCTAGTAACCGTGTTATGTAATGGGCCGTCTAATCCCAGTAACCGTGTTCAGCAAGGGCAGTCTAATCCCAGTAACCGTGTTCTGTAATGAGCTGTCTAATCCGAGCAACTGTGTTCAGTAAGGGCATCTAATCCCAGTTATCCTGTTCAGTAAGGGTCGTCTAATCGCAGTAACCGTGTTCAGCAAGGGCAGTCTAATCCCAGTAACCGTGTTCTGTAATGAGCTGTCTAATCCGAGCAACTGTGTTCAGTAAGGGCATCTAATCCCAGTTATCCTGTTCAGTAAGGGTCGTCTAATCGCAGTAACCATGTGCAGTAATGGGCCGTCTAATCCCAGTAACCGTGTACTGTAATGGGCCGTCTAATCCCAGTCACCGTGTTCAGTGAGGGCCGTCTAATCCCAGTAACCGTGTTCAGTAAGGGCCGTCTAATCCCAAAAATCGTGTTCAGTAAGTGTCGTCCAATCCCAGTAACCGTGTACTGTAATGGGCCGTCTAAACCCAGTAACCGTGTTCAGTAAGGGTCATCGAATCCCAGTAACCGTGTACTGTAATGGGCCGTCTAATCCCAGTAACCGTGTACTGTAATGGGCCGTCTAATCCCATTAACCGTGTTCAGTAAGGGCCGTCTAATCCCAGCAATCGTGTTCAGTAAGGGTCATCTAATCCCAGGTATCGTGTTCAGTAAGGGCCGTCTAACTCCAGTAATCCTATTCAGAAAGGGCCGTCTAAACCCAGTAACCGTGTACTGTAATGGGCCGTCTAAACCCAGTAACCGTGTACTGTAATGGGCCGTCTCATCCCAGTAACCGTGTTCAGTAAGGGCCGTCTAATCCCAGTAACCGTGTTCAGTGAGGGCTGTCTAATCCTAGTAACCGTGTACTGTAATGGACCGCCTAATCTCAGTAAGCGTGTTCAGTGAGGCCCGTCTAATCCTAGTAACCATGTTCAGTGAGGGCCACCTAAACACAGTAACTGTCGTCTAATCCCAGTAACCATGTACAGTAATGGGCCGTCTAATCCCAGTAACGGTGTTCAGTAAGGGCCGTCCAATCCTCGTAATATTGTACTGTAATAGACTGTCAGTCCCAGTAACCGTGTTCAGTAAGGGCCATCTAATCCCAGTAACTGTGTTCAGTCAGGGCCATCTAATCCCAGTAACCATGTATTGTAATGGGCCGTCTAATCCCAGCAATCATGTTCGGTAAGGGTCGTCTATTCCCAGTAACTGTGTTCAGTAAGGGTTGTCTAATCCCAGCAATCATGTTCAGTAAGGGTCGTCTAATCCCAGTAACCATGTTATGTAATGGACCGTCTAATCCCAGTAATTGTGTTCAATAAGGGCCGTCTCACCCCAGCACCCGCGTTCAGTCAGGGCCGTCTAATCCCAGTAACCATGTACTGTAATGGGCCGTCTCATCCCAGCATCCGTATTCAGTAGAGTCGTCCAATCCCAGTAACCGTATTCAGTAAGAGTCGTCTAATCCCAGTAACCATGTACTGTAATGGGCCGACTAATCCCAGTAACCGTGTATTGTAATGGGCCGTCTAATCCCAGTAACAGTGTTCAGTAAGGGCCGTCTAATCCCAGTAACCGTGTACTGTAATGGGCCGTCTCATCCCAGCATCCATGTTCAGTAAGAGTCGTCTAATCCCAGTAACCATGTACTATAATGGGCCGTCAAATCCCAGTAACGGTGTTCAGTAAGGGCCGTCTAATCCCAGCACTCGTGTTCAGTCAGGGCAATCTAATCCCAATAACCGTTTCCTGTAATGGGCCGTCTAATCCCAGCAATCGTGTTCAGTAAGGTCGTCAAATCCCAGTAACCATATTCAGTGAGGGCCGTCCAATCCCAGTAATCATATTCAGTGAGGGCCGTTTAATCCCAGTAACCGTGTCCTGTAATGGGCCGTCTAATCCCAGTAACCATGTTCAGTAAGGGCCGTCTAATCCCAGCATCCGTGTTCAGTAAGGGCCGTCTCATGCCAGTAATCATGTTCCGTAAGGGCCGTTTAATCCCGGTTACCGTGTTCAGTAAGGGCCGTCTAATCCCAGTACCCGTGTACTGTAGTGGGCCGTCTATTCCCAGCAATCGTGTTCAGTCAGGGTCGTCTAATCCCAGCAACCGTGTTCAGTAAGGGTCATCTAATCCCAGTAACCATGTTATGTAATGGACCGTCACATCCCAGTAACCGTGTTCAATAAGGGTCGTCTAATCCTAGTAACCATGTACTGTAATGGGCCGTCTAATCCCAGTAACCGTGTATTGTAATGGGCCGTCTAATCCCAGCAATCATGTTCGGTAAGGGTCGTCTATTCCCAGTAACCGTGTTCAGTAAGGGTTGTCTAATCCCAGCAATCGTGTTCAGTAAGGATCGTCTAATCCCAGTAACCATGTTATGTAATGGACCGTCAAATCCCAGTAATTGTGTTCAATAAGGGCCGTCTCACCCCAGCACCCGCGTTCAGTCAGGGCCGTCTAATCCCAGTAACCGTGTACTGTAATGGGCCGTCTCATCCCAGCATCCGTGTTCAGTAGAGTCGTCCAATCCCAGTAACCGTGTTCAGTAAGAGTCGTCTAATCCCTGTAACCATGTACTGTAATGGGCCGTCAAATCCCAGTAACCGTGTATTGTAATGGGCCATCTAATCCCAGCAATCGTATTCAGTAAGGGTCGTCAAATCCCAGTAACCGTGTACTGTATGGGCCGTCTAATCCCAGCAATCGTGTCCAGTAAGGGCCGTCTTATCCCAGTCACCGTGTTCAGTAAGGGAAATCTCATCCCAGTAACCGTGTTCAGTAAGGGCCGTCTAATCCCAGTAACCGTGTACTGTAATGGGCCGTCTCATCCCAGCATCTGTGTTCAGTAAGAGTCGTCTAATCCCAGTAACCATGTACTGTAATGGGCCATCAAATCCCAGTAACGGTGTTCAGTAAGGGCCGTCTCATCCCAGCACTCGTGTTCAGTCAGGGCAATCTAATCCCAGTAACTGTGTACTGTAATGGGCTGTCTAATCCCAGCAATCCTGTTCAGTAAGGGTCGTCTAATCCCAGTAACTGTGTACTGTAATGGGCCGTCTAATTCCAGTCACCGTGTTCAGTAAGGGAAATCTCATCCCAGTAACCGTGTTGAGTAAGGGTCGTCTAATCCCCGTAACCGTGTATTGTAATGGGCCGTCTAATCCCAGCAATCGTATTCAGTAAGGGTCGTCAAATCCCAGTAACGGTGTTCAGTAAGGGTCATCTAATCCCAGTAACCGTGTACTGTAATGGGCCGTCTAATCCCAGTCACCGTGTTCAGTAAGGGAAATCTCATCCCAGTAACCGTGTTCAGTAAGGGTCGTCTAATCCCAGTAACCATGTACTGTAATGGGCCGACTAATCCCAGTAACCGTGTATTGTAATGGGCCGTCTAATCCCAGCAATCGTGTTCAGTAAGGGTCGTCAAATCCCAGTAACCGTGTACTGTAATGGGCCGTCTAATCCCAGCAATCGTGTACAGTAAGGGCCGTCTAATCCCAGTAACCGTGTACTGTAATGGGCCGTCTAATCCCAGTCACCGTGTTCAGTAAGGGAAATCTCATCCCAGTAACCGTGTTCGGTAAGGGTCGTCTAATCCCCGTAACCGTGTATTGTAATGGGCCATCTAATCCCAGCAATCGTATTCAGTAAGGGTCGTCAACTCCCAGTAACCGTGTACTGTATGAGCCGTCTAATCCCAGCAATCGTGTTCAGTAAGGGCCGTCTAATCCCAGTCACCGTGTTCAGTAAGGGAAATCTCATCCCAGTAACCGTGTTCAGTAAGGGTCGTCAAATCCCAGTAACCGTGTACTGTAATGGGCCGTCTAATCCCAGTAACCATGTTCAGTAAGGGCCGTCTAATCCCAGTAACCGTGTATTGTAATGGGCCGTCTAATCCCAGTAACCATGTTCAGTAAGGGCTGTCTAATCCCAGTAACCGTGTTCTGTAAGGACCGTCTAATCCCAGTAATCGTGTTCAGTAAGGGTCGTCTAATCCCAGTAACCATGTACTGTACTGGGCCGGCTAATCCCAGTAACCGAGGTTCAGTAAGGGTCGTCTAATCCCAGTAACCGTGTACTGTAATGGGCCGTCTAATCCCAGTAACCGTGTACTGTAATGGGCCGTCTACTCCCAGTAACCGTGTGCAGTAAGGGACGTCTAATCCCAGTAACCATGTTCAGTGAGGGCCGTCCAATCCCAGTAACCATGTTCAGTAAGGGTCGTCTAATCGCAGTAACCATGTACTGTAATGGACCGTCTAATCCCAGTAACCGTGTGCAGAAAGGGCCATCTAATCCCAGTCACCGTGTACTGTAAAGGGCCGTCTAATCCCAGCCATCGTGTTCAGTAAGGGTCGTCAAAATTCCAGTAACCGTGTTCAGTGAGGGACGTCCAATCCCAGTAACCGTGTTCAGTGAGGGCTGTCTAATCCCAGCAACCGTGTTCAGTAAGGGACGTCTAATCATAGTAACTATGTACTTTAATGGGCCATCTAATCCCAGTAAGTGTCCAGTCAGGGCAATCTGATCCCAGTAATCGTGTACTGTAATGGGCCGTCTAATCTCAGCGATCGTGTTCAGTAAGGGCCATCTAAACCCAGTAACCATGTTCAGTAAGGGTCATCTAATCCCAGTAACCGTGTACAGTAATGAGCCGTTTAATCCCAGTAACTGTGTTCAGTAAGGGCTGTCTAATCCCAGTAACCGTGTTCTGTAAGGACCGTCTAATCCCAATAACCGTGTTCAGTAGGGGCCGTCTAATCCCAGGAACTGTGTGCAGTAAGGGTCGTCTAATCCCAGTAACCGTGTACTGTAATGGGCCGTCTAATCCCAGTAACCGTGTACTGTAATGGGCCATCTACTCCCAGTAACCGTGTGCAGTAAGGGACGTCTAATCCCAGTAACCGTGTTCAGTGAGGGCCGTCCAATCCCAGTAACTATGTTCAGTAAGGGTCATCTAATCGCAGTAATCGTGTACTGTAATGGGCCGTCTAATCCCAGTAACCGTGTGCAGAAAGGGCCGTCAAATCCCAGTAACCTTGTACTGTAATGGGCTGTCTAATCTCAGCAATCGTGTTCAGTAAAGGTCGTCTAATCCCATTAACCGTGTACTGTAATGGGCTGTCTAATCGCAGTAACCATGTTCAGGAATGGGCCGTATAATCCCAGTAACCGTGTACTGTAAAGGGCCGTCTAATCCCAGCAATCGTGTTCAGTAAGGGCAGTTTAATCCCAGTAACCGTGTCATGTAATGGGCCGTCTAATCCCTGTAACCATGTTCAATAAGGGCCGTCTAATCCCGGTTACCGTGTTCAGTAAGGGCCGTCTAATCCCAGTACCCGTGTGCTGTAATTGGCCATTTACTCCCAGTAACCGTGTTCAGTAAGGGTCGTCTAATCCCAGTAACCGTGTACTGTAATAGGCCGTCTAATCCCAGTAATTGTGTTCAGTAAGGGTCGTCTAATCCCAGTAACCGTGTACTGTAATGGACCGTCTAATCCCAGCAATCGTGTTCAGTAAGGGTCGTCTAGTCCCGGTAACCGTGTACTGTAATGGGCCGTCTAATCCCAGTAACCGTGTTCAGTAAGGGTCGTCTAATCCCAGTAACCGTGTACTGTAATGGGCCGTCTAATCCCAGTAACAATGTGCAGTAAGGGACGTCTAATCCCAGTAACCGTGTTCAGTGAGGGCCATCTAATCCCAGTAACCGTGTTCAGTAAGGGTCGTCTAATCCCAGCAATCGTGTTCAGTAAGGGTCATCTAATCCCAGTAACCATGTACTGTAATGGGCCGTCTAATCCCATAACCATGTATTGTAATGGGCCGTCTAATCCCAGTAACCATGTTCAGTAAGGGTCATCTAATCCCAGTAACCGTGTACTGTAATGGGCTGTCTAATCCCCGTAACCGTGTTCAGTAAGGGTCATCTAATCCCAGTAACCCTGTACTGTAATGGGCCGTCTAATCCCAGTAACTGAGTTCAATAAGGGCCGTCTCATCCCAGCACCCGTGTTCTGTAAGGGACATCTAATCCCAGTAACCGTGTACAGTGCGGGCCGCCTAATGCCAGTAAATGTGTTCAGTGAGGGCCGTCTAATCCCAGCAATCGTGTTCAGTAAGGGTCGTCTAGTCCCAATAACCCTGTACTGTAATGAGCCGTCGAATCCCAGTAACCGTGTTCTGTGAGGGCTGTCTAATCCCAGTAATCATGTTCAGTAAGGGTCGTCTAATCCCAGTAACCGTGTACGGTAAGTCTAATCGCAGTAACTGTGTTAGTAACGGTCATCTAACCCCAGTAACTGTGGAGTGTAATGGGCCGTCTAATCCCAGTAACCGTGTTCAGTGAGGGCCGCCTAATCCCAGCAATCGTGCTCAGTAGGTGTCATCTAATCCCAGTAACCGTGTTCAGTGAGGGCCGTCTAATCCCAGTAACCGTGTACTGTAAAGGGCCGTCTAATCCCAGCAATCGTGTTCAGTAAGGGCAGTTTAATCCCAGTAACCGTGTCATGTAATGGGCCGTCTAATCCCTGTAACCATGTTCAATAAGGGCCGTCTAATCCCGGTTACCGTGTTCAGTAAGGGCCGTCTAATCCCAGTACCCGTGTGCTGTAATTGGCCATTTACTCCCAGTAACCGTGTTCAGTAAGGGTCGTCTAATCCCAGTAACCGTGTACTGTAATAGGCCGTCTAATCCCAGTAATTGTGTTCAGTAAGGGTCGTCTAATCCCAGTAACCGTGTACTGTAATGGACCGTCTAATCCCAGCAATCGTGTTCAGTAAGGGTCGTCTAGTCCCGGTAACCGTGTACTGTAATGGGCCGTCTAATCCCAGTAACCGTGTTCAGTAAGGGTCGTCTAATCCCAGTAACCGTGTACTGTAATGGGCCGTCTAATCCCAGTAACAATGTGCAGTAAGGGACGTCTAATCCCAGTAACCGTGTTCAGTGAGGGCCATCTAATCCCAGTAACCGTGTTCAGTAAGGGTCGTCTAATCCCAGCAATCGTGTTCAGTAAGGGTCATCTAATCCCAGTAACCATGTACTGTAATGGGCCGTCTAATCCCATAACCATGTATTGTAATGGGCCGTCTAATCCCAGTAACCATGTTCAGTAAGGGTCATCTAATCCCAGTAACCGTGTACTGTAATGGGCTGTCTAATCCCCGTAACCGTGTTCAGTAAGGGTCATCTAATCCCAGTAACCCTGTACTGTAATGGGCCGTCTAATCCCAGTAACTGAGTTCAATAAGGGCCGTCTCATCCCAGCACCCGTGTTCTGTAAGGGACATCTAATCCCAGTAACCGTGTACAGTGCGGGCCGCCTAATGCCAGTAAATGTGTTCAGTGAGGGCCGTCTAATCCCAGCAATCGTGTTCAGTAAGGGTCGTCTAGTCCCAATAACCCTGTACTGTAATGAGCCGTCGAATCCCAGTAACCGTGTTCTGTGAGGGCTGTCTAATCCCAGTAATCGTGTTCAGTAAGGGTCGTCTAATCCCAGTAACCGTGTACGGTAAGTCTAATCGCAGTAACTGTGTTAGTAACGGTCATCTAACCCCAGTAACTGTGGAGTGTAATGGGCCGTCTAATCCCAGTAACCGTGTTCAGTGAGGGCCGCCTAATCCCAGCAATCGTGCTCAGTAGGTGTCATCTAATCCCAGTAACCGTGTTCAGTGAGGGCCGTCTAATCCCAGTAACCGTGTACTGTAAAGGGCCGTCTAATCCCAGCAATCGTGTTCAGTAAGGGCAGTTTAATCCCAGTAACCGTGTCATGTAATGGGCCGTCTAATCCCTGTAACCATGTTCAATAAGGGCCGTCTAATCCCGGTTACCGTGTTCAGTAAGGGCCGTCTAATCCCAGTACCCGTGTGCTGTAATTGGCCATTTACTCCCAGTAACCGTGTTCAGTAAGGGTCGTCTAATCCCAGTAACCGTGTACTGTAATAGGCCGTCTAATCCCAGTAATTGTGTTCAGTAAGGGTCGTCTAATCCCAGTAACCGTGTACTGTAATGGACCGTCTAATCCCAGCAATCGTGTTCAGTAAGGGTCGTCTAGTCCCGGTAACCGTGTACTGTAATGGGCCGTCTAATCCCAGTAACCGTGTTCAGTAAGGGTCGTCTAATCCCAGTAACCGTGTACTGTAATGGGCCGTCTAATCCCAGTAACAATGTGCAGTAAGGGACGTCTAATCCCAGTAACCGTGTTCAGTGAGGGCCATCTAATCCCAGTAACCGTGTTCAGTAAGGGTCGTCTAATCCCAGCAATCGTGTTCAGTAAGGGTCATCTAATCCCAGTAACCATGTACTGTAATGGGCCGTCTAATCCCATAACCATGTATTGTAATGGGCCGTCTAATCCCAGTAACCATGTTCAGTAAGGGTCATCTAATCCCAGTAACCGTGTACTGTAATGGGCTGTCTAATCCCCGTAACCGTGTTCAGTAAGGGTCATCTAATCCCAGTAACCCTGTACTGTAATGGGCCGTCTAATCCCAGTAACTGAGTTCAATAAGGGCCGTCTCATCCCAGCACCCGTGTTCTGTAAGGGACATCTAATCCCAGTAACCGTGTACAGTGCGGGCCGCCTAATGCCAGTAAATGTGTTCAGTGAGGGCCGTCTAATCCCAGCAATCGTGTTCAGTAAGGGTCGTCTAGTCCCAATAACCCTGTACTGTAATGAGCCGTCGAATCCCAGTAACCGTGTTCTGTGAGGGCTGTCTAATCCCAGTAATCGTGTTCAGTAAGGGTCGTCTAATCCCAGTAACCGTGTACGGTAAGTCTAATCGCAGTAACTGTGTTAGTAACGGTCATCTAACCCCAGTAACTGTGGAGTGTAATGGGCCGTCTAATCCCAGTAACCGTGTTCAGTGAGGGCCGCCTAATCCCAGCAATCGTGCTCAGTAGGTGTCATCTAATCCCAGTAACCGTGTTCAGTGAGGGCCGTCTAATCCCAGTAACTGTGTACTGTAATGGGCCGTCCTATCCCAGTAACTGTACTGTAATGGGCCATCCTATTCCGGTAACTGTGTTCATTAAGGGCCGTCTAATCCCAGTAACCGTGTTCAGTAAGGGCCATCTAATCCCAGCCATCGTGTTCGGTAAGGGTCGTCTAATCCCAGTAACCATGTACTGTAATGGGCCGTCTAATCGCAGTAACTGTGTTCAGTAAGGGTCATCTAATCCCAGTAACCGTGTATTGTAATGGGCCATCTAATCCCAGTAACTGTGTTCAGTAACGGCCGTCTAATCCCGGTTACCTGTACTCTAATGGGCCGTCTAACCGTCTAATCCCAGTAACCATGATCTGTAATTGGCTGTCTAATCCCAGTAACTGTGTTCAGTAACATCCATCTAATCCCGGTTACCGCGTACTCTAATGGGACGCTAATCCCAGTAATCATGTTCAGTAAGGGTTGTGTAATCCCAGTAACCATGTTATGTAAAGGGCCGTCTAATCCCAGTAACTGTCTTCAGTAATGGCCGTCTAATCCCAGTAAACGTGTTCTGTAATGGGCTGTCTAAACTGAGTAACCGTGTTCTGTAAGGGCCGTCTAATCCCAGGTATTGTGTTCAGTAAAGGCTGTCTAATCCCAGTAATCGTGTTCAGTAAGGGCCCTCTAATCCCAGTAGCCGTGTACTGTAATGGGCTGTATAATCCCAGTAACCATGTTCAGTGAGGGTCGTCTAATCCCAGCAACCGTGTTCAGTAATGGTCGTCTAATCCCAGCAACCGTGTTCAGTAATGGCCGTCTAATCCAAGTAAACGTGTTCTGTAATGGGCTGTCTAAACCGAGTAACCGTGTTCTGTAAGGGCCGTCTAATCCCAGGTATCGTATTCAGTAAGGGCCGTCTAATCCCAGTAATCGTGTTCAGTAAGGGCCGTCTAATCCCAGTAACCGTGTATTGTAATGGGATGTCTAATCCCAGTAACCGTGTTCAGTAAGGGACGTCTAATCCCAGTAACCGTGTTCAGTAAGAGTCGTCTAATCCCAGTAACTGGGTACTGTAATGGGCCATCAAATCCCAGTAACCGTGTTCAGTGAGGGCCATCTAATCCCGGTTGCCGTGTACTCTAATGGGTCGTCTAACCGTCTAATCCCAGTAACCGTGTTCAGTGAGCGCCGTCAAATCCCAGTAATTGCATTCAGTAAGGGCCGTCTAATCCCAGCAATCGTGTCCAGTAGGTGTCATCTAATCGCAGTAACCGTGTTCAGTAAGGGCCGTCTAATCCCAGTAACTGTGTTCAGTGAGGGCCGTCTAATCCAAGTAACTGTGTTCAGTAAGGGTTGTCTAATCCCAGTAACCGTGTACTGTAATGGGCCGTCCTATCCCAGTAACCGTGTTCATTAAGGGCCGTCTAATCCCAGTAACCGTGTTCATTAAGGGCCGTCTAATCCCAGAAACCGTGTTCAATAAGGGCCGTTAAATCCCAGTAACTGTGTTCAGTAAAGGCCATCTAATCCCAGCCATCGTGTTCGGTAAGGGTCGTCTAATCCCAGTAACCATGTACTGTAATGGGCCGTCTAACCGCAGTAACTGTGTTCAGTAAGGGTCATCTAATCTCAGTAACCGTGTATTGTAATGGGCCATCTAAGCGCAGTAACTGTGTTCAGTAACGGCCGTCTAATCCCGGTTACCTGTACTCTAATGGGCCGTCTAACCGTCTAATCCCAGTAACCGTGATCTGTAATTGGCCGTCTAATCCCAGAAACTGTGTTCAGTAATGGCCGTCTAATCCCAGTAAACGTGTATTGTAATGGGCTGTCTAATCCCAGTTACCGTGTTCAGAAAGGGCTGTCTAATCCCAGTAATCCTGTTCAGAAAGGGCCGTCTAATCCCAGTAATCCTGTTCAGTAAGGGTTGTCTAATCCCAGTAACCATGTTCAGTAAATGCCGTCTAATCCCAGTAGCCATGTACTGTAATGGGCTGTCTAATCCCAGTAATCATGTTCAGTAAGGGCCATCTAATCCCAGTAACCGTGTATTGTAATGGGCTGTCTAATCCCAGTTACCGTGTTCAGAAAGGGCCATCTAATCCCAGTAACCATGTTCAGTGAGGGCCGTCTAATCCCAGCAACCGTGTTCAGTAAGGGATGTCTAATCCCAGTAATTGTGTTCAGTCAGGGCTTCTAATCCCAGTAACTGTGTTCAGTAAGGGATGTCTAATCCTAGTAATTGTGTTCAGTCAGGGCCGTCTAATCCTAGTAATTGTGTTCAGTCAGGGCCGTCTAATCCCAGTAATCGTGTTCAGTAAAGGCTGTCTAATCCCAGTAATCGTGTTCTGTAATCGGCCGTCTAATCCCAGCTACCGTGTTCTCTAATGGGCCGTCTAATCCCAGTAATCGTGTTCAGTAAGGGCCGTCTAATCCCGGTTACCGTACACTTTAATGGGGCGCCTAATCCCAGTAATCGTGTTCAGTAAGGGCTGTCTAATCCCGGTTACTGTGTTCAGTAAGAGACGTCTAATCCCGGTTACCGTGTTCAGTAAGGGCCATCTCATCCCAGTAACCATGTTCTGTAAGGGTCGTCTAATCCCAGCAACCGTGTTCAGTAAGGGACGTCTAATCCGTGTGGGTGGCACGGTGGCACAGTGGTTAGCACTGCTGCCTCACAGCGCCGGAGACCCGGGTTCAATTCCTGCCTCAGGCGACTGACTGTGTGGAGTTTGCACGTTCTCCCCGTGTCTGCGTGGGTTTCCTCCCACAGTCCAAAGATGTGCAGGTCAGGTGAATTGGCCATGCTAAATTGCCCGTAGTGTTAGGATAGGGGTTCATTAAGGGCCGTCTAATCCCAGTAGCTGTGTTCTGTAATGGGCCATCTAATCCCAATGATCGTGTTCAGTAAGGGCCGTCTAATCCCAGTAATCCTGTATTGTAATGGGCCGTCAAATCCCAGTAACCGTGTTCAGTAAGGGCCATCAAATCCCAGTAACTGTGTACTGTAATTGGCTGTCTAATCCCAGTAACTGTGTACTGTAGTGGGCCGTCTAACCCCAGTAACTGTGTTCCGTAAAGGCCGTCTAATCCCGGCTACCGTGTACTCTCATGGGATTTCTAATCCCAGTAATCATGTTCAGTAAGGGTCGTCTAATCCCAGTAACAGTGTTCAGTGAGTGCCGTCTAATCCCAGTAACCGTGTTCTGTAATGGGCCATCTAATCTGAGTAACCATGTTCACTAAGGGCCGTCTAATCCCAGTTATCGTGTGCAGTAAAGGCCGTCTAATCCCAGTAATCCTGTTCAGTAAGGGCCATCTAACCCAGTAACCATGTATTGTAATGGGCCGTCTAATCCCAGTAACTGTGTTCAGTAAGGGCCGTCTAATCCCAGTAACTGTGTACTGTAATTGGCTGTCTAATCCCAGTAACTGTGTACTGTAGTGGGCCGTCTAATCCCAGTAACCGTGCACTGTAATGGGCGTCTAATCCCAGTAACCGTGTATTGTAATGGGCCGTCTAATCCTAGAAACCGTGTTCAGTAAAGGCCGTCTAAAACCATTTACTGTGTACTGTAATTGGCTGTCTAATCCCAGTAACTGTGTTCAGTAAGAGCCATCTAATCCCAGTAATGGTGTTCAGTAAAGGATGTCTAATCCCAGTAACTGTGTACTGTAGTAGCTGTCTAATCCCAGTAATCGTGTTCAGTAAGGACCGTCTAACCCCAGTAACTGTGTTCTGTCAGGGCCATCCATTCCCAGTAACTGTGTACTGTAATGGGCCATCTAATCTCAGTAACTGTGTTCTGTAAGGGACGTCTAATCCCAGTAACCGTGTTCTGTAAGGTATGTCTAATCCCAGTAACTGTGTACTGTAATGGGCCGCCTAATCCCAGTAACTGTGTACTGTAATGGGCCGCCTAATCCCAGTAACTGTGTACTGTAACGGGCCGTCTAATCCCAGTAACCGTGTACTGTAATGGGCCAGAAACCTTTCGAGCCACTAGCTATGGCAGAACTCACCAAATACACAACAATTTTAAAATGTCCAAAGAGTTATGACAAATTGTCAAAATGTCCCTGCTCGGAAAGAATTTTAGAAGCTCGAATGGTTTTAGTTTTGCATTTTGCTAAAATGTCACGTCAAGTTTTTAAAATTTTCATCCCTACTTTAGCAATATTTCATATTCATACCCCCATTTCATCACTTGCTATCGATGTGGGTGATGTTGCCTGGGTGATGAGCTGAAGATAGTCCAAAATTCTGCAGGAATTTTATTTACCCAGGTGTGCCTCACCCCACTGTGTGACAGGGAAATTAGTGTGCATCAGCATCAGCCAGGTCAGGAACCTCCTCACCAGTTTGTAATATGGGATTCAATCGTCCAAATCTTTCACGAAGGATATGCAGAATTTACTTATTCTCTCAAATACAATTCAGATAATGAAAAATATATCGGGTTGAGTGGACTCGAATGACAACAAATGTTGCAGTAGATTTGATGTTTGCAAATATAATGCACCTATTTATGGAAAGAGGGAGACTGAAACCAGAAAACAATAGACCAGATCATCTAACATTTTGTCATTGGTAAAATGTCAGAATCCATTTCTAAGGCAATAGGAAAAGGATATTTAGAAATTAATAAGGCAAGCAAGCAGAATCAATCTCGTTTCATGGGAGCACAGCAGATTGAGTGTACGGATAAAACAACAGTGGTCAATGCAGTAGTCTGTCAAAAGCATCTCCTCGTGAGCATATTGTATGATACGTTCTTCAGAGAACACTTGTCAGCTGGGGATGGAGACTGGGGATGGAGGTTCCCTCGTACCATTGCATTCAGCTTTAGCTGTAAATGGTTACATAGGCTGTCCATGCCTATTTGTACTTAGGAGAGGATAGTGCCTGGAATAATCTTCCTCATGCCTGTGCAAATCTGTTTGTACTGGTCTTGAACATGATTATACTGATTATTATGATTATGCAGATCGGATTGAGACTAGCCCTTAATCCAAGTGTTTTGGGCTTTGCAATAGCATTTAGCTCTTTCAAATGAGAAGAAATGTCAAATAGCACAGGAAGCTGTGCATAACCCACTGTTCACATTCACATCAACATGCAGAAATGATGTTCATCCCATCCGTCATAAACATTGTGAACAACCACAATAAAAGTTTGTTGCACGTTTATGTAAATGTACCCTATCCTCCTTCAGCAAAGGAAGAATAAAAAGATAATGGATCATGGCAGTGACCGTGGCTGCTATTAATAGCTGAACCACCAAACTTTTTATAAAAGAGAAAGGAATGCCTTTTGTCCTTGACAGAACAAGAGTCCTTGAGGCCATTTGGGTGTCTTTATTTCTGTGGAAATTTTAATATCCAAAATACTGGGTGGGATAACCTTTGAACTTATCTACACTACAGGAGGCAATTTCTCTTTCATTGCTGAGCATAAAAATGGCAACACTAACTTGGGAATGTACTGGGAATGAAATTATAGAATTGTTTTATTATACTAAGTCTGTGCTGAAGATTATTTATAAAACATACATAAAGCAGGCACTGTTTGTTCTATCAAGCCACCATCCATCAATGCTGTTGGTGAGTGGTAAATCAAGTTGTGTCCATGTTAATGGACACAACTTATTTTTATATTTGACTGTAGCCAAAAGTTTTATTTGTGGCTGAGCTTTACTTCATAAAATATACTTAATACAGGTTACACAATTATCATTTTTCAATTACCCCCACCGACAAACACGACTTATACCATTCGCTGTAAAAATATAGGAGCCATTTGGTACAGGAAACTAACTCACAGAAACATCTAAACTGAGAACTGAAGTAATAACAAACCTTCCTTGGTGAATTAATACAGTCTGACCCTAAGTTTTATTCAAAGGTTCTTTCTACCTTGATTCTGACAGGGTTAACTATTTTCCAACGAACAGAGAATTGCTTCAGGTATCCTGATTGTTCAATGTTCCACAAGTCACTTCTGTCTGAAGTTTCTTCTTACAAATAAAAGACTGCAACTCTCAAACTTGATGTAACTATCTCAAGTTTAGTGTGTTTTTTTGGATAATTTGCTGTTGAAATTGATCTTGATCATTATCTATTCAAACGTCATCTACAGAAAAATATCATAAGCTTTAATTGTACTTAAGATTTAACTTCAAAATGGACAAGTTTACAGAACTGAAATCAATCTAATGAACACACTATTCTATGAAGAAACATTAAACCCTTTTTTAAAATAAATGTAGGAGGAAATAGGCAGCTGTGGTGGAATTGGTAAAACTCAAAATCAGAAGGCTATTACAGGCATTTGAGTGTCCAAAGCTGGGCTGACACTCCAGTATTAAATTCTGGATCAGTGGTGCTGGAAGAGCACAGCAATTCAGGCATCCGACGAGCAGCAAAATCGATGTTTCGGGCAAAAGCCCTTCATCAGGAAAGGGCTGAAACGTTGATTTTGCTGCTCGTCGGATGCTGCCTGAATTGCTGTGCTCTTCCAGCACCACTGATCCAGAATCTGGTTTCCAGCATCTGCAGTCATTGTTTTTACCACTCCAGTATTAAAGGAGTGCTTTACTATTGGAGGTTATTGTTTAGGTCAGAGATCCTTTGACATGCTGTTGAAGAGAAGGAGAGTTCCTCAATGAACTTCATTTCTAAAAAGATTTAATCTGGTTATTATTGCTGAGAGCTTGCTGTGTGTAAATTACATGTATTGCGGTAATAACTTCATATTTGATAGGAAATTTCTGAAGGGTGCCCTGAGATAGTGAAAAGAGCAATATAAATGGCATGATGCACATGGTGTCTTTTAATCTTGCCTTTCTTCTTAGAAGCAACATTTCCAAGATTGAGAATATTCAAAATTTCCCTCTCACTCGTGATGGGTCTTTCCCCATCACAGCTGATTGAATCAAATATTTGTACTGTCTTCACTGTATCACTGAGAAGAGTTGGGAGTGTGTTTCAGGAATGTGTATTGGTTAAATCAGTGGAGGAAGTGTAAGTGGCCAGCCCAAACTGATGAGCTGATATTGAACACAAGATTCGCCACAACCTCTAACTGTGCCATGAGCAGCCAACAACAACTTACCAGTAATGTGCGGTTATATACATCTACTATCTTAAATTATAGAATCGTAGAATTACCATGTTGAGTGGTATCTCGATGAACATCCAAGGGGGAGACCTAAAGCTATGAACAAACAATTACAGAAAAATGGTGGTCTCAATTTTTATCCTGAAAGCAGAAATTAGGAGTTGGAGATTTCCTGAGGTTTCAGTCTCCTCTTCTCTAATTGGTAGTGCCCACGGATAACTTGCCATGAAAATGGATCAGGGATAGGTTAGTGTTGGAGCTGGAGGTTGGTTGGAACATCCAGATTTTAAAGGTCTGTCTCAATCTGTGAAGACCTTAGAGTCATAGAGCTGTACAGCATGGAAACAGACTTTTGGTCTAACTTGTCCATGCTGACCAAATATTCTAAATAAATCTAGTCCCATTTGGCCCATATCCCCTTAAACCCTTCCCATTCATATACCTATCCAGCTGCCTTTTAAATGTAATTGTACCAGCCTCCATCACCTCTGACAGCTCATTCCATATGCACACCACCCTCTGCATGAAGAAAATGCCCCTTAGATCCCTTTTAAATCTTTCCCCTCTCATATGAAACCTATGCCTTCTAGTTTTGGACTCAATCCCACCTCGGGAGGGAAAAGATTTTCTCTATTTATCCTATCCATGCCCCTCATGATTTTATAAACCTCTGTAAGGTCACCCCTCAGCCTCCGAGACTTCAGGGAAAATAGCTTCAGCCTATTCAACCTGTCCCTATAGCTCAAATCCTCCAACCCTGGCAATATCCTTGTATATCTTTTCTGAACTCTTTCAAGTTTCACAACATCCTTCCGATAGCAGGGAGACCAGAATTAAACACAGTATTCCAAAAGTGGCCTAACCAATGTCCTGTACAGCCACAATGACCTTTCAACTTCTATACTGAACATACTGACCAATAAAGGCAAGTGTACCAAATACCGCCTTCATGATCCTGTCTACCTATATCTCCATTTTCAAGGAACTATGAACCTGCACTCCAAGGTCTCTTTATTCACCAACACTCCCCAGGACCTTACCATTAAAGTCTATACACCCTACACTGATTTGCCTATCCAAAATGCAGCACATCACATTTATCTAAATAAAACTCCCAACAGCCCATTGGCCCATACGATCAAGATCCCATTGTACTCTGAGGTAACCTCCTTACTGTCCACTACACCTCTAATTTTGGTATCACCTGCAAACTTGCTAACCATTCCTCTATTGTTCACATCCAAATCATTTTATTCAAACAATGAAAAGCAGTGTCTCCAGCACTGACCCTTGTGGCACACTGCTGGTCACAGGTCTCCAGTCTGAAAAGCAACCCTCCACCACCACTCTCTGTCTTCTACCTTGGAGCTAGTTCTGTATCCAAGTGGCTAGATCGCCCTGTATTCCATATGATCTAACCTTGCTAACCAGTGTACAATGTGGAACCTTATCAAACACCTTATTGATATCCATATAGATCACATCCACTGCATTGTCCTCATCAATCCTCTTCATTACTTTTTCGAAAAACTCAATTAATTTAGTGAGACATCATTTCCTACATACAAAGCCGTGCTGACTATCCATAATCAGTCCTCCAAATCATAATCAGTCCTTGCCTTTCCAAATACATGTAAATCCTGTCCCTCAGAATTCCCTCCAACAACTTGCTCCACACCAATGTCAGGCTTGACCAATTTTAAAGATAAATTGTGTCCCTTAACCCTCTTCCCCTGAAATTCACTCAGAGTGACTCAACCCAGTCACTCTGTATCCATTATAACTGAAGTCATAAGCCTTATAATAAAGCTGGGAAGTTTTGGAAGTTTGTAAATCTATCACCCTAAATTGCTCACTGAAGTGCTTTTGAAACCGGACACTTGAACTGGGCAGCTTGTTTTTTTAGCAGGCTTTCACCTAACTGATTCCAGACACAAACAACTCTCCAAGCTACACTATACTAAAACAAAATTGTCATAAAACTCAGGTGGCCTCTGAGAATTGAGACCATACAATTATCTGAAGTTGACTAGTTTCCAAGAAACCACCTTTATTTAAAAAAAGGTTTCAATGTCCCAAAGGGTTTTAAGTGATTTTGTTATTTTTAAACCTTATCGAGATCATAGAACTCTACAGTGTGGAAGCAAGCCATTCGGCCTATCGAGTCCACTCTGACCCTCTGAAGATCATCCCACCCAGACCCACTCCCTACTCCATCACTGTAACCTTGCATTTCCCACAGCTAACCCACCTAACCTGCACATCTTTGAACTGTCCACATATAACACGTGATATATCCATTTCTTTCCACAATTCTTAAATACACAAGTTTTCAAATATTAAAAATGATTGGCTTCATATCAACAGTGTTCCCTTTGGTAACGTTCAGCAAGGGAAATGTAATCGAAAGTGGAAAATGGAGATGAGGTTCACCTTGTTTCAACTGAATAGTAGAGCAGGCCTATGTTGGTGTTGTTCCTAAATCACAGCATTTTCCTGTCCCTAAAATATCTTGTTTACACTTTTTCCAAGATTTATAACCAGCAGATTATACTAACACAATGTAAAAATGTCAACCACTTTTAGTAACAAACTTTATATTCAGCTGAAATTTTGTCAATTTTTGTGTATGTGTAATTTAATTTAAAGAAAGCATCAAATGCTAAGGAAGAATGAAATTTGTTGGAAAAGCTCAGCAGGTCTGGCAGCATCTGTGGAGAGAAATCAGTTAATGTTTCGTTAACTAAGAATTCTGAGGAAAGGTCACTGGACCCAAAACGTTAATTCTGATTTCTCTCCACAGATGCTGCTGGACCTGCTGAGCTTTTCTAGCAATTTCTGTTTTTGTTTCTGATTTCCAGCATTGGCAGTTTTCATAGTTTTTATCGGATGCTAAAGCTTGTTTAAAATATTTATGATCTATGCAAGTTCCTGTAATGTTTGTGTTCTAGAATTTTGGGGGCTGAATATTACACTTGTGAACATGGAGGCAAAATAACTGCCAAGTCCAAAAACTTTATTTTCCAATCTGGGGTATCAAAGATTTCAGCTGCCTGTAATATAAGCCATCAAATCTTGAGACACTATTAATAATCCTTCAATTTTATTTGGAATGAAAAGTCAAGTCCATTTCCCCATATATAGCCAAGATATTGTAAAAGATTGTTAAGTTGATTGCAATGCCTCAAAATAAAACACATGAACATCTCTTACATTAAGACTATGCAGCTCAGATCACGTGCAGACAGTACCCCATTTCTAGACGGTGTTTGAATACCTTGCTCATAATACATATGCTTTGGAATGTGATTTTTAATGTTAGGAATTAAGGTTTAGCAATAGGAAAATGGGGACATCTGGTTGAGAAACTGGTAAAACAATTTTGACAGAAATGCACCACAAAAAAGCCTGATATTCATTACAGATCGTTCTGCTTTAATGTGAGTTTAGTCACGGCGAATTGGCTATAACGCAATTGATGAATTGTAGATTTTGTTTGGATAAAGCGAACTTTCTACTGAATGGGTATAGTGATTTTCTATTAGTGATCTTCTATAGTGCGAGGTTGCAGAGAAACACTGCATTATAGCAGAATAATCTGTACAATTAAAAGCTAACCAATGTTCATCATCATCAAGGTCAGTGTTTGAAGTGTAAACACTGAACAATAGATGATCCATTTCTGAATCTTTTGGTAGTGTCAGGGTATCTATCATTACATTCATAGAAGGAGCTAAAATATGGTGAAAGACAGTAAAACAGATTGTGACTCGTGAATAATTATTGCCAATCAAAGAGTAAAGTTGAAGATAAAATAATTGGTTTGCATTCTTTTTGAAGTCATCCTATAGCATATGCTGTTATGGAGATGGTCTGTGGGGATAATGAGACGGTTCCCTTGTTTAATTTATTTGTGTCAATATTTGTTTTCAGAAACAAGTAGATAGCAGTCAGTCAGCTGGAACAGGCAGGGGAAATAAATTACTGCAGAACTGAACAATGTCATGTATGAATTTAATTTTTGATGCATTGTCAGGCACGTAGGCTGTAACCTGACTGAATCAAACAACATGTTTTTCTGACTGTTCTGTAATATACAGAAGACAATTCATAAATTCAACAGCCTGTGCTCGCAAAACTGAACACAAAATGTCTGATGTTAGTAGTGATCAGGCAATGTTATTGAACAATTGTGAGTATGCTAATAGATACACAAATAATCGATTTAAGATAATTAATCGAGATTGTAATATGGCTTATTTACACTTGCTAGAAGCAATATACATCCATACATGTAGAACCATTCTCACCAAAGAAATTACATTCTCAAGTCTTGGATCTTTTTTAAATTTCCCAGAAGCGTGGGGAGCCTATTGCTTTCTCACTTTGACCAATCAACATTGACAACAAATCACAATTGATACAGTTGAAATTAGGTGATTATTTGAAATTTGGCATTCTTGCATTTGTCCTGATGAATTCAAGATGAAATACTTTGGCAACATATCTCTCTTTTCAGTAGTATTTGAGTTCATTACCAGTAAGCAATGATTGCTCTGTTTAATTGTTCTTTACATTGAGCCAGGCTTACACTTAAGCTGCTGGCATGCTTTTTGTCAGTAAGTGTACACGACAATGGAGTTTTTTTATTAATTCATTTTTATGGGATGTGGGCATCACTGGCTGGCCAGCATTTATTGCCCATCCTTAGTTGCCCTTGAGAAGGTGATGGTGAGCTGCCGCCTTCAACCGCTGCAGTCCACCTGCTTAAGGTTGACCCATAATGCCATTAGGGAGGAAATTCCAGGATTTGGACCCAGCGACTGTAAAGAAATGGTGGTATATTTCCAAGTCAGGATGGTGAGGGGCTTGGAGGGTAACTTGAAGGTGGTGGTGTTCCCATGTATCTGCTGCCCTTGTCCTTCTAAATGGAAGTGGTTGTGGATTTGGAAGATGCTGTCTGAGGATCTGTGGTGAATTTCTGAAGTGCATCTCCGCAGCCTTGACACTGCTGCTGCTGAGCGTCAATGGGTGGAGGGAGTGGATATTGTAGATGTAGTGCCAATCATGTGGGCTGCTTTGTCCTGGATGTGTCAAACACCTTGTGTTGTTGGGGAGTGGGTAGTATTCCATCACATTCCTGACTTGTGCCTTGTAGATGGTGGTTTGGCTTTAGGAGTAAGGAGGTGTGTTACTCATTGTAGTATACTTAGCTTCTACTGCATTTGTGGTGAGTCTATTGATTTTTCTGATGAATAAGAACTCCCAGGATGTTGATAGTGGGGGATTCAGGGATAATAACACCATTGAATGTCAAAGGGAGCTGACTAGATTGTCTCTTATTTGTAATGGTCATAGCCTGGCATTTGTGTGGTACAAATGGGCAGCACGGTGGCACAGAGGTTAGCACTGCTGCCTCACAGTGGCAGAGACCCGGGTTCAATTCCTGCCTCAGGCAACTGTCTGTGTGGAGTTTGCAAGTTCTCCTCGTGTCTGCGTTGGTTTCCTCCGGGTGCTCCGGTTTCCACCTACAGTCCAAAAATGTGCAGTTTAGGTGAATTGGCCACGCTAGTGTTAGGTGTAGGGGAATGGGTCTGGGTGGGTTGCTCTTTGGAGGGTCGAAGGGCCTGTTTCCACACTGTAAGTAATCTAATCTAATCGAAAAAAAAATGTTACCTGTCAGCCCAGGTAAGCATATCATAGATTTATCATCAGTTTTATAACTACTTCTCTCCTTTAATATCAATCTGCATCTCTGGAAGTCTTTAAGGCCTAGGAACCCTCCAACCACAAGGGAGAGAAATATCAGAGAAATGAAAAGAAAGCAAGTATGGAGGTCAGTTAGCACATGCTAAGGTCATATTATTGACTGAATGATATGAAATACCAGATAATTGATTTCTCCAGTTTCCTCATTTCCCCTCCCCTCACCTTATCTCAGTCCCAACCTCGGACTCAGCACCACCTTCTTGACCTGCAATCATCTTCCCGACCTCTCCGCCCCCACCCCCTCTCCGGCCTATCACCCTCACCTTAACCTCCTTCCACCTATCGTATTCCCAACGCCCCTCCCCCAAATCCCTCTTCCCTACCTTTTATCTTAGCCTGCCTGGCACACCCTCCTCATTCCTGAAGAAGGGCTTACGCCCGAAATGTCGATTCTCCTGCTCCTTGGATGCTGCCTGACCTGCTGCGCTTTTCCAGCGACGCATTTTTCATCTCTGGAAATCTTGTCAATGTAATTTTTTGATCGACCATCCATTGGAACTTTGGCCGTGCCCCTCTGTAGTTCTGCCTTAACAGTAAAAGCAGCATCAAAGATTACAAATAAATTTTACTCAATTGGGTCAATAGCTGAGGAATGGCAAATAGAATTTAATTTGGCTAAATACATTTTGACAATACAAACAAGGGAGGACATAAACAATTAATGGTAGGGCACTGGGTAATGTTGTGGAACATAGATACCAAAGGATTCGGGTACATAATTCTTTTAAAATTTCCATCACAGGTAAGTCGGGTGGTGTTTGGCACGCTTGCCTTCATTGCTCAGACCTTTGAGTACAGGCGTTATGATGTCATGTTGAAGTTGCACAGGATGGTGGTGAGGCCTGTTGTGGAGTACTGTGTGCAGTTCTGGTTGCCCTGTCATAGGAAGGATATTATTAAACTGGAGAATGTTGCAGGAAATGGAGTGTTTGAGTTATAAAAATAGGCTGAATAGCCTGGTTCTGTTTCACTGGAGTGTAGGAGATTGAGGGGGTGACTTTAATAGAGGTTTATAAAATCATGAGGGGCATAGATAAGCAAAGGTCTTTTCCCTATGATGGGGAAGTTCAGGACTATTTTTTTTTAAGGTGAGAGGAGAAAGTCTTAAGGGGCAACTTTTTTCCACAGTGGTTACTGTGTGGAATGAACTGCTACAGGAAGTGATGGATGCAGATACAGTGACAACATTTAAAAGATATTTGGATAAGCGCATGACTAGGAATGATTTGGAGGGAATATGGGCCAAATACAAGAAGATGGGACTAGTTTAGTTTGGGAACATGGCTGGTGTTGAATAGCTGGGTCAAAGGGACTGTTTCCATGCTGTACGACTCTATGACTCTCTGACTGGCAAACTTGACATCTGCCTTTCTTGGTATTTCTTATATACAACCAAGTTTCCTTTTGTGTAGAACATGAAGTCTTATGGTATTATTCTGTCAGTTAATCATGGAATGTTCAGATTTCTTTGTAGATGTTAACATTCCCAAACAGGATTGGAACAACAGAAAGAAATATGTCACAGTAATTCAGCTGGAAAATAGTGATGAGGTGCAAAGTGTAGAATCCATATTTGTTTCAATGCCTTTGAAAAGCACAAGTGTCTTTGGCAAATACAAAATCATGCTTTTGTAAAAGATTAAATAAAAGTTACTTTACATTTGACTTCATGTGAAACAAAAACATTTCTCTCTGATGATGATATAGTTGTGAAGGTGCTTTGACTCAGAACTAGTTGAATTTTTCTTTCCATATTTTGGGTGTGGACTGTTTGCAATTGAACTGCGAACAGGAGAGGATGAGCATTTTTGCTATCACAACAAGTACTAAGACAAACCTCGGTACTTGCAGCACAGTGTTATTAATTTGGCACATTATACTAGATTGAAGATTTCAAGAATCCTATGTCAGAGAAATGAAAAGAAAGCAAGTATGGAGGTCAGTTAGCACACGCTAAGGTCATATTATTGACTGAATGGTATGAAATATCAGATAATTGATTGCTCCATTGGTATGCCCAATACTGTTATAGCTCTCAATATGGGCAATGTGAACAAATACAGCTAGAATACAAACCTGCTGCCGTGTAATTAGTAATGATAGGAAGTCACAACTATTTATACCTTTGAAACAGTTCATAAATTATCCGAAGGCATTTCACAGGATTGCTACAAACAATATATGACAGTAACGTTTGGTCAAAGAGGTGAATATTAGGGACTGTTTTAAAGGAGGAAAGAGTCTAGGGAAGGAATTCCAGAGTTTATGACATTAATGGCTGAAGACACTGCCACCACTGCTGGAGCAATTAGAGTCATAGAGATGTACAGCATGGAAACACACCCGTCCATGCCGACCAGATATCCAAACCCAATCTAGTCCCACCTGCCAGCACCTGCCCCATATCCCTCCAAACCCTTCCTATTCATATACCCATCCAAATGCCTCTTAAATGTTGCAATTGTACCAGCCTCCACCACTTCCTCTGGTAGCTCATTCCATACACCTACCACCCTCTGTGTGAAAAAATTGCCCCTTACGTCTCTTTTATATCTTTCCCCTCTCACCCTAAAACTATGCCCTCTAGTTCTGGACTCCCCCGCCCCAGGGAAAATACTTTGTCTATTTACCCTATCCATGCCCCTCATGATTTTGTAAACCTCTATAAGGTCACCCCTCAGCC
Source organism: Chiloscyllium plagiosum (assembly GCF_037043375.1). Lineage (NCBI taxonomy): Eukaryota > Metazoa > Chordata > Chondrichthyes > Orectolobiformes > Hemiscylliidae > Chiloscyllium > Chiloscyllium plagiosum. The sequence continues at coordinate 26,013,116 of NW_028270159.1, read as the reverse complement.
TCCGACGCTCCAGGGAAAACAGCCCCAGCCTGTTCAGCCTCTCCCTGTAGCTCAGATCCTCCAACCCTGGCAAAATCCTTGTAAATTTTTTCTGAACCCTTTCAAGTTTCACAACATCTTTCCGATAGGAAGGAGACCAGAATTGCACGCAATATTCCAACAGTGGCCTAACCAATGTCCTGTACAGCTGCAACATGACCTCCCAACTCCTGTACTCAATACTCTGACCAATAAAGGAAAGCAAACCAAACACCTTCTTCACTATCCTATCTATCTGCGACTCCACTTTCAAGGAGCTATGAACATGCACTCCACGGTCTCTTTGTTCAGCAACACTCCCTAGGACCTTACCATTAAGTGTATAAGTCCTGCTAAGGTTTGCTTTCTCAAAATGCAGCACCTCACATTTATCTGAATTAAACTCCATCTGCCACTTCTCAGACCATTTGCCCATCTGGTCCAGATCCTGTTGTAATCTGAGGTAACCCTCTTCGCTGTCCACTACACCTCCAATTTTGGTGTCATCTGCAAACTTACTAACTGTACCTATTATGCTCGCATCCAAATCATTTATGTAAATGATAAAAAGTAGAGGGCCCAGCACCAATCCTTGTGGCACTCCACTGGTCACAGGCCTCCAGTCTGAAAAACAACCCTCCACCACTACCCTCTGTCTTCTACCTTTGAGCCAGTTCTGTATCCAAATGGCTAGTTCTCCCTGTATTCTATGAGATCTAACCTTGCTAATCAGTCTCCCATGGGGAACCTTGTCGAACACCTTACTGAAGTCCATATAGATCACATCTACTGCTCTGCCCACATCAATCTTCTTTGTTACTTCTTCAAAAAACTCAATCAAGTTTGTGAGACATGATTTCCCACGCACAAAGCCACGTTGACTATCCCGAATCAATCCTTGCCTTTCCAAATACATGTACATCCTGTCCCTCAGGCTTCCCTCCAACAACTTGCTCACTACCGAGGTAAGGCTCACCGGTCTATAGATCCCTAGCTTGTCTTTACCGCCCTTCTTAAACAGTGGCACCACGTTTTCCAACCTCCAGTCTTCCGGCACCTCACCTGTGACTATCGATGATACAAATATCTCAGCAAGAGGCCCAGCAATCACTTCTCTAGCTTCCCACAGAGTTCTCGGGTACACCTGATCAGGTCCTGGGGATTTATCCACTTTTAACCCTTTCAAGACATCCAGCACTTCCTCCTCTGTAATCTGGACATTTTGCAAGATGTCACTATCTATTTCCCTACAGTCTATATCTTCCATATCCTTTTCCACAGTAAATACTGATGCAAAATATTCATTTAGTATCTCCCCCATTTTCTGTGGCTCCACACAAAGGCCGCCTTGCTGATCTTTGAGGGGCCCTATTCTCTCCCTAGTTACCCTTTTGTCCTTAATATATTTGTAAAAACCCTTTGGATTCTCCTTAATTCTATTTGCCAAAGCTATTTCATGTCCCTGTTTTGCCCTCCTGATTTCCCTCTTAAGTATACTCCTACTTTCTTTATACTCTTCTAAGGATTCACTCGATCTATCCTGTCTATACCTGACATATGCTTCCTTCTTTTTCTTAACCAAACCCTCAATTTCTTTAGTCATCCAGCATTCCCCATACCTACCAGCCTTCCCTTTCACCCTGACAGGAATATACTTTCTCTGGATTCTTGTTATCTCATTTCTGAAGGCTTCCCATTTTCCAGCCGTCCCTTGACCTGCGAACATCTGCCTCCAATCAACTTTCAAAAGTTCTTGCCTAATACCATCAAAATTGGCCTTTCTCCAATTTAGAACTTCAACTTTCAGATCTGGTCTATCCTTTTCCATCACTATTTTAAAACGAATAGAATTATGGTCGCTGGCCCTAAAGTTCTCCCCCACTGACACCTCAGTCACCTACCCTGCCTTATTTCCCAAGAGTAGGTCAAGTTTTGCACCTTCTCTTGTAGGTACATGCACATACTGAATCAGAAAATTGTCTTGTACACACTTAAGAAATTCCTCTCCATCTAAACCTTTAACACTATGGTAGTCCCAGTTGATGTTTGGAAAGTTAAAATCCCCTACCATAACTACCCTATTATTCTTACAGATAGCTGAGATCTCCTTACAAGTTTGTTTCTCAATTTCCCTCTGACTATTGGGGGGTCTACAATACAATCCCAATAATGTGATCATCCCTTTCTTATTTCTCAGTTCCACCCAAGTAACTTCCCTGGATGTATTTCCGGGAATATCCTCCCTCAGCACAGCTGTAATGCTATCCCTTATCAAAAATGCCACTCCCCCTCCTCTCTTGCCTCCCTTTCTATCCTTCCTCTAGCATTTGTATCCTGGAACATTAAGCTGCCAGTCCTGCCCATCCCTGAGCCATGTTTCCGTAATTGCTATGATATCCCAGTCCCATCTTCCTAACCGTGCCCTGAGTTCATCTGCCTTCCATGTTAGGCCCCTTGCATTGAAATAAATGCAGTTTAATTTATTATTCCTACCTTGTCCCTGCCTGCCCTGACTGTTTCACTCACTTCTGTTCTCAGCTGTACCCGTCTCAGACCGACCTCTTTCCTCACTATCTCCCTGGATCCCACCCCCCCACCTTATTATTTTAAATCCTCCGAAGCAGTTCTAGCAAATTTCCCTGCCAGTATATCAGTTCCCTTCTAATTTAGGTGCAATCCGTCCTTCTTGTCCAGGTCACTTCTACCCCAAAAGAAAATGATCCAAAAATGTGAATCCTTCTCCCATACACCAGCTCCTCAGCCATGCATTCATCTGCTCTATCCTCCTATACCTGCCCTCACTAGCTCATAGCACTGGGAGTAATCCAGATATTACTACCGTTGAGGGCCTCCTTTTTAAATTTCTGCCTAACTCTCTGTAATCTCCCTTCAGAATCTCAACCTTTTCCCTTCCAATGTCGTTGGTTCCAATGTGGACAATGACCTCCTGCTGGACCCTCTCCCCTGTGAGAACATTCTGCACCCTCTCTGAGACATCCTTGATCCTGGCACCAGGGAAACAACACACTGCTGTTTTCTCTGCTGGCCACAGAAACGTATGTCTGTACCTCTGACTACAGAATCCCCTACCACAATTGATCTCTTGGAAGCCAACATACCCCTCGTTGCATTAGAGCCAGTCTCAATACCAGAAACTTGGCTGTTTATGCTACATTCCCCTGAGAATCCATCACCCCCTACATTTTCCAAGACAGCATACCTGTTTGAAATGGGTATATCCACAAAAGACTCCTGCTCTAGCTGCCTACCTCTCTTACCCTTCCTGGAGTTAACCCATCTATGTGACTGTATCTGAGACTTTTCCCCCCTTCCTATAACTGCCAACCATCACATACTGTTGCTGTTGCAAATTCCTCATTGTTTCTATTTGTCTCTCCAATCGATCCACTCGATCTGATAAGATTCGCATCCAACAGCATTTATGGCAGATATAATCCGCAGTAACCCTTAAACTCTCCTTAAACTCCCACATCTGACAAGAAGTACATATCACTGCAAAGGCCATTTTTGCTCCTTCACAATCTACAGACCCAGAAAATAACACCGTCTTATTCCTCTACAAACACTGCCCCAGGTTAAATTAATAGCTATGGCTTATATTTTAAGTTTAATCAAGAGACTTATCTCCAAAAAATATAATCAAGAAAGAATCCACTCTACTCACTACTGCAGCCTTTCTCTTGGAACAGACTTAAAACAACAATTAAGTTATCTGATTAATTAAAACAGAGTGCTTCAGAAGACAGAATCATTACAATTGTGAGACTAGGGGCATTACTGGAACAGTAAGGAGTGATTCATGGTGGGATTTAAAATAAGGGAATTTGCAAATCCAAGAAGCTGCTTGACTAGAAACAGATGAAATGTTTATATATAGCTGATCCAGTTAAATTTCCAGGTGATGGTGAGCCCTCAGTTTGTTGATGGTAGGGGGAATTCAGTGATGGTGATGCTTATTGAAGGTCAAGGGGCAATTATTAGATTTTTTTTCTTGTCTGAGATGGTCATTTCCTGATACTTTTGTGGTGTGAATATTACTTTCAACTTATCAGCCCAAGCCTGAATATTGTATAGCTCTTACTGCATATATACGTAAATTGTTCCGTATCTAAGGCACTGTGTTGTGAATGGTACTGAACATTAAGTCAGAAATGGGAATGTCCCACAATGTTGGAGAGAAGGTTTTTGGTGAGACAGCTGAACATGCCTGGGCCGAGGACACTGCCCTGAGGACGTCATGTACTGATATCCTGGCACTGTTATGAACTAATGCCAAAAACCATCAGAACACATCAGTGCAATTTACAGTCTTGAAGGATTTGCATTTATATTCAGCCAGAACAGCCAAGAGGATGATCCTCTTCCTGAGGTCCCAACATCACAGTACCCATCTTCGGCCAATTCAATTCACTCCATTTAATGTCAAGGAACAGCTGAAGGCACTGAAATGCAGCAAAGACTGGCAATAGTATGAAAAGTCATGGTCCAATCCTCACCTTAAAGTCAGAAACTTCCCTTGTTTAGATTCCTATAACATCTTGGCATTGCCTGGAAGACAAAAGTTGCACAGAACAAGTATTAAAATTGCAAAACTCTGGGAAACACAACATAATGTTGCTGATTTCTTCGATGACATTAACTAATGTTAATTAAACTTTATCTTTCGACAACGTTATATCAGCAGTAATGGTTTCAGATTATCAAAATTCAAGAAACAAAATGGAGTTGGGGGAGGAAAGATTCTGTTAGTGGAACAGTGACGATTATTTTACAAAAATGCTTTGCAAAGAAGGGAAATATAACGACAGATTGAAGGATGCAGCTACAGAATTTGCTAAGAAAGTATATTTTGTACTGACCTCCTGATCATTTGAAATGGACTCATTCTACCATACATCAGTATACAACACTGAAAAGTTAAAGTTGTTCAATACACATCAAGGGGTGGTGGTTAGATAGACTCTTACTGGAGATGCTTATTGCCTGGCATTTGTGTATTTGAGTAAATGAGATGTACAGCATGGAAACAGACCCTTCAGTCCAATTTGTCCATGCCAACCAGATATTTTACATTAATCTAATCCCATTTGGCCTATATCCCTCTAAATCATTCCTATTCATGTATCCATCCAGATGCCTTTTTAAATGCTGTAAGTGTACCAACCTCCACCACCATCTCGGGCAGCTCATTCCATGTATACATCACCGTCTGCATGAAAACATTGTACCTTAGGTCCCTTTTAAATCTTTCCCCTCTCACCTTAAACCTGTGCCTTCTAGTTTTGGACTCTCCTACCCTGGGGAAAAGACCTTGATTATTCACCCTATCCATGCCCCTAATGATTTTATAAACTTCTATAAGATCTTCCCTCAGCCTCCGACACTCCCAGAGAAAACAGTCCCAGCCTATTCAACCTCTCCCAATGGCTCAAACCCTCCAACCCTGGCAGCATTCTGATAAATCTTTTCTGAACCCTTTCAAGTTTCACAACATCCCTCCTATAGCAGGGAGACCAGAATTGAATGGAGTATTCCAAAAGTGGCCTAACCATTGTTCTATACAGCTGCAACATGACCTCCCAACTCCTATACTCAATGCACTGACCAATAAAGGCAAACATACCAAACGCCACCTTCACTACCGTTTACATGTATCTCCACTACACCCAAGGTCTTTGTTCAGCAACACTCCCCAGGATCTTATCATTAAGCATATAAAGTCCTGCCCAAATTTGCCTTTCTAAAATGCAGCACCTCACATTTATCTAAATTAAACGCCATCTGCCACTCCCCGGACTAGCTGATCAAGATTCCGTTGTACTCTAAGATAACCTTCTCTGCTATCCATTTCACCACCAATTTTGGGGTGTCATCTGCAAACTTATTAAACATACCTCCTGATATTCACATCCAAATCATTTATATAAATGACAAAAAGTGATACACCCGCTGGTCACAGGCCTCTGATGCAAAAACCAACCCTCCACTGCCACCCTCTGTCTCCTATCTTTGAGCCTATTTTGTATCTAAATAGCTAGGTCTCCCTATATTCTAAGTGATATAACTGTCTACCATGGGGAATCTTGTTGAATGTCTTACTGAAGTCCATATAGAAAACGTCCACCACTCTGCCCTCATCAATCTTCATCACTTTTTTGAAAAACTCAATCAAGTTAGTGAAACATGATTTCCCATGCAGGAGAAAGAAAGGACTGCAGATGCATTCCTGATGAAGAGCTTATGTTCGAAATGTCAACTCTTCTGCTCCTCAGATGCTGTCTGACTGACTGTGCTTTTCCAGCACCACCCTTTTTGACTATGATTTCCCACACACAAAGCCATGTTGATGATCCCTAATCAGTCCTTTCCTTTCCAAATATGTGTAAATCCTGTTCCTTGTGTGGCACAAATGCTACTTGACACTTGTCAGCCCAAACCTGGACATTGTCCAAATTTTGGTGCGTTTGAACATGAGTAGCTTTGGTGTCTAAGGAGTAATAAATGATGTCGAACACTGTGCAGACATCAGCAAATGTCCCCATTTCTGTCCTTAAGATAGAGGGATGGTCATTGATGAAACAGCTGACAATGGTTGGGTCCTGGATCTGAGATGACTGATCTCCAACATCACAACCATTTCCTATGTGGCAAATATGTCTCCAACCAGTGGAGATTTCCTTCTGATTCCCATTGATTCCAGTTTTGCTAGGGCTCCTTGATGCCATACTTGGTCAGGTATGGCCCTGATGTCAAAGGCAGTCACCCTCACCTCTGGAATTCATCTTTTTGGTCCATGTTTAGACTAAGGCTGTAATGAGGTCAGGAGCTGAAAGCTTAGCTTCTACCAGGGCCAGCATCAGTGAACAGGCTATTGTTAATAGGTTCTGCTTAATAGCACTGTTGATGACACCTTCCATCACATTTTACTGATGATCAAGTGGAGACTGGAGTTGTAATTGGCCAGATGTGATTTATTTTGGTTTTTAAATACAGGGCATACCTGAGAAATTTATAACACTGTCACCCACCCGACAATGTGGTAACTGTGTACTGGAGCAGCTGGCAAGTTCTGAAGCACAAGTCTTCAGTACTATTGCCAGGATGTTGTTGTCAGGGCCTGTAGCCTTGGCAGTATCCAGTGCCACATCATGTGAAATGAATCAAATTGGCTGAGGAGTGGCATTTGTAATGGTGGGGACCTCTAGAGAGGTCAAGATAGATTGTTCATTTGGAACTTCTGGCTAAAGATTGTTGCAAATGCGCTTTATCCTTTGCACCGATGTGCTAGGCTCCCCATTATTGAGGATGGGAATATTTATGGAGCTACCATCTCCAGTGGGTTGTCTAATTGTCCTCCACGATTCATAACTAAGATATGACACGACTGCAAAGCTTAGATCTGGCCTGTTGGTTGTGGAATCACTTAGCTCTATGTATTGCTTGCTTCTGATGCTATTTGGTGTACAGGTAGTCCTCCTTAGTAGCTGTACCAAATTGAGATGTCTTTCTTAGCAATGCCTGGTGCTGCTCCGGGCATGCCCTTCTGCATTCTTCATTGAATAAGGTTTGGTTCCATGGATTGATGGCTTGTCAAGTGCCAGACTTAAATTCCTCTTCAGCCCAGAGCAGACATCTTTAAGTCAGAGGTGTTGGACCCAGGAGCACAGATTCAAATCTCAGGCCCCACTACTTCTCCTGGCCCAAGCTCTCAAACTGGGCACAGCAGCCCAGCCCCTGATCTGAGTACTGTAGGTCCTTTAGAGTCCTGAGATATCTGATGTGACCCCTGCCCCAGGCTCTGGGTGAATTCAGTATTTTTTTTGTACTTATCACATAGCTAGAAGTAGGAAAAATGTTCTTCTGAGTTTTGAAGGCTAGGGGCTAAATTATAAAGTAGAACATAGAACATAACAGCGCAGTAAGGCCCTTCGGCCCTCGATGTTGCACCGCCCTGTCATGCTAATCTGAAGTCCATCCCACCTACACTATTCCATGTACGTCCATTTGCTTGTCCAATGACGACTTAAATGCACTTAAACTTTGCCTGCAACGGTAGTTGATTCGCCAAGCATTCCATACCCTTACTACTCTGAGTAAAGAAACTACCTCTGACATCTGTCTTATACCTATCTTCCCTCACTTTAAAGTTGTGTCCCCTCGTGTTTGCCGTTCCCATACTTGGAAAAAGGCTCTCCCTGTCCACCCTATCTAACCCTCTGATTATCTATGTCTCTATTAAGTCACCTCTCAACCTTCTCTCTAACGAGAACAGCCTCAAGGCCCTCAGCCTTTCCTCATAAGACATTCCTTCCATACCAGGCAACATCCTAGTAAATCTACTCTACACCCTTTCCAAAGCTTCCACATCCATCTTATAATGCGGTGAACAGAAGTGTACACAATACTCGCAAGTGTGGCTGCACCAGAGCTTTGTACAGCTGCAGGATAACCCCCTGGTTCTGGAACTCAATCCCTCTATTAATAAAGGCCAAAACACTGTATGCCTTTGTAACTACCCTGTCAATCTGGGTGGCAACTTTCAGGGATGTGTGTACATGGACACTGAGATCTCTCTGCTCATCTGCACTCCCAAGAATCCTACCATTAGCCCAGTACTTTGCATTCCGATTACTCCGTCCAAAGTGTATCACCTCACACTTGTCCGCATTAAACTCCATTTGCCACCTCTCAGCCCAGCTCTGCAGCTTATCTATGTCTCTCTGCAACCTACTACATCCTTCGTCACTATCCACAACTCCACTGACCTTAGTGTCGTCTGCAAATTTACTAACCCACCCTTCTAAGCCCTCATCCAGGTCATTTATAAAAATGACAAACAGCAGTGGACCCAACACCGACCCTTGTGGCACACCTCTAGTAACTGGACACCAAAATGAACATGTTCCATCAACTACAACCCTCTGTTTTCTTTCAGCAAGCCAATTATTGATCCAACCTGCTATGTCTCCCACAATCCCATTCCTCCACATTTTGTATAATAGCCTACTGTGGGGAACCTTATCGAACGCCTTGCTGAAATCCATATACACCACATCAACCGGTTTACTCTCATCTACCTGTTTGGTCACTTTGTCAAAAAAGTCAATAAGATTCATTAGGCACAACCTACCCTTCACAAAACCGTGCTGACTGTCCCTGATCAGATTATTCTTTTCTAGATGGTTATAAATCTTATCTCTTATAACCCTTTCCAACACTTTACCAACAACTGAAGTGAGACTCACTGGTCTGTAATTACCAGGGTTGTCTCTACTACCCTTTTTGAACAAGGAAACCACATTTGCTATCTTCCAGTCCTCAGGCACTATTCCTGTAGACAGACAATGATGATTTGAAGATCAATGCCAAAGGCTTGGCAATCTCTTCCCTTGCTTCCCAGAGGATCCTAGGATAGATCCCATCCGACCCAGGGGACTTGTCTATTTTCTCACTCTGCAGTATTTCTAATACCTCTTCCTTGTGAGCCTCGATCTCTTCTTGTCTAGATGCAAGTATCTCTGAAACTTCCTCGCCAACATTTTCATTTTCTATAGTGAACACTGTCGAAAAATATTTATTTAGTGCTTCCCCCATCTCCTCTGACTCCACACACAACTTCCCACTATTATTCTTGATTGGCCCTAATTTAACTCTCGTCATTTTTTTATTCCTGACATACTTATGGAAAGCCTTAGGGTTAACCCTGATCCTATCCACCAACAACTTCTCATGTCTCTTCCTGGCTCTTCTGAGCTGTCTTTTTAGGTCTTTCCTGACTTCCTTGTAACCCTCAAGCGCCCTAACTGAGTTTTCACATTTTGTCCTAACATTAGCCGCCTTCTTTTTCTTGACCAGGGATTCCACTTTCTTAGTAAACCACGGCTCACGTGTTCTATATCTTCCTCCCTGCCTGACAGGTACATACTTATTCAAGGAAATGTTCCTGTGTCCCCTAGATAAGCTCCACATTTTTAATGTGCGCATCCCCTGCAATTTCCTTCCCCATTCTATGCTTCCTAAATCTTTTCTAATTGCATCGTAATTTCCCTTCCCCCAGCTGCAACTCTTGTTCGGTGGAGTACACCTATCCCTTTCCATCACTAAAGTAAACCTGACAGAATTGTGATCGCTGTCTCCAACGTGCTCACCTACTTCCAAATCTAACACCTGGCCAGGCTCGTTACCCAGTACTAAATCTAATGTGGCTTCGCCCCTTGTTGGCCTGTCTACATACTGTGTCAGGAAGCCCTCCTGCACACACTGGACAAAAACTGACCCATCTATAGTACTCGTACTGTAGTGATCCCAGTCAATATTTGGACAGTTGAAGTCCCCCATGACAACTATCCTGCCTCTCTCACTCCTATCCAGAATCATCTTTGCTATCCTTTCCTCTACATCTCTGGGACTATTCGGAGGCCTATAGAAAACTCCCAGTATGGTGACTTTTTTCCTGTTTCTAACCTCAGCCCATACTACCTCAGTTAACGAGTCCCCAAACATCCTTTCTACAACTGTAATATTGTCCCTGATCAACAATGCCACACCTCCCCCTCTTTTACCATCTTCTAGAACCTCAAATGTAAATAATTTTGGGAATACCTGAGCTAGGAACAAATTGGCAGATAACAGCAAGCTGAAAGGTTGATGTGGGAGAATGGGTTACAATTTATGCAGCACTGGCATTACTACTAGGGAAAGTGTGAGCTGGGGAGCTGGGGGGCGGGGGTGGGGAAGAGAGAAGAGATGAGACAAGAAGATTTAAGTAGAAGGCAAGAAAATATGTACAAACAAGGAAAATATGATCTGAGCATGGCAGGAATGGATAAATATGTGCAAAGCTAAGAAAGTAACAGATAAAAATGTAGTAGTTCCAAAGACAAAATAGCAAAACAAATGAATTGTACACACAAATAGAAATAAATATGTACGATCTGATAACCATTCGAGATATGACTGTGAAACGATGTAGACGTTAAAGGGCACAATACAACAGTTAGGAAGGAAGTGAAGCCAGGAAAAAGTGCTAGCGTTATTAAATAAGGATGTCATTGGGTATAAGATGTTGCTTGTGGGAATGATGTATAGTCTACCTAATAGTAATCATATTTAGGATGGAAGTGGTACAGGAAGAAATAATGGAGACTTGAGAGAAAGGTATGGTGAGAAAAATGGGTGATTTTAATTTATCAATAGACTGGATGAACCAGCTTGGTAAAGGTAGCCTGAACGATGAGATTGTTATTGGAATAGTTTCACAGAGCAGCAGTTTCTTAGAAACTGATCAGAATGCATGTTGCCAAATCTAGTGGAGTCTGTAATGAGACAAGGTTGATTTTCTCATTGTAAAAACACCGCTAGCTAGCAAGGATCATATGATCCCATAGGAAATTCAATTGGAGGGAGAGAAGAATGGATGCAAGATTGGTGTTTTAAATCAAATAATGGGCAATTATGAGGACATGAAGACAGAACTGGCCAAAATGAACTGAGAAATTAGATGATGAGATAAGTCATAAGAGAAGCGATAGGACAGGCTTGGCCTGAGTTTATTGGAGTTTAGAAGAGTGATGTATTTTTAATATATAATTTGGGGAATATGACTTTCACTTGTAAGATCAGCATTTATTGACCATTCCTAATTGTAAAATTGTGAAGAAGGGGATGAGATGTTTTCTTGAATTGCTATCGTCTGTATGTACACCCACAATACTGGTGGGGAGGGAGCTCCAACATTTTGACGCAGTGGCAGTGATGAACAATGATATATTTCAAAGTCAAGATGCTGAGTGGCTTGAAACTTATAGCTGAAGTTGTCTTGTCTATCTGCTGACTGACTTAATCCTTTTAGATATTAGTGGATGTAGGTTTGGAAGGATGTAAGGAGCCTTCTGAAATGCATCCTGCAGATAGTACACACTACTGCAATGGCAGATCAATAACAAGAGGAGTGAATGCTTGTGGATGTACTGCTAATGTTTTGTCCTGCATGTTATTCAGTTTCTCAAACGTTGTTTGAGCTGCACACATCCAGGCAACTGGGGAAATATTCGGTCACACGCCAGACTTCTGCATTGTAGATAGTGGACAGGCTTTGCGGGAGGGGGCAGGAAGAGAGTTTTGCTGCAGGATTCCCAGTTTCTGATCTGCTGTTGTAGCCACAGTGTATATATGGCTAGTTTAGTTCAACCTCTGGTCAACAGTAACCCCAAAATGGTGAAAGTGAGGACTATAGATGCTGGAAATCAGAGTCAAGGTTAGAGTGGTGCTGGAAAAGCACAACAGGTCAGGCAGCACCTGAGAAGCAGGAAAAATCGACATTTCAGGCAAAAGCCCTTCATCAGGAAAGCCCTTCCTGATGAAGGGCTTTTGCCTGAAATGTCGGTAACCCCAACATGTTGATTACATATATAATTGAAGCATATAACCTCGAGGATTTGACAGGGTGAATGTTGACATTCCCCTTGTAGTCTAGACCTTGGGACATAGTTTAAAAATAACAGGTTTTTCAAGTAAGGCAGAGGATGTGAACTTTTTTTAAAAAAAACATCGGACAGTTGTGTCTGGATCAGTCTTCTACAGTGAATATTAGAGAACAGGGTCACAAAATATTTTTAAGGCACATGTTAATTTTCGATTTAACAAGGGAATCAATCAAGAGTTTTCATGATTAGGAAGGAATGTGAAGTTATGGCCATAATCATATTTAGCAGGTTCAGTTGGTTTGAATGGCATACTCCATTCATAGGACTGTTTCAACTATTACACCATATGAAGACAACATCTAAATGGATTGTTTACTGCACATGCATTATCTTTCACAGATGGAAGGATTAAGGCCAAAGTAAATGACTACAGGATCTAGCATCAGGAAGAATACCCTTTTCTCCCATTGCCATCGGATGGAAGGAGATGTCCTTCATCAAGAAACCTGAGACTGTGCCTGTCTTGGCCCATATTTCTCCATTTCCTTCCCTTAAAGTGAGATGATTCAAGGTAAAATGAAGGAGCGAATTATGAAGTCACAATACTCATAAGTCAAAATTAAATAAATTATGATTGATAATGAAAAGTTATTGACCTGAAATTCAACTGTTTCTAACCACAGGTGCTGTGACCTGCTGAGTGGTTTCCTTCTGCATATTTGACAACATTTGAAACCAATTTATTTCAAATACCATTAAATGCTGATGAAGTAATCAATTAATCCAATCAAATTATCCTATTTTCATGTACAGATAATAAAACTATTCATAAAACTTCCAATCAAGATTTGGTTATCTTTTTGTGGATCTGTTTTGAATTGTTTGATAATATTCCTGTGAAATACTTTAGTGTAGTATAAAGATTACACCTGTTTTAATCATGTCTTCTCATTTCTTATCTTCCAGTGCATCTATGCTGAGCGTATTTAAAGTGTATTTTTAACCACTGTTTGGACCTGGTATGACACATCTTCATTGGAAGGTGATCTTGAACTACACCTTCTGGCTCAAACTCAGGGACATTACCATTGTGCCATAAGATCCTATGCAAGGTGAAACGCAATGTTCGTATTGTGGTCAGAAAGGTGCTTCAATTATTGGCAAGATAACATGCAATTTGCAAATCATAAACACTAACACAATCCACAAAATGGATTACCTTGATAAGTTGATTCACATTTATTTTTCAAATTTCTAACATTCTAAACATGCTTTAACACTTATTGGTCACATATTTCTCAAAAGGTAGTCAAGTTATAGAGTGGAGCAAACAGAAATCTGTAAAGAAGCCATAATGACATTTCACAATTTCCAATACATGGGAAAAAATGTTGTACACCTTTTTAAAAAACAACAAAAGACCTGAAGTTTGATTCTGTTGCCCTGTACTCGATGTAAATAAGCAGAGATCCTTTTATAGCTGAAAGAGAAATGTTTGCTATCAAAAGGTTAAACTGAAGTGACATCATGTCTCCCTGATATATTCAAGGGATCTTGGGAAAAGCTAGAATTTTTTAAAACTGTAAGCTGACCATATTTTGTGGTACAGAACAACCTCGACTATCCAAACAATACAGGTGGGGAGTATTTTGTTTGGATAACGGATAAAGTTTTTACGGGAACCTTGAAATCTTGTTCAGATAACCTAGGTTGTTCTGTAATTAATTTTTTTTGAAGAACCAATCAGCTTCAGTTTACATGTTTAACTATTTCTGACAAAGAAAAGGTAGCTCATTGGTTATATTGTTGCAAGTGGGAACCAGCAGTACTTGATGCAATTTATATCAAGGAACAATGCATCCAGATTGTTTAAAATAAATTGTAATTTTAAGACATAGTATTTCAAGCTCACTGAGCAGCAAATCATCAGCAACATTTTTAACCACAGTTTAAAATGTTTTTCCTGCCTTCATTGATCCTATAATATTCCACAATGCATTGGGGAATGACAAGTTTGCTTGCACCTCAACAACTCGTGACTGTAATAAGTGATGTAATTTTGTGAAACAAATCAAACTATAACAGGAAATGGTTATTCGTGTGTCCGTTTGTTACAAAACAAGAAAACCAAAGTAATAATCAAAATGTGCTGATGCTAGTTTTATACTTGTGTGTGGATTCAGGGGCATATTTTGAAATTACAGAATTTCCTGCTGCTAAGTCATATTTTCTTCATTGAAAAAAATGGAAAACTACTGTATATTCTCAAAATACATGTCACATTAAACAAACTACAGGAATGGAAGTTGAGGGATGAGCGACAATCAATGTGATTTATTTATACTGGGCATTTATAAAATGATCCTTTCAATTTCAAGTAGATAATTAATAGTGAACTAGTATACATGCTGCAATGTTTGTTTAATGAACAAAGTATTCAATTTTTGTTTGAAGTAGATTTCTACCAAATTATAAAAATGTGCTTTACCAAAGTGGTGAAATCCAATTCAATATGTGGTTTTAAAAATGGATTGGATGACTTCTTGCTAGGGTTAAGGACCAGGGGACTAATTTATTAATTTCAAAGGTATTATGGTCAAATGATTTCCTCCTGGGCTGTCAGATTCTTTGAATGCTAGCATGAATAATTTTTTTAAGAGCTTCTGGAAGAAATATACAAATTACTAGATCTTTCTGCTTTTTTTTTGCTAAGGTTGCACACGACTGGTGATGGAGTCTATGAAACACCTTAACCCTCATAATAAAAGAGTGGTCAAATTGTTGAAGTTGTAAGCTGGAAGATGCAGCTTCTTTTCAGATGGGAAGACACTGCAGAACTCATGATATAATATAAAAAAAAACTTTACAATTTCTAAAATATGGTAATTGCACATGAGTTCATATCAATGCATGTGAAAATGCTGTTCTAAATAGTTTTAGTCTGTATACTTAATGTTCTTTGTCAAATAAGTATGCCCAGTGACTTAAGCTGAATTAGATGAGCACCGTTCAACAAAGCACCAGTACCATCAGCCTGTTTGAATATGATACCAACACAACTGTGTTTAAGAGTCAAGATACTAGTTAAAGGTGAAACACGGTAAATCAGTGAGCAGTTGTGCAGAAAGGTTAAGATTGTGAAGAGTTACAATTGGCAAGCTGGTTCAGGGCAGCGATGCTTCATTTGGTGCTGCCCCCAAATTGCTGCGTATGTTGCAGACCATAAGGGGCCATATGAGCATCTTTAAAAAGTGTCAAATTTATTATTGTTGATCATTCACTTATGTGCTGATAATTTCACATTCCTATATATGTAACGCTTCAATTTCAAAACTGAAAATTACTCACTTTTGAGGGTGCAGCTGCAGAATGCTGCATGATTTACTTAAATTATTACAGCTAAATTAGCACATTTATTTTCATTAATAAATGTTGATTCAATTTAAATGAGGTAGCAATATTCAGAGAGCCAAACAAGAAAATGGCAAATATGATCTGTGGCTTCAAAAGTCAAAAATAGTTAATTTCACATAAACTGAAAGGTGTAATAACTGTCATCTCCACCGATAATGCTTAGAGTAGCTAGCGATGGAATGTGTGTAAATAAGGTTAACGGCATTGATTTTTCAATTATAATAGTGGCAAATTCAGCTCATTTAAATTACCATTTAATCACTGACCCTTAAGATGCCTACCAGGGAATATTCCCCCCCCCACCCTTGGAAAATTAGGCTGCAACGTCAGATTTCTAAACAACTGAGCTCTGGCAGAGAATTCTCCCTGTAATGACGAAGTTGTGTTCATTGATTTTTTTGGAAATAGCCAAGAACAATATAATAATTCTACTGTAGGTGCGTGTTCCTCAGATAGCCCTTATTATGTAAATAATCTTTTTACACACACCAACGGTCAACTAATCCAAAAGAATGGAAGTGTTTGTCACAGGATTAACTTTGTAAATTAATACATTTAACCCTGCTCTTTTCATTTATTTAAAAGTAGTGTCTTATAAGCCAAGATCATCTTATGGTCCAGCAATAAATGAAGGTGTACTAAGCATACAATAGCACCAAAAATAGCTCCTTTTCTCAGTCATGTTAAGACAGCATTTACATAGTAAACTGAGTTAGTGTGCTTCAGCCAACACACACAATTAAGTTTCACCAGAATTATGAGTTTAAAACATAATCAGTAGCTATGCAGAATTGTTAAGAAAATGCTGATACATTCAAACAGCAGAGTGCTTAATTAAGATGTCCAAATTTATGTAAACAGCAAAAAAACATTTCCACATTATCCCTTTATGACTTTAAACAACAGGATGTCACGAGGTAGTTTTTCCAAACTGTCATTTGTGTAAATTATGCATCAACTATTACAAGACACATTCCACAATTCAACAAAAACACAATTCACAATAAGCAATATGAAACTGATACTCAGATAATCTGGTACCTTGTGCCATTGACTGGCGCTTTCCAGAGACATTGTGCTTTTCTCATGGACATATTTGGGATATCAGAACATTCTTCTACGTAAGTGTTAAAATTATTTATAAACAATGAAACATCAGGACACTTGTGTAGCATTCTATCACAATCCATTTGTTCAGTTTGTAGTTACATGTTATGTATTATGTTTTGGGTGCCAAAAATGTTTTGCTAAGTAGCACAATAATTTTCAATTCTTTTCATGCTAAATCATATTGATTTTGTAATATTTACATTTTGTTCATATTCTTAGTTAGCTAGTATTATCAAGTTTTTTTAAAAGATAGAAGTCAAAATACAATGTATGATTAGATTGATATTAAGCATGTAAAAAGTACTGTGCATATTATCAAGAACTCCAGTACCAGTGAACTGTTTTAAACAAATATTGTAATAAATTGAAATTCTTTCATTTTGCAAGACTAATGCTGGAGCTTGTATTCATAGAACAGAACATGGAGACAGATCTCTGGTACGGATCCAGCTGATAAGGCTATTGCTACTCCTGACTCATGGTCTTTTGCTCAGTATTTTTGACAGTATTAGTATTTGTACATGAGGTTTAAGATTTTGCAAAATTTATGTTTCAAATATACTGGATTTACAATTACAGATTTAATAGCACTGAGAATACTTCATTAGCAGTTCAAGAAAGCCTACTGCTACTTTCTCAAGGGCAACTAGGGATGGATGATAAATGCTGGCTTGTATAGCATGTACATATGCCAAGAATGGATGAAAAATAGAGCTTCTGCATCAATGGTCCCTTAAAAAAAATACAAAAAAGTTAACTCTTGCATCATATTAAATAGTCATTAGAAAGATTTGCCATGTCTCAGAGTGATAAACCATCAGCTTAATTAGCTTTTGTGCAAAAGTAAAGTGTACCTGGGCATTCACATTACTAAGAATATTTAAAATAATTTTTTGGTATAAATGAAAGAGGAAGCTAAATTTAAATTAATCTGAAACTTGATGGTTTCAGTTTATGATTTGATGTTGAAGAAATATTTTGACAAAAATTAAGGACAACGTGGAAATGGCAAATCTTTGGTGTAATAACACAAAAGATCTTATGGAGTGGTAGAGTAAATGACTATTTATTCTGAAGCAAAAGTCTGAAAAATTGTCATAAATGTGCTTTTATAAATAACATTCAACCTTGACTGCTAATTGTAAGATTTGTACTGCCAAGAATGATAAGAAATAACATTCAGGCTCAAACTAAATGAATATTGCTGATTTTTTAAAAAAATAACTTGCATTTGACTTCTGAGCCCTAAATTTGTCCACAAAAAAAAAAGCTTTCAGCATAAAGTTAGTTTTTCCAGTGGGTCACAAATTTAAATATAGATCCCTGAGCTATAAACTGCATTGCGTGCAAGGCAGTGTTGACCCTTGGAAAAACCCAGACTTTATGTTGCCATATAATGTAGTTGTCATTTAGGATCAAACATCTTCTAGAAACACTACTTGTTTCTTTAGTTTCACTATACACCATCTTTCCCCCCTTCCTGCTCTAGGATACATAGCAGGACTGATTGCCGCTTATCATCCTGAGAAAGAGATACATTTTCACAAACATCTAACTTGAAAATTTAACGCAATTAAAAAAGTAAATAATTAATTTGTGGTTTACTTTCACCCACATTCACAAAAAAACTTGTAAAAGATAATTAAAACAAAGGTAGAAATGAAATTCAAGTTTAAAGAGGGATTCTGCTTTGAAGGTCTGGATTAATGCTATATTTGAAGCAAATTGATTAATATATGGAACTGACAACTAACTGTCATGCCTCTCTATATACATTCCAAAACACATGCACAGTAATGCAAAATTTTAGTTCCGTACACTTGATACCTGTAATGCATTTCAGTTTCTTCATTTTTGCTTGTTAACTTATTGTTTTCTGTGTTTCACATTTACCAAGTAGAGTTTGGAGAATGGTCACAACTAATTGTAATGTTTCTTAGTAAAACAGTTCCGTGTTTGTATTAATACATAAATTAATGCACGAATCTCTTTCATCAATGGCTTTCATGGCACAAATTTATCTGGGAAGGTGGAACAATTTGTCAAAAGAACAGTTCTATGACCATCAGCGATTGCATTCTGCGATTTACCAGAATGTGAGATGTAGAAATGATAAACAGATATTGCAGGTTTTCCCTCTTCTGCTTCAGATGTGGTACCCACTACAACATGTTCCACAATTATCAATTTTAAAGTGTTAAAATTAACCATAAAGTCAAATGCTTAGTTCTCAGTGATACTCATTCATAACATTCTGGTTGAAAAGCAAAAGCTAAAAAATTCTATGATTTGTCTGTATATATTATTTATTCCTCAAATGAAACAGATTCTCCAAATTAAGTAGGTCATAGATTTTTTTGTTTTTAGTGCCAATGTTGCTCTTTACATTGGTTGGCAGTAAAGGGGCTCCATATCATTTAAATATTTGTTGACTGCTCCAAATTTATAGTTCATGAATTAGATCACCAAGCTTTCTAGTTTGGGCTCACAATTATATCTGTATTAACACAGCAGCCTGCTAATTTGGCTCTACACTTAAAATAGTACAACACATTATGATAAAAGGCTATGAATCAACAGAGAAAATCCCATACAAATGTTTCCAATGCAGCTAAGAATTAAAGTCTAACAAAATTGACGTGCCATTCGAGTCAGGGTACAAAGCCAGCGCTCTGCTAAGTACCAGAAAACAACTATCCACTATTTTACTTGGCAAATGTTTCCCACATTTTCATATTTCCAATTTCCCAGCAATGTTCATCTTGCATTTTTTAATGTGTGTAAATAAGCAAAAATGTGAACACTTTTTAAAATCTATGTATAATAATGTAATTTAGACCATCGATTCCCTGAAAAAAATCCAGCCTTCAATTGTTCCCCTCAATTGCAATGTTAAAGAAAAAGATACTTAGTGGTTCAAAATTTCTACTTCTAAAACTAGTTCATCTACTTTCATCATAATACCTGAGTAATTTTCGTATGCAAACAACACATTCACTTTACCCTGTTTTAAAACAAGTCTTAAAAGACTTGGTGGCGAATAAGATGAAGACACCTGCATATAAGAATTCAGGTATGCTTATTTTGAGCACATTATGCCAAAAAGAATTATAGCCATTCTTAAAATAATTGTTAGATTTTTGATTTAGTCATCATCTCCATATCAATGCATGAACATTTTAGACAATTCTTTTGCAAACTGATTACACCGGCAGGAACTTATGCAAAACAAGTCAATACTTTTAAACAATCTTAAATATTCTCCATCAGAAACTAGTCCAGAAATTTGAAACAAAGAACCATTAATCAACCAATTAATCTTTTGCCTTAAAATGAGCATATCTGGAGTCTGACTGCAGGAATGATTGAATTAATGAGATCATAAAGGACAGGGAGCTAAAAGAAGACCTCACATAAAAAGGTTTTCTTGCTTATGATATAGTTAATGAAAAAAATATAAAAACAATTTAGTGGTACAAAAGGCACCTACAAATCTTCCCTGTGAACATTGTGGTAAGACGTGTCATATAGAATTGATTTCACATAGAACTCTATGTAGTAGGTCAAGGTTGGGGGCATGGCAGGGGCTGGTGTTGGTTTCAGTAAACAAGTTCTCTAGCTATTTTAAACAGTTCACTGCACACTAATAAAATCCAAAACTTAACCGACACTTAAAATCCTCATCCACTGCATGTATATAAAATGCACTAAGCAATTTTCTGTTTAATTTGATTAATTAACACATTAATTTTGAAATCACATATCTGTCTGCTATCTCCCAAAATATCATTAATTTGGTGAATGGGCAGCAAAATTTCAGGAAGTACTTAGTTACTTTGTCAGATAACAGGGAACAATCATGTAACTTCAGAGGGAATCCTTCAAAAGAGATAGATCGAGAATGGAATAACTGCAAAAAATGTGCCATCTCAGAGTGTAGCTGTTGCCTATGTACTAATAAAGTTAAATGAGCTACATGTAAGGGAATTAATAGGTAATGGGTGTAGCATCTTTCCACCCTGGAGGCTTCCTGCCTCTATTCCTGATGAAGGGCTTTTGCCTGAAACGTCGATTTTCTTGCTTCTCGGATGCTGCCTGACCTGCTGTGCTTTTCCAGCACCACTCTGATCTAAACAATGGGTGTAGCATGCTGTAGCATTGATGTATCATATTTTCCAAAGTCTAAACTACCCTGAAAAGTGTGTGGGGATAAGAATGGTGAATTGGTGGTGATCTCAAATGTGTGTTACTGAAATGATTTAAATATGTAGCTTACTGAGATGATATTGAATCAAGCCACTGAATTTCAGCTGATTTACCAATATCGACTGACTTCAGTGTGTTTTTGGCTTGTACAAATAATTATACTCTGTTTACTTACAGGCAAAACCCAACTATCCACATTTTGTGGTCAGCAAAGAAAAGGCACTAGCCTCTAACTGTGAAGAAAGGCACCCACAAAGATCAGCTACCTTTCTGTCATAGTTTTCTCTTTGCCAAATGGTAGCTTAAATCTGGGGAATAGCTTGGTGTTCTGCAGCAGTGATGACATCAAGCAGGTAAAGCAGCTAATTTAAGTATTCACACACAGAAAAACAGGAAGTTAAACCAGTTAATATTCAAAATTTTTAATTTAAGTTTTCAGGTATTGAAATAAATATTTATGATTGTTTTAGCTTCTAGCTTAATCCAAAGATAAACAAGCTTTTAAAGAATTTTGTTTTAAGAGATATGGAAATTTTACCAGAGAAATTTGATATTGTATGAATATAAAATTAGTTTTTCAGGGTCAGTGTGAGAGTTAATTATTATTTAAAGATGGTCTAATTAAAAAAAAATTATGCCTCATTCAACAAGGTGCTACTCTTTAAAGGGTTTTTTTTTGAAACAGCAAAACTGACGGTGAGATTGTGAAGGTTCTCATCAATTTAATTGATTGGTATTAAATTCAGATGAAGAGGACCTCAACAGCATACTCTTGGAGAAGCATGGAATCACCGTCAGCAACTTTTGGATTTCCACGTACTTCTGCACATATGCATATTTTAGAACTTGCTGCCAGTAATAATAGCAAACATGAGTAGTTTTGCTGTCATTACTGCTACAGGATCCAAGCCAGTATGCAGCATTGTATTTCAAAACGGGTTAAAAATCACTGGACAGTTTCAGTTTCCTTATATCTAAAACGATTTAGCAGAAGCTACATAAATCATAAGGACATCTTTGTGACAAAATGTTTAGCAAGCTTTTTTAGTTTTATGAAATGAGGTGAGACAGCATGCATCACTTTGAGCACATTGCATTGCATCATTTGGTTGTCAATGCAATTAACAGCACCATTTTGTTTCCAAATGAAAACATTTGCCACACAGTTTTTCCTGAAGACAGTGTCATTTCAACTAGATCCAGGATATTCCACAGTTGGTGTTATTTAATCAGAAAACCATTATGAGTGCAGTCTACTTGATCAATCATAGAATTTTTATATTTAAAACCCAATTTTACTTTGTTAGCAGAGGTAGGTTATTTAAAGACAGCAGCACTCACAAAAGAGTGGTGTTGACGGGGAAGATAAATAGGTGCATGCACCTTGGAAAGCAATGCTGCCTTGTAGTTCAACATTCTAAAATTTGAAATAAAGCATCAAGTCAAATCGCTTTCTTTTAAATGATGCATGTGAGAATAAAATTTTAAAACTCCCATTTAAGTCCTTAAGCTGTTATTCTTAATCAAGGATTTACATACACTATACTACTGGTTGACATTTTAAAAATGCAATGTACAGTGAATGGGAAATATATTTATCGTTTTGAATTTTCAATATCTTTGGCTCTTATTTTAGAAATATACAGCTAAACATCCTGTTGTTGCTGTAGTAATGACCTGCATGGAGAAACTCTAAAAAAACTTAATGACATCATTAATATTCTAGTATTATCATCAGGACATTTTGGTTTACAATAAAGAATATCCAAGATGGCATTGCTTCTTTAAATCATCTACATCATTTCCAACTGTATTGTTAGTTTTAAAAAAGGCTATATAAAGAAAATCAATTACATTTTCCAATTAGAAGTCAACTATGACAGTCTCATCAGTAGGAATATGTGTTTGAAAGTAGCACGGTTAGAGCACCTGGATGCGTTTTATTGCACCATCCACATTTAAATCCTTCTGTAGGATCCCCACTGAGTTTGTGTAAAAAAAAACGACATCCACATAAAAAATATAGAAAGTGTTAAAAATAAAAGCTCTTGCAAATACTGGAAATGAAGAAGCAACTAAAATTTGCAATCGATATGCTTACAATTAGTACCGATTTGTTGCAACAAGGCAGCAGCTTGCCAGAATGGACCACTTTAGTGACAGCCTTAAGGCATTTGAAAATGAAAAGAGAGACACCTAACTAATGTCATCTCATTATTGAGGTAGTCTTAATAAAACATTTTGCTCAGCCCCTCACCCAAAAATATAAAAAAAATTCAACTAGAACTAAAATGGCAATACTGTAACATTAACACCCTACACACCGTAAACTGCAAGGAAAATGCATTAACTGCATTGTACAGAAGCATGTGCACTGTGTTGAAGATCATACATTCAACTCTGTCGTGAAATAAATAGATAAAGTAAAATATAGCTGCTGTCAGAATCACAGGGTTTCACTCTCCACCTGAGGATTTTCCCTGCTCTCCGAATCTTGGCCGACTTTTCCCCTCCAAATTCCTCTCCACCTGAGGCACCAAAGTAAGGCATGGCAAATTCAAAAGCCACTCGTCGATGGCTCATTCTTTACTTGCACTGGCTTTACATGAGTGCAGAACTGCTTTGAAAAGCAAAGGCAGTTGTTCCAAAGGAATATTGACCAGTTTACCTGCAATAAAACAAATGATTCAGTATGAATTAGTTATTTTATGATTCACAAGCAACTGATCTTGTTCAATTATTTATATCACATTAAACCCAATTCATTGCTTATCTCAATTTATTCCAGACAAATAATTGCAACTTTATCATGCTTGGTTCGAGAAGTAACTGTAAGGGCCACTTTATTTTTTTTGGCAAGTGCGAGTTGCATCAAATATTTTACAGAGGTCTTCCCACTGTGAAGCCGAGCGAGATTTCTCACTATAGGTATATCTTACCAAATATGCCTCATTAACTCCATCCCCATGGATCACACACATCTGCTTCCATCTCCACCTTACTATGTGCAGCTCCGAAGACAATTTTCCACTTAGTAGATATCCACCAAAAGACTGGCGTTCCTTGCTTCTATGCTATGACAAGCATTGCAATCTGGTGTCACCCTTCGCCAGCACTGCATGTAGTTCATGGCACATGGGCAGCGCAGCTGGCAGTCACTTACACATGCAATACCTAATCTCTAATCACTGTTAACCACCATGCCACAGACTTTACCTGTCTTGAGATATATCCTGTCTGAAGGCCCTCAGAGAGCACACTATTGTTTGCCGAGTGGTCACCTGCATTTTGTCGTTGTAAAGTTGAGGAAAATCATACACACAAGCATTTGGACAAATATAAACATGAGTTTTTATTGACAGCCAGTAATGTAGGACACAAAAGAAATGCATACAGACTGCAGCTTGCACCCACATATGCTGGCACCTTAACCTCGACAGTTCATGCTGGTCTTCCACAACCAGCTAGCATCTACTGGTCGCAAGCGCTGTTTGCATTGTAGTGCTGAATGCATCCAGAAGGAGTGATTTGGTAGCTCAACATTCTCATCCTTCTCCTCGGACAACTGTTCCCATTCCGCTGACTTCTCGGTATCTGTCACACTGCCTCATGGCTTGCTCCAAGGCCTGTAATGGAAAGCACACCCTTGCCTGCCACCCCAGATGACTCTAATCTGTGGAACAAGACATTTTAGCAGCCCTAACATTTGCTCCACCAATGCCTTGGTTGCAGCATGTACATTGACTTGGTCAAACTGGTTGAGAAGCCAAGACATTACATCCAAAAGGGAATAGCTGCTGCTTCTGATCCCTTTCCCATTGCAGACTAAACCATTCAACTTTCTCCTGCATTCATTTGAGTTATAATCAGTTTCATTCCCCTTGCCTCAGAGGACTCTTGAAAGTACCACAAAAGATGGGCCACTTTTGCCCAGCATGCATCGGATTTTAAATTGCTATTAACTTCTGTACACTGAGATGATAGTGGTAGCTTAGCTAGTATCAATGGCATAGTGCATCCACTTTTGACCACCATTTGATGCAGAGGCATGTTCACTCCAATTATTGCATATTTTTGCAAATGTTTGCACATAGTTTGCTACAGTTTGCAAACTCATGCTTCATTTATTTGCCCTTTCAATGCCTAACTGCCAGCAGATCTGGATCCTACACTTTTGCCTATGAAAGTGACAGTGACTATGCCCATTTGTGGGCATTGCCTGAACCATTTTCCAGTTGCATTGCACATCAAGATAGGGAGCTGTGAGCCATTTCTTGCACTGTGAATATAGGATTGGGTCCTGCCTGGTCGTTGTCATCCCATAAAGCTCCCATGAAGTGGGCAGCACTGTGGCTCAGTGGTTAGCACTGCTGCCTCACAGCGCCAGGACCCAGATTAGAATCCAGCCTCGGGTGATTGTCGGTGTGGAGTTTGCACGTTCTCTCAGTGTCTGTGTGGGTTTCCTCCGGGTGCTCCGGTTTCCTCCCACACTCCAAAAACATGCAGGTTAGGTGAATTGGCCATGTTAAATTGCCCCGTAGGTGTTCAGGGGTGTGCAGGTTAGGTGCATTAGTCAAGGGTAAATATTGGGTAGAGGAATAGGTCTGGGTGGATTACTCTTCAGAGGGCCGGTGTGGACTTGTTGGGTCGAAGGGCCCATTTCCACACTGTAGGGATTCTATTCTATTCTATTCTAACCCTTTACCCTCACGATATCCCAAAAGCCTAATTCCATTCATTCCCCACCCCATCGCACTTCACTTCAGTGCTTATATGTGGCCTGAACCCCAACATTACACTTTAAATGACGCCCACTGTGCCTCTTGATGCTACTGTGCTGTTTGCTAACAATAACTGCCTCTCCACCATTTTGCTCATCATCATTCTTGTTTCCACCTCCACAAAAGCCTCTGCTTTCCCTTCCCCTGCCACAAAACTCACCCCTTCCACCAGCAATCTCCCACTGCCCCTACAGCACCTTTCATCAATGGACAAACATTCAAGGCTGTATTTGCCCTAGAACTCTGACCAACTTCGATGGGCAACCTAGAGTCATGATTGACTAGACTCCATACACCACCTTTCTAATTCCCCTACTGCTGGCCCCAACGATGGAGCTTTACCCATTCCCCAGATAGCAATCTCACAGATCACCTGATAACTGTTTCAACCTGACAACTTATAGCAGCCAAGCCCTCTGGCCTCTGTGCCAAGGCAGACAAGGCAAGGCATAGATGCTGCAAAGTGTGCAGTTGGCATGAAGAGATCAAACTGAGCAGCCCAGCGATGCAGCCTTGTCCAACTGATGAACTGGATGCCTATCTATGGGCACAAAGTGATTCTGCTGTGGCCTTTTAATGCTAGTTGTCACTGCATCTCACAATGCAAGTCTCTGTTTCTATGTGACTGCAAGGGTATCAAGGAGGGATCCATGAAGGCTGTGTGGGATTGCAAAGTGTCAGATACCAATGTCTGTTGACAAGGAGTGGAAGTGATTTTATGCCCATTGATCGTGCTCAGAGGTGCTTTTTGGTGCTAGTCAACATGGTGGCTACTCTTAGCCAGTGAGCTGAAGTTACCAGATACAGAGTCTGATTTCCATATCAAGAATCATCAATATCTACCTTGCTTGGAACATTTGATAAGATAGGATGCCAAATATTACTGAGGTGACATGGGTCAGTCCTAATGAAAGGATCTGACCTGAAATGTCAATCCCCTTGCTCTCCTCATGCTGCTTGACCTGCTGTGCTTTTTCCAGATCCACACTTTATTGGCTCTGACTTTCCAGCATCTGCAGTTCTATCTCCTATTGGTAAGACCTTTAACAAGCTGTAATCCCTTTAATTGGCAACTCACCATGCCTAGCAAGAAAATCACCATGCTGTTTGGTGGAAGTATAAAAAAGATAGGCCTTGATAGAACTCTCATTTGATTCTCCTATAAATCTTGCCAAAGCCCAAGTTGTTCAGATTGCAATAAGATTCCACTCTATATGCTTCACTGGTCATTCTTTTAAACTTCATTAAATGCAAGCCCAAGTTACTCATCTAAGGTCAAAGAAATTCCACCCATAACCAGAATCAACCTATTGGATAC
Organism: Chiloscyllium plagiosum; assembly: GCF_037043375.1. NCBI lineage: Eukaryota > Metazoa > Chordata > Chondrichthyes > Orectolobiformes > Hemiscylliidae > Chiloscyllium > Chiloscyllium plagiosum. The sequence continues at coordinate 25,985,823 of NW_028270159.1, read as the reverse complement.
TAGCTTTTTGTGACTCATGCATGAGAGTACCCATATCCCTCTCTGCTGCAACTTTCTGCAGTTTTACCTCACTGAAATAATATTCAGTTCTTCTATGCTTCTTACCAAAGTGCATAATCTCACATTTTCCCATATTATACTCTATCTGACAACTGGGGTGCCCACTTACTTAAAACTGTCTAAATTCCTCTATAGACTGTCATCCTCACTACTTTCCACTTTTTTTTGTGTCATCCACAAAGTACATTCACTTCCTTCATCCAAGCCATTAATGTTTGTAAATAATTGTGGCCCAGGCATTGATCCCTATGGCACTCTACTTGTTACAGGCTCTTATTTTGAAAATGCCCTTTTTATCCCAACTCTTGGTCTTCAATTCATTAGCCAATCCTCTATCTATGCTAATATACGAGTTCCAACAACATGAGCTCTTGTTTAATAACCTTATACATAGTAACGCACTGAACGCCTTTTGGAAATTCCAAATAAATTGCATCTACTGGTTCCCCTTTATATAGCCTGCTTATTATCTCCCTAAAAAATTTATCAGGCACGATTTCCTCTTCATGAAAACATGTTGACTCCGTTTGGTTAGATTATGCTATTACATTCTTTATAATCAATTCTAACATTTTCCCAATGACAGATGTTAAACTAACTGGCCTATAGTTATGTGCTTTTTATTTCCTTCTGTTTTTGATAAGGGTACTGCACTGTCAGTTGTTCAATCTTTTGGACTTATCCAGAATTTAAGCATTCTTGGAAGATTCCTACCAGGACCTTCACTATCTCTGTAGCAACCTTATTTAAAAAAAATGACACAAGATAGTCTTCAGCCCCAGTAAGCACTGTTTCTCTAGTCATAGCTATTGTGTTTCTCCACACCATCCAACCACACAGACAGACACATACCTCGATTATATAGTATTTTTGAAATGTTATTTGTGTCCTTGATCATGAAGACTGATCTGTAGTTTTTATACAAGTCCTCGCCATTTTTTTGGTTCTCCGTTATTATTTCACCAGCTTTGTTCTTCAAGGTATGACTGTTCACTTTGGTCGAGCTCTTACTTTATATATATTTAAATAAGCTTACTCTTCATTTTTATATCACTTGCTAGTTTGCACTCTGTTTATTTTCACCTTTTTTGATAATCTTTTGTTGGCTTCTAAAACATTCCCAATCTTCTGATTCATCACTTATATTTGCCAATTTATAAGTTTTTATTTAATTGTATCTTTAACTTCTGTTGTTAACCACAGTTAGTTTAACCCCTTCCCAGAATCCTCCTTTCTCACTCAAACTGCAGGTCATCTTTGCTGTGAGTCATGAACTAGTTCCTCAACCATCTTTTCAGCGAAACATCTTTCAGAGTCCATTCCAGCCAAATCTGCCCTTGTCTCTGTAATTTTATAGAAGCTTAGCAATATGGTTTAACCAATTCAAGTTTCTCACTCTCAAACTAAATTCTACGATATTATTGTCACTGCTCCCTAGAGGATCTTTTACTCAGATAATTAATTATATCTTTGTTATATTATTTATTGTAGAAGGCAGTAGTAGGTGGAAAGTATTCAGCCTGGAGCTTGGTGACCAGTGGTGTTCTGCAGGGTTCGGTTCTGGGACCTCTATTCTTTGTGATTTTTATAAGTGACTAGGATGAGGAAGTGGAAGTGTGGGTTAGTAAATTTGCTGATGACACAAAGATTGGAAGAGTGGTGGATAGTGTGGAGGACTGCTGTAGGTTGCAACAGGACATTGACAGGATGCAGAACTGAGCTGATAGTGGCTGATGGAGTTCAATCTTGAAAAATATGAAGTGATTTGTTTTGGAAGGTCGAATTTGAATGCAGAATACAGGGTTAAAGACAAGATTCATGGCAATGTGGAGGAACAGAGGGATCTTGGGATCCATGTCCACAGATCCCTCAAAGTTGCCACCCAAGTTAATAGAGTTAAGGTCATTGGCTTTCATTAGCAGGGGGGTCATGTTTAAGAGCTGCGAGGTAATGCTGCACCTCTATAAAGCCCTGGTTAGATCACACTTGGAATATTGTGTTTAGTCTGGTCGCCTCATTATAGAAAGGATATGGAAGCTTTCCAGAGGGTGCAGAGGAGATCTACTAGGATGCTGTCTGGACTGCAGTGCATGTCTTATGAAGACAGGTTGAGGGAGCTAGGGCTTTTCTCATTGGAACAAAGGAGGATGAGAGGTGACTTGATAGAGGCACACAAGATGATGAGAGGCATAGAGAGAGTGAGGACTTTTTCCCAGGAAATGGCGATCATGATGGGGCATAATTTTAAAGTGATTGGAGGAAGGTTTAGGGGAGATGTCAGAGGTAGGTTCTTTAAACAGAGAGTGGTGGGTGCATGAAATGTACCATCAGCAGTGGTAGTTAAGTCAGATACATTAGGGACATTTAGGCGATCAGTGGATAGGCACATGGAAGATAGTACAATGAAGGACATGTCGATTAGTTTGATCTGAGTGTAGGATAAAAGGTCGGCACAACATCGTGGGCCGAAAGGCCTGTACTGTGCTGTACTGTTCTATGTTCTATCTGCCTCATTACACATTACCAGATCCAAAACAGGCCGACTTCTCGCTGAATCTATAACATATCGTTCTAGGAAACTGTCCTCAATACACTCTTTTATTCTTCCTCATGGCTATCTTTGCCATCTCGATCTTCCCAATTTATATTAAGATTAAAGCCATCCATGAGTAATGTACTGTCTTTCTTACATGCTTTTATTGTCCCAATTTATTCTCTGTCCTATGGTCAGCTACAGTTAGATGGCATTTAATCAACAGCTCCAGTGTCTTGCCCTTTTTAAAAATTTTTTTCTTACAGATGACATCAGCCAAACTAACTGTAACAATAGACAGGGAGCATTTTCTGACAACATCTTGTCCTATTAATAAAGAAAGAAACAACTGGCCCTTAACATAGTTAGATATCCTATCAGAAACAAAAACAGAAGTTGCTGGAAAAATTCAGCAGATCTAGCAGCATCTGAGAAGAGAAATCAGAGTTAAATATGTTCAGGTCCAGTGACCCTTCCAGACCCGAAACTTTAACCGATTTCTCTTCACAGATACTGCCAGATCTGCTGAGCTTTTCCAGCAACTTCTGTTTTTGTTTCTAATTTACAGCATTCACAGTTCTTTCAGTTTTTAAGTTAGATATCCTATGTTGCTTAGCTTAGTAAAACTGTAGACATCAGCTGGCTCTATGGCTTTAGCAACATTGTAAACAGTTAGACATGTTCTTGCACTGATTTTATAGTGACCAATTTAGCTCTTGGTTCCAATTAGTGCCTTTGGTTTGATTCTCTAATTAACGTGAATTAAGTTAGCCAAATCTGTGTGGATTAGTACACTGAAATAAAATAGCTAAAGGCCATGAATGAGTTCACAACTTGCATGCTGATTCGTAACAAATTCATTCTGATCAAGCCTTGACAGCTACCATTAGATAAACAGCTTTTGGTCACAGCAGGAATGATCATTTTCTAAAAATGCATAACTCGGTGATCAGCTGAGATTTTAGTCTCCCTGGTAGCTATTTCAAACCAAACTGACAGTTGGGAAACTGCTGAATGGAGTCAGTACTGGTTTTATAACCTACCTGACTTTACTCTCCACTGCAGTGAGTGGAGTATAATATTGAGAAGGTATAATGAGATACCATTGTTAAAACTGCTCCCCTGTTCTCTGATGGCAGACTCTAGCAACTTGCCCACAATTTCTATTAAACTGACAAGTAACTTTTGTCTCCTTCGCTCCCTTCTTAAATAATGGTGCAATATTTCCAATTTTCCAAACCAATGACACTTCCTGAATCTAATCAGTTTCATAAAATTGAGAGCAATGCATTTGAAATTTAAAAAAATCCTTGGGTACTGGCCACTAGCCCTCTGTCTATGCCAAGTTACATTATTTCTTCTTTACTGTATTTCTACTTGCATTTAATTCATTAACTTCATCCCCTTAGCTTTTTATTAAGATCCCTAGTTTTGCTCGCATTTTCTTCTCCTCTTGTCTTCAAACTACCCTTTTCACAAGTCTTCTGTTTGCTTCATATCTATTATACTCACCTTCTAATAAACTATATTTTGTTCTTCTAATATTATATTTATTGCTTCTACAACTGCCATTAATTTTGTTAGGAAGATCAACACAAGCAGAAAAGAGGGATTCTCATTCCATACACAATGATTTTTCTTGTTGTACAATAATAAATCAAGTCTAGCCAATTTAGGTTTAAAATATTGTATTTTACATTACCTGCGATGTAGCGTATCTCTGGCAGGCACATCATAAGTTCGGGGAAACGATTGGTCTGGTGTGGATACTTGAATTCAGTGTAATCCTGGCACACATACCAGTATCGCTTATTCAACTGCTCCAATTGAGACACATTGGTCAGACCCCCGATATCTGCACAAAAATTTCCAAATGGCCATTTGATTAGCAATTCTAGCACAAATATAATTGAAACGAAATTACTTAGTTGCCTGCATTACTTTTGACTTCATATTGTTAATAATCTATGTTATCGCTTTCAGGAATTTAAGTAAAAACTTATTTTTTGAAGCCAAGTAGCAATACTGTCTCATAGAATTTTGATGTGAAAACCAATCTTTTCTTAATTGTTCACTTTGAGGAACAGATTCGTGTTTATACTGGTTTCAGATACAGGCAGCCCTTCAGGTACCTTGATGGTCATTCTTCCCTAAATGGTCATTCTTTATACAAGCGCAGGTAAAGATGGGCAAGCTAATCAATCACTCAAAGCTGATCCGGTCCTCACTCTGTACTGATTCTTTTCTAGCAGGAACTAAGGGCAGTGATTAATACTGGGAACTTTGCTCATTATTTCTCTTCTTTATGGGGGAATACTGAAGCAATTGTAATGTGCAACCATTATCTGGATTTTATTCACCTAATGGAACAGATCAGATAGTTCTATATAGGGTTAAGAATAGGTACCAAATGCAACTTTGTTTTCTCTTTGCTTTTAGGATATATACTATATACTCTTTGTCAATTTTAAAAAATGTTTTAAAAAGCTTCATAGCAGTTACCACAACTTACACAGATTTGATCTATGCATTTCTGAGTACTATGTTATCCGGCTAAACTAAATTGTGATCTGAATTTAACTGGGCTTTTAGGAATGTACAAAAGACATAGAAAAGCTAGAAAGCTGGCAAGAGACCCACCTATCCCAAGTTTAACTGAGCAACTGAATTGGCCGGTTTAGGGTTCTTTCCAACTCAGCTGGTATTTTAATAATAATGAAATGGGGAGACTGTCAGATAAACACTAGAATCCTCTCAATAGGCTGGGGAGGGATGAAACCCATTTAACGCATCGAGCAGCCCCAATGGTAATGGCGTGATTTGACTGGGGCCCTCAGACTGCAACTCTCTTAAGGAATGTACCATGCATTGATGGGTTTACAGCTTCCAGGTGCAGCCCTAAACATGACACAAACTAGTGGTGTCACTGTTGAGCTACAAGCTCATCCTAGTGAGTTTGTCCCCACTTTCAGCAGCAGGGGTAGGGTCTTTAACATTTGCAAAAAAATTGCAGCCTAAATGACTTTGGAAGTTAACCAAAATTTTAAAAAGTCAATGCAGACTTAAGGAAGGCAAACAGTTAAAAAGATTGACACTATTGTAAATTTCAAGTAATTTAGCAATAACCTGTTACTTTATAACCCAAATTGCCAAACACAGACACAAGTAATGTGCACTGTGAATTCTGGTTATGCCAAGATTAGACATCAGATTAGGATCAGTGAGACATTGAATTTATAGGAACCATTACTCTCAACTTTAATGTCTTTCCTAGTAAATTCATAAAAAGAGAAACACTGATTAAAAATAAAAGTACCAAATCTTATTTGCATAATTATGTAATATTTAGTACTTTTCTGAAACGCTATTACTAAGAAATAACTAATCTCTAAGTGAACAATATTAACCAAGATTGTTAAGCAACCTTTAAGATAATAACACTAAGGTTAACAATTCTATTTAATGAATAAATAAGTGATTAACTAAGTATGCATGGCTTGTTAATAATGATTATTATCGCCAATTTGAAGCCAACAAAAAGTTTATTATTGTTTTAGAAGGATAAGTACACAAGACTAATGGCATCTTTTGGTAGCTTTCAGCTGCAGAAAATTGTAATAAAGAAAAAAAGTCTCAAAAGAGAAGGAAATCTTGCTTTGAAGTATAAAAAACACAAAAACAAGAACCCGACAGATCTTTTCCATGGTTCCATTTTAAAACTAAAATTAATGTTAAGTTAGTTCCTCAGCAAAGACCAGATAATCAAGACTTGGATTAATTCTTGTATGTATTGCTCAGTATCTTTCATACTGCTAACAGCTACTAAGTCAGTCAAAGATATTTTTGCAGTCACTTGGTGAATGCCTCCTCAAAAATAGCAAAACTTACTAATATTCTATTCATATGTCTCAATATGCATGAAATGAGATTTTGGGATAAAAGCATAAGTTTTTTAGTACATATTTTTATCACATGTTGGTGCAAAGTGTGCCATAAGGATATTATATATGATTATGAAGTAAATTTACCCTAAATTACCCTCATATGCAAAAATTGTTCCTGTAATTGCTCAACTTTAATATCAATGCCATTAAGTTATGCATAAGCCACCTGTTTTGAAAACTGGAATGTCTCAGCCATGACCTTTTATCCAGAGTACAACTCATGTGTGGTCTACTGATATTTGGGTTGCGATTGTCATAGGGACTTCAGTTCACAAGGGGTCATGATCATCACCAGTGATTTAAAAGTACTCCTTACTTCCATGCCAGTATAATTATAACTGACTAGCAAGCAGTTCAAAGATAATGACCACATCAGGATACAAATAAACATCTGCCTTTTCAGGCTGTACAGCAAATTAAATTCATTTATCGCACTATTTACAATCGGTTAATCTATTCGTAGAATTGAATATGAATAGATTTTCTTATAATGGATATCTGCCCACAGGATAGATGGATGTTAGATATTACTAGATGGCAAAACCAAACTTATCCTGCATTATATTTTCCAGCATCAACTGCTTACAATTCAACTCAGAATATAAATTATAACCAAGCTAATAACAGCTAAGTATTAGGAATGAACAAGATAAAATGACCTTTACTTCTAGGAAGCACATGGCAACAAATTTGGCTGGAAATTTAATTTGGTATAAACCTCAGCAAAGGTTGAAAAGAAGGAACAGAATATTTTATTCAATAATGTAACATTATGTTTGCGAATTTTTAAATCTTAGAACAATTCCTTAATGACAAACAAAGCTATATTCAAAAATTAGATCATTGCCAAAACAACTTTGTATGAACAACAGAAATGCTTAAAATACATTGACAGAATGCAAAGGAAAAGTAGATTAAACATAAGTCCAGTAAAATTGCAGTAAGTTGAATCACAGGGAGCCTGCCCACAAATCAAGTAGATCTTCATGTTAGTGAGGAAGCCTCTATGTAACCTGCTTTACGTCAAGAAAAATAAGAGCACAGTTGGCACAGTAAATACGAAAAAATGTCTTTATTTTTCAATTTGTCTACACCTTACTATGGCCTGACCTTCCAAGTAAAGGGCATTAAAAATGTTAGCTCTGAAAAAAACTAATCTTTTTTATACATAGCATGTTGTATTTTGAGAAATCCTCCATCTGGAGGAAGACGTTAGAACAGTTCAGCTTCATCTGTATTAAAAACTTATCGTGGTACCCTCTTGTTGTAGAAGAAGGAACTGAGGTCATTGCTGCCAAGATTGTAGATGACAAAAATAGATGGAAAGGCCGGTGTTAAGGAAGAGGGGAGGCTGGAGAAGGACTTGGACAGGTTGGTAGAATGGGCAAAGTAGTATCAGATGGAATACAATGTGGAAAAATGTGAGGTTATGCACTTTGATAGGAAGAGTAGAGACATTGCCTATATTCTAAATGGGGAAAAGCTTCAGAAACCTGAAGCACAAAGCGACTTAGGAGTGCTCCTTCAGGATTTTCATAAAGCTAATATGCAGGTTCAGTTGACAGTTAAGAAATTAGTATTCATTCCAAGAGGGCTTTAATACCAGAGTAGAGATGTACCATTGAGGTCGTATAAGGCTCTGGACAGACAGTATTTGGAATGTTGAGTGTGTTTGGACCCCATATCCAAAGGAATGATGTGCTGGCATTGGAGAAGATCCAGATGAACTTGACAAGAATGTTGAGGGATGAAAGGCTTATCATATGAGGAGTCATGAAGAACTTTAGGTCTGTACTCAGTGGCGTTTAAAAGGCTGGAGGTGGGTATCTGTTTAAAACTTACAGCCTGAGTAGAGTGCATGTGGAGAAGATGTTTCCATAGTCAGAGAGAACAGCACCCAAGAGCACAGCCTCAGACTGAAGAGGTGATTCTTTACAACTGAAATGAGGTGGAATTTCTTCTGCCAGAGGGTGGTGAATCTGTAACTCATTCCCACACAAGGCTGTGAAGGCCAAGTCACTGAGTGCATTTAAGACAGAGATAAATAAGTTCTTGATGAATAAGGGGATCAGTGATTACTAGGAGAAGGCAGGAGAATCCAGTTAAGAAACAGATCAACAATGGTTGAATGATGGAGCAGACCCAATGAGTCAAATGGCCTAATTCTTCTTGTACATTTTATGGGTGAGACCACTTTGTAGCCACTGCTGCAGTTTTGCTTATGACAACATGCTCTAGCATGGTCTAACACTGCTTTGATAGGTTGACAGAGTCATTATTCAAGAATGAACAAGTTCTACTAATCTTTAAATACCAGTCCAGAACTTTGGCTCATCATGGGCAGCCTACTATTGGATTTCTTATTTTGCTGATGGGAATGGCTGTCAATTTCTCCACAACTGGAGTTTTACTTTATTTAAATTTGACTCATCATGATTTTGTTGTGCGAGTAATATTAAAGCACTCTAAGGAGAAAATCATGCAACTTTTAAACTTCTCAATTTTTTCAATTGCTGGAGGCATTAATGTAGAATTACTGCCATTTGGCAAGTTTATTGTAACTTTTTCAATTTGCGTTACATTGAATGATATGTTTTAACTTATTACAATGTCAGATACAGTTGACTATTCAACTTCCACTCCAAAATAGATACCAATAGCACAGCTACAATTACAGTTTAATCAAAAAAATTGATTAGATCTCCTGTGCATGAACACTAAACAGATTAATTACAGATACCATCTAAGAAAGTAGAATTAGATGAACCCACTGCATCCCAAAAATACTACAACACTAGGCATATCCTTAGGATAAAGTAAAATAATGCAGATGCTGGAAATCTGAAATAAATGAGGAAAAGTCATAATCTCAGATGGCAGCTGTTTCTCACATCACAGATGCTTCCTGACTTTCTGTATGTTTACAGCATTTCCTGTATGATATTAATATGGAATCCAGATACCGATAGTAGTGGTCAGGTCTTTAAAACAGGGCTTTAAATACATTTTTACAAGTCAAGGAAGGATCGGAGACAACAAAAGCATTTTCTTGTTGCAGCTCATTTGCTGGGGTCGAGTTGCTACAAGTCCTTTTTGTAGTCAACTAAGTGCATAACAAATATGCAGTTATCAACCAAAGGCCTGTGAATTAATCAGGAAGAACAGTGAAATTACAGGCAAATTCTTTTCCTTTGATTCATGCTCACATTCCTAATAGGAGAAACCATTAAAATTCACAGATAGTGGGGACACAAACAGAACTGGGCTTTCATTTTCTTTGAAACACTAAATATATTACCTTTTTTTCCTAATCAACAGTCAAAATTCAGCTTTGCAGATTCTATACTTAATTTAAAAAAAAAATTGTTGAACCAATGCTCATTTTGAAGGAGATGCTGGCTGAGAAATTGCAAGCTTGATCTCCCTGATTTTCTGACCAATATTCTTCACCAGGAGGGTTTCATTAGGCAACACCAGTATCCCAAGCTAGAAAAACAGGGGAGTCAACTTTAGTTGCTGCTGCTCATGAGAAACGGAAAGCAGCAGATTTTGAAACTGGCAGCCAAAGTCCACTGAAATCTTGTTTCCACTATCGACTGGTAGTTAAAACTGGCTCCACTATATTTAGGGCTTACAGAAGTTTAAAATTTAAGAATCGGAAAGAAAAACAAAGCTTGAAAGGTCACCAGAAATAGTATCACAGAAAATCATTATACCTTGATTCAGAAAGTTGATGGCTTTCATGCACACATACTCCTCATTGCTGACCTTCAGTTGTTGAAACTTTCTAAAGAGGTAGATTAGTCGTTCCATGACTTCCATTCCCTCCTCACTGAATCTAAAGGAGCAAAATCATAATTTCAGTGAAGTATTACATAACCCATGACATGAAATGAGATTTTGCACAAATGAATTGAATTTTATAATGAGTATGTTTTGTACTCATATACCCATTTAACCGGTCTGAGTTACATCCCCTCTCAAGATTACTATTAAAAACTGCATTTTAGCAGAGATAATGATCCAATTCGAGGGCAAGACACTTGCCTGACATGAAACCCAGCCGTTATACAATTGGTAGTAGGTGCCAAATCAGGGCAATGGCAACATGTTCCATGCCTTAAAATTTTAAAACATCTGTCATGGAGGGGGTTAACAAAAGCAATTAAAATAGTGAGGTGCACTAATCTTATTTTTTAAATCTAGCTTATTACGGCTAAATGGAGGGTCGTCAATACCCATTAGGTTTGTTTAAAGTGACGTGGTGCTACATGTAGTAGTTGAATCAGAACTGGACTTTTGCATTAAGTTTGACTTTACAAGTACAGGTAAGTATCCCTTTATCCAAAATGCTCAGGACCAGCTGCTTTGTGGAAATCAGAATTTTGCGGCTGTTGGAACTAATGTAGCGCCCTCTATAGGGTGCAGGGCAGCAACCCGTAATCAAACTAAATACTGTACTGCAGCAAAAATGCATGAATACTCACACTGAGCGGGATAAATAAAGTTTAGAAATACTACCACACATTTATAGTGTACTGATAAATGAAATACATCGATCATAAATATTCAACAACATTTTATTTCCATTTTAAAAAATTCCAAGAAAAACATTCAGGGAAACTGAAATATATACAGCTTCAGCACTATGGCAGGCAGCTGTTTTAAAGGCTTCTTCAAGTGTCATCTGTCTGGTTTAGATGGAGAGGAATTTTTTAAGTGTGTACAAGACATTTTTCTGATTCAGTAGGTGGATGTACCTACTAGAGAAGGTGCAAAACTTGACCTACACTTGGGAAACAAGGCAGAACAGGTGACTGAGGTGTCAGTGGGGGAGCACTTTGGGGCCAGCGCCCATAATTCTATTAGATTTAAAATAGTGATGGAGAAGGATAGACCAGATCTGAAAGTTGAAGTTCTAAATTGGAGAAAGACCAATTTTGACGGTATTAGGCAAGAAATTTTAAAAGCTGATTGGGGGCAGATGTTTGCAGGTAAAGGGACGGCTGGAAAATGGGAAGCCTTCAGAAATGAGATAACAAGAATTCTGAGAAAGTATATTCCTGTTAGGGTGAAAGGAAAGACTGGTAGGTATAGGGAGTGCTGGATGAAGAAAGGAATTGAAGGTTTGGTTAAGAAAAAGAAGGAAGCATATGTAAGGTATAGACAGGATAGATCGAGTGAATCCTTAGAAGAGTAAAAGGCAGTAGGAGTATACTTAAGAAGGAAATCAGGAGGGCAAAAAGGGGATGTGAAATAGTTTTGGCAAATAGAGTTAAGGAGAATCCAAAGGGTTTTACAAATATGTTAAGGACAAAAGAGTAACTAGGGAGAAAATAGGGCCCCTCAAAGATCAGCAAGGCAGCCTTTGTGTGGAGCCACAGAAAATGGGGGAGATACTAAACAGGTATTTTGCATCAGCATTTACTGTGGAAAAGGATATGGAAGATATAGAAAGTAGCGAAATAGATGGTGACACCTTGCAAAATGTCCATATTACAGAGGAGGAAGTGCTGGATGTCTTGAAATGCATAAAAGGTGAATAAATCCCCAGGACCTGATCAGGTATACCCTAGAACGCTGTGGGAAGCTAGAGAAGTGATTGCTGGGCCGCTTGCTGAGATATTTATATCATCGATAGTCACAGGTGAGGTGCCGGAAGACTGGAGTTGGTTAACGTCGTGCCACTGTTTAAGGGTGGTAAAGACAAGCCAGGGAACTATAGACCAGTGAGCCTGACGTCGGTGGTGGGCAAGTTGTTGGAGGGAATCCTGAGGGACAGTTTGTACATGTGTTTGAAAAGGCAAGAACTGATTAGGGATAGTCAACATGGCTTTGTGCGTGGGAAATCATGTCTCACAAACTTGATTGAGTTTTTTGAAGAAGTAACAAAAAGGATTAATGAGGGCAGAGCAGTAGATGTGAGCTATATGGACTTCAGTAAGGCGTTCGACAAGGTTCCCCATGGAAGACTGGTTAGCAAGGTTAGATCTCACTGAATCAAGGGAGAACTAGCCATTTGGATACAGAACTGGCTCAAAAGGTAAAAGTCAGACGGTGGTGGAGGGTTGTTTTTCAGACTGGAGACCTGTGAACAGTGGAGTGCCACAAGGATTGGTGCTGGGTCTTCTATTTTTTGTCATTTGTATAAATGATTTGGATGCGAGCATAAGAGGTACAGTTAGTAAGTTTGCACATAACACCAAAATTGGAGGTGTAGTGGACAGTGAAGAAGATTACCTCAGATTACAATGGGATCTTGATCAGATGGGCCAATGGGCCGAGAAATGGCAGATGGAGTTTAATTCAGATAAATGCGAGGTGCTGCATTTTGGGAAAGCAAATTTTAGCAGGACTTATACACTTAATGGTAAGGTCCTAGGGAGTGTTGCTGAACAAAGAGACCTTGGAGTGCAGGTTCATAGCTCCTTGAAAGTGAATTCGCAGGTAGATAGGATAGTGAAGACAGCGTTTGGTATGCTTTCCTTTATTGGTCAGAGTATTGAGTACAGGAGTTGAGACGTAATGTTGGTTAGGCCACTGTTGGAATATTGCGTGCAATTCTGGTCTCCTTCCTATTGGAAAGATGTTGTGAAACTCGAAAGGGTTCAGAAAAGATTTATAAGGATGTTGCCGGGGTTGGAGGATTTGAGCTGTAGGGAGAGGCTGAACAGGCTGGGGCTGTTTTCCGTGGAGCGTCAGAAGCTGAGGGGTAACCTTATAGAACTTTACAAAATTATGAAGGGCATGGATAGGATAAATAGACAAAGTCTTTTTCCTGGGGTGGGGGAGTCCAGAACTAGAGGGCATAGGTTTAGGTGTGAGGAAAAGATATAAAAAGGGACTTAAGGGGCAACTTTTTCACGCAGAGAGTGGTATGTGTATGGAAGGAGCTGCTAGAGGATGTGGTAGAGGCTGGTACAATTGCAACATTTAAAAGGCATTTGGATGGGTATATGAATAGGAAGGGTTTTGGAGGGATATGGGCCGGGTGTTGGCAGGTGGGACTAGATTGGGTTGGACCGAAGGTCTGTTTCCATGCTGTACATCTCTATGATTCTGACTCATTAACATAGGTTTCTGTCTAAGCAATCTCTCTTTAACTGAGTAAATTGCCATAATCTCTTGCTCACTGATAAAAGAACATTGTTCAAGGCCAGCAATTAACTGGTCATTCATTTTCACCAAATCGTCAATGGGGACTTTTTCAACTGGGTTCACTAACTCATCATCACTACTATCCTCACACTTATCTGTACAGGAACCTGTATTTAAAACCATTTCAGCAATGTTCCTATCGCTCAAGGAATGCATGACAGGCACATCATTGTCAATGTTCAGCATTTCTTCAATGTCAGCTTCATATAATTTATGTACACTTTCGTCTGATAAATATTGTGCATAAGTAACAAGGCTTGCTATCATTTTATCTTCAATGGGATGAAATCCTTCAAACTCTTTATCTGCAGGTTCATTTACAAGAAACATTGTTGCAGGCCAGGATCTGTACCAAGCATTTGTTAAATGTTGCTTTATCACCATCATTCCAAGCATTAGCAACTGCATCAATGGCATCCTTAAGACTAAACTCTTTCAGGAAGTCTTGAATTCCTACCTCTCTGTTGACTGCAGCAAGCATACTGTTGAAAACAGTGTTTATACTTGGTCTTCATGGAGCACAAAAATCCTTGGTCATAATGTTGTAATACCAATGTCACATTAGGGGGCAAGTAAATGTCAAAAACATTACTTTTCACAAGCTATTTGCCATGGGGATGTGCAATGCAGTTGTCAAGGAACAATAAAATGTTACACTTTTCTTCCAATCCAGCTTGTCTGCAATGAGCTTATGCCGCTGGTACAAAGTGTTTACTGGACCAGTTGGAAAAAATTTCTTGGGTTACCCATGCTTTCTTATTTGCATAACAATGCACAGGCAAATAGCATACACCTTTAAGTTGCTTTTCCCAATCACTGCCAATTTCACTTGTGTCTGCTTGCAGCATTGACACACAAGAATAGTTAATCTGTCCTTTGGTTCCTTAAAACCTGTCGGTGCTCTCTCATTAGCCGTTGGCATAGCACCAGTAGAGAGCTGTTTCATCAGCATTGTAAATTTGTTCAGGACTAAGGCTTTCGTCAGATATCAGCTTGGCAAATTCACCCACATCATTTTCAGCTGCTTCATGGTCAGCAGAAGCCTTTGCGCCACACCATGGTATTTCACACCATTACGCTTCTTGAATTTCTGCAGCCCACCTTCTGAATCATTCGCCTTTGATGTTCAGTTCTTTATGATATTTTCTAGCTTGTTTTATGACCATCAAACCAAGTCAGTGGCATACGTTCACTTCTTCATTGTCTAATCCATCAACACACGGTTAACATCTTCATTTTTTGGCCTGATGCAGGGTTTTCCTATTTTTCATTAGTTGAGGTCATCACGGGCACCGTAAAACTTCAGTAACTTGTCTTTCTGTTTCTTCAAATCATAGACAGTGGTAATTCCGACACCATATTCTACAGTAAGACACTGCACAGCCACACCACGATCAAGCTTCTGCAACAACTCTACTTTCTGCATTATTGATAATGACAGATGCTTCCTTTTCTTTATGTTATTGTTAACCATTGATGTACCTGCACCTCTTTTTGACAATTTCACTCTAAAATTAGCACAGTAAAAACAATACACAACTGATGCCTCAGAGTGCTGGGCCACGCCACCACGTGGGTCGAGTGGGTGCAGCCTTCACCTGCCAAGAAAACCCCGCTATGTTATGCAGACATGACGGATGCTGCACGCTCCATGAAAACTTCGGTTTTTGGATGCTCGGATAAAGGGATATGTACCTGTATTAGAAGTTAGAATTTGGAATATTTGTTAGCTTTCGTCGAACACTCGTCACTATTTATGAATTTCTAACATCAAGAACCACCACTTGTTCATCTCCACTTTTATTACTCCCTTGTTTTATGTATATATTCATACATTACAATGCACAATGCATGCTTCTTTTGGTCAGTAAAGCTGGAACTACAATGTAATCTCTTCCACTGCTCCAATTTTCACTGTTTTAAATATTTCAGTATTTATGAAAATATAATTAGCAAAATACATTTAAGTACTGAAACCAAGTGTGTTTTCTATTTAAGTATGATTTGAGAGTTTTTTTTTGTAAAGCTTCAAAGTCAACATTTTAATGACAACATTCTATAAGATAGGTTTTAAATTATTTTATTGGGGTACAAAGACAACAGGGTAGATACCAGCTAGAAAGGTGGACATGAATACGCATTAGATATTTCATGAATAAAACTACATGCAAGTAGAATGAAATAAGAACTCATTAGTGCCAATATTGAGATGGTCACTGAATGGTGCAACTGCTCCAATCTGCAGCTATTCACATTCTATGTCTCAAAATATCTTTTTTTTAAAAACTTGCAAAATGTGATAAGGAAATTACAGAAGACTAAATCTGGTTCAAATTAGTGATGGAAAGTGGACAGAACTTAAGATGGCAGAAATTTTCACTTAACACACAACTTTAAACAGAACATTAGAATAAATCATTCCTCCTTGATAAAAATCCTTAAAACATTTGATATCCTGGAGATAAATTTTTAAAAATTCATATGCTCCAAGTTGTGAAACAATAAATTGTAGACATAGCATAACAACTTTAATTAGCTTGCAATACTTTATCTTGAATATTACTTAGAACATATATTAAAAATTTTAAAAGCTATTTTATAGGACTTCGTTTCCAATACAGGTTGCATCTTCCTAATCCAGTAGTTTTAGGACTGGAGCTTTGATGGACTAGAGAATTGACCAGATTGTGGGAGATAAGGGTCAGCAAGGGAGTTTTAAAGCCAGTCCTTTCACTACTCCCCAATCTCTTTGATTATGCTGATGGCAATCATGGTAAATCAGGACAGGACTTATATGCTTAAGTAAGGTCCTGGGAATATTGCTGAACAAAGAGACCTTGGAGTGCAGGTTCATTGTTCCTTGCAAGTGGAGTTCCAGCTAGACAGGATGGTGAAGGTGGTGTTTGGTGTGCTTGCCTTTATTGATCGGTGCTTTGAGTAAAGGAGTTGTGAGGTCACGTTGCGGTTGCACAGGACATTTCTTCGGCCACTTTTGGAATACTGCATGCAATTCTGGTCTCCTTCCTATCAGAAAGATGTTGTGAAACTTGAAACGGTTCAGAAAAGATTTTCAAGATGCTGCCAGGGTTGGAGGGCTTGAGCAATAGAGAGAGGCTGAACAGGCTGGGGCTGTTTTCCCTGGAGCACTGGAACTGAGGGGTGACTTTATAGAGGTTTATAAAATCATGAGGGGCATAGATAGGGTAAATAGACATGATCTTTCTCTGGGGTGGGTGAGTCCAAAACTAGAAGGCATAGGATTAGGGTGGGGCACAGGGAGATTTAAAAGTGATCTAAGGGCCAACTTTTTCATGCAGAGAATGTTGCAAGTATGGAATAAGCTCCCAAAGGGAGGGGTGGAAGCTGGTACAATTGCAATATTTAAAAGGCATCTGGATGGGTACATGAATAGGAAGGGTTTAGAGGGATATGGACCAATTGCTGGCAAATGGGACTAGATTTATTTAGGATATCTGGTTGGCATGGATGAGTTGGACCAAAGGGTCTGTTTCCGGGCTGTACACCTCTAACTGTACAAAAGCATTTCCCTTGTATGTGCTTCTCACGGTGACACTAGATGGGCTATCCAATTGTAGGGTTATCACACTTATACAGAGGTTTAGTGACCATTCCCCTTGTCGAGCTTCCTGAAAGAAACTTGCAGCTTGATTCTTCAGGAAGCATAGGGGTGCCAAAACAATGGGGTTTCAGGCCAAAGTGCCAGCATAGGGAGACATAAATTGGATCTTTCCTCTTTTGAGCAAAAGTTTATTAATTATAATTAAAGTATTCCTTACTAATTCGCCTATACTTATTGTACAGATCTTGATGTTCTGGTTTAGAGTTTATCTGCATATAAGATGAGAAGATAAAAACATAAGCTCACGAATTTTACAAAGAACATAACAAATAAACAGAATAAATTAGACTAAACTATCTGAATTTTGAGGGCAAAATTGGTCAAAGATGGTTACATTGGCTGTAGAGTGGTTACTTGAACACCAGTATTGATACAGCTGAATCGCTATAATGTAATATCATCAGAATTGTACTATTTTTCACTCAAAAACAGCAACACCAAGCAGATGATAATTTTCTAGCTTTAGCTTTAGCACGCATAAAATCTGTTGTTCAAAGTTTGTGCGAATATTTGTAGCTCGGGTGCTCATTGTTGTGGTTCTGTTCGCCGAGCTGGAAGTTTTTGTTGCAAACGGAAGCGGCAGGGACAGACCACTATAAACAGCGGAGGAAACATCAAAGAAGCGCTTCGCAGGAGGCTCCCAAGCACTGATGATGTCGCCTAGCCAGGGGACGAAATGTTTGCAACAAAAACTTGCAGCTCGGCGAACAGAACCACAACAATAAAATCTGTTGATTTCATCTCTCTTTAGTCACACACCTTCCCACAATCATTCCTTTGTGCATGAACAGGGAATTTTAAACAATGTATCAAAGCTCTCCGTTCAAATATTCAGAGGCAATTTTAATTCTACTCTGTGGAAATTAGGTATTGTTACAACACAGCGGTGAACTCTTCTGCTAGTTAACCCAAACACTCAGAAAAAGCTCATCCTCACCGCGTAATCTGTTATAGTATGAGTGACAGAACTCCCAAATTCCATTATTTAAAGAAAAATATCAATTTATTCTTTAACTTTAAAAGTGATCATTAAACAACAACTATTTACAACTCTTAAACCCTCTTTCTCTTAACTACTTATTGTCTGCCTTCAACTCTATAACAATATACTGTTCCAATAAACACGTATGAAAATTACATCAACTTAATTTCAAAACTACACTGCAGCTGTTGTCTCTGGTTGTAGGTCTCCCTGGGTCGTCTTTGGTCTTGCTGCAAAGATGGCAGTACACTGAGACTGCTAGTCAGTCACATGAGAGTTGCCTGTAAGTTCTCAGTGTAAAACAGCCTTCGCTCTCCTTTAAAGGTACAGTACACACCTTCATAACAGGCAGCCACTGCATTAAAATCGGATAGATATCCCTCCCTAAACACTTCCCATTAGACTTTCTTTCCTCAAAACTAAATCAAATCAAATCAACAATCAAATCAAAGAAGAAAATGAACTCTTTACTGGGGGAAGCCTTGGAGCTCAGAAACAGTTTTCATATTAACAGACCAAATGCTTTAGCATAGCAGATACTAGGTTCCAAATGTTAATGTAACTCATCTTACAAAAATACCATATACTGTGTAAAGAAAAGCTATGTTTAGTATTTGGTAGATTTACCTTTAAACATGAATAAAATTCAGGAGCTAAAAGTAAACATATTAGTTAAAAGTTATGACAGACAGTGTAGATATACTTGATATAGAGCTATTTATGTTACACGGTGATAGTTCTATGCAAAACTCCAGTTCCTAGTGGGTTTTTTTAAAAATTAGGATTGAACCGGTGGATGTGGATGTGTGCGCCCTCCCTTAAACACTGAAAAGTCCATTAAATGTGGCAAGCATCCAGCACATTTAATAGATTGCCTGACAATTTTCAGACCTAGCTTCACACTATAAGCTGGCATTGAAGGTGAAGCCTAAATGTCATGAGTTGACTGCCTCGAGGACATTGGTTCATTTAGCTTCTTAAAAACTATTACATTTCTAACTTTACCCAGTTCTGATGGAAGCTTGCAGCCCGATCTCTTCAGATTTCCTGAATACTTCCAGTATTTTTGTACTTTACAAATAAAGTTACTTTATCAAAACCTGGTCACGAAGTGATTTAACAGAAGGAAAACATACTTTCCAGTAATTCACCTATGATGCTTCCAAATGGACACAGTGTCATTTTCATTTGGTTAGGCAGACAAAGGGATGGTAGCAAGCCAGGGAGGAAGGAAAGGTGAAAAATCGGGACAACGAACAGGTGAAAATAGGTTGACAGTGTTGAAAGCAACCCAAATCATGAGGGGGCTGGGGTGAGGAGGTGCACACATAACAAAATGCAACCTTCTCTGATTAGAGCACCATGATTTCACAGATATGTGCAAAATTCAGTTCTTATGGATATATAAATACTTGGATAACTTCAGACAAAAATAAAATGATCAAATACTGCACAATAATGATTCTATACGATTTGTCTTACCTTTGGAGTTCATCATCAGATGGTGCATATTTTGAAGTCACATCAGCAAGATCTCCAAAAATCTGTCGGTCATAGACAGTGAGGGAAGATAGGAGGATGAGTTCTTGCCAGGTGGAGCTTAGCAGGCAGGTGTAGTCTTTGATTGATAATTCACAGAAGAATGGCAATTTTTTGATCCAGCCAATTTGCCTGAAAAGTAACTCATCTGCCAGCCGGCAAAGTAAAGCAAAGAGCTCAGCCTGAGTTACCTTATACCTGTTAAAGGTGTAGATATTGAAACTCAAATTACAATCTTTGAAAAAGTACCCAATTACAACTGAATTTTTAACTATTTAAATATATCTTGACAAGTCCTGAAGTGGGTAGTTGCAATGTTTTATTTATGTTGTAAGCAGAATTTTATTCATACTTGACTGCAACATCTGCAATACAGTAATTTTGGTTAAAGTCATGGGCATAAAATGGGAATAGGGCATATAACATTTTTTTCTATCTAAGAAACCATTTACAATGTGCACTATCACAGACTTTCCATGATTTAAATTCTTAAAGGAGCCAAACAATCATAAGTAGGTCATTAAAAAAATTCAAAATCACTATGACTTTCAACAATGAGTTTAACAACTTCAGACTATGATCTCTGCCACATTCATCAGATCCCAACTCTTCTTTCCTCCTCCCCCATTTCCCAAAATTTTTACCAGCTTTTCTTTATAGGTTTTAGACATTATTTTCTCATTCTTGTTTTTGCTTTTCGAATGAGGTTATTCATTATTTTGCCATTCAGCCCGCCTCTGGTCCCATCTTTTGTTTCTTTGCTAGCTCTATTACCATTTCCTTTAGCTACATACAACAACTTTTCTGAAATTTAATATTTCTTATCATAGGATTTCCCTTTTCTTTCCAGCCTGCCTTATTTCACATTTCTAACTTTACCCAGTTCTGATGGAAGCTTGCAGCCCGATCTCTTCAGATTTCCTGAATACTTCCAGTATTTTTGCACTTTACAAATAAAATTACTTTATCAAGATCTAGTCACGAAGTGATTTAACAGAAGGAAAACATACTTTCCAGTAATTCACCTATGATGCTTCCAAATGGACAGAGTGTCATTTTGATTTGGCTAGGCAGACAAAGGGATGGAAAGGTGAAAAACTGGGACAATGAGCAGGTGAAAATAGGTTGACAATGTTGAAAGCAACCCAAATCGTGAGAGGGCTGGGGAATGGAGGTGGGTAAAGGACATAGAAGGGGGTATTCAGGCTCTAAAGTGAATGAACTCGGTATTGAGTTCTGAAAGCTGCAGAGTCCCCAAGCAGAGTGTGCTGTTTTTCCAGCTTGCACTGATCCTCACAGGAGGCACTGCAGCAAACCCAAGACAGATGTTGGCCAGCCAACATGGTGGTGTCTGGAAGTGGTAGGCAACTGTAAGCTTGGGGTCATTTTCAGACAATGTAGGTGTTCTGTAAAACATTCACCTTGTCTGCCTTTAGTCTCCCCAATGTTGAGAAGACTATATTGTGAGCAGTGAATACAGTAGACTAGATTGAGTGAAGTGCAGATGAATTGCTGCATTACCTGGAAGATATGGCTGGAACCTTGCATAATGAAGAGGGAGGTGGTAAAAGGGTAAGTGTTACACCTTCCACGGTTGCTTGGGAAGTTGCTGTGGGGTGTGAGGAGCAGTGGAAAAATCCTGAAATAATGACAAGGGAGGGGAGGGGAATATTTGTCTGGTGGTGGCATCTGGCTGGAGCTGGTGGAAACGTCAGTTTATGATCCTTTGGGTGTGGAGGCTGGTAAGAAGGAAAGTGAGGATTAGGAGACCCTAAAATTATGTGGGAATGAAAAGGGGTAACGGTAGAATTGTTGAGTTACTGTCAACCACCAACTCACTCACCTTTTCTCTCCACCCTGCATCATCAGCATAAATACAAGCTTTTGCTAGCAATAGTTCTCAAGGATCACTGGATTCAAAATGTTAACTCTGCCTTTTCTCCACAGATGATGCCAGATCTGCTGAGTTTGTCCAGCAGTTTCTGTTTAAGATCATCAGCCTCTAGAGTTCTTTATTTATCATAATTCTACCCTCTCCCTCCATTTCATACAGTTACTATATTCACCTGTAGTTGACAGTGTTCACTTGCACTTCAATAAGGCATTGGACGAGGTCCCAAATAAAAGGCTAGCCCAAAAGATAGGAGCCCATGGAAGGCAAGACAAGTTGACAAACTGGATCCAAAGTTGGCTTGCAAATAGGAGGCAAAGAGTGATGTGGAGAGATGTTTCTGTGACTGGAAGTCTGTGACCAGTGGTGTGCCATAGAAATTGGTGCTGGAGTCCTTTTTGCTTATTTTGAACATTAAAACCTTCCACATTCACATCCAAGTTATTATGAAGCTTGCAGATGACAGAAATTGGTGGTGATGTTGATAGTGAGGAGGATGGCCTCAGCTACAGTCTGATATTGATCAGTTAGAAAATTGGGCAGAGCAATGGCTGATGGAATGTAATCCTAATAAGTATGAGATGATGCATTTTGGGAGGTCTAATAAGGGAAGGATTTACACAATGAATGACAGGTTCCCTAAGGAATACTGAGAAACAAAGGGACCATGGTGTACTAGTCCACAGATCCCTGAAGGTGTCACTGAAGGGATGCGGTGAAGGAAGCATGGTGAAGGGGATGCTTGCCTTCAATAGGTGAGGATAAAATATAGGAACATCAAAGTCTTGTTGCAAATTTACATACTGGTCAGGTCATAGATGGAATACTTCGTGCAGTTCTAAATGCCACACTATCAGAAGAATGTGATAGGGCATGTGCCCGAAACGTCGAATCTTCTGTTCCCTAGATGCTGCCTGACCTGCTGTGCTGTTCCAGCAATAAAGTTTCAGCTTTGATCTCCAGCGTCTGCAGACCTCACTTTCTCCTGCAGAGAAGATTCACCAGGATATTGCCTGGGATGAAAAGTCTCAGTTATGAGGAGAGACTGGACAGGCTGAGTTTGTTTTCCCTGGAGTAGAGGAGGCTAAGAGGGGATCTGATTAAGGCATACAAAACTATTGAAGGCATAGATAGGATAGATCATAAAAACATTTTTTTCCCCTCAAAACAGATGTGTTTAAGACCAGAAGACATACATTTAAGGTGAGAAGTAAATGGTTCAGAATGGATCAGAGGAAAATTGTTTTTCACCCAGAGGGAGGCAGAAAAATGGAACATACTGCTTGAGGGGGCAGAGGAGACAGGTTTTCCTGCAACATTTATGCAGCGATTGGATGAGCACTCAGAATGCCAGGGCATAATAGGTTATGTACCAACTTCTGGGAAATGGATTACTATAGTTTGATGTTTGTTGATTGGCATAGACAAGTGGGCTGAATGGCCTGCTATGACTATGACCTGTTCCAACTCCAAGGCACCTTTACTTTGATCTATGTTTTGTGCCTGTCTTTACCAGCTTCCTTTTCTCTATCCTACGACAGCTATCCATCATTCTGTAAAATACTTCGAGGAGCTTCTTTGTGTGTAATCAGTTCTATTGAAAAGCCAGTAACCATTGCTGTCAAAGCCCTTTCGTCCCTGTTTTGGATTTTTCAGAACATACTAAGCTATTATGGGATCCCATTGGTCCAGATTACCCCATGGGGCTCTCAGGACCTCCTGACAATGAAACATTTTAAAAACCAAAGCTACACAATCTAGGATCTGTGAACTTATTTACTTTCAAACTTATAGCTAATGAACTTATAGCTAATGGTGGTTCCTGTAATAATATGCAATTTGCTTGGTTGGGACCTCATTAACACACATTCCCAATGACTGTTTTAAACTTTTTGGTGAAGGTCATTGGAAGAAATTTGTAAAGAAGTCAGTAAGCAAAACAAGTGGCTTTAAATCACCTTAAATTTATTCATACAGGACAAGTGTAATTTGGAAGGATGGTAAAAATGCATTCACAGGTGCCTTTTTTAATATTTAGCAACATCTTTTACATTGCTCACAGTGAATCTCATGAAACATTTATCTTATGACAGCAGATGAATTGTGGTGTGGAATGTATTAGGCTGCTGCTAAGACTACATGGTATCAAACTCAAATTGTTAAGTATGAGGTCATACAGTGGACAAATATATATTGATTCCAGTGTTGTTGCAAAGTTTCATTATACATTAAAGTTACTAATTTGAGGGAGACATTTATTAATCGGAGAAACAGGAAATATGGACTGACTTATAGATACATAGAGATCAATTGTTCCAAAGAAAAAAAGTGTTGAAAGAATAGAATGAAATACAGGCTTTATTTTCTTTATATAAAAATAATTCAAGTACGTACTAGCCCTCAGTGCAACAACTTGAAGACGGAGCAAAATCCTTCCAAAGATTAATTACTTTATTGACATCCATTACCAGTATAATGTTTATAGAGTTTGACTTGTAAAGTTACCAAATTTAAAAAAAGATTAGGTTTCTTCATTTGCTGTTTTTCACCATAAGCATAAAAATGTTAGCACAGAAACACTATTTCAGTGTTACTTAAAATCACAAGCTTTCTGAGCGCTGCTTTCAACAGTGATCTTAAACTGAAGGAGCAGCGCCCCGAAAGCTTGCAATTTTAAGTAAACCAGTTGGACTATAACCTGGTGTCCTGTGACTTCTGACTTTGTCCAGCCCAGTCCAACACAGGCATCTCCACATCATACTTAAGTGCTAGAAGAGACAATTGTCTTACTTCCTATTTCAATGTTACATTAATTTATACTCACCCATCTTCAATCAGCATTGGTGTTCCAAGAGGTTCAAGATCTTCAGCTCCAACCAACTGGCTTACAAGAGTATGTGACTGAGGGTCTAGGTTACGAGGTTGTGGTGGCAACAGGCCTGAATGAGCAGCATAGTTAAAAAGGTGCGGCAGGTACTGATAGTGCGCAGTGACTGGTGTCCCTATGAACTGATCCCTGAGTGCAGTGTACCCATTCAGTTCCATGGATCTGCTGGAAAGGAAAGATGCATAGTTTGTGTCCATTCTTTACATCAACATAACGGACGAACAGGAGGAGGAGGAGGAGAAGATGGGGGAAGAGAAGGAAATGGAGGCGAAGAAAAAGATAACTAAACAAATGGAATTGTTCAACCCCAAAAGACTGGAAAAGCTTCCCAAACAAAAATTGAGAAAAATAGTGGTGGAATGAAAAATATCTCGCTTTATATAGCATATAAAAGAATTGTAAGTGTCTGTTTAGTTATGGGTTCACTTTTTGTAATGTACAATGTCAGTGACAAGAACTGACTAGCATTTTTGAAGTACTCCATCTGTCAATAGTACCAGGGTTAAATTTGTATTCAAAAGTTGTATTTCACTGATCTAGAAAAATTAACTTAAACTAAACTGCAGCAACTAGGAAATTTAAATTTTACTAATAAATAGATCTGGAGCAAAATAAAACTAGTATCAGTAATGGTGACCATGTAATCATAGGATCATCACAAAAGATCCACCCATCCATCATTGATGCCATCCATATTAGGTTTTGCCTTACATGTATTTTCAGTCCACAGAAATGTCCTAACACTTAACTGTACTTTTCCACTGTACTCTATCAATACCATCAATTCAGGGGATTAAAGCTGGCTCATCAATTAGTGTACTTGGACATCTCAGGAGCAGCAGCAGGGACTCCAAAATTAGGAGCCAACTTAGTGAAGCGACAAGGCAGATGTACATTCACACCACTAAGAAGCAGTATTTTAGAGAGAATGCACAGCCAACAGATTGAAGCACTGCATTCTGCCACATCCAAACATAAATTACAGTGGACAATTAAGCAACTGATGTAAGAATGAGGCTTCATGAAGATCTTCAACCAGCTGTGCCTATGGATGACTAGTCTCTGCTTTCACCAGAGGGTGTCCCATCACAAAAGCCAATCTTCTGCCAATTCAACTCATTCCACTTGATATCAAGAAGTGGCTCAGCAATACGGCAACAGCAACTGTGTTGGAGACATGTATTCCAAGATAGGCCACACTTTTGGCCAGCCTGTTCCAATAGTTATAACACTAGCATCTGACATTGTAAAAAAATTGTCGAAATACTTCATGTCTACAAACAAAATGCCCAATTTGATCTAGCAAATCAGTGCCTGATTAGGCTACATCCAAACATCAGAAAAGTTATGGAACTCATCAACAGTGATATCAGATGGCATATTTGCAACATTAATGTACTCACCAGTACTCACTTCGTGTTGCATCAAGGCCAGTTGGCTCATGACCTCATCACAATTATGATTCAAGGATGGGCAAACAGCTGAATTATAGACGAGAGATGACTGCATACGACAGTCTTTTGACTAAGTGGAACATTAAAGGAAGTAGTAAAGTTGAAGCTAATTGGAATATAGGGGTAAACCCTCCAATAGCTGGAGTTATAACTAACATGAAAAAGGAGATAGTTACGGTTATTGGAGGCGAACCATCTCAGCTCCAGGACTTCACTGCAAGCGTTTGTCAAGGTGGAGTCCTAGGTTCAGTCATTTACACCTTTTTTATCATTAACCTTCACCTTATCCCGCACCCCCCAATATCAAAGAATAAGTGGAAATATGTGAGTTGATAGTTGCAGAATATTCAGTTTACAACTCTTCAGGTACCAAGTCTCTGTGCCCACGAGCAACAAGAACTGGACAACATTCAAAGTTGCACTGATAAGTGATATGTAACATTCGCTCTACATAAGGGCCAGGCAATGACAGCTCAAATGAGAGGAAATCGAGTCACCTCCTCATGACATTTAATGCCTTTATAATTGTTAGATACATCATTAAAGTTCTGGGATCTCATTGCCCAGAAATATAACTGTACTTGTCATAAATATTGCAGTACCCAACAGTTAAATGATTGCATATTACACAGATGCTCACTAGAATAATTCAGTCATAATACAGGATTAATAATTTAATCTTCAAAATACAGAATTAAAAGATCCCAGGCATTAAGTCATAATCTTGCTTCTACATCTAACTCAAAAGTTCCCACCTTGAGGAAGGAGTGGAAACAGGTGATGGTTGGTTGCCCTCAGAAATGCCATTGCCAGGGGAGCTATGATCACTATCTCCGTTGTTGCTCCATGAATTATTAGCTTCCTCCTCAAATTCTTGTCCAGACATAATTCTTTCAATTTCTTCTTCAGATATCTGAAATACATAGTAAAATATTCTTTAACTAGCTGCAATTATTAATAAGAATGAATATCTATTCAATTCAAAAATCATAGATAAATAAATGGGTGGGAAAGTCAGGAGAGTTGCATTGCAGTCCCATCACATTTTTTGTAAGTGGCTCAAATGGAAATAAATATTTATCAGTCATAAACAGTCACAAATAATTTTAGTTTAGAAATTCAAGGTAATGAGGCAATGGCCTAGTGGTATTACTGTGAGAAAATTACTCCAGGAACCCAGGTAATGTTCTTGGGACACAGGTTTGAATCCTGCCATGGAATTGGTGGAATTTAAATTCATTAAAAATCTGAAATTAGGAATCTAATGATGACAACAAAACCACTGCCGACTGTTGGAAAAAAAAACCTATCTGGTTCTTTAATGCTCTTTAGGAAGGAAATTGCTGTCTTTACCTGGTCTGGTTGACATGTGAATGCAGACCCATAGCAATATTGTTGACAGTCAATTGGACAATTAGAGATGAGCAAGGAATACTGGCTTAGCCAAGAATGCCATATCCAATGAATGAATTTTTTTTTAAAAAAAAGATTCTACTCACCTCTTCCAAATGCAGTATTAGATACTTCATTGATATATTAAATTCTCAGTATTCATGTGAATGCCAGAAAAATGAAATGAAAATGGAGGAAAAACATGCTCAGATCGAATGGGGGTATTCCACAAAGAGGTGACCTCATCTTGTGTTTGTTCCAATGGGAAGAGTAGTGACAAGAGGAACTTGCACAACGGATGGATCACATCTTTTGCATGTGTCCCAAAGTGCTTCACAATTAATTATTCCAAAATAGAAAAAAAAGACATTATTCCATTATAAAAAAAGATGCAGCTGTTTCAGGTTATAAGGAAATATAGCTCAAGGACTATTTCTGTTCATTTCCCTAAACTGCAGTATTAGTAATGTATACATTTGCGTCTTTCTTACATTAAAACAGAAATTAAACAGTACTTAATAAATGTGGATTTAATTTGGTTGCTAATTGTAATGACATCATAAATTCAAAAGATTGTTCTGGTGAGTCAGTATGTATTTTCAAAGTGGACATGACAATAATTCTATGAGCTATACTGCCAAACAAAATATTGTACGTTTGTTCACAGTGCCATTCCATGCAGCATGCCAAGAGAAATTTAGTCCAAAGTTCACTTTAAAAACAAAAGGGGCATTTTAGTCATGATGCTTCATAATTGAATGTATATGGCGATCCAGCTACCACCTGATGTATGGTCATTTTGTATTTGGTGCCGATCCATAGTTCAGTTTTCATCTGCTGTTGAAAGCTTCCACCAGAAGTAAATGAGAGCTTCATAGTCACATGGCAGGAGTGATATAATTTAAACATAGATAGTATTTTCCTGCTTTTATGACAATGTATGTTTACACTTTAGTCAATGTAAAGTGGGAGCCCAGGATTGTTTGCTCCATCTTACATTTGATAGGAATCTACTACTCTGTGCCACTCCGTGGGTGAGGGGGATAGTCATTCAGCATAGAAACATGGCTCGCTATGTCCAAATCGACCAACAAACACCATGCTACACTAATACGACTTACCTGCACTTAGTTAAAAATCACAACACCAGGTTACAGTCCAACAGATTTATTTGGACATAAGCTTTTGGAGCACTGCTACTTCATCAGCATTTGTACTTACAAATAAACCAGTTGGACTATTAACTTTGCACACTCCAGTCAAACACCAGCATCCCCATATCATGGTTACCCGTACTTAGTCCACAGCCCATCATGCCCTGTCATTTTAAGTGCTCATCCAGATGTTTAATTGTTGCATGAGTACCTGCTTCCACCACTCTCAAGCAGCGTCATCCATATTTCCACGATCATTCCATTGACTCTGAATATCATATTTACTCATGAGTATGTTTGAGAAATTTCAGGACATGTTCAAGCAAATAACTTATTCCTTGGGTTAGTTAGTTTCAAATTGTGGTCCACATAGGTAGGAAAAGGGATGGGGATGTTAGGCAGAAATTCTGGGAGCTAGGGTGGTAGAGATAAAATAAACAGATTTGTTCTTTGGTTTATTACCCTTGCCACGTGCTAGCGAGGTGTGGAGTAGGGAGAGAGAGAGAGAGCAGTCGAACACATGGTTACAGGGACGGCGCATGGAGGGAGGGATTCAGATACCTGGATAGTTGGGGCTCATGTTGGGGTAGGTGGGACATCTACAAATGAGATGGTCTACACCTGAACCAGAGGGGTACCAATAGCCTTGGGGGAAATTTGCAAATGCACTTTGGGAGGGTTTAAACCAATTCAGAAGGGGAATGGGAACCTGAATTGTAGCTCTGGTGTATAGGAGGTTGAGAGTAGCGAGATCATGAATAAGGTTTCAAGGTCGCAAGAGTCCACCAGCAAGCAGGAAGGTGGTTTGAAGTGTATCTACTTCAATACCAGGAGCATCTGGGATAAGGTGGGTGAACTTGCAGCCTGGGTTCGTACCTAGGACTTCGATATTGTGGCCATTTTGGAGACATGGATAAAGCAGGGACAGGAATGTTTTTGTCTAATGTGTGCAGGAGGGTTTTGTGGCACAGTATGTGGATAGGCCAACAAGAGGCGAGGCCACATTGGATTTGGTACTGGTTAATGAACCAGGCCAAATGTTAGATTTGGAGGTAGGTGAGCATGTTGGTGATAGTAACCACAATTCAGTTACGTTTCTTTTCGTGATGGAAAGGGATAGGTATATACTGCAGGGCAAGAGTGACAGCAGGGGAAAGGCAATGATGATGCAGTTAGGCAAGATTTAGGATGCATTATATGGGGAAGGAAACTGCAGGGGATGGACACAATCAAAATGTGAAGTTTATTCAAGGAACAACTACTGCATGTCCTTGACAAGTATGCACCTGTCAGGCAGGGAGGAAGTGGTCATGCGAGGGAACTGTGGTTGAAAAAAGAAGTTGAATCACTTGTCAAGAGGAAGGAGGAGACTTATGTAAAGATGAAACATGAAGGTTCAGTTAGGGCG
This sequence comes from Chiloscyllium plagiosum, assembly GCF_037043375.1. Taxonomy (NCBI): domain Eukaryota; kingdom Metazoa; phylum Chordata; class Chondrichthyes; order Orectolobiformes; family Hemiscylliidae; genus Chiloscyllium; species Chiloscyllium plagiosum. The sequence goes on along the minus strand of NW_028270159.1, from coordinate 25,955,781 downwards.
CTAAGTTAGCCAGGAAGGACTAAAGAGAGCCAGGAGGGGACCTGAGAAGTCTTTGGCAGGTAGGATAAAGCCTTCTATAGGTATGTCAGGAATAAAAGAATGACTAGGGTAAGATTAGGGCCAAAACTGAAAAATGTGTTGCCGGAAAAGCGCAGCAGGTCAGGCAGCATCCATGGAGGAGAATCGACTTTTCGGGCATAAGATTAGGGCCAGTCAAGGACAGTGGTGGGAAGTTGTGCCTGGACTCCGAAGAGATAGGAGAGGCGCTAAATGAATATTTTTCATCAGTATTCACACAGGAAAAAGACAATGTTTTCAAGGAGAATAGTGAGATACAGGCTATTAGACTAGACAGGGATTGAGGTTCATAAATCATTAGCAATTCTGGAAAGTGTGAAAATAGATAAGTGCCCTGGCCCAGATGGGATTTATCCTAGGATTCTTTGGGAAGCTAAAGAGGAGATTGCAAGGCCTTTGGCTTTGATTTTTATCTGCAGGAATAGTGCCAGAAGACTGGAGGATAGCAAATGTTGTTCCCTTGTTCAATACGGGGAGTAGAGACAACCTTGGTAATTATAGACCAGTAAGTTTCCCTTCTGTTGTGGGCAAAGTTTTGGAAAGGATTATAAGAGATAGGATTTATAATCATCTGGAAAGGAATAATTTGATTAGGGATAGTCAACACCGTTTTGTCGTGCCTCAAACCTTATTGAGTTCTTTGAGAAGCTGACCAAACAGGTAGAGAAGGGTAAAGCAGCTGATGTGGTACATATGGATTTCAGTAAAGCATCTGATATGGTCCCCCACAGGTTATTGCAGAAAATAGAGTCCTGGGATTGAGTGATTTAGCGGTTTGGATCAGAAATTGGTTAGCTAGAAGACAACAAAGGGTGGTGGTTGATGGAAAATGTTCATTCTGGAGTTCAGTTACTAGTGGTATACTGCAAGGTTCTGTTTTGGGGCTACTGCAGTTTGTCATTTTTATAAATGACCTGGATGAGAGCACAGACTTTCTGCTCTTAAAAAAAACACTGCTCCAGGCTAACTTAGTACCAATATTTTATATTTCTTAAATGTAATCAAGAGATAGATCTCAATAAATACATAATCAAAAAGAACCCAGTCTACTCACTATTGTAGATTTACAAAAAAGAACTGCAATGTCACACTTAAAAGCTATGCATTTATCAGCTGTGCTGTGAGCTCTCCCACACAGATTCCTCTAAGGTCAGCTGTGAATTTCATTGTTTGTTAATTCTTCTTAGATGCACTCTGATGTCTAGAGATACTTGAACTCAAACAGCAAAGGCAGTAGCTGTGCAGATTCACTGACCATGTGATTCCTGCCTTTGTCTCACTTCCTCCTTTTTAAAGTACTGCTGTTTTGATCTTTTTCTCCAAAAGTTCCAAAACAAAATGCAACAGCTTATAAAAACAGTAATTACTGCCCCTCGAATTCAAGGAAATCTGCTCCAATGCCTAAAATACCTCAAAAAAAAAGTTCTTACAGCCACAATTTTTCCCATCCTCCATCTTGGATTACCCAGAACAAATTTTCAAATTTTGTCTAAAGAACAGTAGCAAATCATGCGAAAGTTATTACCAAAGCAAGAAGATCTTCCCAAAACAAAAGTTACATAATTTAAATTGCTTCATCAATTGATTTCCATTGATAACTGGATCAGTGGTGCTGGAAGAGCACAGCAATTCAGGCAGCATCCGACGAGCAGCAAAATCGACGTTTCGGGCAAAAGCCCTTCAACTGACCAGAGTGCCATTGCACAACTGCCATAAATATATTTGGCCAAGCTGCTCAAAACACCAACAGATTCTGCTAAATAAATCAGATGACAATCAAATTATACTTGTGATTAAATTATAGAATGGATAGCATAAATACACACTTTACACAAGAACTACTACATTACCAGAGGATGTATACATTAAAGCAAAACAAAATAAAACAACTTAAGACAAATAATCTGAAATTCTTTTCTGTTTACATACACAGGCGCAGATTTTCAATCTTGAGACAGGAGTTGCACGGAGTCATTTCCTAACATGATAACCTCAGCTCCTGTCCAGTCTTACTTGCTCACACTATTTCCATGGTGGGGTGGCAGGGATGGAGGTGGGCACGTATCTCCTTTTGCTGGGACACAGACCTGGTTCTGTAAAGGCATTCAAATCTTAAGCCACCTCTCATATTCCACCCACCCATCCTCCCTTCTCATGTCCTATGCCCCCTCAGCCAGTAAAACCCATCATGACCAGAACTCATAAGTTATGGAATAACATTGGGAAGTTTTTGAGATGATAATGAATTTTTAAAACCTCCTCCAAAAAGTTTATCAACTGTTCAGAAAACTATCCAAAGCAAAACTCTCACTCCCTTTGACAGCTGTATCAACAACTCCTGCTAAACTACCTCTACAGGTGGGGTCTAGAAATTAACCAAGCATTCATAATAGGATTCCAAAATACCCACATGACAAAACCTCCAGAGCCAAACACAATAAAGCATTTTGTAGTAGTGTACAAGATCTCCCAGCCCTGATGGCGTGTATCAGAGGATCCCAAAATAAGTATCCACAGTGATAGTGGATGCAATGATTATAATGTTCCAAATATTCTCAGATTCTGGGGAAGTACTAGAGGAATGGAAAACTGCCAATGTGACACTGCTATTCAAAAAGGGAAGTAGGCAAAAAAAACCCAGCAGATAACTATAGGCTGATTAACCTAATATCTAATGTAGGAAGAATGCTGGAATCAATTACTAAGGAAGTAATAGCAAATTTGGAAAATTATAAACTAATTAAGCAGGGTCAGCACGGCTTCTGAATAATTTGTTGAGTGTTTTGAGGAAGTCTCAACTAGAATAGATAGAGGAGAACCAGTGTTAAATGTGAACTTCCAGAAGGTGTTTGACAAGATACCTCTGAACAAGTCAAGTCACAAGAGCTGCTGGTATTGAAGGGAGTATATTGGCATGGATAGAGAATTGGCTGGAAACATTGATTGGGTTTAAGGGGCCCTTCATTAGGCTGGCAACCTGTGACAAGTAGGGTTACACAGGGATCAGTGCTAGCACCGCAACGGTTTACAATAATTTATTAATAACCTGGAGGAAGGAAGTGAATATACTGTAGCCAAATTTGCATATGACAAAAATAGGTGGAAAGGCAAGTTGCAAGAGGGATACAAACAGTTATTGATAGGTTCAAGATATAGGTTAAAGTGGGTAAAAAGTTGCCAAATGAGAGTATAATGTATGGAAAAATGTATGGGAGAACAAAAGAACAGTATTATTTAAATTGATAAAAGCTGCAACACAAAATGAGTTGGTGGGGGACTTGTGCGCAAAACACAGAGCTAGCACACCGGTAATCGGGAAGGTTAATGTAATTTCGGACCTTCCAAGGGGTTTAGAGAATAAGAGTAGAGGCGTCTTACTGCAACTGTACAAGATGCTGGTGAGACAACATCTGGAATACTGAGTTTTGTAATCAGGGTCATACAACACAGAAACACATCCTTTGGTCCAACTCATCTATGCTGACCAGGTTTCCCCAAATTAAAGTAGTCCCACCTTAAACCTATACCCTATAGTTTTGAATGCCCCTACCTTGGAGAAAAGACCTTTGCTATTCACCTTAGCAGTGTGTCTCATGATTTTATAAGCCTGTATAAGGTCACCCCTCAACCTCCTTCACTTCAGGGAAAATAGTTCCAGCCTATCTCGTCTCTGAATTCACTGGATAACTCTTCTTGATTTTGTTTTCTTCTCTTTTTCCCTTCTGAGAGCATTGAGATTGTTCATCACTTTATCTAGTGCAGTGTTGGAAGACTGTTCACACCTTGTCTTCTCTCGAATCATTTCGATTGCACAATTCTTATCCACCTCCTTTCCCTTGCATGACTATTTCTATCTGTCCAAAAGCAAGTAACACATTAACTGTAATGGTTTTTCATCCGAACATTGCACAATACCTCTGAAATTCTTGGCCGCTTCATTTTCCTCATGTCTATGTGGTCACCTCTAAAATGTATGCCAAAGACATCTTTACCATTTTCATTGAATGCTCCACGGCATTAGGCTTTCTGTCCAATATCAAACCTTTGCTCAAATGGGTACCACAAAACCTAAAGCCACTGGTTACAATTCTCATCATAGTTATTTCCCAAATGCCCTTGCTAAAGTAAATGTATTATCAGACTTCACTCTTTGAAAACTGCATGTATAGATATAAATATCTCAAGAGCACTTTATTAAAATTGCAATGTGTTTTGAATTCTAGAGTAGTGACAGGTACTTTCGCTATTTCACAATATGAAGTGATGATAGAATAAGAATTTAAAAGGAACCTAAAGATTCTATTTAACCATATAGCTCTTTATAAAAACAAGTTACATATCATCCAAATGCATTTCATACAGAAAACCTTTTACTCAAGATATACCTCATCTTGTAACACTTAACATTCCTTTCTTTGTATACTTCGAGGAGAAAGTGAGGTCTGCAGACGCTGGAGATCAAAGCTGAAACTTTATTGCTGGAACAGCACAGCAGGTCAGACAGCATCTAGGGAAAAGGAGATTCGACGTTTCGGGCACATGCCCTTCCTGAGGAAGGGCATGTGCCCGAAACGTCGAATCTCCTTTTCCCTAGATGCTGTCTGACCTGCTGTGCTGTTCCAGCAATAAAGTTTCAGCTTTTCTTTGTATACTGTAAACAAAATCTAAAGAAATAATTATATTGTATTTATTCATGAACTGTAAAAGGTAGCTCTATTTATCCTGGGTGTCTTCTTCTATGTAGAACTAGACAAGTCAACAAATGCCACATAATATTCCCAAAAGGCTGACAATTATTCTATAAATGAACAGGTGAGCTAGAACTAGAATTTTTCATCCAATCTTTTGAAAATATTGCCTAAATATGGATCTTCTAAAAGTATATTCCAAACATTAATGTACATACTAGTCTTGGATTTTAAAACATTCTTAAAACTTTCCAGAAAAGGTTTGAAATTGCTTTGGAAAATATCCTGTCGTAATAAAACAGAAGATGTTGACAGCCCCTCTTGGATAGCACAACATAGTTAAAAACAAAAGTGATTATAATCAAACACACAGGATAAGCGTTCAATTCAGATTCCCATGAGCTCTTGGAGTCTTGAGATTTTTAGATACCATCAATTTCCTGTATTTGCAATGTTCCTGTAGGAGACAATTAAATCATTTTTTAAAATTGTAGTTATGGGGAGAATTTCACAGTTCTAGCTGGTGGGTTTATAGGTGATGGCATTTGTAAAAACTTGCAAATAGCCTGCCTACTACTTATCTGCTTCTCCTCAACCTGTATGCCATACCATAACATGCAGTGAAGGCACTGGGCCAATTAATGTTTACCCTCCGCTCCTTTACAGGGGCACCCTCCTCCCCGGGTCATTCATACTCCAACGCTCAACACAGCCTCTCAAACCTAGCTCCCAACCCCTTCATTTCTGACTGGAGCCAGCTAAGTTCCACTGCTACCCCAAGTTGCCTTCAGTCTGACCTCCAGTATGTCCTTTACTTTGGCTCTGCCTGTAGTCGCAGCTTGGCCACTGTTTAAATTTGGGACTACAAAACACCTCTAAGTAGGGTCTTCCTCTCTCACAAATGGAGGAAGTCTCAGTCTTAGTCAATTAACAGCATGCTGTACATTTTTGTTCCACTTAAAGAAAAATATCCTTTCATTGGAGTCCGATGACAAAGTTCACTAGAATAATCTTGGGTATGGAAGGATTGTCTTATGAGCAAAGATTAAGCAGGTTGAGGCTCTGACTCACTAGAGTTTAGAAAAATGAAAGCTGATCTCATTAAGTCAAATAGGACTCTTCGGGGGCTCGACAGGGTAAATACTGACAGTATGTTTCCCCTCATGGACGACTCTAGCACTGGATGGCAGAATCTCAGAGGCATTAATTTAAGACTGAGATATGGAAGAATTTCTTCTCTCAGAGGGTTGTGCGCCTTTGGAACCTCTTGCCACAGGGGAGTTGAGAGCTCAAAGTCCCCATGTATATTTAAGACTGAGATAGGTAGATTCTTAATCAGCAGGGATATCAAGGGTTATGGAGAAAAGCCAGGAAAGTGGACATTAGGCATGTCAGATGAGCTAAGTTCCAATGGAATGGTAGAGCAGGCTCTTGGGGCCATACAACCTACTCCTGTTCCTATATGGAATCAATTTAGGTAAAGGGGCAGTACAAAGAGATCTGGGTGTTCTTGTACATCAGTCAATGAAGGTAAGCATGCAGGTACAGCAGGTAGAGAAGGCGGCTAATAGCATGCTGGCCTTCATAACAAGAGGGATTGAGTATAGAAGCAAAGAGGTTCTTCTGCAGCTGTATAGGGCCCTGGTGAGACCACACCTGGAGTACTGTGTGCAGTTCTGGTCTCCAAATTTGAGGAAAGACATTCTGGCTATTGAGGGAGTGCAGCGTAGGTTCACGAGGTCAATTCCTGGAGTGGCGGGATTACCTTACACTGAAAGAATGGAGCAACTGGGCTTGTATACCCTTGAGTTTAGAAGACCGAGAGGCAATCTGATCGAGACATATAAGATTATTAAAGGATTGGACACTCTGGAGGCAGGAAACATGTTTCCGCTGATGGGTGAGTGCCGAACCAGAGGACACAGCTTAAAAATACGGGATAGACCATTTAGGACAGAGATGAGGAGAAACTTCTTCACCCAGAGAGTGGTGGCTGTGTAGAATGCTCTGCCCCAGAGGGCAGTGGAGGCCCAGTCTCTGGATTCATTTAAGAAAGAGTTGGATAGACCTCTCAAGGATTGTGGAATCAAGGGTTATGGAGATAAGGCAGGAACAGGATACTGATTAAGGATGATCAGCCATGATCATATTGAATGGTGGTGCAGGCGCGAAGGGCAGAATGGCCTACTCCTGCACCTATTGTCTATTTCTTCCCATCAACTATTCCGTCGCTTCAAAAAGTTGACACAATGACTGCACTATCAATCATAGAGGGAAATTGACACATTGAAATCGTAATCTCAGTACTCTTGAATTTATTTCACTGGATAAAGTGGTCTAATGCAAACACACAGTTTCACAATATATGTCAATTTAATTGTCAATTATGTTTTCCAAGCAAAGTACCATCATTATTCACTATATGAAATACATATTTGACTTATCCACCATTACATAACAATATGCAGTGTTATCAACACCTTTTGAAGTTGCCCGTCAAAAGGTTCTGATTCAAGACTAGAATTCCTCCAATGTTCATGCCTCTCCAAGATATAATGAATCACATTGAATTGAATTAGATTTATTGCCACATGTGCTCAACGAGTGCAGTGAAAAGTTTATACATCACGATTTATTGTACCTAAAATGGTGCTAAGATATCGACACACTGCTTCCTTAGTTATAAGATCTTAGAAAATAGAGAAATAAAATGTCTCACATTGCAGAAATAAAAGTCGAGAACAGCAGTCTTCCAATCCATACCAAGCTGAAACCTAGCCTCCAGTCTGCACTGGGCCCTGGCTCCAGCCTGAGCTGGGCTTCACCTTGAGGATCATGAAGCTGGAAGATTGCTCTGGTATCGCCTCAGGACGAGGTGACCATGCTGAGGCCATTCCAAGCTGAGAGACTGCCACTACTGCAAGCTGGGAGGTCGCCATGTCAGAAAAACCCCATATAGTGTCTGTGCTGAGGCTGAGAGCCGGAGGATGGGAGTCAATCAGAGGCCAGGGGTCTGACTCCGTAGATATAGTGGGGTGATCTTATGTGCCCAATTCCACAAAACAGTAAGGAAGAATGGGATTGCTGCATAATAGGCTCATGAACTGAACCCTTATCCTGAGGTCACAAGGATCCCACTTGATTGGAATGGGAATACTGGAATACACAATGCTTGACATTTCTGTTCTGATATGGACAAAGGATATCAAAAAAGCCAAGACATACCTTTGTGCAGTTATGTCAAATCAAAGAGTTTACACAAGAAATTTGATAAATTTTGACTTTAGAAAATTAACTTGATGCTGTGCAAAAGAATTACTCTAAAATTAAACAAGGATTTCTTTTAGGTTGCAAACAGACATCACACCATATATGCTTTTTAAAAAACTAAACCAAGAAGTCCATTGAAAAGAGTTAGGCATTGCCTCAGCAAATCTCATCTTGTGGTGTTGTAATTTCAAGGAGAAAGTGAGGTCTGCAGATGCTGGAGATCAGAGCTGAAAATGTGTTGCTGGAAAGTGCAGCAGGTCAGGCAGCATCCAAGGAACAGGAGAATCGACGTTTCGGGCATAAGCCCTTCTTCAGGAATGAGGAAAGTGTGTCCAGCAGGCTAAGATAAAAGGTAGGGAGGAGGGACTTGGGGGAGGGGCGTTGGAAATGCGATAGGTGGAAGGAGGTCAAGGTGAGGGTGATAGGCCGGAGTGGGGTGGGGGCGGAGAGGTCAGGAAGAAGATTGCAGGTTAGGAAGGCGGTGCTGAGTTCGAGGGATTAGACTGAGAAAAGGTGGAGGGAGGGGAAATGAGGAAACTGGAGAAATCTGAGTTCATCCCTTGTGGTTGGAGGGTTCCTAGGCGGAAGATGAGGCGCTCTTCCTCCAACCGTCGTGTTGCTATGGTCTGGCGATGGAGGAGTCCAAGGACCTGCATGTCCTTGGTGGAGTGGGAGGGGGAGTTGAAGTGTTGAGCCACGGGGTGGTTGGGTTGGTTGGTCCGGGTGTCCATAGCAACACGACAGTTGGAGGAAGAGCGGCTCATTTTCCGCCTAGGAACCCTCCAACCACAAGGGATGAACTCAGATTTCTCCAGTTTCCTCATTTCCCCTCCCCCCACCTTGTCTCAGTCAAATCCCTCGAACTCAGCACCGCCTTCCTAACCTGCAATCTTCTTCCTGACCTCTCCGCCCCCACCCCACTCCGGCCTATCACCCTCACCTTGACCTCATTCCACCTATCGCATTTCGAACACCCCTCCCCCAAGTCCCTCCTCCCTACCTTTTATCTTAGCCTGCTGGACACACTTTCCTCATTCCTGAAGAAGGGCTTATGTCGATTCTCCTGTTCCTTGGATGCTGCCTGACCTGCTGCGCTTATCCAGCAACACATTTTCAGTGTTGCAATTTCATCAAGGAATCAATTCTTGCAATAAGGAGGGATTATATCTTCAAAGACTTTTCAACTGAAGCCATATAGATATGAAATTAAAAAAACAAAAAGGGGGAAAATCACATTGGTGGGACTGCACTTGAGACCCTCAAACAGTCAAGATGATAAAGGGGCAGATATGTAGGCAAGAGCTACAAAAACACAAGGGCTGTAATATTAGGGATTATGGGGATAGACAAACTGAGAAAGGCATAGAGGAGATGGAATTCTTAAAATGTATCCAGGGAACATCTTATACAAGATGGGGCAGCACTGGATTTAATTTTAAGAAACAAGACCAATCAAGTGGTGGACGTGTCAGAGGAAGAACATTTTGGTGACTGACAGTAACTCCATAAGATTTACAGTAGTTGTGGAAAAGATCAAAGATGGACCAGAAGGAAAGAAATAAAATTTTGAATTTGGAGAGAGGGGTGAAGAGGAGCTGGGTTCAATATGATAAGGCAGGTTCTGGCCAAAATGGGCAGCTACTTGTAGTAAAATCTACATTGGAACAGCGGAGATCTTTCAAAAAATAAATAATGGAAGTGTAGGACCAATAGGTTCCTGTAAAGATGAAGAGTGGGGCCAAGTATTTCAGAGTTCCCTGAATAGAGGAATGTAGAGGTTTGAGAAGAGTAAAAAAGGGAAGCTTATGTGAGATACCAAGTGCTCAGGACACCAAAAGCTTGATAGGAATATATAAAGTGCAAGGGGTGACTTAAAAAAGGTATTGCCATGAAATACTAATCTGAAGAAAGGTCACCAGACTCTAAAGGTTAACTCTGCTTTCTCTCCATAGATTCTGCCAGACCTGAGGAGTTTCCCCAGCAACTTCTGTTTTGGGTTCATATGTTCAGCACTTAAAGTTCTTTGTTTTACTTTACCTAAAAGAAATTGGGGAAGTGAAGAGGGGACATGGAAAAAAATAAACACCTGTGGGCAACATGAAGGAAAATTCAGACATCTCAAATACATATGGCAAGAAGAGAACCAGGGCAAGAGTGGGGCCCATTAGGGACCTCAGTGGAAAACTGTGGAGTCAGAAGACATAGCAGAGATTTTAAATGCGTTGTTATATCAGTATTCACAGTGGAGAAAAGAGAGGTATGGAAATCAGGGAAGATGACAATGGTATACTTGTACAAATAATAATTAAGGGGGAGGAAATGTTAGCAACTTTAGTAGGCTTAGAATAGGATAAGTCCCCAGAAATCTGATGGGATGTATCCCAGACTGCTGTGGGACGCAAAGGAGATTGCTGGGGCCTCAAGATTAATTTTCAAATATTTTCTGGACACAAGAGGTGCCAAAGGACTAAAGATTAGCTAATGTGCAGCCATTATTTAAGGGCGGTAGATGAACAAGGAACTACATGCTATGATTCTAACATGAGTGATAGGAAAACTATTTAAAAAATCTAAGGAAGTGAAGTAATCTCTACTTGGAGAGGCAAGGATTAATCAAGGATAGTCAACATGACTTTGTCGTGGGAGATGATGTTTAGAGAAAGTGACTAGGTAGGTGGAGGAGGGAAGTGCAGTGGATATAATCTACACAGACTTCAGTAAGGCTTTTGTCAATGGAAACTAGTCAAGAATTTGACAACTTGTAGGATCAAGGACAATTTGGATCCAAAATTGGCTTTGTGCAGGAGGCACAGGATAAATGGTGAAAGGTTGTTTTTGTAACCAGAACCTATGTCCTGTGGCATACCACAGGGTTCAGTGCTGGGTCCCTTGCTGTTATTAGTGTACACTAATTATCTAGACATGAATGCAGAAAGCTTATCTGTTAGTTCACAGATGACAAGAAAATTAGTAGTGTGGCAAATAGCGAAGAGAAAAACCTTACACTGCAAAATGATATAGATGGACTGACTGGTCAGAGAAAATGGTAAATTGAATTTAATTCTAAAGGTGTAAGGTGATGCATTTTGAGAGGACTAACAAGACAAGGAGTACATGATGTTTGGTAGGACTCTAGGAAGTACAGAGATCATAGTGACCTTTGTGTGTATGCCCACAGATCCATGATGGCCACAGGCCAGGTAGATAAGAAAGCATATGGGGTACTTGCTTTTATTAGTCATTGACTGCAAGAGTAGGCATCTCATGGAGGTATACAAGATGTTAGTTAGGCCACAGATAAAATATCGTGTACAATCTGGTCACCATATAACAGGAAGGATGTGACTGCACTAAGAGTACGGAGAGATTCAACAGAAATGTTACCTGGCCTTTAGTGTTTTGGCTTTGAAGAGAAATAAAAAGCTGGGCTTACGTCCTTTAGAGCAGAAGAGATGAAGTGGGGGCTGGGTACCTTGATTGTGGCGAGGGGTAGAAAAAGGATAGATAGGAAGAAACTTTTCCCCTTAGGAGGATCAATATTAAGAGGTCATAGCCTTAAGGTGAGGAACAGGTGGTTTAGAAGAAATCTAAGGCTGAATGTTTTCACCCATTGGGTGGTGAATATCTGCAGCTCACTGCCTGAAAGGTTGGTAGAAGCAGGAAGCATCACAATGTTTAAACTATCACTGGAAGCACCATAGCATGCAAAGCCATGGGCTAAGTACTGGTTAATGGGACCAGAGTAGATGGGTGTTTAATGACTAGTGTGGACACAAGGGACTCTTTCTATACTGTAAAAGTCTACCACAGTGTGGAATTAAGGTTGTGTTCACTAGTTCTGCAGTCAAATGAGCTGATCACAGACAGACTGACTAGAAAAAATAAGGTATTGTTGGTTACCTGCCATTCTCTTCCTTCTTCTCAGCACTTCATTGCACACTTGGTGGTGTGTTTGTGCAGAGTGCAGACTGCAATGAATCATGACACATGTTGTGGTTCTGTTCGCCGAGCTGGGAATTTGTGTTGCAGACGTTTCGTCCCCTGTCTAGGTGACATCCTCAGTGCTTGGGAGCCTCCTATGAAGCGCTTCTGTGATCTTTCCTCTGCCATTTGTAGTGGTTTGAATCTGCCCTTCCGGTTGTCAGTTCCAGCTGTCCACTGCAGTGGTCGGTATATAGGGTCCAGGTCGATGTGCTTATTGAATCTGTGGATGAGTGCCATGCCTCTAGGAATTCCCTGGCTGTTCTCTGTTTGGCTTGTCCTATAATGGTAGTGCTGTCCCAGTCAAATTCATGTTGCTTGTCATCAGTGTGTGTGGCTATTAAGGATAGCTGGTCGTGTCGTTTCGTGGCTAGTTGGTGTTCATGGATGTGGATCGTTAGCTGTCTTCCTGTTTGTCCTATGTAGTGTTTTGTGCAGTCCTTGCATGGGATTTTGTACACTACATTAGTTTTGCTCATGCTGGGTATCGGGTCCTTCGTTCTGGTGAGTTGTTGCCGGAGATTGGCTGTTGGTTTGTGCGCTGTTAGGAGTCCAAGTGGTCGCAGTAGTCTGGCTGTCAGTTCAGAAATGCTCTTGATGTATGGTACTGTGGCTAGTCCTTTGGGATGCGGCATGTCCTCGTTCCGTTGTCTTTCCCTTAGACATCTGTTGATGAAATTGCGCGGGTATCATTTTTGGCGAATACATTGTATAGGTGTTCTTCTTCCTCTTTTTGCAGTTCTGGTGTGCTGCAGTGTGTTGTGGTCCTTTTGAATAGTGTCTTGATGCAACTTCTTTTGTGTGTGTTGGGGTGGTTGCTTTAGTAGTTCAGGACTTGGTCTGTATGTGTGGCTTTCCTGTATACCTTTGTGGTGAATTCTCCGTTCGGTGTTCTCTGTACCATCACGTCTAGGAATGGGAGTTGGTTGTCCTTTTCTTCCTCCCTAGTGAATCGGATTCCTCTGAGTGTGGATTTGATGATCCGGTGTGTGTTCTCTATTTCTGTGTTTTTAAATGATTACAAAGGTGTCATCCACATATCTGACCCAGAGTTTGGGTTGAAATTGCGGTAAGACTGGTTGTTCTAATCTTTGCATTACCGCTTCTGCTAGGAGTCCAGAGATGGGTGAGCCCATGGGTGTGCCGTTGATTTGTTCATATATTTGGCTGTTGAATGTGAAGTGTGTTGTGAGGCACAAGTCCAGTAGTTTAAGTATGCCGTCTTTGTTGATAGGTTCAACGTCCTGTTGTCTGTTGTGTATGTCCAGCAGGTTGGCTATTGTTTCTCTGTCTAGGGTTTTGTCGATAGAGGTGAACAGTGTCGTTACATCGAATGAGACCATGGTTTCTTCCTTGTCTATGTGTATATTTCTGATGATGTCCAAGAATTCCTGTGTTGATTGTATAGAGTATCTGGATCTGCTGATCAGGTGTTTCAGTTTTTGCTGTAGTTCTTTGGCCAGTTTGTGTGATGGTGTCCCTGGTAGTGATACTATGGATCAGAGTGGGATGTCTGGTTTGTGCACTTTAGGTAGTCCATAGAATCTGGGGGTGTTGTTGCTTTCAGGTTTCATTCTTTGTAGGTCAAACCTGGTTATCTGTCTGTTTTTTTTGTAGGTTCCTCAGTGTGTTGTTTATCCTATTGGTGAGCTGTGGGGTGTAGAATGCAATATTGCTTCTTCAGGGTAGTCCAGGCAGTAAAAACGATTCTCACATTGGTATTTTGTGTAATAGCTGGGGTCTTATGTGCACGCTGCCCATGTGTGTGCGCGGAATGCATATCAAAATCATAGGTGAGTCAATGCAAAGTCTTAGTTGCTCAGCAGCCACCATCTCATTTGATGTGGTGCCCTCAAATAATGAAAAAAAAACGTAAATGGTTTAGAATAAAGGAATCATGATTGCTGCCAGGAGCAGATGTAAGATATGCTGAATGTGAAGGAGCAAAAACAGCATATTATGGGAGTGAAATTCCATGCAATTGTATAAATTTAAGATATGGTGCATTGCAAAACCATGTGTGTGCACTTGATGGCGTCTGTTTACTATGAGGAATCCCTCTTGTCTGCTTCTCTCCAGAAAAAGAGATGGTAATGTATTCCCCTTTCCTCATGTACTATCCAGTGGTCATCTTTCATGCAACAATAGTAGTTATCCGAACTGTTACATTTTGGACATGGAAGTAGTCCGACACAAGATGAGGTTCATAGTCAGGATCATATTCACAGCTTCTGGTAACACAATCCTGGTTTTGTTTTGTGATTAAGTCTGCCTGCAAAGATGACAAATTTCAGGTTGCATCTCTTCAGTGAAGAGGTACCATCATGTACATACCTCCTGGTTGAAGGTGAAAGAAGAGAATTGCTTCCTGAAGATCTGGGGTGGATGGTGTCTCTTGCTGAGAGATATTCTCTGTAACTCTCCACTTTTAGCAGCTTGTCGTCCTTCAATCGGCCCATCATAGTACAAGCCAAGGCAGCTGGAAACTACAGTCCAAATGACTGGGAGAAAATGGTCTGAGCAGAAAGCTTGCATGAAATCTGCACGTTAAACTAACTTTGTGGACATCACAAGTTTAAGTAGCATGCAAGTCCTTAAAGACTTGCACCAACTCAACAGCAGCCAGTAGAAATCCATCAGCAACTAACCTGAATGCAGCCTTAAATGACAGGTGGGAATGCTTCCTGTTACTGAACACATACAGGAGGAATCTAGATTATCCGAATACCAATTATCTGAAAATCAGATTATCCAAAGGAGATCTTGAGGTCCCAATAGAAACATTAAAGACGTGCTTCCAACAGTCATCATGTCTTTTGTTTACAGTGATTAAACAGACACTGTCTCCAAGTGACTCATCTCCCGCCCTCTCTCTCTCTCCCCACACTTTCCCTGGATTTCTATGGAGGGGTGTACCCTAAACCACCCCCTTCCCCAGATAATCTGACCAACATTATCCTGTACACGGCAAAGGAGGAACCTGTCAAAACGTTGCAGTAAAAACGTGTGTGTTTATGTGTGTGAGTGCACGCGTGCGCTATTTGGTGATGTACTCCTCAAAGGCGGCAGCAGCAGCCTTGTTGTTGGTGTACAGTCTGGCTGTCCCGGAGAGGAGGCAGGGGTGGACGGGGGTGGGGAGAGGCGTTGGACAGGGTTGGGGAGCAGGGGCAGTGTTGGATGGGGGCAAGAGGTGGAGTTGGACAGGTGCGGTGTTGGATAGGGTTCTGGGAGCGGTGTTGGGGGTGGGATCTCACGGGCTGTGTGCTGCTGCAGTCTCCCGAACAGGGAACAGACTTTAAAAACTCCAAACCCCAGAGGAAAGGCATTTGATCAATTAACTGAATAATCAATTAGCTGAACGAAATAGTGTCCGTCCATCTCATTTGGATAATTGAGGTACCCCTGTATAAGGACAATGTACAAAAACAGCAGAGACATGGAGATGGAAAATTGCACGACTACAGCAACATCAACATAATGACTGATATCATCTGCTTACTTGGCATGTTCCTGGCACATCTTCTCAACTAATGACATCATCAAAATGAAAGAGTAGAAGTGCAGACATCATTCTGGATTTGAGCCACCTTGACTGGTATTAAAAGTATGGGTGCTAGACATCTGAATTTTGTCATTTTAAAGCTAGAATAACAGTAACTTTTAAGTAAAGAATGAAGATTTTAAAAACAATGAGAAGTTAGAAACTAATGTCATTTACAAAATACCATGCAAGAACTGTAACAAACACTACATTGGACAAACAAGGAGGAAACTTGCCACCAGGGTACATGAACACCAACAGGTCACTAAAAGACATGATCCACTATCACTAGTTTCCAATACATACACTTTGATTGGGACAACACATGCATCCCAGGACAGATGGAACAAAGACACACGAGAATTCCTCGAGGCCTGGCATTCTAACCAGAACTCCATCGATTTAGACCCCACCTACCTTCCCTTGAAAAAAAAAGAACTGGAAATTACATCATCCATCTTAAGAAACAAAGACCTATAAATAGAGAGGTGGGACATACCACCAGCCCTTCTCTGGAGACTCTCACTGATGATGTTACCCAGTATGATGATGAAACGTCTGAAAGCAAACCTTGTAGCTCAGCGAGCAAACTTACATCCATATCATCAACCTGAACTACTAATCTTCTGAAAAGAAAGATTAGAAGGTTTCAGGGTAGAGGACACAGCTTGATTTGAAGACGTCATCTTCATCTATCACACAATCAAAAATATGAGGTATTACCTTTGACAGCAACCAATGGTCTCACTTAGGGCTCCAGCAAATCTGGGGGTACCAGTGAACTTGCATTTAGTTAGCTCAAAAACTTTGCATTTTTTTTTAAAAAGGGCTGTAAATCTTATAACAAGATTAGGCTTTTTTTCTGCAATGTACATATTTCACGTGTTTATGAGTAATAAGATGATGAAACATTTCAATTGGAATTTAGTTAATGGACAAATATAGAATAAAAATCAATTAAAATAAAACAGCATGCTCAGTATCCAATATTGGAAGTAAAAAATTGAGTAAAATACTGCCATAGTTCCAGTCTTATTTTTTAGCCATTTTATACAAACACATTTTAGAAGTGCTACCTTCTGCCACAGGGCCTTATGCTTCACTCATCTGCCAACAATCACCCCATAAATCATTCTGAAATTTCACAGCAAGTCATTCAAAAAGGCTTAACAACTTGAGGGAAATAACCTGCAAACTTTTATTGACTATGGTGCATTTATTTTAAACCGAACAATTCCCACAATTCAAAGACCGCAATTCTCCCCAGATGTGGTTGATGATGCTCTCCACCGCATCTCCTCCACTTCCCGCTCCTCCGCCCTTGAACCCCGCCCCTCCAATTGCCATCAGGACATAACCCCACTGGTCCTCACCTACCACCCCACCAACCTCCAGATACATCGTATCATCCTTCATTTCCACCACTTCCAAACAGACCCCACCACCAAGGATATATTTCCCTCCACTCCCCTATCAGCGTTCCGGAAAGACCACTCCCTCCGCGACTCCCTCGTCAGGTCCACACCCCCCACCAACCCAACCTCCACTCCCGCACCTTCCCCTGCAACCGCAAGAAATGCAAAATTTGCGCCCACACCTCCCCCCTCACTTCCCTCCAAGGCCCCAAGGGATCCTTCCATATAAGTCACAAAATTACCTGCACCTCCACACACATCATTTACTGCATCCGCTGCACCCGATGTGGCCTCCTCTACATTGGGGAGACAGGCCGCCTACTTGCAGAATGTTTCAGAGAACACCTCACCTCACCGCCCCGTGGCTGAACACTTCAACTCCCCCCCACCAGCCCTCTTTCCCCCCCCCCCCCCCCACTCCGCCAAGGACATGCAAGTCCTTGACCTCCCCCATCGCCAGACCATGG
This sequence comes from Chiloscyllium plagiosum, assembly GCF_037043375.1. NCBI lineage: Eukaryota > Metazoa > Chordata > Chondrichthyes > Orectolobiformes > Hemiscylliidae > Chiloscyllium > Chiloscyllium plagiosum. Next base: position 25,938,341 of record NW_028270159.1, on the reverse strand, counting down.
CAACACGATGCCTGGAGGAAGAGCACCTCATCTACTGCCTAGGAACCCTCCAACCACAAGGGATGAATGCAGATTTCTCCAGCTTCCTCATTTCCCCTCCCCCCTACCTTGTCTCAGTCCCAACCCTCGGACTCAGCACCGCCTTCTTGACCTACAATCGTCTTCCCGATCTCTCCGCCCCACCCCCTCTCCGGCCTATCACCCTCACCTTAACCTCCTCCCCCAAGTCCCTCCTCCCTACCTTTTATCTTAGCTGCTTGGCACACCTTCCTCATTCCTGAAGAAGGGCTTATGCCTGAAACGTTGATTCTCCTGCTCCTTGGATGCTGCCTGACCTGCTGCGCTTTTCCAGCAACACTTTTTCAGAGCTTAAGAGATGCAATGTTTACTTGTGTAGGTACAATGTTAATTAATTATTTAATTAACAAATGAAGATTCCTGACAGTGTTCCGCTATTAACTTCGATGAAACCAAACATGTTTACTTCCTATTTATAATTAGGAAGTAAACATGTTTGGTTTCATCGAAGTTAATAGCGGAACACTGTCAGGAATCTTCATTTGTTTATATGTACAAAGAATTTGCACACCTCCACCCCTTCCAACCTCCACTCTGTCCCTGTATTCAAACTCGGTTTTGGGCAAATAACCAACAGTCTCATCGATTGGGAATGTCTTCATTCAATGTGATAAGTTAGCCGACTGTGGTGGAGCCTAGTACAATTGTAACATTCAAAAGGGATCTGGATGAGTATATGAATAGGAAGGGTTTGGAGGGCTATGGGCCAGGTGCTGGCAGCTGGGACTAGATTGGGTTGGGATATCTGGTCGGCATGGATGACTTGGACAGAAGGGTTTCTTTCCGTGCTGTACATCTCTATGACTCGAAAGCAATGAACATCGGAAATTCAGGGACTCCAGATCAGAGTGTCACAGGAAGACAGGGTGATGAAGGAAGCATTGGCATGCTTGCCCACATCGGTCAAAGCATTCTGCATAGAGTTGGGACATCATGTTACAACCCTACAAGACACTGGTAAGGCTACATTTGGAATACTGCGTACAGTTCTGGTTGCCCTGCTATAGGAAGGATGTTATCAAACTGGAAAGGGTGCAAAAAGAGATGTACAAGGATATTACTGAGACATAAAGGTTTGATTTCTAAGGAGAGGCTGGATAGACTGGAACAGTTTTCCCTGGAGCTAGGAGGCTATGGGATGACCTTATAAGAGATATATAAAATCATGAAGGGTGAATAGCAAAGGTCTTTTCCCCAGGGTAAGGGTGTCCAAAACTCAAGGTCATAGTTTTAAGGTGAGAGGGAAAACATTTAAAAGGAACAGGAGATGAACCATTTTCACAGAAGAGGGTGGTGCATGTATGGAATACGCTGCCAGAGGAAGTGGTAGAGGCAGGTACAATTAAAACATTTAAAAGACTTTTGGACAGGGTATTTGGAGAGAAAAAGGTTTAGAGGGATATAAGCCAAACTGAAACAAATTGGACAAGTTCAGTTCAGGAAACTTGGTCGGCATGGACTAGTTGGGTTGAAGGGCCTGCTTCTGTACTGTGTGGCTCTGTTAATTAGTGACTCTTCTGGAAAGCACATGCGCATCCAAATCAAGAAACATCGCAAAAGGTTTTGATGCCTTGGGTAAATTAACCTAATTAACCACCTACATCGCTAAAGCTACGAGTCAACTCGAAGACACCTCCTCTGACCCCCCCCCCCCCCAATCACCAAACCATCATCTCCCAGACCATACACAACCTCAGCACCTCAGGGGATCTCCCACCCACAGCTTCCAACCTGATAGTTCGGGAACCCCGCACTACCCAATTCTACCTCCTACCCAAGAACAACAAGCCTGACTACCCCAGCCGACCCATCGTCTCAGCCTGCTCCTGCCCCACCTCACTCATCTCCATCTACCATGATACTGTCCTATCCCCCCAGGTCCAGGAGCTCCCCACGTATGCTCGAGGACACCACCCACGTCCTCCACCTCCTCCAAGACTTCCGTTTCCCCGCCTTCAACACCTCATCTTCACCACGGGCATCCAGTCCCTCTACACCTCCATCCGCCATGATTAGGGCCTCCAAGCCCTCCGTTTCTTCCTCACCCGACCACTTCCACTGACACTCATTTGTTTGGCTAAACTGGTCTTCACCCTCAACAATTTCTCCTTCCAATCCTCCCACTTCCTCCAGACTAAAAGGGTAGCCATGGGCTCCCACATGGGCCCCAGCTATGCCTGCCTCTTTGCTGGTTACGCAGAACAGCCCATCTTCCGGAGTTACACCGGCACCATTACCCACTTCTTCTTCCCCTACATTGATGATTGCATCAGCGCCACCTCGTGCTCCCACGAGGAGGTTGAACAGTTCAATTTCACAAATACATTCCACCCCGACCTCAAACTCACCTGGACCAACTCTGACACCTCCCTCCCCTTCCCCATCCACGAGGACCGACTCAACACTGATATTGTTTTACAAACCCACCGACTCCCACAGCTACCTGGATCACACCTCCTCCCACCCAACCTCCCGCAAACATGCTACCCCATATACCCAATTCCTCCACCTCTGCCGCATCTGCTCCCAAGAGGACCAGTTCCAACACAAAACACACCAGATGGCCTCCTTGTTTAAAGACCGAAATTTCCCCTCCCACATGGTTGAAGATGCCTTCCAATGCATCTTATCCATGTCCCGTGAACCCCACCTCTCCAACAGCAAAAAGGACCCCCTGGACCTCACCTTCCACCCATCAGCCTCTGCATAAACTGCATCGTCCGCTGACATTTCCACCACCTACAAATGGACCGCACCACCAGGGATATATTTCCCAACCCCTATCCGCAGAGACCGTTCCCTCCGTGAGTTCCTAGTCAGGTCCACACCTCCCAACAACCCACCCTCCCTTCCCGGCACCTTCCCCTGCCACCAAAGGAATTGCAAAACCTGCACCCACACCTCTCCTTCACCTCTATCCAAGGCCCCAAAGGAGCCTTCCACATCCAAAGTTTCACCTGCACTTCCACCCAGGTGATTTATTGTTTCTGTTGTTCCCGTTCCGGTCTCCTCTACATTGGGGAGACTGGACACCTTCTCACAGAGCGCTTTAGAGAGGATCTCTGGGACAGTCCCAACCAATCAACCCCACCGCCCTGTGGCCAAACATTTCAACTCCCCCTCCCACTCTGTCGAGGACATGCAGGTCCCGCGCCTCCTCCATTGTCATTCCCTCACCATCCAACACCTAGAGGAAGAATGCCTTATCTTCCGCCTCAGGACCCTTCAACTCCATGGCATCAATGTGGACTTCACCAGTTTCCTCAATTCCCCCCCACCCCCCACTTTACCCCAGTTCCAATCTTCCAGCTCAGCATCATCCTCCTGGCCTGTCCCATCTATCAATCTTCCTTCCCACCTGGGTGCTCCACCCTCCTCTCCGACCTATCACCATTATCCCAACCTCAATCCACCTATTGCGCTCTTAGCTACCTTCTCCCCAGCCCCACCCACCTCCCATTTATCTCTCCACCCCGGAGGCTCCTGATGAAGGGCTCCAGCCTGAAATGTCAATTCTCCTGCTCCTTGGATGCTGCCTGACTTGTTGTGCTTTTCCAGCAACACACAACTCTGATCTCCAGCATCTGTAGGCCTCACTTTCTCCTCAATTAACCTAAAATCTACCTTAGCTTCACACTTAAAACGTAACTAGTTGAGCAAAGCACAGGAAGGCTACAATCACCTGTATAATCAAACACCAAGAATAGCCTGCCCAGGTTATACTGTGGCTGTACAGGACATTGGTTAGGTCACATTTGGCATATTATGTGCAATTCTGGCCTCCCTCCAATAGGAAGGACGTTGTGAAACTTGAAAGGGCTCAGAAAAGATTTACAAGGATGTTGCCAGGATTGGAGGGTTTGAGTGATACAGAGAAATTGAATAGGCTGGGACTGAGATAGACTGGGATAAAATGCTGTCTTGGGGCTCGCACAAAGAAGAGAGTTTTTTTTAGATTACATTACAGTGTGGAAACAGGCCCTTCGGGCCAACAAGTCCACACCGACCCGCTGAAGCACAACCCACCCATACCCCCACATTTACCCCTTACCTAACACGACGGGCAACTTAGCATGGCCAATTCACCTGACCTGCACATCTTTGGACTGTGGGAGGAAACCAGAGCACCCGGAGGAAACCCACGCAGACACGGGGAGAACGTGCAAACTCCACATAGTCAGTTGCCTGAGGCGGGAATTGAACCCAGGTCTCTGGCGCTGAGAGGCAGCAGTGCTAACCACTGTGCCACCGTGCCGCCCAGTTTGGTAATTTGAATCCAGTTTCCAGTGGGAATGTAAAAGTTAAATACTGAGGATTTCCCTCCACTAATGGTATACAATGCCCTCAATGTTATGATTATCCAACTCGCTTTTCAAAGCCACAATTGAAAATGCCTCCAACAGACTCTGACGCAATGCATTCTGAATTTTTTGTTGTGGTTTTCCTTGAGTCACCTTTGGTTCTTCTGGTTATAGAGTCATACAGTCATAGAGATGTACAGCATGGAAACAGACTTGACTGCTCCAACACCAAAACCACTTTCTCCCTATTTATTTGGCCTAGACCCCTCATGATTTTAAATACGTCTACGAAGCCCACTCTCTACTTTCTTTAACGTAAACCATCCCAGCTTTTCCAATCTATCCATGTTACTAAAGTTTACCTCATTCCTAAAACCATTCTTCAAATAAGTTTCACACGTTCTTCTTAAAATGTCACGTCTAGAATTGGCCAATGAGGCTCAAAGTTTGAGAGAAGATTTGTAGCTCGGGTGCTCGTTGTTGTGGTTCTGTTCGCCGGGCTGGGAATTTGTGTTGCAGATGTTTCGTCCCCTGTCTAGGTGATCATCCTCAGTGCTTGGGAGCCTCCTGTGAAGCACTTCTGTGATCTTTCCTCCGCCATTTATAGTGGTTTGTCTTTGCCGCTTTCAGTTGTCAGTTCCAGCTGTCTGCTGCAGTGGCCGGTATATCGGGTCCAGGTCGATGTGCTTATTGATTGAATCTGTAGATGAGTGCCATGCCTCTAGGAATTCCCTGGCTGTTCTCTGTTTGGCTTGTCCTATAATAGTAGTGTTGTCCCAGTCGAACTCATGTTGCCAGTCATCTGCGTGTGTGGCTACTAAGGATAGCTGGCCGTGTCATTTCGTGGCTAGTACATTGAGGCTAAATGAGTAATTATCAAAGTTTAGTGCAACTGTACTTTTCCAAATCTAATGTCCCTAAGTTTAGAGCCCAGGATCATATAGGACATTTTGATCACTTTTCTGACTTGCTCTCCACTTTCAACGATTTATGCCCAGACACTCTGCGGTTTCTCTGTTCCTGCATCCACTTTGGAATTGTGCCCTTCAGTTTCCACTCCTCATTCTTACCACTAAAATTTATCAGGTGAAATTTAAAGACAAGGAATATTACGTGGCAACCTTTCTACTAGCCTGCAGGCTAAAATCCATTGACATTCTCCTCTCATTTCATTATACTTCTAAATATTGTGCCCTCTGCAAACTTTGAAACTTTTCCCTGCATATCCATGGTTGTCATTAAAATTGCAGTTGTAGTACGAACCCTTGTAAGCTGACTACCAGTCCATTCTGTTTCTACACTCCTGCTCTCATCCCTTTCCCACCCTCCTACAGCCAGAATAGGGTTCCCTTGATTGTCATCTATGTAAACAATTTATCAGTAAGTAGCACATTTGTCTAGGAATCAGAAAGTTGTGCATTCAAGGCCTACTCTAAGAGATGAGCAAATGACCTAGATTGGCACGCTGATGCAATACTGAGGGAATGCTACACTGTCAGAAATGCCATCTCTTAGATATGATGTTAATCCAGTATCAACCTCCCACACAGGTGGACATGGAAAAATCCATGGTACTTTATCAATCAGCATGGCTCCGAAACTCAATCCCTCTATCAATGAAAGCTAATACACCGTATGTCTTCTAAACAAACCTATCAACCTGGGTGGCAATTTTCAAGGCACTATGTAACTGGACTCTCACTGCTCATGTACACTATCAAGAATCTTACCATAAGCTCAGTGCACTGCATTTCTGTTACTCCTTCCAAAGTGAATCACCTCACACTTTTCTGTATTAAAGTTCATTTGCCACCTTCAGCCCAGCTCTGCAGCTTATCTATGTCCCTCTGTAACCTACAACATTCTTCGTCACTATCCACAACTCCACTGACCTTAGTGTTATGCGCAAATTTACTAACCCATCCTTCCATGCCCTGAGGGTAAGGCCGTTGATGTGATGGAAATGCATTTCAGTAAGGCATTTGATAAGGTTCCCCACAGTAGGCATTGCACAAAATATGGAGGCATGGGATTGAGGGGGATTTAGTGATCTGGATCAAAAGTTGGCTAGCTGAAAGAAGTCAGAGGTTGTGGTTGATGGGAAATATTCATCCTAGAGTTCAGTTACTAGTGGTATACCGCAAGGCTGTGTTTTGGAACCATTGCTGTATTTCATTTTTATAAATGACCTGAATAAGGGCATAGAAGGATGGGTTAGTAAATTTGTGGATGACACTAAGGTCAGTATATGGGGTCCAATTCAATATGTTTATTGACCGAGTTCCGGTTGGAACACACTACATGACCAGATCCGATAGTGACCATACCAGACATCAAGGGCATATCAGAAATGACTACCTGACTACTCTGACCCCTAGGAATCAGAGTGGCCCACAAACCAGTAAACACCTTTTACCAGTTCCTCACAAAAGTTAAAAACCCAACACCCACATCCAAGAGGATGAACGTAATCTACAAGATACCTTGCAAGGATGGTGAAAAATATTACAAAGGACCAACAGGAAGAAAACTGATTATATGAGTGCACAAACATCAGTTTGCCACTAGCAGACATGACCAGTGTACTCTCATTTCCACCCACACAATGAAGTACAAATTCAACTGGGACAATGTAACCATCCCAGCACAGGCAAAACAGCGACATGCGAGAGGATTCCTTGAATCCTGGCACTCCAACCAAAACTCTAATCAATAAACATATTGAACTGGACCCCATATACAAACTACTCAGATACAGAACTAAAAGTACCAGAAAACAGACATATAAATACCAGGTGGGACATATCACCAGAGGTGCACTGACGATGTCACCTATGAGGTGACAAAACATTTGCAGAAAAACATCAGTTTGGCGAACAAATCAACAACCTCATCCAAGCTACAAATCTTGTCAAAAAACCTAAATTAAAACATATATTACTTCAAAATTGATTACTGTTAATTTACATTATATTCAGAAAATAGTTTATAGAAACACATTTTGTTCAATTAACAATAGAATACTTAAATTATACTATTACTATATATGAGCTTAATTTCCATGATTGACAAAATACATACCTGAACAGGACCAATACTTTTATTTCTACCTCCTGGCATTCCATCCTCCCTGATTGCTGAAAAACAAAGTATATGTCATCTTAGCAATGCATTTGTAAGACTGGTTTTAATTTTCATTTGAGTGTACATTTTGTGCACAGCATTCCCTTTACCCACTCTCGTCACACAAATTGGACAGGAGTCAAATAAAACAGCCCAACTTCTGTCAATGTTTCTCTGAGCTAACCATTAACAGGAATGTAATAATTACTTCGAGGAAGCTATTCTGCTAAATTCCTTTTGACACATGCAGGAGAGCAGCAAACATCTACTTGCCCCACATGACAGTGATGAAACTATCAAGCTTTCTTGCATCATCCCTCACAATATGCCTTAAAATCTCAACTTTTAACAAAAGAAAATTATGAAGTTTTTAAAAATATCGATATTTCAACCACTTAACCATTTGCAATCCAAATATTCTGGAAAAAATGACAAGCAGCATTTTTCAGGAATATAATTTACATAATAAATATGAGAAGTAACAAAAGTTTGTCTTTCTGCAGGTGTGAACATATGCGTTTGATACAAAATCAATTATTCAACATCTAAAGATGAAGGATTCCCTTTCTGATCAAAGAGTTCAAATATTTAATAAAACAGATTTGGAATTTCATATCATGCCCTGAAAATCAGAATCGCATTAAAGTAGAAATGTTGCATTCTGGGTCACTAATCTTTTCAATTCTGGCAAGACTTCTCAATTTATTCTAATCAAAATCTTGATCCAATAGCAAATACATTTGTAAATGACCCTACGTTGCGTGGTCAGTGGGTTCCAAAACTGAAATGGCCCAGTAAGCAAGAGATGCAAGAATGAGAACCCATTTCCCAAATAACCAATTGAGATTAAACTTAGTTATTTTAAAAGTTAATAGCTGTATTTAAGTATTTAAAAATGAAATGGATATTAGAACAAACTTTTCAATATTTCAACTAATATTTGTAAAAACTAAATATTTGTAAAATTTAAATAATTTCTCACAAATGCTATTTTTTAAAAAAAAATAAAGTTTGGGGGACACAGATTTTCTTTTACCACAATTTTAGATGGTACCAATTCTCTGTAATGACTGGGCACAAAGGCTTGTTCAGCAACATATTCCATGTGATAATGCAGCCCAAAAGTGTATACAGCATTAAAAGTTATGGTACTTATTTGTGTGTTAAACTTAAAACGTGTAAACAATAGCTACTGACTTCATAACGCATAATATGATTGAGATGCCTTACAAAAAGTGAACTTCATCATACCCTCTTTCTGTACACAAAACAAGCAATAAAAATCTTTAATTTCATGACACTAAGCTCTCATGACACTATACTGTTTTGACCAGAGTTCCTTAAAAGGTGCCTAAGTACATACTTTGAAACTTTCAGATGCAAACGAGCGGCCCAATGACAATTTCACCACCTTGCACCATAATTTGGCAGTCATTCCAGATTCTTCTGGAGTTTGAAGTGGTTGCTAGAGACCAATGTTTTTTTTTCCCTTTTTTTTGTGCTTCATTTGGAGGAAGGAAGAATAGGGATTTTCCTTCTGGCTCCACAACAATACGGGGATTACTGCCACCTGAGGCTCCCGATTTCAACTCAGGATGTGGAGGAGCCGGTGTTGGACTGGGATAGACAAAGTTAAAACTCACAACACCAGGGGATTATAGTCCAACAGGTTTATTTGGAATCTGCCAAATAAACCTGATGGACTATAACCTGGTGCTGTGAGATTTTTAACTTATTTCAATTCATCACTCCCTCTTTGATGATTTCCCCATCTTTTGGGGGAGAAAAGAGAGGAGTTGAGGAATGCACGATGGATACATTTGCTTTTTAGGTGTTTAAACAGATAATAATCCTAACACTAAATTATACAATGCCAAGGTCATCATACACGCAGATGACATACACATGGAAACCTGAATGAGAAAACTACATTTTGACAAGGAGAATATGACTGACTTTTTTTTTTAAACTCTAAGGCCAAGCCAGTAAACCACTTTAACAATGAAGAAGGTTGTTAATGTCCATTATGATGATTGCAATCTTAGAATTTATGCTTCTCAATCTTCCAAGCAACAATGACAGATTTATGTCAAACATTTATCAACTTGCTCTGAGTACTCCTGCATAACACTGATCACTGACACCCTTTTGTTCAACCCACATGATTCATCAAAAACCCCTAGAAAACAGCAAGCAAGCAAAGAACCACACACTTTTACAATCTAAGGGATGTGTGAATTGACTGGATGGTTGTCAATGTCCATGCTATTTGCTTGAAACTCAGGAATATCTGACACTCCGTGTCAAAGCCCACATGACTTGCAGCAGCTATTTTAGTCTGCTTGTTAAAATTAAAAGAAATGGCTGAAAATTCCTAGCATACTGGAACATGATACACTAATGAAGAATGTCTCATTTCCCTTCCTCAACAACCAACAAGTCAGTCAAAAGGGCAGTTAGGGAACACAGTTATGTAGTTGGTAATCAGGTGGACCTCAAAATGTCAAACATGGTCACCGCGAGTGGTAGGTTGGAGACCATTCTGTGACTGCATGTTAATATGACGCAGCATGAACGATTCCTCCATCAGTTTCTTCATTGTTTTACTACCTATTTTGAGTTCTGTCATTGCCCACAGCAACATTTGGCCATGGTCACTTATTAACCAGCATCACACACTTCCAGATACCAAATTTCAGTAGGAATTTTAATTCTACAATGCTGTGGCAAATCCTCCCACATATAGCATCTGTATGATGCAGGTCTGGCTTCTAATGCTTCTTACAATTGTTGTTATTAATAACAACTTTTATTGATGCAACAGCCTCAACAGAATTCTTACAATTTCTAAAATATTGTATGGTAGACTGATTAGTAAAGATACATCACATGGGATTCAGGGAGAGCTTGCCAATTGGATACAAAATTGGTTTGATGGTAGGAGACAGAGGGTGGTGGTTGAAGGTTGTTTTTAGGACTGGAAGCCTGTGATCAATGGCATTCCACAGAGACAGGTACTGGGTCCACTTTTATTTATTACTTACATGAACGATTTGGCTGAGAATTTAGGAGATGTGGTTATTAAGTTTGAGGATGCTACCAGAATTGGTGGTATAGTGGACAGTGAAGGAGGTTCTTCAGTGAAGAAATCTTGATCATTTGGGTCAATGGGCGGAAGAGTGGCAGATGGAGTTTAATTTGGAAAACGCAAGGTGTTGCATTCTGATAAAACAAACTGATGAGGCTGTGACATTAAGAGGTTATTTTATCCAGATTTTTTTAAGAAAGGCATTTGAAAATGTGTTTGGAAAGGCAAGGACTGATTAGGGATAGTCAACATGGCTTTTGTGTGGAAAATCATGTCTCACAAACTTGATTGAGTTTTTTGAAGTAGCAACAAAGAGGATTGATGAGGGCAGAGTGGTAGATGTGATCTATATGGACTTCAGTAAGGCGTTCGACAAGGTTCCCCATGGGAGACTGATTAGCAAGGCTAGATCTCATGGAATACAGGGAGAACTAGCCATTTGGATACAGAACTAGCTCAAAGAGGTAGAAGACAGAGGGTGGTGGAGGAGCGAGTGCGGGGGAGCGAGAGCGCGCAAGGACTCTTAGCAGAAGCAGTTATGCAGAGGTTAGAATGAACGCCCCTTCCCAGGATCTAGCCCAAGTTTTGGGTTCGCTATGTGGATGACACCTTTGTCATCACGAAATGCAACAATTAGAAGGAACCCACCAACACAAACATCCTAACTGGTAGAAAGTTCACCAAAGAGGAAGAGAATAATAGCCTCCCCTTCCTAGACATCACAGTAGAACGAAAAGCCAGTAGAGAGCTGCAGACCAGCGTTTACTGGAAAGCCACACACACTGACCAGATACTCAACTACAGGAGCAATCATCCCAATGCCCACAAATGGAGCTGCAACAGGACATTATTTAAATGAGCCACAACATACTGCAGCACCCAGGAACCAAGAGAAGCCGAGAAAAAAATACTTGTACAATGTGTTAAGGAATAACGGAAACCCAATAAGCGCAGTCCACCGATTCCTATACAACTTATCTAAGCAAGACGACAACACATACAGAGACTCTAGCCATCCTGCCATACATCAAAGACATCTCAGAGATGACAACCAGACTATTCTGACCATGGGCATCATGGTAGTCCACAAACCTAACACGACACTGAAACAGCTCCTGATGAATTTAAAAGGACACTGAACCAACAACCAGCAGAAAGAATGTCATGCACACTATACCCTGCAAGGACTGCAGCAAACATTATATTGGACAGAAGGGCAGGAAAGTAGCCACCAGGATACATGAGCACCAACTAACCACCAAAAGACATGACCAATTATCACCAGTATCCATACACACAGCTGAAGAGGGATACCAGTTTGACTGGGAGAATACACCCACCCTGGGATGGGCTAAACAAAGACACGCACAGGAATTCCTAGAGGCCTGGCATTCAAACCAGAACCCCATTAACAAGCATATCGATTTGGACCCCATTTAACAATCTCTCAGAAAAAGAACCAGAAGAGCTATCACCCATCACAACAGACCAAATCAGATAAATCAACCAGGAGAAAGTGAGGACTGCAGATGCTCGAGTATCAGTCGAGAGTGTGGTGCTGGAAAAAAAACAGGACGTCAGGCAGCATCCGAGGAGCAGAAAAATCGACTGTTGAATTCCTGATGAAGGGCCTATGCCCAAAACATTGATTCTCCTGCTCCTCAGGTGCTGTCTGACCGCCTGTGTTTTTCTAGCCCCATACGCTTGAACCCAAGACAGATAAATAGAAGGTGGGACAGAACACCAGTGCTTCACCGGAGGCTCACTGATGATGTTACCTAGCGTGGTGATGAAATGTCTGAGAACAAATTTACCAACTCAGCAAGCAAATTTACAATCCAAAAAAAAACAATGCTGAGCCAAAGGAAGAAATATTGGAAGGTTGGCTAAAAGCTGATCAGAGATGGATTTTAAGGCCTACATGGAGGTGGTGGTGGTGAAAAGGGAAGGGAATTTAGGGACGTAAAGAATACCACTATAATACTCAAGTATCAGTGTTTGTCATATCCCATCAACTGCTCAATGCACACAGCTAATTTTTTAGAAGGAACATAAACCAGTGAGGAAGCGAGGGACTTGCATGCAGTTCTATTCGGGAATTAACAGCAGTTAACCTTTTAGTCTCTATCCTGTCGAGTCATGCATTGACAGCAAAATATTTAGTGAACAGCATAGCCATATCAGCATAGTAGGCTAATACCAGATGCCATCAAGTCTTGATGATTAGATGTGTGTAGCAGTTTTATTCTTTCCCAAGGTATAGGAGAGGAAACAGAAAGAGGAGCAAGTGATCAGGTCTGCCTCACAGCAAATATGCCACACAATTTCATGCTGAAAAATAATATCAGTAAATCCATTGCCAAAAATTTAGACTTTGGTTGGAGGAGACTGTCATGAGTCAAATGCAGCCCAAAAACACAGGGTCTGATGGAAGTGACAAAAGCAAAAGAAAAGCAGCTGGCAAATTTGGTCGATCATAGTTGTTTACAAGATTAAAAAAGGTTTTCAGATCTCTGGTCTAGCTTTTAAACAGTCAATAGAAGAACAAAATTCAAGATGATTATGGCCGATTAGATCTTGCCTCAACTCTGCTTTTCTGTTTGCACCATCACACCAAAAGCAAATAACCTGAGTCTGCATATAATTAAAAAACATCTGCCAATCACAGCCTTGAATATTATCAATGATCCAGTTTTCACTGATCTCTGATATAACGAATTTCAAAGACTAACCGATTCAAAGAAATTCCCCTAATTACCTTCAAGAATAGAAGATCCCTTATTCCAGAATGGCCTCTCAACAAGTTCCACCCCAGCCCACACCAGCATATTAAGTGCTTCAATAAAGATCTCTTCTCATTCTTATCGAGAAGGTGAGAGGCACAATCAATATTTCCTCATAAGATGTACCCTCACCCCAGGATTGAACAGAGTGATTTTTTTTTCTGAACATCTTTCAATACAAGTTATTATAGTGGACTCTATTTTTCATGAATCCTTAAAACTTTTACCATAAGGGCCTTGGGGTACACCATCCATGAATTAAGATATAAAGATAAAGACATAAAGATAACCAAAATGGTTTAAATAATGCCATTCTTATTGATTGCTTTGATCGCTGAAAATCAATGGGCAAAATAACAGGGTCCAGGATTAGGGACATTCATTAAATAACAATCATGTTGGTTTTTACCCTAATGACATCAAATCCACAAACCTGGACTGCACTCTCTCAAATGTCACACATGCTAGAAAGCAGCAAAGGCCTGCAGAAAAAGATGCAGATGGTATAATGTTGTCACATTTATGTCATTCTAATATTATGGAGCTTTCATCTACTTCAAGCAATGACTTCTGTGCAGACCAGCAAATGCGATGTACAAAAATGGGCTGAAACTCAATATTACAGATCTTTACTCTCTTTTCCAGTCTTTTGAACAACATGAACTCAAGCACACAGATCATAACCAACCCAATAATTTGGGACCATTTCTTCTCAGCAAGAGTGGTAGACAAAGGAACCACAACCCTGCACACAAAGGCATCTTGCACATACATACTTCAAACAATTAGAAGAGGTCATATCCTAAATTGAGAAATGTGTCATTAACTTACTGGGACAACAGACAACCATGTCATATTTCTTAACTAGAGGAAGGTTTAGTGTAACTCATGAATCATTTTTAAGAAACTGGATTCTTTTGATATACATTAAAAGCCTAGACTTGGGTATACAAAGTTAAAAATCACAACACCAGGGTTATAATCCATCAGGTTTAATTGGAAGCACTAGCTTTCGGAGCACCGCTCCTTCATCTGATGAAGGAACTGCCACTTGATGAAGGAGTGGCTCTCCGAAAGCTAGTGCTTCCAATTAAACCTGTTGGGACTATAACCTAGTGGTGTGTGATTTTTAACATTGTACACCCCAGTCGAACACAGGCATCTCCAAATCATGACCACTATAGACTTGGGTATACAGGCTAAAGTTTCAAAATTGTGGATAACAGGAAATTTGCAACCATTGTGAACAGTGAGGGAGACCATATTAAACTTCAAAAGATGACAGGCAGGCTGAAGGAATTGGTGACCAGGTGGCAGATGAAAATTAATGCAGAGAAGACAAATTTATTTTGGTAGGATAAACAAGAAAATATGATACAAAGAGCACAATTTGCATAGGGCAATGGGAGCAGAATGACACTAGGATGGGGTGGGGCGTTTGTGTGTACAAACCACTGGAAGTTTTGGAGTCGGCCGAAACAAAGTACAAGCAAGGAGATTATGATAAACCATATAAGCTATATTCAGCTTCAGAGTGCTGTGTCCAGTTCTGGTACTATATCCAGTATCCTATATTTTAGGAATAATGTGAAGGTATTGGAAAAAAAAAGAGTACTGAGATTGGTTCCAGGAATGAGGAACTTTTGTTACATGACATATTAGAACTAGAGCTGTGATCATTGAAGTAGAAGGTTGCAAGCAAATTTGGTAGAGGTACTTAAAACCTTCAGAGCATATAGAGAGAAACCTTTCTCATTTATGGAAAGATTCAGACCAGGAGACATTGATTTAAGTTGACTGGCAAAAGGAAATAACAACGATATAAGCAAAAGATTTTAACGCATTGTCTTTATGAGCTGGAATGGATTGTCTGGAAGGCTGGTGAAGGTAGATTCAATTGTGACATCAAAAGAGAACAGGATAATTATTTGGAGAAACAAATGCAGGAGCTACAGGGAAGTGAAACTAGGTGAACTGATCTAATAGAATGCTGACATAGATATAACAGATCTAGTGACCTCTTTCTGTGCTAAAACCATTGTGATCTTATGTGCAATATGCAGATAGCTTGTGTTCTTAAAGTGGATTTGGTGTTGTAGCTTGCTATACTAATGAGTCAATGCCAACTAGGTGATGATAGCAGTAAGCCATGGTAAAATATGGGTACACCCAAGTGTAGATTATACATTAAGATGCTGTGCATTCCTTCTTATGGAACACAGCAAACTGTAATGGGAGGTGCTGTTCATAGATAGTTTTTCTGTACAAAGAAGTGATGAAATATGGAGAGAGCAGATCTTCGGTACCTTCAGAGGCTAGCAAATGTTTTCTCAGCTCCTTCAGGTTTAGTATTTGTGTGCCTTGGCTATGTTTTAATTCCTAATGTATTTCACCATCAGAGTCTGTGGCTATACAATATGTTTTGAATTTATAATGTTCTGAGACCACACAAGTATTGTAAAACATCTGATCAGAGTTGGATGAGACTACAACATATTCCTACGCATCAGCACAATTCTGGAGCAGTGGAATAACAACTTCACAAGAACTACTGATAAGATTTCTTTTAATAGTATAAGCATCTGGATACTTAACACTTTCTCCTTACTAATGGGAAATGCCTCTCTTCTATAAACAAGGAGTTTAGACTTCTGTCTTAGTTGAAGTACGCTAGTTCCCAGTCCTTCATTATGTCCAATTTAAAGTTCTCATCCTTTTGTCAATATTTCCTTTTGGATTTGCCCCCTCCTAACTCTGATTTCCTCCAGTTCTACAAGATTGACCTCACCAGAACATTCCAAAGAAAAGTCATGTTGGACTTGTAACATTAACGGTTTCTCTTCACCTGGATGCTTGACAGACTGCTGAGTCTCTCCGGCACATTTTTGGTTTCATTTTTATTTATTTGACTTTGTTCTTGTATGCATAAGTCCAATATGACTGAGATACAATGAGCAGCTTTAATGTTGTGACATCAGTGTATGCAAAACAGAGTAGATGGCCTTGACATTGTGGAAGAACTCTGGACAGATTTTAAGATCAATCATCTGGTGGAAAGGCATGATAATAACATGAAAATGGTGGGGAATGATACATTTCTCTGGTCTCATCATACCTGCAATGTTCCTTTGGATCTGCAGCTGGGAAATCAGAGGTCCCACCTCAGTTGTGCTAAAGGTCCATTTAAAATGTAAATCAGATCCCTATGACACAGTCTATTGTTTACCAAACTGGAGTCAGAATGATGCAAAAAGCTTTTCCTAGTCTTATATTGGTTATTGCCCTGCCAAAGTGGAGCAAACAGATAAGTTAGTGTAGGTTTTGAGAGGCCACAAAATACTGCTCTCATGTCTAAAAAATCGCCCTTGTTACTCCAGCTCTGGAGATCAGTTTAACCTATACAAACCTACTTTTATTCAGAAAAGTGGCTAGCTTCAAAGGCTATTATTGTCCTACAACCAACAGAAAGAATTTAAATTAATTCTGGCTCTTAAAATGGACAAGTGCTGTTGGGTGAAAATCTATCCGTAGTCAGATGATCATTACACCAAATCTCCTCCAAATACATAACTCAGCACCTGAGTATATAACTTCAGCTGACATTTCAGCGTAGAACAGCAGGGGGTGCTGACTGTGGATTAGATGTTAAACCTTCAGGTGTAACTAAGGTATTCAATGCAAAGCATAGGAATTCATCCTGTGCCCTAGCCAATATTTATTTTTCAATTAATAATATAAAAGGAGTATTTCATTTATCTCATTGCTGTGAACATGGTACAGCTCTGGGGTGCCACATTATCGGAAGGATGCATATTCATTGGAAACAGTGCAGAAGCAGTTTAAGAATGATTCCTGGGATGAGAAAGTGCAGTTATGAGGATAGATTGAAGAAGCTGGGACTGTTCTCCTTGGATAGAAGGTGGCTAGGGGGAGATCTGATAGAAGTTTTCAAAATCACGAGCAGTCTGGCTAGAGTAGATGGGGAGAAACTGATCCCACTTGTAAAAGAACTAGAGCAAAAGGTAAATGTAAAATGATTGACAAAAGAAACAAGAGTGAAGCAAAAAAAAAGTTTTCACTCAGTAGTTAGGGAATGGAATGCATTGCATGTACGCAGTATCAACTAAGGCATTTAAGAAGGTTCTGAATGATTATTTGGATAATGTGCAAGGTAAAAGCAGGAAATTAGCACAAAGTCATGAAGCTCATTTAGCAAGCCAGCACAGGCATGAGGGGCCAGATAACCTTCTTCCGGGGCATTATGCTTCTGTGATTACCATTAGCAGGACCTGTGTGCATATCAGCTACTACCTTCTCTAACACACAGTTTAAGAGTAAATCATTGATAGTGAAACAATTTGGAACATCTGGAACTGCCATAAAATCCTTAAAACCATTTGTCCAGATTTTGCACTACAAGTCATTTTGTGACTAATTTATGTAAGATATTCCTTGTCATGAATAAAAAAATACCACATTATAATCTGCAAGATGAAATATTTTATATTGAAAAGTTAATAGTTTCAGAACTGAATAAGCTTTCAATAAAATATTAAGACAAAGGTTCATGTACAGTCCTGTAACACCGGCTGTTGAACAAAGACCCTTTTCCCTCATCCTTCTGATTGTTGTAGACCATTCCCCTTCTGACTCTCCAACTTGCAGTCTCTGACTGATCCAGGCCATCTGACAGCCTCTGGATAGCTGGTTTGCTGCCTGTTACTGTCCCCAGTTTTCCAATTTGCTGCCTCTACCAGTCCCCTCTGATGTGTTTTCTGTCTGCCCCTCTGACTTATGGTGGCCCCCAACCAAAACTAACTTGCAGTCTTTCCTCATCCTAGACTATCCCACCTGCTGATCCTCTGCCTAGTGGCCTCTCCACTTTTTTAATCCTCTGACTTACAGCCTCTCCTCAGCGTTCCAGTAGCCTCAGTCTTCCAAGTTCAGTTTCTGTCATTCGTGACTTTGACTTGCAGCTTCTCTCCATCCCAGTTTTTCCGACTTCTGGTTTCTCCCTGTCCCCACCACTCCCTGTATCCCTGCCCTAAACCTGCTTTCCAAATCAAGACCCAGATCTGATCCAAAGCTGTGTAACCACAGGTGCTGGTGGCACAAGGTACGTAACTGAAGCTTCTATAATCTAGGACTTTTTAAAATGCCTGACCAACTGGTCCTCCAACCCTTCATCACTTGTCTCCAGAACACTTACTCACAAGAAGGGTTCCAGGGATAAAAATGGCTGTCGTATAATGGAGTATGATGGACTAAGTTCCAGAAAGAGTTGTAATGCCATAGAAGAAGGTCGCCACACAAGTGTGCAGTCTAAGATGAAGTGTAAGAGAGCATTTGCATAACTAATTTAATTATAACATAATTGTAGAGTATTTTAGAAAGAGCAGTCTTCAAAAGTTATTGAAACTACTCTAACACAATAACAGAGGGAACATTTTAAAGAAGCATGGATTATTACTGGCCGAGCACAGTACTTGTGCATCAATGGGACCAGCACTTTCACAACCCTGGATTCCCAACTTTCAATCAGATCCAGATCTTCAATAGAAATGCAGGTTCAGGAGAGAGAAGCACTGAGTGGGAAAGTTGAAGATGGTGAAGGCCATATATTGGAAGGTCAGAGGCAAGCAGAAGCTGCAAATCAGAAGGCCAGATTGGGGGAGGGGGGGGGGGTGTTTGCATGTTGGAGGGTAAGGGATGAGCAGAGATGGCATTTCAAAAGGTTGGGAATAGGGAGAGGCTGGAAGTCGGAGGTTAAAAGATGGGAAAGAGGGTAGGGGGTAGAGGAGGCTGCTCCAAAATGCTGCCAATTGGGTTGGTGTCTCAGTTTAATTAGGCTAGTGGGTAATAGTGGTAAAATAAATTCTAAACATTAAATGAGATTACAAGCTCTGTTAACATTACAAACACAAAACAGGATAACATTAAACTCTGACATATTGTAAAATTCTAAAGGTTGCAAAGTCCAAGAGGTAGTCTGTAGGCAAATGTAAATATAATGAATGGTTAGCACTATTCATTCAATGCTGACCATAAAATCTAGGCAATTTTTCTTATGCTTCTGGTTCTTAGCTCCATCCTACTCTCTACACTATACTGTAAGTCATAGTACTCCTCTGTTCCATCTATACTTGCTGCATTAGTTTTCATGACCTTAGTTTTCAAAGCCATAATTGGCTCACAATTTTTTTCCATAATTACTCATGTTTATATCCCTTCACTACCTCATGTCTCCTTTCCAACGTTATCACCTTCTAGCCTTTTATGCATCCTCATCTGACTATTGTAGGAAGCCAAGTGTCTGCCATTCAGGCAAACAGCTCTGGACTTTCCTTCCTAAACTCGTCTCAAGTCTCCACTTTGTTTTTTTTTCTCAAAATCTTCTTTAAACCAAGCTTTGATCACCCCTTTTAACTATTGACCTATACAGGGTTTCCTTAATTCAGAAAGTTGCCTTTTTTAATCACTCAGGTAGTTCAGAAAAAAAAACTCATCTATAAAGTGGGAACACACAGAGCAGAGTCACGTACAAATATACAATAGTTTAGCAAACATCAAAACTTTTGGCTTTTCCATATCATCCTAAATTACTAGAGAATTACTATTCAGGAAAAGCAACACAAAGCACATTATCTATGTTCATGATGCTGACAATAGAAAAGTTTTGTTTGTCAGTCTGATGGTAGCCACCTTCCTTTAATGCTCTTGTCGTCAGCACTTCTCTTGTTTATACTGCTGACAGAATAAGCAATTCTGCAAACTACCAGCTCAGGAACTGTTCACTGCTTTAGGCTTTCAAAGTATCGATACTGTTAATTATAAATATTGTTACTAACTTGAACAATGTTATTAAAATTAAATTCATAACGTGTTAGGACACTAATGGTAGGCAGAGAATACTATGTTTAGTTTAAATTTACAGCTCGTCATACTGAAACACAATAAACCAAAAGCGTGTGCTTTGAAGTAAAGGAACTTATACATTTCTCTGGTTATTGTTTTCATACATGCTTAGTGATTATCATATTATAGCGACATCAAATCACATGGAATTGGAGTCTGGGTCTGTAGTACTTGGACACATTAGCTAAACGGGAAGTCCAACTCAGAAGCTAAAGATGGTGTGAAAGACTGTCCATGGTAGAGTCAGAAGTTAGTAACAGGAAGAAATAAATTAACCACAGTAAATATCACAGAAATGAAAGTACTTATGGAAATGAAGATACAAGCATGCATGAAAGAACAAGGTGCAGCCAAGCCACAAAAGTTAACTTCATTGCTGACAACCCTACCTGCCAGTTTTATAGTTGCAAGTGTGAAGAGAGAGACTGGGATAAAAGCACAGAAAATTAAATAGACCACAGCTGTCTGCAGGAATCTCAGCAGTAAAGAGGATTTGGGGGTGGGGGAAGGATGAACTCTTCCTGGGCTATGTGACAGACTCACTGTCAGAATTCAACTTTCTTAACAGTACTAACCTGCTCTAAGAATTGTGGCATGCAGCCGATAAAGTAATCGACAGGGAAATTAGTTTTAAATTGGATACTGGAGCAGACATATCTATTCTCAGGACTGTATACCATGGATAAGGTCAGAAATTCTCTCAATTCTCTCCACTAATACTTCTATGGACTTGGAAAGTACAAGTACTAGAGTAAGATGCCAAATGCATTTTGATACACGGGAAAAGTAGACCTTGTTATACAATTCTAAGTGATAACAATTCATTAAGCAGAATTGCTTGTATAGCTTTAGACCACCTTCAGTGAGCCAACACTGAACTTACTTCAGTCTTAGCAGTGCAAAAGAATGGAGAAATCCTCCACTTCTTTCAAGATACAAATTGGATACAGCAAGCAAAAGGTGGTGTCAAAAAGATGTAATGGCGAAGTGCCAAACAGCATTCCACACACCTGAAATAACAGAAGCAAACAACGCACAAATCATTCGCTTCCTCCAATCTTAAAATGATGGACATTCCTGTACTTTGACATTCACTAAACGGTGTTTCTGAAAACCCATTTTTTTTCTTTCAAGGATGATCAATCCTTTCTTGAATAAGGCATAGTAGTAAATAGCGTCCCCTTATTGCATAGAAGGAAAAGGGGAAGCAATAGCAAAGTTACATGAAGAAGTCCCTCTCAGAGCAGACAGACCACTGCTGGGAAGTCAAAATCTAACCTTGTGCTAGTTCAGTCAGTAATGAAAGTAAGTGAATCTTCAAATTTCTATAAAATGACCAGAAAGCAGGAGATCAAGAATTATTGAGTTAGAAAGGTTTCTGCAGTCATGCAAGGAAGAGGTCTCTGAACTTCCAAACAAATTCATGATCGCTGGGTGAAATGTACAGCAACATCCATGCAGGCTTAACATGGTGAGAGAAAAAATTTCAACCTTCAGCAAGTCCCACCAAGAAAAAGTACAAAAACTTCACATAAGGAACCCCTAACAAAAAGTTCAGAAACAGAAAGCTCCTTATGCCCAATGCATCGTGTTAACATTCATCATACAGCACTTGCAGGGATGGCAGCTGGAAGCTGCAAAAGAAACTCATTAGTAAGACGCAGAAGCAATAGAAACAAAACCAAATTTCTGGAAAGTTTCAGCAGATCTGACAGCATCTGTGAACAGAAACCAGTATTAACAGAGTCTAGTGACCCTTCTTCAATTGTGTTTTCAGTTCTTCAAGCAATTTCTGTTTTTGTTTCTGATTTCCAGCAAACACAGTTCTTTGATTTTTCTTAAATAAGCATTAGGGTTTTTTTTCCAGCTAAGACCTACAATAGATTCATACAGCACAGAGAGACACCTGTTGGTCCAACTCGTCCATGCTGACCAAATTTCTCAAACTAAACTAGTCCTGCTTGTCTGCATTTGGCCCATATCCTTCTAAACCTTTCCTATTCATGTACTTGCCCAAACATCTTTTAAAATGTTGTAACTGTACCTGCATTTGCCACTTATTGAGCTCCCAGAGACATAGAATGCCTTTGGTGAAGTTTAAAGTTGAACACAGGAATGAGTTTGAACAGTTCCAAATTCACCAAAAAAATGACATAGTCTACTTACCTCAGGGGGATTGTTGAACTAAAAATACAGCTGCTAGCAATCAAACAGTTGTTGAAAACTTGCAAAATTCTTGCACTCATAACTAATGAGCTCACCCAAGTGGCAGAGAGTCAGAGCCATACAGCATGGAAACAGACCCTTCAGTCCAACCAGTCCATGCCAAATATATTCTCAAACTTAACTAGTCTCACCTGCCTGCTCCAGGCTCATATGCTTCAAAACCTTTCCCGCTGATTTACTTATCCAAATATCTTTTAAACGTTGCAATTGTGCCAATATCCACCACTTCCTCAGGAAGTTCATTCCACATGTGGATGACCTTCTCTGTAAAACAATTTGCCCCAATGTCTTTTTAAAATCTCTCTCCTCTCACCTTATAAATGTGCCCCCTAGTCTTGAAATCCCCCATCCTAGGGATGTTGAAGGAGGAAAAAACTCTGTTACAGATAAATTCAGAACTCCAAGATCACAGCCGCTGGCTACTTTAAGAAAATTCTGCTACATTTAATGAGGGTGGACCTAGGCTTGCAAACAGGCTAAACAGAACAAGACTCATCATTCCCTCATTAAAGGACAGAAGTCACATGCTGAAGTAAGTTGTTTCCCAAGTAGCCCTACTGATAAGAGTTTCCTATGGGTCCAGTAATTCAGAATACCTCCATGAGAATAATATTGGTGGTGCTCACCATTTAGTAGAAGATTCTTGAAATAATGACCATATTCAGTCACAAAGCATATTTTCATTAATCAGCAAATCTTGTACCCTTTTGTGGGTCTCAAAATGCTGTGATTGTAAATTTGGTATGCAAAGGTTCTAGAGTGAGTATATTCTTCCTCATATATATGCAGACTAAAACTGCACACTCCAGGATCATCTCATTAATCTTTTATAATTGCAGCAAACTTCTATATTCTTGAATTCCAACCCCTTTGTGTTAAAGATTAATATGCAACTTGCCTTCTTGATTGTTTGCTATACATGTACACTAACATTTTTACTTAAGTATATGGATTTTACAACCTTCGATGGATTCTTAGTGCAGTTTTGTCAGGTGGAACTGTCACAGTCCCAGCCCATTTTAAATGGTAGATCATGCTCAATCAAGAATTTCAATGATGAGCAAAAAGGTTACTGCCTCTAAATCCGGAGTTAAACTCCAAATATTCGTCAAACTCCATGAACTATGTATCTAGCAAAATTTGTGTGTGCTTTTAATCTATCTTCATTATGTCAAAGGGCTCAAAAAGTAAACTCTAGGTTCTATTTGCTCACTGTTTTCTTACATTACCCTGACATTACAAATACCTGCTAGAGAATCATACAATTATGGTAAAACAAATATTTGAGTCAACCTGACATAAAACTGCAATAGGTCTTTTATTGTCATTACAATGTAACCATTGGTCACCCATTCATTATGGATCCTTGAACTTAAGTGACCATTTCAGACAGCAGTTTAGAGTCAACCATATTGACATGGATCTTGAGTCACATGCAGATCAAACCAGGTAAAGACAGCAGACTTCCTTCCTTGAAAAGGACATTAACCGACTAGATGTTTTTACAACAAAGACAGTTGCACAGTTACTCTCATCAAGGCTAGCTTTCAATTCCAAATTTTCATTTGTTACTTTCTATCATCGACAATGGTGGAATTTGTACCCTTTACCCTGAATACTAGCCTGAGCCTCTAAATTAATCACTATGCAATCATTTCCTCCAGTCTCTCATTCAAATACGAATTCTGCTTTTACCTGGCTGCAAGAAGGTACCCATTCTGTGATCAGAGAGTTTCCTTTATATCTCTGACCTCAGGCCTTGCTATAGCAATACACCAAGGGTTTAAAAACTCATCAGAATGGACAACTAAATCTATCCTTGTTGTGGTTCTGTTCGCCGAGCTGGCAATTTGTGTTGCAGAAGTTTCGTCCCCTGTCTAGGTGACATCCTCAGTGCTTGGGAGCCTCCTGTGAAGCACTTCTGTGATCTTTCCTCCGCCATTTGTAGTGGTTTGAATCTGCCGCTTCCAGTTGTCAGTTCCAGCTGTCTGCTGCAGTGGTCAGTATATTGGGTCTAGGTCGATGTGCTTATTGATTGAATCTGTGGATGAGTGCCATGCCTCTAGGAATTCCCTGGCTGTTCTCTGTTTGGCTTGTCCTATAATGGTAGTGCTGTCCCAGTCAAATTCATGTTGCTTGTCATCTGTGTGTGGCTACAAAGGATAGCTGGTCATGTCGTTTCGTGGCTAGTTGGTGTTCATGGATGCGGACCCAATACCCAAATCCCATGCAAGAACTGTACAAAACACTACATAGGACAAACAGGAAGACAGCTAACGATACCCCTGCAATTTCATCAACAGATGCCTAAGAGAAAGACAATGGAACAAGGACATGCCACAACCCAAAGGACTAGCCACGCTACCATACATCAAGAGCATTTCTGAACTGACAGCCAGACTACTGCGACCACTAGGACTCATAACAGCACACAAACCAACAGCCAATCTCCGACAACAACTCACCAGAACAAAGGACCCGATACCCAGCTTGAGCAAAACCAGTGTACAAATTCCCATGCAAGGACTGTACAAAACACTACATAGGACAAACAGGAAGACAGCTAACGATCCGCATCCATGAACACCAACTAGCCACGAAACAACACGACCAGCTATCCTTAGTAGCCACATACACAGATGATAAGCAACATGAATTCGACTGGGACAACACTACTTATTATAGGACATCACCTAGACAGGGGACGAAACGTCTGCAACACAAATTCCCAGCTTGGCGAACAGAACCACAACAACGAGCACCCGAGCTACAAATATTCTCACAAACTTTAAGTCTATCTGACTAAATCTAAAACTACTGTTTAGTTATGTTCATGAGTACAGTAATGTCTTTAATATTAAATGTGTTTTGACCTATTGATACAATTTAAGGATTCTTACAGGTTGAAATCATTTTTGTTGATATAAATGCTAAATGTGCAGGTAATTTATTAATGTAAAGCACGGCACTGTGGCAATTGCATTCAATTATTTTAAAATGGATATCACTTCCTTTAAACTTCACAAATTATATTTACACTTTTTAGAATAAAATCCTACATTCAGCATACTGATTCATTGGATGTTTCTAGACAATAGAACAGCAAATTTAAATTTAGTGACTGCAAGCAGACCGATTAGGCTCCAACTCCATCATACGAATGTGGTCTAGACTTTAATACATTTAAATGATGTTTGAAACTTGGATAAAAAAAACTTGTAGATTTAAGAAACTCTCAAGAACAAAAAATATGCTTTATACCTGCTGATGGGTCAGGGAGAGGATTAATAGCTCTAGATGAATTGCTCATAATGGGTTGAATGCTTCTTTCTGTTCTATTTCTAAAACAAATCTTACTCATGGTATCAACTAAAAGAAAATTGTGTTTATATTTTCACTGAGTAGGTGAAATGTCAAGGAAGTTATGTTATTCCATAAATTGAGCTACAGGGGGAGGTTGAATAGGCTGGGGCTGTTTTCCCAGGGGGCAGAGGGGGTGATCTTCGAGATTTATAAAATTATGAGGGGCATGGATAGGATAAATAGACAAAGTCTTTTTTCCTGGGGTGGGGGAATCCAGAACTAGACGGCATCGGTTTAGAGTGAGAAGGGGAAAGATATAAAAGAGACCCAAAGGGTAACTTTTTCACGCAGAGGGTGGCACATGTATGGAATCTGCTGCCAGAGGAAGTGGTGGAGGCTGGTACAATTGCAATTTTTAAAAGGCATCTGGATGGTTATAGGAATAGGAAGGGTTTGGAGGGAAATGGGCTGGGTGCTGGCAGGTGGGACTAGATTGGGTTAGGATACCTAGTTAGAATGTACAAGCTAGACCAAAGGGTCTGTTTCCAGCTCTATGATCTACTCATATGTATTGAAAATGAATTGCTAGAATGCGGATTTCTTTTTAATTCAGTTCAGTATTATTGAATTGCTTTCCCAGGGGCTGCAATGGAATAAATCAACTTATCAGATAAATCTGCTGGAACTGATATACTGCTGCATACTGTTTGCAGTACCATCTGGTGGCAAGATTGCTCATAGCCTTCATGTGCATTGAGTGCCTCAAATGATATGAAATGCTAAATTCAATTCAACAACATTATTTTTTAAATTGAGCGAGTTTTGATTTATCCATAGTTGCAAAGTAACAGCTTTTTATGTTTTATTTTTCTTGCATCCATGCCAATTGACTCAAAATATTTCCTTCAATACAAATGCCTTTTAATGTGCATCTTTTAATCTGGTCATGAGGTGCAATGCATATATGCATGTGATTTCTTGGTATATAGTTATCATGTACCCCTTCACAACTGATTTTAAAAATGCCAATTATCTGTAATTTGAATTCAAATCATAAAAGAACACCCCAGGTTTAGTCTTTTTTAAATTCATTTCAGATTATTGAATAAACCAAACTTTTGATCTGTGAAAACAAGATTACATGGCACACTGATGATTTATTAAGCATAGGAAGGGGTGTCTTTCATGGTATGGTTTTAAGCCCACACTAATTTATAATAAAAACTGAAAATTCAAGGAAGATGCTGATAAAAGTATATAGTTTCAGTTATTATTCTGCATTTGTAGTTTTATTTCATCTCCTAATGAACTTGGTCCTTGGTAATGAGACAGTGACATTTACTAAACATCAATGAATAGCTCTTTAAATGCATGCTTTTAAAATGTGACAAGTAAACAGAAATGAAAGCACCACATCAAGAAAATGCTGTAAGCACTCAAATTAGTCGGTATCTACGGTGAGGAGAGATGAATTCACATTTCAAGATGTATACTCAAAAGGCAAGCTATCAACATTCTACATTGCTGTCAATTCCAAGTAGAGGATGGAGGTGCATCAGGGCATAAAGAATTCACTGCAATGATACTCAACAGACCAATGGTGTCATAGTACCTGCAATGAAAGGGAAAATGGTCCTGTGGATGTAGCTACAAATATATCACCTATGTCTGAAGCAATTTTGTCCTAATTACATTAATAAAGTCACAGCCAAAGTTTTACTTTCTATCCACTAGTATGAAGCTAATAGTTGACTGGTAATAAGTCCCTGGAGACTGCAACCCAAGGAGGTGGGAAAATGGATTCTTACTTGTATAAGAAGTAGCATCGGAGGCCCAGTATCAAGCATTCAAGCCCACAAAACAACAGTCTGGCTTGTACAGTGGACGCAATTTTCCTCTTTCCAGTTAAAGTGTTTTGTTGAATCAGACTCATGTCACCTGGCCTGCCAAAGCTCAGAGCAATTTTCCTATGCAATCATCTGCTTATCACTTCATTAATAATGTAACTGGGCTCTTGGGCACTTTTCTCAGGAAACAGTGATGCTGGAAAGGTGGCATTGCTCATCACTGCAGGATCTTTTGGGGTTCATGTCACAGGCACTATATTTACAGACTTCAAGTGCACACTATTTAGAAGCTGCAAGTCAGGAACTCATACTATGATGTTTAAGACTTCCTGTGTGGACTGGTTTAGAGGAAAGGAACAATCACTTCCCATGTCATGGTCAGGGATGTGGAAGCCTCAGCAGATGAAATAATGGAGAGACGGCAATCCTTTTTCTTGTAAGCACCAAAGGTGGCCACACAATCAGAAAAGCTGGACCATGCCACACTGAGTGAAAGCTCCATGTCTAGCAGTGCAGGAAGAATCTTTTGCTAGCTCGCCCACTCGTGGCCATCACTCACTCCAACTCTGCCCCAGCAAATGCATCTCACCAACATTCCTGGACAACAACTCAGACTACTGCAAACATCATGTCCATGCATTGGCCTCACCCACCTCATCCTCCCAAACTATGAACGCTTCCTGCTCTCTATGCTTTCTACCAATTCAATTGGGACAGTATAACACCTGCGTCTATATCACCACCAACTATAGTTCCATGCCATTCCATTAAACTCAATGCCACCTTTGGTCTCAGTGTAGAAAAACAAAATGGATGACAACCAGACCAAGGGGTCCAAAACTGGCAGACATCAGGCTCCTCATTCCTTTGAGAGTCAATAATCCATTTGGCCAGAGAAGAGCACAGCTACTTGTGTGGATGGGGGAACCACAATGGCCAACTAGTCCAGCAAGATTCATTGCACTGTGCTGCATGCACTCCCATTACCACCAGTGCTAACTCATTCTAAATGTGCACTTTCATCCTTCTTAGTCATCGAATTACCTCTCTTCTCATTAGGACTTCAGGCACCCAGCAAACCTCTACTAAGAAGCCACTTCAGAGACTCTCAGCTTTACAATCTATTGAGCAATCAATGTCATAACTAGCCAAGTAAGAGATATCCCAGGTGCCTGGTACTCAGAAGGCTGCAGGAGACCAGGCATCTGCTCAGCCCCAGATAGAAGACAGTGCCATGCTCTCCCTCACTAATGATTTTGTGAAAACACACAGACAGGCACAGCAACTGCAGGCAGCTCGTCAGAGGCATTCTAAGCTGGAATGAAGTAAAGAAGAGTCCAACAATGCCCTGGCACACCCAAATCTGGCTGCCTCCGTGGTGGTTACAGCAATTTTGACCTTAATCCAGCACATGATTTGCTGGACATATACAAAGACCCGTATTCCATTGCTTTAGCCATAAATGTTCAGCAGTGGCACAGTGAGGGAGGGGTACATGGCTCTGACCTCAATCCAGGTGCTCCATCCTCTTAAGAATTCAAGTGGTTCCATCAAGGCCCATAAGAATATCACACAGGACTTCCAAAAGCTTTGTCTCTGCCTGGCCCTCAAACTAGTGTTTGCCCATGAACCCAAAGTTCAAGAGAGGAGGCTAAGCTGCCATCCCTCAGCAGGCTGGGACCTTTCAGGCACTAAGGAATGACTGCCACAGTTTTCCAGATAAACTGAGTTCACGATGGTGCAGGCTTCCTCCATCCCAGCTGTGGGAGTTGGGACTGCACCTAAATGTATTGGTAGACAGCAGAAGGAAAAACAACTTACTGCTGTGCATAATTACAAAGGTGAAAAGGTTATTTGTAATGATGTTACATTTGCATTGATAAAATTTCTGTTCTAATGCAATATTTGGTGTTGCATTTGATTAAGTCGTATCCATGAGAGAGATAAGCCGCACTTTCAGACTTTATTATTCACTCACAGAATGAGAGTGTCTGGCTAGGCCAGTATTTACTGCTCATCTCTAATTGTCCACAGGCAGTTAAGAGTCAACCACATTGCTGTGGGTCTAGAGTCACATGTAGGCCAGACCAGGGTAAGCTTGACAGATTTCCTTCCCTTCGAGGACATTAGTGAACCAGACAGATGTTTCTGTCAATCGACAATGGTTTTATGGTCATCGTTAAAAATCACACAACACCAGGTTATAGTCCAACAGGTTTAATTGGAAGCACACTAGCTTTCGGAGCGATGCTCCTTCATCAGGTGATTGTGGTCATCAGTAGACCCATGATTCCAGATTCTTTACTGAATTCAAATTCCACCATTTGCCATGGGTCCCCAGAACATTAGCTGAGTTTCTGGATTAATAATCTAATGGTAATATCACTGGGCAATTGCCTCCCCTAAGGATGAAAAAGGTTGAAACGATCAGCTCTCTGTAGGGAAAAACAGCTTTTCTAGTTGTGCTCTTGTCCTTGCAATTGGAATGGTACATATCTGATTGTTCACTTTCAATATGCATGATTGAGGTCACAAATACTCTGCACAGATTCCAATTTACCATTTTGGCTGACTCTTGTTGAGATCATCAAATGTTCGGCTCTCAGATAATTGACTTAATATTTTTGGGGAGAAAGTGAGGTCTGCAGATGCTGGAGATCAGAGCTGAAAATGTGTTGCTGGAAAAGCGCAGCAGGTCAGGCAGCATCCAGGGAACAGGAGAAGGAGATTCCTGAAGGGCTTATGCCCGAAACGTCGATTCTCCTGTTCCCTGGATGCTGCCTGACCTGCTGCGCTTTTCCAGCAACACATTTTCAGCTGTTAATATTTAAACAAAATGATATTTGGCTTTCTAGTGTTTCAGCTCTTATTTTCTCACACATAC
The DNA here is from genome assembly GCF_037043375.1 of Chiloscyllium plagiosum. Taxonomy (NCBI): domain Eukaryota; kingdom Metazoa; phylum Chordata; class Chondrichthyes; order Orectolobiformes; family Hemiscylliidae; genus Chiloscyllium; species Chiloscyllium plagiosum. Next base: position 25,907,793 of record NW_028270159.1, on the reverse strand, counting down.
TTGTTGCTATTTCAGTTTTCAGTACTGAAAGTGCAATTTAGATACAGCGTGGTATTAGTGTGGACCACTTTACACGTCTTCAATAAGTGCATTTATTTGTGCTGGATTTACCAGATGTCTTCATGAATGCCGAGGAACCTCCATTATCCGAATCTCAAATTATCCAAAGATGATTTCAAGGTCCACATCAAAGAGTATTGTATTCAATTTACTGTACTGAAGATGATGTGAAAACGCTGGCAAAAACAAAGAAACACAAGCAGCTCAAACTCAGTGACTGGATATTTTTTAGGTAAGGGTTGTTACACAGCCCTTTGCAAAAGTAAGTGTTTTACAGTACAGTAGAGTATTCCTGGCACTTTACCAGGCTGTTCATTAAATAAAAAAGGCAGAGGACGTAAACGCACACGAGAGACAGGACTTCCACCTTTCTACTGCGAGACTGAGTTCACGGAAACTGAGGCTGGCAATGGTCTTGTGATTGTAGAAGCTGTTCGGGAGCTTTTTTAATGTTGGGATTTCATGGTAAGGGTTTAGTTCTTATTTTAAACTGTAATATGCAGGCTGCAAAGATTAGTTTGTTTAAGTGGCAGACTTATTAAAATTATAGATTTAAACAAATTCTCTGGTAGAGCACAACATTAGATCAGGTGAAAGTGAGGACTGCAGATGCTGGAGATCAGAGTACAGTATGTGGTGCCGGAAAAGCAACAGAGGAGCAGGAGAATTGATATTTCAGGCAAGAGCCAGCCCTTCATTAGCCAATCACAGTGTTAGATCAGTATGGCTTCCCTTTTCAAGCTAAAATTGACTATCTGAATAATTAATTATCCAAACGAAATAGTGCCCGTCCATCTCATTCAGATAATCCAAGTTCCTCCATACTCTCCATTTTACCAGCGTGGAGATGACATATGAAATTTAACTTCCCATTTCTTTATGAAATAAAAAGTTTTATTCTCGAGCTGAGGGCCATTATCACAAATGTTTGAAATATGCCTTCAAGTATTCTACAAATTCACTGGTAGTTTTGAAGTTCGCGGATCTACTCCTAGTTGTCAGAATAGCAGTCTGCAAAGACAAGATAATCAGTTTTCATAACAGTGAAGAGGTCTCAGCTTCACTTGTCTGTCTGGGATCATCACTGGCTCTCTAATTGGTTTAGTTTGGTACTCATTACTATAGTGTGTGATGTAATTCATATTTTAATGCTCATGTTTGGTCAGTACAGCACTTCAGTTTTCATTAGACTCAACTAAATTCCTTGGTGGCTTGCGTGGATATGTTTCAGCATTTATCCTCTCTGGCTCGGAGAATCAGTTGACTGGACGTGACTATGATTCAGAGTGATACCAACGAGTTCGATTCCTGTGCCAGTGGAGATCACCATAACAGTCCTGCCTCACTGACCTCAGCCCATGTCTGATGCACGATCACCTGTAGGTTAAACCCACCACCAGTTGTCACACACTAAGAGAGCAGTCCATGGTCCTCTAACTAAGGTGTCATCTTGGGTTGAGAGTTCATTTCTGTAAGCCCAATATGCTTTTGTGACCACAGGAACGCCCTTGGTGCTCGCAGGCCATTCTTTCATCAATACTTCCTGCAGCATTTGAAGATTTGCATCTTTTTGGGTAGTTCTCAGCAAGGCATGTATCTGTCAAATTCAAATTCTCTGCTGCATTGAAGACTTTCAGAGTATGTTGTGTTGCTGTTTTACATTGGATCTTAAAAATTTCATACTGTCACAGCAATTGTTTTCTTTATAGGCAGTGCTGTTCTAGACAGCAAGTCCGTGATATACATCAGTTTCCCTTACTCTTATGTTGTGCCGAGTCGGAATCTCCAAGCACAGTAACTCTTATTGCAAATCCTGTGTAATAAATATTAGCAGCTTGAGGAAAATCCTTTGAAATGGTTTGAAGCCTAGCCAAACTGTCAATTTGAAATTTTCAAAGTAGGTATTAATGAAAATATTCACATGAAAAGACATATGGCCAAGTACACCACCTCAATCTATGCAGAGAGTCATCCCAATGGTGCTAATGCTCCGGCTGCAAATGCAATTTGATGACTTTACTGTATTAATATTGCTCAAAGTCCTATCTTGCTGGTGTCACATTGCAGGATGACTTCATAATTTTAAATCATAATATTTTAGCACAGTGGTGTTTTCACAAGTTGCTTGACTTCAGTGAAAGGTGCCCCGTCACTAGTACAACTATCACCTTTTCAGGTTTAAGGAGAAGACCTTTTGCTGTCAGTATACAACCTATGCACTTGACTTCAGGTATCTTTAATACAAATTTTTTCTTGTTCTGCTTCAGGTTTATCTGCCAGCAAAACTCCGATGCTGATAGGTACACAAAGAACAGAAAATTACAGCACAGGGCCAGGTCCTTTGGCCCTCCAAGCTAGCGCCGATCCAGTTCCTCTATCTAAACATGTCACCTATTTTCCAAGGATCTGTATCCCTCTGCTTCCTGCCCCTTCATGTATCTGTTAGGATATGTCTTAAATGATGCCACTGTGCTCACCTCTACCACCTCTGAAAGGAACTTTCCACACATACCTCCCTTAAACTTTTCCTCTCTCACCTTGAACTCGGAACCCCTAGTAATGGAGTCCCCCACTCTGGGAAAAAGCTTCTTGCTATCCACGCTATCTACATCTCTCATGATTTTGTAGACCTCAATCAGGTCTCCCATCAACCTCCTCCTTTCTAATGGAGATCATCCTAATCTACTCATAGCTAGCGCCCTCCATACCAGGCAACATCCTGGTGAGCCTCCTCCGCACCCTCTCCAAAGCATCCACATCCTTCTGGTAATGTGGCAACCAAACTGGTTGAGTCAAATATGGAATACTGCATGCAATGTTCGACACAATTGTAACATGACCTGCCAACTCTTGTACTCAATACCCCATCTGATGAAGGGAAGCATGCCATATGTGTTCTTGACTACTATCAACCTGTGTTGCCGTCTTCAGGGTACAAAGGACCTGAACACCCAGACCTCTCTGTACATCAATTTTCCATTTACCATATAGTTTGCTCTTGAATTGGAGCTTCCAAAATGAATCACCTCGCATTTGCCCGAATATGCCATATGCCATTTCTCCACCCAACTCTCCAATCTATCCATATTCTACTGCATTCTCTGACAGTCCCTTTCACGATCTGCTACTCCAGCAATCTTCATGTCATCTGCAAACTTGCTAATCAGACCATCTACACCTTCCTTCAGATCATTTACGAATATCACCAACAGTGGTCCCAGCAGGGATCCATGTGGAACATCACTGGTCACAGTTCTCCATTTTCAGAAACTCCCTTCCAATGCTACTCTCTGCCTCCTGTTGCCCAGCCAGTTCTCTGTCAATCTAGCTTGAATACTAGAGACCCCATGCAACTTCACTTTCACCATCAGCCTCCCATGGAGAACCTTATCAAACGTCCACGTAAATGACATTCCCTCAATCAATTTTGTCACTTCCTCAAAGAATTCTATTAAGTTGATAAGACATGACCTTCCTTGCACAAAACCATGCTGTTTATCTCTGATAAGCTCATTTTCTTCCAATTGTAAATAGATCCTATCCCTCAGTATCTTCTCCAGCAGCTTCCTGACCACCGATGTCAGGCTCACCAGTCGATAATTACCTTGCTACCCTTCTTAAACAAGGGGGCAACATTAGCAATTCTCCAGTCCTCCAGGACCTCACCCATGTTCAAGGATGCAAAGATATCTGTAAAGGCACCAGCTAGTTCCTTCCTTGCTTCCCTCAGTCACCCAGGATAGATCCTATCTGGACCTGGGCACTTGTATGGGTAACGAGATCTAGCCAAACACTTGCCAATGAATTTATTTGGCACTTGCAATGAAAACACTGCTTCCCTTGTGCTGAGCTTGCCTTCTTTTTCTTTATGCAGTTTGCAATGTTCCCTGTAGCTTTTGCATCCTGCCCTTTGTCTGTCATCTTGCTGTTCTTTTGGTGTGAAATGTCTGTCATAATGCAAGGCACGGTCCTCAACATGCTCTGGCTGTTGATATGTAGCAGAGGTTATTACTTCCTGGAGAGCAAGCATCCCCTCTCTGTGGAGGTGCTTTCACGGCAAGATCTCTTATGATGAATGCAATCTGTCTTTAATTAGATTACCATTTAGTTGCACAAATTCATAGGATTATTTGAGCTGTACTAATGCACACACATTGATTAGTGAAAGTCTTTTCACCTTGGACCCCCATATTGAACATTCATTTAACACGGTTCCACATAAAAGGTGATTGCAGAAAGTAGCAGCTTTTTGATATAAGGATGAACATACTAGTATGGATTGAAGATTAGCAGGCTGGTAGAAAGACAGTATGCATGAAAGGGTCTTTTGCAGATTGGCAGCATGTGTGATTAGTATCCTGCAGGAGTCTGTGCTGGACCTTCAACTTTTACAATTTATATCAATGACTGAGGGGATTAATATCACGGTGGCTAAATTTGCAGATGACACAGATGATGGGTATGAAAGTACATTTTGGAGGTTTTCACTGTTTATAAATAGATTAAGTTAGTTGGAAAGAAAAAAAATGGGTTGATGGAGTACAATATGGGAAAGTGTGAAGTTGGTCACTTTGAACAAAATGGCATAGAAAAGATAGTGCCATTTAAAAGGTTGAAATTCTGAAGGAAGATTACAGAGTTAGGCAGAAATTTAAAGAGGTCCTCGAGAGTAGTAATATCTGGATTACTCCCGGTGCTATGAGCTAGTGAGGGCAGGAATAAGAGGGTAGAGCAGATGAATGCATGGCTGAGGAGCTGGTGTATGGGAGAAGGATTCACATTTTTGGATCATTGGAATCTCTTTTGGGGTAGAAGTGACCTGTACAAGAAGGATGGATTGCACCTAAATTGGAAGGAGACTAATATACTGGCAGGGACATTTGCTAGAACTGCTTGGGAGGATTTAAACTAGTAGGGGGGGGGAACCCAGGGAGATAGTGAGGAAAGAGATCAATCGGAGACTGCAACAGTTGAGAACAGAAGCGAGTCAAAGTCAGGGCAGGCAGGGACAAGGTAGGACTGATAAATTAAACTGCATGTATTTCAATGCAAGGGGCCGAACAGGGAAGGCAGAGAACTCAGGGCATGGTTAGGAACATGGGACTGGGATATCATAGGAATTACAGAAACATGGCTCAGGGATGGGCAGGACTGGCAGCTTAATGCTACAGGAAGGAGAGAAAGGGAGGCAAGAGAGGAGGGGGAGTGACAGTTTTGATAAGGGATAGCATTACAGCTGTGCTGGGGGAGGATATTCTTAGAAATACATCCATGGAAGTTATTTGGGTGGAACTGAGAAATAAGAAAGGGATGATCACTTTATTGAGATTGTATTATAGACCCCCTAATAGTCTGAGGGAAATTGAGAAACAAACTTGTAAGGAGATCTCAGCTATCTGTAAGAATAATAGGGTGTTTATGGTAGGGGATTTTAACTTTCCAAACATAGACTGGGACTGCCATAGTGTTAAGGGTTTAGAAGGAGAGGAATTTCTTAAGTGTGTACAAGAATTTTCTGATTCAGTATGTGAATGTACCTTCGAGAGAAGGTGCAAAACTTGACTTGCTCTTGGGAAATAAGGCAGGGCAGGTGACTGGGGTGTCAGTGGGGGAGAACTTTGGGGCCAGCGACCATAATTCTATTAGATTTAAAATAATGATGGAAAACGATAGACCAGGTCTAAAAGTTGAAGCTCTACATTGGAGAAAGGCCATTAGGGAAGAACTTTTAAAAGCTGATTGGGGACAGATGTTCGCAGGTAAAAGGGACGGATGGAAAATGGGAAGCCTTCAGAAATGAGATAACGGCAATCCAGAGAAAGTATGTTCCTACCAGGGTGAAAGGGAAGGCTGGTAGGTGTAGGGAATACTGATGACTAAAGAAATTGAGGGTTTGGTTCAGAAAAAGAAGGAAGCATATGTCAGGTATAGACAGGATAGATCGAGTGAATCCTTAGAAGTGTAAAAAGGAAGGAGGGAAAACAGGAGGGCAAACCTTTAGAGGGAAAACAGGAGGGCAAAAGGGAGACAAGAGATAGCTTTGGCAAATAGAATTAAGAAGAATATAAAGAGTTTTTACAAATATATAAAAGGACAAAAGGGTTACTAGAGGAGAATAGGGCCCCTCAAAGATCAGCAAGGCAGCCTTCGTGTGGAACTGTTGAAAATTGGGGAGATACTAAATGAATATTTTGCATCAGTATTTACTAAAGAAAAGGATATGGAAGATATAGACTGTAGGGAGATAGATGGTGACATCTTGCAAAATGTCCAGAATACAGAGGAGGAAGTGCTGGATGTCTTGAAACGGTTAAAGGTGGATAAATCCCCAGGATCTGATCAGGTGTACCCTAGAACTCCGTGGGAAGCTAGGGAAGTGATTGCTGGGCGAAAGTGAGGTCTGCAGATGCTGGAGATCAAAGCTGAAACTTTATTGCTGGAACAGCACAGCAGGTCAGGCAGCATCCAGGGAACAGGAGATTCGACGTTTCGGGCACAGGCCCTTCTTCCTGAAGAAGGGCCTGTGCCCGAAACGTCGAATCTCCTGTTCCCTGGATGCTGCCTGACCTGCTGTGCTGTTCCAGCAATAAAGTTTCAGCAAGTGATTGCTGGGCCTCTTGCTGAGATATTTGTATCATTGATAGTCACAGGTGAGGTGCCAGAAGACTGGAGGTTGGCTAACGTGTTTAAGAAAGGCGGTAAGGACAAGCCATGGAATTATAGACCAGTGAGCCTGACCTCGGTGGTGGGCAAGTTGTTGGAGGGAATCCGGAGGGACAGGATGTACATGTATTTGGAAAGGCAAGGACTGATTAGGGATAGTCAACATGGCTTTGTGTGGGGAAAATCATGTCTCACAAACTTGATTGAGTTTTTTTGAAGTAGTAACAAAGAGGATTGATGAGGGCAGAGTGGTAGATGTGATTTATATGGACTTCAGTAAGGTGTTCGACAAGGTTCCCCGTGGGAGACTGATTAGCAAGGTTAGATCTCATGGAATACAGGGAGAACTAGCCATTTGGATACAGAACTGGCTCAAAAGGTAAAAGACAGAGGGTGGTGGTGGAGGGTTGTTTTTCAGACTGGAGGCCTGTGACCAGTGGAGTGACACAAGGATCGGTACTGGGTCCTCTACTATTTGTCATTTACATAAATGATTTGGATGCGAGCATAAGTACAGTTAGTAAGTTTGCAGAAGACACCAAAATTGGAGGTGTAGTGGACAGCGAAGAGGGTTACCTCAGATTACAACAGTATCTTGACCAGATGGACCAATGAGCCAAGAAGTGGCAGATGGAGTTTAATTCCGATAAATGAGACATGTTGCATTTTGGGAAAGCAAATCTTAGCAGGTCGTATACACTTAATGGTAAGGTCCTAGAGAGTGGTGCTGAACAAAGAGACCTTGAGTGCAGGTTCATAGCTTCTTGAAAGTGGATTGCAGGTAGACAGGATAGTGAAGGCGGCGTTTGGTATTGGTCAGAGTATTGAGTACCGGAGTTGGGAGGTCATGTTGCGGCTGTACAGGACATTGGTTAGGCCACTGTTAGAATATTTCGTGAAATTCTGGTCTCCTTCCTATCGGAAAGATGTGAAACGTGAAAGGGTTCAGAAAAGATTTACAAGGATGTTGCCAGGGTTGGAGGATTTGAGCTATAGGGAGAGGCTGAACAGGCTGGGGCTGTTTTCCCTGGAGCGTCGGAGGCTAAGGGGTGACCTTATAGAGGTTTACAAAATTATGAGGGGCATGGATAGGATAAGTAGGCAAAGTCTTTTCCCTGGGGTCCGGGAGTCCAGAACCAGAGGGCATAGGTTTAGGGTGAGAAGGGAAAGATATAAAAAAAAGAGACCTTAGGGGAAACTTTTTCCACACAGAGGGTGACATGGGTATGGAATGAGCTGCCAGAGGAAGTGGTGGAGGCTGTACAATTGCAACATTTAAGAGGCATTTGGATGGGTATATGAATAGGAAGGGTTTGGAGGGAAATGGGCTGAGTGCTGGCAGGTGGGACTAGATTGGGTTGGGATATCTGGTCGGCATGGACGGGTTGGACCGAAGGGTCCGTTTTCATGCTGTACATCTCTATGGCTGTACATAGGAATCCAGGGCTGCTTGGATGCATAGTTGACTCTAGTACTTTTCATGAGCTGGTTGGCAAAATTATTAGCAATATTTTCTGACTGACTATTTCTTTTTAATTTATTTCCTTTTTCCAGTAGCTGGTCAGTATCCCAGCACTGCAATGTTTTACTTGCTTCCACAATATTGACACCTAAATTAGGTAACAGATTACCCCTTGATATGCACTTTGAGGAGAAGCAGCAATAGAGGATTACAATCAAGAACAACACCTAGGCAACAAGAAAGGCCAACCTACACACTATTCAGATGAAAAGCAGTATTATCTGCAGCAAAGACATGCATAGTTCTTGTGTACCAAGGGCCATGCCTTCAACACTTCGTTAGAATCTTCCTAAAGCCTTTTCTGGGATGCAATGAAACTTTGCCCTGAGTGACAAGCAGTTAATTCTTCACTGCCTCAAGTTCAAAGATGACTAAGTATGGGATTGGGATATTGCGTCTGTTATTTCTTGACAGACTTGATTTCCTGCCTCCGCATTTGTTACAGCAGATACTAGCTTTTTGTATCTAAACCACCATCAAAAAAGCTGTAATATAGATGAAAATAGGAGTGATGTTTTCCTACTTATTTGGAAGTGGCCACAATCTTTTAAATTATTCTATTGCTCCTCAAAAACAACTGTTCTAATCCCCCAACCCTTTCCCTCCAAAGCAACATCATTTAAACATACTGTTTTCTGGTTTCGGATTGGTTTTATTTTCCCATGGATTTTCCAGATATTCCATCAACTCATTTGACCTCTTGAAAAGCTGAATATCTATTAGAAAAGATTCAAATCCACAAAAAGGAGATAGAAACAATTTGACTCCATTTACTAAATAGATGTAATCATAGAACGTGGACACAGTTCATTCATCCAACTAGTCCATGCCGAACATAATCCTAAATTAAACTAGGCTATCCTGGCTGCTACTGGCCCATATCCCTACAAACCTCTCCTCATCATGTACTTATCCAAGGGTCTTTTAAACACTAACTATGCCTGCACCTCAATTTTGCATGATGCCCTTAAAAGGATAGTACTGTACACTTGAAACCCATAACTCCTCCTGCCTTAAAAGACAAGGGCAGTAGGTACATGGGAATCACCACGAACAATCGTGCAATTTCCTATAAATGCCATTCACAATCCTGACTTGGAAATGTACTGCCATGTCAAAGTTCTGAAATGCCCTCCCTAATGGCATGGTGGGTCTACTTACAATATATGGACTGCAGCGGTTTGAGAAGGCAGCTCACCACCAGCTCCTCAAGAGCAACGAGGGACAGGCAATAAATGCTGACCCAGCCAGTGATGTCTATTTTCCATGAATCAACATTAAAATAAGGTGAATGTGCTTTCCTGTGCTTATCTATAAGAAGCCCCAACGTCAGATCTAAAATTGTTCAAATATTTGAAGTTAAATAGAAAATTCCAAACATTAGGTCCTATGTTTAACATACATGGCCCACTTTGCAAGTGATTGCATGCTATTCTCTCAAAAAAAGTCATCTTAAATCAAGATTATTTTCATTTATCATGGTGATAATCATGTCATATATAGCTGTTCTTTTAAAAACTGAACAAAGGTGGGTTCTTGACCTGCAAAATTTACTGAATAGAAGACAGAAGCAAAAATTTAACAAACATTTGTGGTGAAAAATGAAATAAGTTGAGAAGAGTTTAAAACGTCAAGCCATTTCACTTGCAACACAATATACTATCCATTTTATGAAATATTTTGAGATTATCAAATTTTTTTATTAGTCCATAGCATCTTCCACAAAAATGTGCATTGAAATGGAGATCTAAAAATTTCAATTGATAAATGTGTTATTGTATTGTTGATATATGTAGTTTATATATTTGTATTAACAAACTTGATATTTTTGCTGAATTTTCATAAAGCTTGACTGAATAAAACAAAGTCTCAGTATTCTCACATTTCTTTGAAATAAACAGAACCTTAAGCAACTTCAGCTCTAATTAAATCAGAACTTCCCAACATGCTACCTGAAGAGGAACTGTGCAAGGAATCCATTACATGAGAATGCAATAGAAGGTAAATTAATATTATTTGGAAAGGAAAAAAATAATCCTTACAGGGTTGAGGAAAAATCATGAAAGTCATCATTGCAAAGGTGAGAGAGAGAGAGAGCGCGAGAGAGAGTGCGAGAGAGAGTGCGAGAGAGAGTGCGAGCGAGAGAGAGCGCGCGCGAGAGAGCGCGCGCGAGAGAGCGCGCGAGAAGAATAGATTGCAGAAGCAATTTGTTATCATTTTGAAGGCCAGTACCAACTCATGTGATGAATGTGGCAACAGGAAGTAATGGACAGGCATGGAGATACAAGTATGCACAAAACATATACGACTTTTGTAAACAGAAACAAATGGTGGGGGGAGTATTTAAAACACAGTATTCCCAATAGTCCATCACAGAAACTCAGGAAGTCATATGGAGGCTGTAGAATACCAATAGCTACATGAAAAGAGAATGTTTTTGATTTTCAGCCACCCAATAATGGAAGGGAGCTACTCACACTAATTATATCAGTTTCAGGAAGTGTTCCTAGTACAGGCAATATTCTCCAGGGTGAAGGAAGGACAAAACTATAACCCTGTTTATCTCCTGATAAAGTACTCAAGAAGATAGTCATGAGCTTGTTGGGCTGTGGGAAGATGGTTTGAACATTAAAGTAGGCACGGTGGGTTTCAGGAGCAGTTTATTACTGATCTGCTTTAAGCTGATCAGCAAAGAGTAAAGAACAGAGCTCTTGTGGTGCAGTGGTATGTAACCCTGGATTGGGAGGCCTGAGTTCAAGTTCCACCTGCTGCAGAGGTGTGCAATAACATCTCTCAACAGGTTAATTAGAAAAATAAAAGGCAAGATCCAATTATGGTACCCGAGAGAGTACCCCAAAAGAGGATCAGCAGGGCAAAACTGAAAGGGGGATGTAGTGATCAGAACCAGGTGGATCGGGGTTGTTAACCTGGGCCAATCAAGAAAGCCCTGGCTGACTAATAACCAGGAGATGAGAATCTCCTCAGTCCAGGCAACTGACTCTAAGCTAGCTGGCTACAGTCAGTGTACTGTGCACAAATAAATAAAAGGTGATTTGGTGATAGAATACCAGCCTCTGTGCAGTTACTTCAGGCGACAATGTCACTGCACTCAAGCTAGAGATCCAGACCAATGTTTTGGGGACATCAGTTCAGACCCAACATGACAGCTGGTTGAATTAATTAATTAAATGAATCTGGAAATGAAAGCTAGTCCAAAATGGCACCATGAAGCTATCGATTATTCTAAAAACCCAGGAAAGAAAATCTGTTATTCTTGCCTCATCTGGTGATGCTTGTTACACAGCAATGTGGAGGAGTCTTATCTGACCCATGAAATGACCTAGTAAAGTTACTCAGTTCAAGGGTGGTTAGGGATGGGCAACAAATGCTGGCTTTGCCAACAATTTCTGTACTCCAAAGGATTATATAAAATGGGAGTTGACATTTGCAAAGGAGGTGCCCTTGGTGCTGTACAACTGGTGAATAGAGTAGGCACTTGGGCACCGGACAGAGTTGTTATGCCTGGCATTATGGTCAATGAACAGGGGGAAAGATTGTGAACCACAATGTCACTTGCCCAGAGTAACTGTCAGATTTTTGCCCCAGCGACAAAGTTGCCCAACAACTTCAGCAGAAAAGCCAGAGAACTAAAGGAGCAGACAGCACAGGATAGGCAAGAGTGGCAGGTAACGGAGGCCACAGCCACATTGCAGAAGATAAACTTACTTGGAGATGAGGAAGACCTAGCACACAAGAAACCAAGACACTCTGGGCATCTGCCCTTCTCTCAATAAACCTCGTGCATTGCTTACCACACATTGCCAATATTCATCAAAATCACTGTTGGCATGAACATCTTCACTTCCAGTTGCTTCCAAGAATCAGTGCGGATGTCAGTGGCAACTTATAAGCAGCAACACACCACTGCAACTTGCAGCACTTTAATATACACTTTTACCACACTGGCCAGTACATTAATTTCACAACAGTTACTGCCTCGCAGAAACACATTATATTAGGGTTTGCCACTATCACCAGATTCCCCCAAGCGCAGCATACCAAGCTACCAATCGCTCAGAACCAAGAGGAAAAGCATCCATGCCCTTAATGTTTGGCTGATCTGTGACTGAAACAAGAGAAATTCTGTGCGCACTCACTTTCACAGCAGCTGTCATGATAATCTTAAAGTAATCCAGGCTCAGCAAGACATCCATTGTGCCACTGGGCTTCTGCATATGCTGGGGATGCCCTCTATTAACCTTCTGCATAGGGCTGTGACACTATGGTGGTCTGCTGCACTTACTATAACATGGTAACACCTCCAGAGGAATGTAGACTTTGAGGATTCTGAGAGTTTGGAAGGAGACACAACATCAAGGGAGGAATTAGAGACCAAAATGACAGAACATACAGATGACCCTTCTGCACAATAAAAGGTGGCTGGGCATGGCTAGGAGCAGAAAGAACTTGAGGAAGTCATGACATCAGGGATCTCTATTCAGAAAGATTTCACCTGAGCCGTTCTGAACTATGTTGAGGGGCACAGCATGGAAGGGAGTTTGAGATGCCTGTGCTTATATTTGCATGGAAATTTAACCTAGACATTTAATCATGTGCCAAAGGAAGAAAGCATGTGACCAGAGGCTTCACCCTCACTGTGGTGGATCCGGTTCCATTTGTCAGCACCTCTAATAGTAGCTATGAAAAGAGGTCCAGGTGTCTGGTATAAAGAATGTTATTTATGCATTGCAACAGAGAAAAATATTAGACAGAGATACCATGAACACACAAGAGTGACCTGTTAAATGATCTACATGAGCTGGTGGCTGCCGTCTGTTATTGTTCAAGATGATGACCACCCTCCTTTCTTACAGATTGGAACATTACATTGGAGGTTAGCATCAATGGCGCAATGCCTAGTCTGTGCATCTTTGATCTCCTAATGACATTTATTCCTTCTAGTGTTACACAAGGTTTTAGGTACAAACAGCTTAGATCGACCAGCAACCTCAAAGACAGCTGGTGTGAATTAGAATTAGAATCCCTACAGTGTGGAAACAGGCCCCCGACTGACTGTGTGGAGTTTGCACGTTCTCCCCGTGTCTGCGTGGGTTTCCTCCGGGTGCTCCGGTTTTCTCCCACAGTCCAAAGATGTGCAGGTCAGGTGAATTGGCCATGCTAAATTGCCCATAGTGTTAGGTAAGGGGTAAATGTAGGGGTATGGGTGGGTTGCGCTTCGGCGGGGCGGTGTGGACTTGATGGGCCGAAGGGCCTGTTTCCACACTAAGTAATCTAATCTAATCTTTCAGCCTAACAATTCCACATCAACCCTCCAAAGAGTAACCCACCCAGACCCATTCCCCTATTATTCTACATTTTACCGCTGACTAATGCGCCTAACCTACACTGACCTGAACACGACAGGCAATTTAGCATGGCCAATTCACCTAACCTGCACATTTTTGGACTGTGGGAGGAAACCAGAGCATCCAGAGGAAACCCACGCAGACATGGAGTGAATGTACACACTTCACACACAGTCACCTGAGGCTGGAATCGAACCTGGGTCGCTGGTGCTGTGAGGCAGCAGTGCTAACCACTGAGTCACCATGCCATGGGAAGTCCAAATCTGTTCCCCACTTTAAAAGACCCCACAGTCTTCCCCACCAATTAAGGATTCCCGAGCCCCGTAAAATTTGGGAATTTCAACAGTTCTTCACTGGAGGCAACTTGCTGATATGGAAACAAAACCAGCTCCTGATTTTTGCCTCTAATTTCTCTGAAGTTAACAATGTGGGATAGTTTGAATGCTGCTTAAATAGGAAAAGTGGCACAAGAAGACTTGCTAGAAGAAACTGATACCACAATAGTGCTTGATATAAAATCCACTCCAACAATACCTACAGCCACCAACCTGCACAAAGGACACATTACTATAGGTAAGGTTAACAGTAAAATTTTGTTCCTTGCTTTCAGATTTCTTTTGTCAACATTTTTGTCCCAACAAACAATACTTGGGAATTATAAAATATATAATAGAAATAGACTTTTTAAAAAACAAATAGTTTCACAAACAAATGCTTTTGGTTTATTGGTAAAGATGTAGCATTGAGCAAGACCTAAGGACATGTGAGTTGAAAATATAATTTTGTTTCAAGAACTTTAGATTTTCCTGTGACAGAATTGAGCATTCTCTACCTGCTTCGCATGCTATGAATGGTTTCTGGACAAAGTGCAGATCTTCTGTAATCAACCAAACCACAGCCTAGCAAGAATAAAACACTTGAATTTTTGAGAAATATTGTAAATGGTGAACAGCAATGCAAAACAATCAAATATATTGCAACCACTCTTACGTTTATTTAAGAGCAAGCTAAATATAATATCTTAAATGAGTATTTGAATTTCACCTCCATCTGGGGTCAGTACCGAACGCGGTTGCCCTGACGAACTGAACTGGAGATGAATAGCAGAGCAGGACTGCACTGGCATGGCCCTTTCTCTATAGTACACATACCAGCTATTGTACCAAATACTGAAATAAACTAAAGTTGCAAATGACTTGCTTGATGATCATTAGGCTTCCGGTGGTTTTTGAATCATAGAATCCTACAGTCTGGAAGCAGACCATTTGGCCCATTGAGTTCACATCAACCCTCCAAAAGAGTATCCCACCCAGATCTATTCCACTCCCTAGCCTATTCCCATAACCCTGCATTTCCCATATTTAATCCACTTAACCTACACAATCCTGGACACAATGAGCAATTTAGCATGGCCAATCCACCTAACCCACATATCCCTGGTTACTGTGGGCAACTTAGCATGGTCAATCCTACTAACCTACACACCTTTGGACTGTAGGAGGAAACCAGAACACCCGGGGGAAACCGACACAGACAGGGAGAATGTGCAAACACCACACAGACAGCCAGCTGAGGCCGGAATCGAATTCCGGGCCATGGTGCTGCGAGGCAGCAGCACTAACTATGAGTTAATCAGAGATAATAATACAGGTGATATTTTGCAATGAGGTGCCTGAGTCATAGCGCAGAGTTTAGACCAGCCTATTCTTCTCTCAGCCTCTTGGAACCTCATCATGCTTTCTACTTTGGGAACCTATGCTGCAAGATATACAGAAATTGTAATTTCATTATCTATCCAGTAACTATTGTTAGGTGCCATCCTAATATCACAATAGGGATCTGGGATTATTAAAATCAGAATCAAACTCTTTTCTCCCTCACATTTTACAATCACTGGAATGGTGAATTAATGTCCAGCACCAGCTGCACAAAAGGATTACTCCCAATAATTTTCAGGTGAAACTTGCATTTGAATACTCTTTTAATACTGGCATCCAATAATGTGACAAAGAAAATCAAAATTCAGATTTATTAAAAGAAACAAAAACTTTATATAATTTCCCAGTCAGCTTTAATAATAGGAAACACAAAAAAAATTCAATGATAAAAATCAGTGTACTCCAGTAACCTTACAAGCATGAACACAGATCATTTGTCATTTCTATGAAGCTTCTAAGCTGATTAAACAAATTTCTGTAACTCTAACATGAATTGTATAATCAAACTTACCTTCATTAATTTCATTGCATGAAACAAATAACTAAAAAAAACCCCAATGCATATTACTCCAGCAATGGACACGAGAATTAAATCAACCTACTTTGTGGCCTTTAGTTAGGAATCATGATGCTTCACCTTTTGAGCAGCTCTCTTTATCCCAGATTTTATATAGAGTAATTGCACCATCTCAAATTACTTCCAAATTCAAACCTCAACTTGTACAGGTTTCGCATTGCAGAAACATTTGACATGCTTAGGACAATGACAAAATATTGAAATGAACTAAAGTTTAATCATGTTCCATCGCAGTCATCTGAATGGAAATGCTACCTCGGATTACCAGACATCTGGTTCAAAAAGAGGGGGAAGAAAAGGATCACTTGGGGATTCACGTTCACTTTTAGTCAATCCTGATAACCCCTTATGTGCTGAGATGTCATCGCAATGACCAATGCCTTGGTTCGCTTGACTTGTGTCTTATCAGCCCTTTGTAACACATACATGTTGTTCTTCAGGGTTATTAACTATACTTTGTCTGCATCATTTTTTAACAACTAAATATCTTCATTGCACAAATGTCTCATACTTGCATCCATTTTTCATGAAAGATGGAATACCATTGAATTGTCACAGAGAAGACTGCTTCAATCACATCACTGAGAACATTATCATTTGATATATAAACAAAGTCCTTTACACTAACATTCGCAACAAGTCAATTTTTAAAACTTAGCCACTAAAATCTTTCCATTATTGAAAATATATTCAATTGATTTGTGCTGCAAATTTCAACAATAACCTTTCGGGAAAGAAAAATCAGATAAGTGTCAACAATGAGACTATCCTATAACCAAACTCTATCTTCAGATCAATTTTATAAAAATAGGATGATTACAGACAAACCTTTTTAATCAGTGCATAAAGTTAAGGATATCAAATATGTTGAAAAATAATGTACCTTTACGGTTCATGCCCATTTGGAGACACTTAAGGAGTCGGCAATACTGACATCTGTTTCTTTGCTTGCGTGACATGACACAATTCTTGTCTCGACTGCATCTGTAAACCCGCTTGTTGCAAATACTACGTTTGAAAAATCCTTTGCATCCCTCACATGAAATAATACCATAGTGCAGACCCGTAGCTCTGTCTCCACAGATAAGGCAGGTTCGCTGATCAGTGCGATCATCTAGGAGGAAGATAAACAGAATAAATTTGGAGAAGTAAGAGGTAAGATGTTCAAAGTTCACCTTTACCCAATTTTAGAAATAAATATTTCACACAGGATGGGGGAAGGGGCAAAGAGAATACAAAGTTGTATGCAAAGTTGCACAAAATTCAGGTCAATCAGGCCACAAAGATGATGGAACAGAAACAGAAATTGCTGGAGAAATTCAGTAGATCTGGTAGCATCTGTGGAATGAAAGCAGAGTTAACATTTTGGGTCCAGTGACCCTTCTTCAGAACTGACTGTAGCTAGAAAAAGTTTGGCAAGGGGAGTAAATGAAAAGTTGGGATGGAGCACAGAGACAGAACAGCAGTTAGGCAGGCAAAAGAATGGGTAAAGATCAGTCTGGGAGAATCAACTGACCCTAATGAGTATTATTACTAGCTGAAAATAACTGATAACATGGTGTCAAGTCTAGTGCATAGGGGTTGGGGGAAGGACATGGAAGAAGGTGCTAAAGCCAAAAATTATTGAACTAGATATTGCGTTCTAAAGGCTATAGGGCCGCAAGCAGAAAATAAGATGCAGTTCTTCCAACTTGCACTTAGCTTCATTGGAGCACTGCAGCAAGCCTGAGACAGAGATGTTGGCCAATGAACACTTTGTTGTGTTGAAATGGCAGAGAACAGGAAGCTCTGGGTCATTTTTGTGGACAGAATGCCCTGCGAAGT
Source organism: Chiloscyllium plagiosum (assembly GCF_037043375.1). NCBI lineage: Eukaryota > Metazoa > Chordata > Chondrichthyes > Orectolobiformes > Hemiscylliidae > Chiloscyllium > Chiloscyllium plagiosum. The sequence continues at coordinate 25,890,063 of NW_028270159.1, read as the reverse complement.
GGTCATCCACTCTGCGCTTTGTTTCCTCAATGTAGAGGACACCACACTGTGAGCAGGAAATACAGTAGATTAGATTGAATCTAGTGCAGGTAAAGCACAACCTCACCTGGAAGGTGTGTATGGGATCTCAGATGGTGAGGAGGTTAGTATTAAATGGGCAAGTGTTACACCTTATGGGATTGCACAGAAAAGTGCTATCGGTGTTTGGGGAGGAATTAGGAATGGAGGAGTGGACAAAGGTGTTCTGGAGGGAAAGGTCCTGTGGAATGCTGACAAGGGATGGGAGGGAACTGTATCTGGAGGAGACATCCTGCTGAAGGTGGTGGAAACGGTGGTTAAGTGATCCTTTAGATATGGATTCTGATCGAGTGGTAAGTGGGAACTTGGGCACCCTATCAGTTTTGAGGGAGGCAAGAGAAAAAGGTGAGGGTAGAAGTGCAGGAAATGGGTCAGTCAAGCTAAGGGCCCCGACAGCCACCATGGAGAATCCTCAGTCGTAGAAAAGGGTGAACATTTCAGAGACCTCCTTGTAGAAGCTATCATTAGAACTGTTGTGACAGATGGAGAAACTGGGAGAATGGGATTAAGTCTTTACAGGGAGTGGGGTTTAAGGATATATAGTCCAGGTAACTGCGTGAGTCAGTGGATTTGTAGTGGGTGTTAGTGGCCAGCCTATCCCCAAAATGGAAACAGAGATGCTGAGGAAGGAGTTAGAGACAGAGCAGGTTTAAAAAAAAAGTGACAGCAAGGTAAAATTGGATGCAAACATGATACATTTTTCCAGTTCTGAAGGGGAGGGAAAAGCAGCATTGATGATGCCAAGAGGATGGGTCTTTTTTTCTCTTGAAAAGAGAAGACAAATGGATGGTTTCACAGAAGTCTTAAAATTCAGAGGCTTTGATGTTGTTGTTACAGGTGCATTTAACTTTTGGAAAAGGGCAAAACTATGTTGTAATAATAATAAAAATAAAACATTAGCAATTCACATGAAACCTCTTTAGTTGGAACAGGTTATAATGATAGTTTATGTCTCTAGATTAACCTTATTAACAAAAATTAACTATTTCATCAGTCTCTCACACTCTGCAAGGCAAATCTGAAACAAAAGCCCTATGCCCATTCACGTTTTACAGTTATACATCTTCTCCCACTTCAAAATATTTATCTACCTTTTCTTTTCAAAATATTAAAATAGGGTTCAACATTCAGCTTTCGTCTCAGTCATTTATTCTACTTTTGCTAAAAATTCATCTCCTTTGTTCCATGTGCAGCATTCTTTCAGATGAAGCACTTTAGCTTGGTCTTGTCACCATTTTGCTTCTGATGATCCAGGCCTAGGCTGTGCAATTTTAAAATTAAACATGGGTCATTAAGGTGTGATGCTGAAAATGCTCTTTTACAAAAGGACAGTAGAAATCTGAAACTGTTCCCAAAATGATGAAGTAGATTAATTTTAAAAAAATCAAAATGGAAATGATTTTATTTTTGTAGCCCAGAATTTAAAGTATGCAACCAAACCAAGTGGACAGTTAAGAGACAAATAACCATTACTCAAGTGATGGTAGAACTGGCTTGACAGGTTTTGTAGCGCACCCTGTTCCTAAAGGATGAGTACAATGATAATTTTTATAAAACACATTGACAGTGGTGCACGTGTCCAAATTGCTAGCCCTTGTAAGTGTGAAGCAGGGTTGACCAGGTATGAGGGTACTATCTGGTGGATATCTTTGTTTCCTCCAATAAAGCATCTTTCCCACGATAAATGCAAGCATAAAAGAGTGTCCACAAAGAATTCTATAATGGCTCCTGAAAAGTGCTCACAAAGTTAGGATGTAGGAGTGCTGAAAATCTGAGAAGTCACACAGTCTGAAGTAGAAACCAGCAAGGCTAGGCGTATGCAGGCAGGATGAGAAAGATGCATTGCAAAACATTAATCATAATTGTCAGAGTAATTACTTAAACTTTCCATACTTAACAAATATTAGTTAGAATTCATAGGTAAAAGTGAGGACTGTAGATGCTGGAGATTAGGGTCAAGGTATTGAGTGGTGCTGGAGAAGCACAGCAGATCAAGCATCAGGCAGCATCCGAGGAGCAGGACAATCGATGTTTTGAGCAAAAGCCCTTCATCAGGAATCATAGCTGAGTTAGAATTCATAGCTGAGTTCACATTGTAAAGAATATTTCAATTTTCCATGATACGGCAACTTTTGAAAACACCCACCCACCTGTAGTATCCCTCATCATCATCTTACCTATTGCATAAAGGGAATGTTTAGATGTGCAAAATGAGTTTTCTCTCCCTTCACCTTATGGATTTATTATGTATTCGATCACTAAATTCTCCTGAAGAGCCTTAATGCTTGTCTGAATAGCATTCCTGAAACTACTTTAAAGAACAAGCTAGTCATCTCTCTTTGTGAGTGGGGACTTGAATAGAGGCAGATTGGGGTTTAATTAACAGACATTAGATATATTAGATGCTGGAAATCGGAAACAGAAACAGAAATTGCTGGAGAGATCTACCATGTCTGGCAACATCTGCGAAGAGAAATCAGACCCAAAGTTTCAGGTCCCGCTACCATTCATCAGAACCTGGCTCAAATGACGGGGTCACTAGACCCAAAATGCTGACTTTGCTTTCTCTGCATAGATGTTGCCAAACCTGCTGAGTTTCTCCAACAATTCCTTGTTGTTTAACTTTGTTCTGCTAAAGCTACTGGACTATTAATAGATTCTGATTTCTTTTGTTTAAACTATAAACTAGTATTGATTATTCATGAAGTCTGGTTAGGAACTGTTGGGATAATGGTGGGTCACAGAGTATTTTAATTTTATGTGTTGCAAATAGAAAGAGAGGGGCTGATTTGATTTGGCTGTTGTTGTGTCATAACACTATTTCTACTATTAAAAAAATGATAGCCTGAGGGCCCATTTATTTTTCATCAGTTTCTGTAAACTGTGCTCTGTGTCTCCTCCAAAGAAAAGTACCTCAAATAAGAGATGTCGGTGAACTGCAAGCCCTGACAAACAAAAGGATCATTTCAGTGAATCCTGTGGCAATTGAGGCAATTGATCTGCCTTCAGATTTTCCCTTTGCTTCCCCCCCCAATCACTCCACATCTTCACCCCATCTGACCCACCCTCTTCCAAACATTTGGCTTTTGTATGTGCATGGGGGAATGTTATCAGGTGTTAAAGAGTACACTAGCAAAGTTATATATCAATAGTTCACAGTTCTTTATCTGCAGCTAGAATCTATTTATTTGTAATAAAGAGTCAAGTTTTGTAAATACAGAAACCTAGTTGTGCTTTCTATTGACTTGGGTTTAAATAGATAGGTAAATTGGGGGACTTTGCAATCTTTGATAAAATCTTTAATATTTGTGATACCCCCAGAAGTTGCAGTGCTCGATTTCCAGTGCTACCCCATTTAGGCAGGACAAAAAGTCCACTGGTTCATTCACCATCATGATCAATGATTGGATTCTACCTTTTTTTTTAAAAAAAAATGCAACATAAGTCAAACTGCTTGTTTTATTCTCTGTAGTTTTTACTTTCCCCATTTTGGTTTCTCTTCCTTTGTTAGCTCCCTCTTCCATGACCTGATCCCAGCTCGACAGATACCCAAGACTATACCAAACGTTGCAAAGAGTTGACAGAAAACTCACCAGCAATTTACTCATGACCTGTCCCTTCTGCTATTTTTACAAAGTATATTATCCATCTTGTTACTGGTAGAGACAGCAATTCAAAAATGTTGTTATCAGGGATATGGCAGAACATGGAGTTGAGGTTACAAATCAGACTGGCCAGGATTTAATTCAATGGAAGAACATGTTCAAGGGGTTAAATGATCTACTGCTGTTCCTTGTTCCTATTTACACTTAGGAAAGTTAAAAACATTGGTCATATTTGACTATTACATAATAATATCAGCTATTAAATGGTCACAGTTTTACATACTTCATTTGATTTAAAGTTCTTTTCTATAATTTTGTAAGTAATAGAACTATTATAAACAAGTTAAGCTTTTAATTTTGTACAGGGCAAATTAAGACGACAGAGGAAAGACTTACATTTATATAGTACCTACTGCCTTCAAGACTTTCCATAGAATTTTTCAGCCAATGTAAATGCTTAAACATGTACTTTACAGTTGCAATGCAGCCAATATGTACATAGCTAGCGTACAAATTAAAATATGCCCTTTGATTAGCCTTGCAGGCTAATTTCACACATCTGTACATTCCAGCTACTCGCTTTTATCATTATTTCCAATTTCCAGACTAAAAATACGGAAGAGCAAATAAAAATCTGAACTCCATTCCATTATCATGACTACAAATTGGTGGTCTCTTTACAGAAACACTATTACAAGATAAAATCTACATTTTTTTTTCAATGTCTATAACTGCACTTTTTAAATATCCACAAATGCAGATTATTGCTTTACTATCATTAATTCTCTTTTAAACCAAGAAATAGTGGTGAACAAACAATAACTTGGGAGGCTTAGGAAACTCGGCATGCCCATAAGGACCTTCAGCAGCTTTTATAGATGCACCATTGAAAGCATTCTATCTGGGTGCACAAAGGCTTAGTACGACAAATGCTCTACCCAGGACCATAAGAAAGTTGTGTGCATAGCCCAGACCATCATGTAAGCCAACCTCCCATCCATGGACTCCATTTATACTTCTTATTGCTGCGGTAAGGCTGCCAACAACAAAGACCCTTCCCACTCCAGTAATACTCTCTTCAAACTTCACAACATACAGAAGCTTAAGCACACGGACCAACTGACTCAAGAACAGCTTCTTCCCTGCTGTTATTAGACTGCTAAATGGACCTCTAATTTCAAATCAAATGTTGACCTTACTTTGATGCATCTTCTGTGCAGTTTAACCTGTATGCCTCACTCTAAGCACCCTATGACCTGTATATCCTTGTTTATTATGATCTGCCTGTACTGTTCGCAAAACAAAAAACTTTCCACTGTACTTAGGTATGTGACAATAAAACCAACTTGTATTTACAGCACACTTAATAACAATATACTTCAACACACTTTAAAAAACTTGCATTATCAAACAAAACCTGACATCAAGCCCGAAAAGGAGATATGAAGACAAATAACCAGTTTGGTGAAAGAGGTGTTTTAAGGAGAGTCTTAAATGAGGAGGGATGGGCATAGAGGAGTTCCGGAGCAAACGTCAGTGCTTGGGGCCTAGACACTTGGAGCATGACTGCAAAAGGTGTGGTGAAAGAAATTGGGGATGCACGAGAGGCCACAATTAGGGAAACGATGCAGAGATACAGACAAGTGAGGCCCAGATTTAAAATGCAGGGGGCTGGAGTGTGAATTCACATCCAAAATCTCTAATCTCTGGAAAAGTCATCATTGGAAAGCTCCCCTGTAAGTAGAATGGACAAGTTCTTTAAGACTCTACACGACGCTGTAGCAAGTAGGAAAACATGAGCAAGTGAGCCAGTTTTGTGCCAAGATTTTTGTGACTGTAGGTGAGGAACCATTTCCCACATTCCGTCTGCCAAGTCTAGGGACACGTCTGCTTTAGAAGGCTTAGTTGTAGACTACAGAAAGTCACTATAGAAGGAGGAAGAGAATATTTGGTGTACTGGTATTTTTTAGTTTTTCATTACAAGAAGTGTAACTCCAGACTGTCTCAGTTCTGTAATGCAAGCTCAAACTCAAGTAGTGTGATCTGTTCTTGTTGCGTCAAAAGACCAGCTTGATGTTGTGCAGTCAAATGCTGCCATCATGACTGCAGGTACCAGTGCACAAAGTCAGCCTGTTAGAGTCTCATGGCAACTCAGTAACTGCTGGATTCCTGAAGTTCTGCTCAAGGGATTGCAGTTATTCCATGATGAATTTACTGTCCTTGCATGATAGCATTCATGCTGCCAGCACTGCAGTTGATCAGTCAGCCACCTCATACTGTTGCCACCAGGCCAAGAATATGCAGTTGGAATTCTGGCCCTCAATATCCAGAATTCCAAGACTGCTTTCAAAGGCCATCTGATCTTCTCCATTGAGGGTCAGCATCCTCCCATTAGCCATGCTGAAGCCACTAGGGTAGCACTACCTAAGAACACCAGACTAATGATGGCACCTGCAAGACAGGCACAAAGGGAATTCACAAAACGTGAGTTGCTGAGTATTCTATTTTAATCATTGAAAGTGAAGTGCTGGTCTTCCCAAGGGCAGATCCTCTGCTCATTTCTCATCTCATGACTATGTTTTTCTTTTTTGGATTTGTGTAAGACCATCCTCATTTTCTGCTTCAATAAGCAAATATGACTGTGGATATTAGAGGTACTATTAAACCTGATTGGAATGCCCTATATCATTACCTGACGACATACAGCACCTCTCTCAATTCCTCTATCATTCTAAGTTATTTTAATGTTTTTCCAACTATCTAGTAGTGAATAGCAGAAATTTCTTTCAGTCGAGTATTGGCAAGACTGAATCCATTCTTATTTTGTTCTTGCTTCAAAGATCAGCTCTGAAGCCACTGACTATTTCTCTCAAAGGCAATTGCCTGCAATTAAGTATGATTGTTTATAATCACATCATTAACGTCTATGTTTAATGTCTAAAACGAGCTTATGGCCATTTATCTGAGCCTAAACTGCCTATTTCAATCTCTTTACTATGCCAGGCAACCAGTCCATTTCAGCGCAGCTATTCCAATACACCCCTGCTGGGCTTCCACATCCTCCCATACATAAAACAGAGGTCAGAGGTCATTCTAATCTCTGCTGCCCTTCCTTACTCACACCTGTGCTCTCTGACCAGTTTAAATAATGCCTTGATTTTAAAATTCTCAACCTTATTTTCAAACCCTTCTATTGCTTTACCTTCTCTCTCTTTCTGGAATTTCCTCCAACTGCCAAGCTTTCAGAAGTATCAATGTTCATCTAATTCTGATGCTTCGATATTTCTGATTTTAATTAGTGCACCACTGCAATAATGTGTGCCTTCAGCAGCCTAGGCCCTAATCTCTGAAATTACCTTCCTAAACTTCTCCAAGACTTTATATGACTGTCTTTGTTTAAATTATTTTTCAAAACCTAACCTCTTGATGCAAGCTATTAGTCACAGACCACCAATTTTCCTTACATTGTCGTCTAATTTTGCTTTCTAATGATATGAAGCTCATTGCAGAGTTTGTTACATTAAAAGGACTTGCGAAGAGGACTTGTGAATAATTGTGGATGCCAAAAGCCATCAGCCTGACAACAATCTGACTGGTCGCTGGGTAGCTGAACATCTTGCGGGTGTGAGTGATACTAGCAGAAGCCTTCGGACTGTTGAAAGGGCAGCAGATAGTTTGTTTCTCTCTCTACAGTAAAAAAAACTAAAGCTTGGGTAAAGCCAGACATTTTCTCCTATCAATTGCTGTATTCTTTTCATGAGAGACTTTATCATTCATGAATTAATCCTGTAATTCCTGTGAAAAAGCGAAAGAGCTGAAGTATTTGAAAAACTGAAGGAATCTCTCACTGAGAGGTGACTGGTTCCCCTTTTTCCTCCACTCAGAACCAATGGTGCATATCTACCTGTCTTTATGTATAAGGAGGAGTTTAACTCCAGGAATAGTAGGGCTTTATTTCCAATGAGGGATAACAGATGCAACACCTGAAGGTAATATGCATACAGCTAATGTCTCTCTATATTATGGGGAAGCCTGCCATATTGGCAAAGTGTGGTAAACCTGTTTAGAGAAACAATGTGCCAGGAGAGGGTCACAGGGATGATTCTGTTCTGACTCAGTATAATTGTGGCCAGCTTTTTGTGAAGCAGAGCTGCAGGAGACACTCATCCTGGAAGAGGTACAGGTAGGAGAAATTCTCTCGGAAGAACTTAGCTGTGTAAAGTCTCCTGGTGAGAGCTCACGACCTCCACACCTCAATAAACAGCTTCTCTTCTGATTATTCTCCCTGTGATGCTGCAGACCACGAAGAAATTCGACCATAATGAGGAGTAAGCGGCAGTTCCAGAAGCCTGCTGAGCCATTTAGTATATTCAAGGCAAAGATAGAGTTTTAAACAGTAAGGAAATAAAGTGTTATTGGGAAAAAGCAGAAATGTGGAATTAACAATCAAATCAGCAACAATCTCAATGAGTGACTGAACAGCTTAATGACTAAATGACCTACTTCTGCAACACACCACACCACTGCTGAGAGAGAAATCCAGCAACATTCCTTCGATTTCTGTTGCAGGTCTTCTGTCAATTCATCACCTCCACTAACTCTACAGTAGCTATATGGTCAAAAGTAATATACTGTACTAAATAATCTAACCAGCCTGTGAAGAATTCGAGCTTTAGACTTTTATATACTTCTGAGCCACATCCCATCATCTTCCAAATCTTCCTTAGTTGCAGAGCATTGGAGAATTGCAAACGTTCTATTCTTACACCATTTTGGAACAGGAACAAGAGCTATAGCTTAACCCTGGCAATGGGAAATTGGTTAAATTGATAATCCAAGAAAATTAACAGTTATGGGTGGCACAGTGGTTAGCACTGCTGCCTCACAGCGCCAGAGACCCAGGTTCAATTCCCGCCTCAGGCGACTGACTGTGTGGAGTTTGCACATTCTCCCCGTGTCTGCGTGGGTTTCCTCCGGGTGCTCCGGTTTCCTTCCACAGTCCAAAGATGTGCAGGTCAGGTGAATTGGCCATGCTAAATTTGCCCGTAGTGTTAGGTAAGGGGTAAATGTAGGGGTATGGGTAGGTTGCGCTTCGGCGGGTCGGTGTGGACTTGTTGGGCCGAAGGGCCTGTTTCCACACTGTAATGTAATCTAATCTAATGTAATCTAAAAAGTTACTTCCATAAATAGATTGATCTTGGAAATCCAACGTGGAATTGTTATGGAAAAATTGTGTTTTGTTAAGTTGGTTGAGTGTTTTTTGAGGAGATTAATGTGATTGACTTAATGTATATGGAAAGCTGTTTGATGAAGTATTGACAAGATGTTAAAGCCCTTGGAATACATGGGGCAGAGGCAACATGAAATTAACTGATTCATGTAACACAATGGTGAACAGTTGTTTTTCAGATGGATTATTATGGTTCCTTAGGGCAGGAATTATGACTTAATTTATATTATTCACCTAGAATTGGGTGCACAAGGCACAATTTCAAAATTTGTGGATGCAACAAAACTTAATTGTTGAGAACTGTGAGGAAGATTATGAGAAATTTCAAGAGAATTTAGGTTTATATAAATGGACAGACTGGTGGCAAATTCAATTTAGCAGAGAAATGTGAAGTGGTATATTTAGGTAGGGAAAAGGAGGTGAAACAACAAAGTTTACAATTCTAAAGAGGGTGAGGGGCAGTGGAATGATATACAATTATATACTATTATGAAGCTGAAGATGTGTATGGTGCCTTTAAGATAGATTGAATACTGTTTTGCACTGAGATCTTACAAACACCTGTCATATGACTAACTAGCAGTCTCAGTGTACTGAAAAATTGAAAATATGTAACATTTGGTGGTGAAATAGATACCTCAGTTGGTTGCTGTTTTGGCAACAATTTGAATTTAACCAGTTTAAATTATGCCTCAGGATACTTAAACCCAATCGAGTTTGAATTTATTGTTTTACCAACTTCAAACCAATGAGAGGATCCGATGTTTGGGGTTTAAAAAAGGTAGGCATTTTGAAAGTCTGAGAGTGTAACTGCCATCGAGAGAGATAGATACCCAAAAGATTGAAACACACTATCAAAAAGACACCTTTTTTATATATGAAACATCTTCACAATAAAAAGTAAGATGACGACACAGGGAGATCTTCAGCCAAAAGAAAAAAAAAGACACTGATAATGACAGCCACTGTATGGTTTTGAAATTAAGTTGATGTAATTTTAATAAGTGTTTCACTGGAACAGTATATTGTTAGAGTTGGAGGCAGATAATAAGCAGTTAAGAGAAAGAGTTGTGAATGATTGTTGTTTAAATGTTCACTTTTAGAGTTAAAGAATAAATTGGTATTTTTGTCAAATAGTGGAATTTGGGAGTTCTCGGTCACTCATTTTAACAGATTATGAGGGGAGGTGAACTTTTCTGGGTGTTTGGTTTAATTAACAGAAGGGTTCACCACTGTGTCACAACAACACACACACACACCTCCCTAGATAATTCTGTTTGAAAATCAAGGTTTTAAGAAATTAACTTTACGACAACACTAGAGCACCTGGTCATATGGGAAAAAATGCTGCTAGCTAGAATTGCTACTAACTGAAGATTAAGAACATTTTCCTGTTTTTTTTTGTCATTCTGCACTTGCTCACTTCTATAATGAAATAGGCATGGAGATACTGCTGATATAAAGAAGTGGTCTAACAGAGGGTCTGCAGATTCGGTTCACATGGGAATTAAAAGTGAATAAGGGTGCAGCAATTGAAAATACATTTCTTGTGCTGAAAGTATGCTGACATCATGGGAGAATCTAGAACTAGGGGGCACAGTTTTAAAGCAGAACAGATCATTAATTTTGAATTTTCTATCCCAACAATGCAGGGCTATTGAATATATTCAAAGCAGTGTTAGATTTTTGATCTACAAGAAATCAAGATTAATGGGAGGCAGACAAGAAAGTGGAGTTATGGCCACAAATGGCATATTCCTGAAAAATTGAGATTGACTTTACAAACTGAAGTTTTTGAAAGATAATACTCATGTTGAGATGCTGCAGAGCCTTAGCACAGATGTTTGCAAGTAGGTACCAGCAATCTATTATAGTTGTAGTATTATCAAGGATATTTAAAGAGAATGCAATGAAATTCTATATACATAAACATTACAAATCTTAAATTTATACATTGACTTATGTTTGAAACAGATCTTTAACAAATGTAAAAATGTTTTTACAGATATTACAGCAAACGAAAAACACAAAAGCAAGCATTTTATTTAATAGGTCATTTCAGGTTTTGAAAGAACATGCACTCAAAATTGAGTCAACTGATATTCTCTCTGTATACTTAAAAAAATGAAATTAAAAGAAAATTTGTTGTTTACAACCTTGAATATCATTATCTCAGTTTATCAAATAAATTGTGACTTTGTCAAGTAGCTACATTACATTTCTCTTTCCACCTCTCCACACTACCCCCTCCCAATCCAATGATACTTATTCAACCTCAACCCTGTCCCAGGCCCTTCTCCCTGTAAAGCCCTAAACAGATGGAAGAATACCATGGTTACTATGAATAACAGAGTTCTGCAGGAACTCTGTTCTAATTGTTTCAAAGAAAGAATACTACTAGTGAGAAATGCCAACAAGCAGAGGCCATCGTCAAGGGCCCATAAAACACCAAAAGGGAAACAATCTTAGGCTTTTACACATAGCTTTAATGATATAAATCCACAGTTACACACTGCTGCATAATGTAAGAGAATTGGCCACAGTGTCATATGATGCACTATTTCACAGGCACAATAAGAATCAGCTGCACACTGCGACTTCAGTGCTTCTTTATGGTCAGTAATTGCTTCAAAAAATTTAACGTGTTCATGTAAAGTTACTTCAAGTACACCAGCCAGCATAACCAGAAACATTTCTCAAAAAGATACAATTTTAAAAATTATGCAAGATCGTCCATGAAACTCACTGAGCAATCTATGGTGATCTCACAGTTGAAGGATTCTTGACCTTTGGTTATATGAAACTATCACCCTTACTAATGCAAGCCTCTTATTCAAGAATGTCAGCATCATGAGATGGACTTCAACAACTAATGACCTATGATTTTTGCTAAGTGCAAAAAGGCATGTATTATCAAATTGATGTGATCTACCTCTTGACCTTGGGTTCTGAATTCTCAACTACTTTATTCAGAAATCAAACTTTTTTTAAAAAACATATTTTAGGTGCTCTGTTTCAAATTCAGCAGCAACCATTTCAAAGCATATTCACTTTCAGAGTCATTATACTCAGAGGAACTATATTTAAAAAGCACGCCGCTTAGAATTCAAAAGGATGCTAGACACTCCCCAACTGTAATGTGACACTTTCGCCAGCCAATGTCCTCTGCTGTTTTTGAGTTGTGCTGGTGTTGAGTTGCAGATCAGAATCTGGGGAATATTAAGCAATGAACTAGGGAAATAAGGAATGACTATTTCAAATTACAGTTCAGTACTGAGAAAGATGTTTTAACTCTCTTGTTGCTGTCACCATCCTCCACTGCAACTGAAACTCAAGTCCCAAATTACAATCTTAAGGTCAGCTCAGGGACCAGTCACTGAGGGAGGAGAAAACAGTGGGAGTTACTGAAGACGGTTTTCGCAGTAGTGACACAAAGACAATATTATTATTTCATGTAAATTCTTAGGATCCTCCCCAACTGGGCCAGCTTAGATTAGAACTGGAATTGCAGTGTTGTTACGATAGGAGAGGTCGCCAGTCAGGAAGGGGAATCCAGTTGAACCCAGGTAGGAGATAGAATCTTCAAAAACATTAGTAAACCTGTATTACTTGCAACTTTAAAAAGAACTTCTACTTTAACTAACATGGTTTTCAGGTTACTGTTGGCACAAGATTTACAACTTCCAGCCTCAATTGGAACCTTTTCTTCTATGACTGGACTCATCACTGACCCCGATTAATCTTAAACACCTCCCCCACATTCTTTCATTCTGGAGAGAGGTACCAGAGAAAGGAACAGTGAGGGTTGCCACAAATCAGTTAAGTATCAATTTTAGGAATCTCATGGAGGGTCTCTTTTCATGAGCTGTACTGTGTTCTCTCATGCAATTCTCCACTGTTTCCCTCATTATATGACAAGGTCATAAAACCATAAGATATGGATCAGAATTAGGCCATTCATCCCATTGAATTGTGGAGCAGATCCCATCATAGAATCCCTGGTTTGGAAGCAGATCATTCGGTCCATTGAGTCTGCACCGATCCTTCAAAGACCATCCACCCAGACCCACCTCCCCTACTCCATCGCTGTATTTCTCATGGCTAATCCACCTAAACTGCATAATTCTGGATACTATGGCCATGCTAAATTGCCCAATCCACTGAACCTGCATATCTTTGGACTGTAGGAGGAAACCGGAAGAAATCCACACAAACATGGGGAGAATGTATAAACATCACACAGTCGCCCAAGGCTGGAATCAAACCTGGGTCCCTGATGCTGAGAGGCAGCAATGCTTACAACTGAGCTACCTGGCTCAAACCCATTCTCCTGTCTTCTCTCCATAACCTTTGATCCCCTTACTAATCAAAAACCTATTAATCTACAGCTTAAATGCACTCAATGACTTGGCCTCCACAGCCCTCTGTGACAATGAGTTCCATAGACTAACCATCTTCTGACTGAAAAATGTTCTCATCTCAGTTCTAAAGGGTCAACTCTTCATTTGAGGTTGTGGCCTCGGGTCCTAGTCCCTTCTATAAGCGGAAACATCTTCTCCATCCACGCTATCCAGGTTGGAGTATTCTGTAAGTTTCAATTAGAACACCTCTCATCCTTCTAAACTCCAAAGAACACAGACCCAGAATCCTCTACTTCCCCTCATATGACAAGCCCTTCATCCATGGGATCATTCTGTAAACCTCCAAGCCAGCACATCCTTCCTCAGACACAGGGCCCAAAACTGCTCCCAATATTCCAAAGCCTTATACAGCCTCATCAGTATATCCCTATTCTTGTATTCTAACCGCCTTGAAATGAACGCTAAAATTGCCTTTGTCTTCCTATCTACCAACTGAACCCGCATGTTTAACCTCAACAGAACTTTGAGCCAGGAATCTCTAACCCCTTTGTCAGCTTTCCAAAGCCCTTCCCCATTTGGAACATAGTCTACACCGCTAGTCTTACTAAAGTGCAGAACCTCAAACTTTTCCTCATTGTACTCCATTTGCCACTTCTTTGCCCACTCTCCAAGCTTGTCCAAGACCTTCTGTAGTCTCCCCACTTCCTCAAAACCAACTGTCCCTCCACCTATCTTTGTGTCATGTGCAAACTTGGAAACAATGCCCTCAGTTTGTTCGTTCAAATCATTAATGCATAACACATTACATTTGCACCATCCCTCTACGACACCATACTATTTTATGTTCACTAGCATAGGTGGTCACCACTGTTATGACATTCCAGAATTTCTGACAATGGCATCACATTTAAAGGCCAGCCATGCACCAGGTCAACTGCTGCCAGTCTCAAAATTGTCCTTCACAGTTCAAGTATTAGAAAGGAAATAGAAATGCTTGAGGGGGCACATAGATGGCACAGATGCAGTTCATTGAAAATATATTCATAAATATATTGCTACTTTACATCATCTGTCTGATCAGCTACAAAGGCTATACATCCATGGCACCATAACATGTTAGAGCCTAAGAGAATGCTACTCTTTCTCTAACATCCAGTATAGCATAATATCTTGTGATGGCTCTACATTGAACAATGACATGTTAGAAAACCCTCAACCAGTTTAAAACATTAAACTTTTATTGAACAATAGGAAAAGTGAAGAAAAACAAATAAAAAAGGTGTTTATTTTTGGGAATAAAACAGATGCTTACCTTTTGAGCAACAACAAATTTACAGTTAAATGAATTATAACTTCACCCCATCTTGCTGGAAATGTTCCTACTGCTCAATATCCTCGTTTTCTTCCCCAAAACACTGTAGCCCTTCTCCCAGTTCTGCAGCACCCATCACATCCACTCCTTACCTGTTCCAGTCATGCAAGGCATAGCATGGAAAGATCATGTAGCATTTTCTATCTCGACCGTAATGCAAGGCACCTGTTGCCAGAGGACCTATTCAGAACAGATTCTTGGTAACGTTTAGCCATCACACACTAATGACAGTTTAGCAGTCCCCAATACAGAAGACTCCAACAAGGACCCTGGAATATCTGTAAATGGACCTTTGACAGAGTGGACCTTATGATGCAAGCAGCACAAACCATTCTCTGCATTTACAGTGAGGGATTATAAATACGGTCAGATTACTGAAACAATGCCCTTCAATCCACATTATGCAAAAAAAGGCAGATTATGTACAAGAGCATGTCACCTTTACGATTCAAGGTGAGAGGAAATCAGTTCCATGTCTTCTATAACCTTTGAAGTCTTTGTGAATTGTGCCTCACTGACAATTTTAAGGTCACCTACGATTACTTCTGCTTCATGACACAACTATAGTCAATGATGGAGTCAAAATTACTTATAACCGGATTTGTATACCACATATCAAAATAAAATGCTGGAGATCACAGCAGCTCAGGCAGCATCCATGGACAGAAAACAAATTAACATTGAGCCTGACCCGCTGTGATCTCCAGTATTTTTTGTTTTCAGTAAATTCCAGCATCTACACTCACTTGCTTCTACATTGTACCCACATAGTTGGTCACTGCATCTGTTTCACATGTGGAATTCTACAAATACAGATATCTTTAACCTGTATTGTGTATGTGCCTGATTAATGGCTTACATCACTCAAGCAGAACCTGGATGCTTCAAAAAAAAACCAATTACACCAGTAAAATCACAGCTGTTTGACAATTTCCACTGAGGATGGAAGGCAACAAAGGTCACATATCACAATGAGTCACAGAGTCAGTCTGGTAATCTAGGAAACCCCAAAATCTTCATATTCCTTTCCTCCCTGCATTCCCTATCAATGCCATCAGTCCTGAACTTCTACATTCCCAACAAACGTTTTCATTTAATCTTGCATGTCCCAAAATTACCAATTCCCCAGGTCTACAGTTTAGCCAAGCTGTTATGATGTTGAAAGCATGTATGTTCACTTTAAAATAGAAAGTGTTTTTTGAATATCAAAGTAAACCTAAAGTGCAGGCTCAGCTGCTTGAGTGGAAAATGGACATGGGCTGTTCCAAAATAGGTACATGTAACGATTAGCTGAAAGGGAGTACTGCAGATTCTGGAGATTTCAGTCAAGATTAGAATGGTGCTGGAAAAGTACAGCAAGTCAGGCAGCATTAGAGGAGAGGAAAAAAATCAACGTTTCGGGCAAAAGCCCTTTATCAGGAACCAATTAGTTGTTAAATGAAACCGGAGTTTTGGTCACTGTTTTGACAACAATTTGAATTTAACCAAATAGTTTAAATTATGCTCAGGTTATTAAAATCCAATTGGGTTTGAATTTATTGTTTTGACAACATAAGACCAATAACAGGGAATGATGTTGGGAGGTATAAAACAATGTGAGCATTTTGAAAATTTGGTCAGAGAGCAACTGCCACTGAACAACAGACTAACTACTGAAGAGCTAACTGTCCATTTAAAAGCTTGCTCTCAGAAGTTAGTAGGCATTCTTCATCAAAATGTACTTTTTCTTATAAGACATACTCACAGTAAAATGAAAGATGACCCAGCGAGATCAGCAGATGGGAAGACTGAAGACAGAGACTCTGTGGACTTTAGATTAACTTAATGTGAAAGTGTAATTCAAACAGCATTTTTATACAGTTCGGCTCAGATAGTAATTAAGAAAAAGGGGGCTTGGATTTGCAAATCGTTTTTGTTTAGTGTTCACTATTAGAGTAAAAAAAATAAATTGTTATTTTTCTTTAAATAGTGGAAATTAGGAGTTCTCTGTCACTTTCTTACATTTTGACAGATTGCAAGGCGAGACAAGCTTTTCTGGCTTTAATCAATAGCAGGGTTTGACCACCGCATTCTAACAATGCCAATCATAACGCAATGTCCCACTGTCAAAACCCTGGTTCTGGTGACTGTCAATGACCCACTATCTTCCACAGTAACCCAAGTCCTCCAATCAATTATTGTCTCCCACCTTTATATGCCTTATTGTCCCCTTTGCATCCAGCATGTTGCTTCCTATCCCCACAATGGACTTCCTGAACTTCTCTGCCACTGCAGTGGCTGATAATGTCCCTTGGCTTTCAGTGAACAGAACCCATGACTGACCATGGTCACTCCCTTGTCCCATTTCATAGGGCAGCCCTGACTAATGAATGCCTGGATATTGAACAGATCTTGGTGCAGCCCTCTAACCCTGCCAAGACTGCAATACCATGGAATCCCTAGCCCTGCCTGCCCCAAATGACTGATTGATCTGTTCAAGCTCCTAGATGTAGATCAGATGTTTCCCATGACTTACTGTGCTGATAACCCCATCTGATGACAGTCCCCTTCGATTGACCAAGGAATAACTGCCCTTAAACTTTTGAGACATAACCAGTTGGCTGAAACACATGCAGTGTGCTTTCTGCACAAGCTGCTGTCACATGCTAAAGGTGTAACATTGATGTGGCACGTTGCCACCCAGGTCCTTTGACTGACCACTGCTGACAATGATGACTAGCTATTGGCAAAAAAAAAAAGAGTACTGAGAGAAGATGGTGGAACACTGCAAAAAAAAAGGCACAGCAGAGATGCTGCATGCACCAAATGGGTACAAATAAATGACTGCTAAGAAAGAAAGCAAAGACCCCTAAAGTATACTCTACTCCAATGCATAAAAATGGTGCAATGAAAGAGGTCAGTATGCCTTTAAGTGTGCAGCATTAAAAAGTGATTTTGAGAACTGTACTGTAAGTGCATTAGACAGGTGCTATATTTGGCAAGGCTGTTACCGCCTCCATTACTTGGCAGCTTTTTTGTTGGGGATTTCTGGGAAGATGGAGACTCAAAAGCAGCAAGCAGCAAACTGGAGCTGCCAGGTACCTGGTAGGATTTCCACATTGAGAAGTGTCAGTACCTAGTTTCTTTCCAGCAAATTTCATATAAATGAGGTGAGAATAGACATGATTGCTGATACATGCAAAAGGGCTTCCTGTTACTCACTAGTCAAATTCTTGTTTCACTGTTCAAATCTTAAGTGGAAAATCAGACTTTACTTCTTGATAGAGAATTTCAGTTTTCTGATCTTGCCACGTTTTCCTAGCTGACACACCATTGCCCACATCATCCACAAACTGGACAAATATCAAATCTGCCTCACTCCCTAGACCAGATATAATCCGAGAGACACTCAATTGTACTGTTGACTTGTTGACAAATTTCCAAATCTCTCCCAATATTCCAAATACAGCACACCTTTCCCTATTACACTCAGTCAGCACCACTGCAATTCCATTCTTTCAGACCACCCCCTCTCCCATTTCCACATGTACCCAGCTGCCTCAGTTTCCATATCTCATGAGCCATTTTTCACTTGGAATTCCAACACTGGCAACAGGATGCACCCATCTTCCAAACATTCACATAACTAACATTGGTATGGTATATCCCATTCCTGAGTTCCAAAGCCCCAAAACACAGACTTCACTGCAAATTCAACAGTGAGAAATAAGAACAGGAGTAGGCCATTCAGATCCTCAGGCCTGCTTAGTCATTCGATACGATCCTGGCCAATCCAACATTCCTCACAACCCTTGATTCCCCTACTCATCAAGAGTCTTAAATATACACAAGGACTTTGCCCCTACAGAGTTGTGCGGCATGGAGTTGCCAAGACATTCAACCATCGGAGCAATTCCTATTCATCTGAGTCTTAAATTGGCATTTCTTTATTATAAGACTAGGCCCTCTGCTCCCAGACTGTCCCATGAGGAGAATCATCCTCTCAGCATTTATCTAGAATACAAGAGAGATGTGGACGGAGAGGATGTTTCCACTAGTGGGAGAGACTAGCACTCATGGGCACAGCCTCAGAGTGAAGGGATGACCCTTCAGAACTGAGATGCAGAGGAATTTCCTCAGCAGAGAGTGGTGAATCCCTAACACATTGATGCAGAAGGCTGCAGAGATCAAGACACTGAGCATAGCTGAGATAGGTATGTTCTTGATTAGTAAGGGTTTCAAATGCTATGGGATAAGGCAAGATAATGGAGTTGAGAAACAGTAGCCATGATCGAATGGCAGTAATGACTCGATGGGCTGAATGGACCAATTCTGTTCCCCTCTTTTGGTCTTACATCAAACCCTTTGAGAATCCTGAGATCACCTCTGAATCTTCTAAATTCCAATGAGTAGAGTCCCAACCTTTGCTCATAAGACAATCCCTCCATCCCAGTGATTATCCTAGTGAAGCTTCTCAGAATTGTCTCCAAATAAATAATATCGTATTTCCTCAGATAAGTGGTCCAAAACTGCTCTCAGCACTCCAGATGTGGTCTACTAACACCTTGTATAGTTGCACTACGACTTCCCAACTCTTACACTCCAACCTCCTTAAAATAAAGGGCCAACATTCCAGTCGCCTTCCTGATTACCTATTGTACCTGTTTGCTAGCTTTCTGTGTTTAATGTACAAGTACCCTTAATTCATTTTTTGTTACAGCTTTCTGCAGTTTCTCTCCATTTAAATAATAGGTTTGTTTCAAAAATGAACTATTTCACATTTTCCCACATCATACTCTTATTTGGCAACATTTTGCCCACTTATCAATATCTCTCTAAACTGTTTGTCTCCTTCTTACAAATAGCCTTTCCATCTATTTTTGTGTTAGCTGCAAATTTGGCCACAGTACATTTGTTTCTTTCCTCCAAGTCATTGATTGATCCCTGTGGAACCCCACTGGTATAGCCTCACTGACTCACAGTTACAGCATAGGAAGCTGCTATTCAGCCAGCATATCCACATTGGTCAGAGATTGGACTACACGAATCCCATTTACCAGCTCTTGGCCAATAGATCCACAAGCTATAGCAAGTGAATATCTAAATTGACTCAACCAGTCTTTCAGGCAGAGAGTTAGAGACTCCAACCACTCTCTAAAGCAAATGCTCAACTCTTCTCTCAGCCTTCTATCTCTTAACTCTATACCCCCTGATTATTGACCCTTCTACAAATGAAAAAAAAGCTCCTCAATCTTAAACATTTCTACTAAGTTGCTTCTTAACCTTTGTCAAGGAAACCAACCCCTGTCAATTCAATCATACTGCACCAACTTAAGACTCTCCAACCTGTGCCAGGAACTATGTAAATAACCAGACTTAGAATTATTAAAATAAAAGTAGAACCAGTTATTGATGCACATATGCCAAAATCCAAAACTGCAATCATATTTGCAATTGCTCCCCAGAGTAAACATGCACATTGTCACATGCAAGTTAATTATTGAAGCATGGACTATTGGTAGAAGCTAAAAATGCGAGTTCAACAGTAACAATCTAAGCTAAGAGGATAACTTAAGATAAATCACATCAACACTGACATACTGCAGTCCTTTTCAGGGAAATACTGTTAGTTATTTGATATTTGGGGTTATCTTTAAAGTTACTAATTGATAGGTAACTTGAACAAATTGTCAGCTACTTTTAAATCAGTAGATTATGCGATTGAGGGAATTTAGGTAAAAGGTTACTTTAGTGAAATTGGGTTTTCCCCTCTTGGAACAAGGGAAGATGTGATCAAGGTACATAAATTCAAAATTCTGGGAAAGAGGTGCAGAGAAATCCAAGGAAATGCCTTTGCACTACAGTAGTAACGATCTGGAACTTGCTACCAAGAAGGGTGGTGGAAGCAATTGTTTCAGGCATTTACGGGAAATAACCTCGCAGGTTAACAGATCAGAGAGGGAAATGGTACTGGGTAGTTTTCAATGGGTTTAGTCACCTCTTCTTATGTTGTATGACTGTTTGTAATAATTTAAACAAATTTGCCCAATGAAACTTGCAGAATTATAGGTAAATGCATTCAAAATGATTTGACAAATCATTTAGAGCTACGAGTTTTGATTTTGGTCCCCTATCTATAATAGATGTTATTGCCTGTCCAGATGCTTTGTTTGGTCAGTGTAAAAGGTGCTTGTATTGGTTTAGAACTTCCCTCTTTTCTCTTGGTGACTTCGACCAAATAGCACAAAAAGTTTAACATTCAGAATATGCAGTGCCTGATGTTAGAATAAAATAGCACAGTGGTAGTGTCCCTAACCTTGGATTAGGAAGCTAAAAAAAATAATAATTTCAGTGAATTGTTTGGTAACTGAGAATAAAAATAAGAAGTTTTACTAGGGTATATGAAGTGTTGACCCTCTCCAGGGTACTGACTCCTATCTGCTGCACATAAAACCTTCTCATCCTCTCAAACAGGTTTGGATGGCAGTGGGTTGCGGAGGACACAGATACTTCAGCATTGTGGGATTGGACAGGATTACAGAAATTGGGAGGGGCATGGAGGGATTTGAACACAGGGATTAAAATTTTAAAACTAAGGTTTCCTTGACAGGAAGCCAATATAAGACAGCAAGGCAGTTAGATGCCCTCAAGTTTACAAAAGGATGGCTTATAGGAAACCAGAGTACATTGGAATGGTAAAGTCTGAGGTAACCAAGGCATAAATGCGCTTTAGCAGCAAATCAATGGAGATAGGGCTAAATCCAGCAATATCATTGAGATAGCAACATCCTGATTTGATGGAGAGAATATGAGATCACAAAGCATTAAAACAAGGCGAGTCTCAGTATGGTCATCATGATACTACTAGATGGTCATAAAACTCAATCTGGTACACAAATAAAAGGTCCTCCTGTCCTTACCTTGTCTGGCCAAATTGTAACTCCAAACCCTAAATTGACTCTTAACTGCCCTCAAATGACCTACCAAGCTGCTTAATGGCAACATCAAAATTTGTTGCCGATCCCAAATACAATTAACTGTCACATCCCACAAATGAGTAAGAATGTTTGGAACAGCAAACAAGAACAATGGCTTCGGTCTACCCTCTATTTAACTGGAGACATGTTCTACCAATCTAGCACTGGCTGTTAGATATTTTAGGAACCATGAAATTATTGGGAGGGATGGTGAGAAAGTAGAACTAGTGTCATCAACATAAAAGTGAAAACTAATTTGTGCTTTCAGGTGACACCAGCAAAGAACAGCACATAATAAGAAACAGGATGGGACTAAGCTTGGAGAACACAAGAGGATACTAAGACTATATGAATGAGAATGGAACCAGGTGAGAGCAGTGATAAGGCATTGAAGGACGATGGCCTGGTCAAATAAGACAGTTATGTTATGAGAGGGAAGGAGGTAAAATTTCCAAGATCCATATGGTGTAATTTATCTCATGGGACAGTTTATAAAGCAATAGCTATAGTGAATCAATAAGAATTCGCAGATTAAAAATGTTCGTCACTTCACATCAATTGAGTGGCGATATCTTCCTGATATGAATATATTTTTCCCTGAGCCACTGCCTCATGTTAACATTGTTTTAATGTGCATACCTAATGGCACAAAGACTAAAAGCCTAGGTTAAGATTCTACACTGTAAAGCCATAAGAGATGATCTATACTCTAAACAGTGTCTTCTGTTGTAGCAAACTGAGCCACAATGGAAGAAACATTAAAGTTTGAACATGACAAGTTTCACTGCAGCTGTCCTTGGACAGCAGTGTTGCTACCATCATGCTACCTACATGATAGTGCACACCCAGCCTCCTTCACTTGAATTCCTATTTGCATTATACTGTTTTGTCCATCCCTCACATCAGAAAAGATTCTTGGAAGTACATTGTGAGATCAAGAACACAGACTAAATTTCTGGCTGGAACAGACAGTTCGTTTGAGATATTTTAGGTGTTGGAGGTGATTTCCTCGAATTCCAGCAGCAGTTACTGTTTTACATGCTTTTGGAACTTGAGAAAAAGTCAAAACAACAACATTTTTAAAAATGAGAGCCACAGACAATAGGCAGCACACGGTCAGCGCAGAGAGACAGAAAGAAACCTACACAGCTAACTGACAGCAGTGAACTGGCACAGTAACTGCCTTTGCTGTTTGAATTAGTGTATCGCTGGACATCGAAAAACATCTAGGAAAATTTCAACATTGAAATTCACAATTGATCTTGGAAGAACCTGTTTGGGAGAGGTCACGGCACAGAAACAGATAAGTTTTATGTATGGCCATGCTGTAAATCTACAATAGTGAGTAGAGTGGGTTCATTCTTGATTATATGTTTTATTGAGATACATCTCTTAACTCATAAGTATTAAGTTTCCTGGGGCAGTGTTTTGTAGAGGAATAAGAGTGCTATTTTCTGGGTCTGTAGATTGGAAGCAGCAAAATAGCTTTTAATAGCATGATATGCTCTTCTTGTCGGATATGGGAAATTAGGGAGAGTTACAGGTTACTAGGGATTATATCTGCAATAAATGCAGTTAGTTACGTGTCTGATCAGATCGGATGGATCAGTAAGAGGCAATGGGGAATTTACAAGAGTTGGGGATGTGATGGATAGCAGTTATAGGAGGGAGACAAGTTGTAGATACACAGTCACGTCGATGGGTTAACTCCAGGAAAGGTAAGCAGATGGTGCAGGAGTCTTCTGTGGCTATCCCCACTTCAAACAAGAATGCTGTTTTGGAAAACGGTGATGGATTCTCAGGGGAATGTAGCACGAACTGCCAAGTTTCTGGTATCAAGACAGGCTCTAACGTAACGTGGGGCACGTCGTGTTCCAAGCAATTGATTATGTTAAGGGACTCTCTAGTCAGAGGCAGACAGACGTTTCTGTGGCCAGTAGCGAAAAATCAGAGTGCATTGCCTCCCTGATGCCAGGATCAAGAATGTCTCAGGGTGCAGAATGCATTCAAAGGGGAGATGGACTAGCAGAATGTCATTGGAACTAAATGTGTACAATGACATAGGAAGGGAAAAGGATGAGGTTCTGAAGGGAGAATAGAGAGAGTTAGTCAGGAATTTAAAAAGGAGGTCCGCGAGAGTAGTAATATCTGGACTACTCGTGGTGCTACGAGCTAGTGAGGGTAGGAATAGGAGGATAGAGCAGATGAATGCATGGCTGAGGAGCTGGTGTATGGGAAAAGGATTCACATTTTGGATCATTGGAATCTGTTCTGGGGTAGAAGTGACCTGTACGAGGAAGGATTGCACCTACATTGGAAGGGGACTAATACAGCAGCAGGGGGATTTGCCACAGCTGCTTGGGAGGATTTAAACTAGTAAGTTGGAGGGGTGGGACCTAGGGAGATAGTGGGGAAAGAGATCAGTCAGAGACTGGTACAGTTGAGGACAGACAGACAGACAGACAGACAGACAGACAGACAGACAGACACAAAGCAGAGAACAAGGTAGCACTGATAAATTAAATGGCATTTACTTCAATACAAGAGACCTAACAGGGAAGGCAGATGAACTCAGGTCATGGTTAGGAACATGGGACTGGGAGATCATAGCAATTACAGAAATGTGGCTCAGGGTTGGACAGGACTGGCAGCTTAATGTTCCAAGATACAAATGTTACAGGAAGGATAGAAAAGGGAGGAAAGAGAGGAGGGGGAAGTGGCATTTTTGATAAGGGATAGCATTACAGCTGTACAGAGGGAGGATATTCCCAGAAATACATCCATGGAAGTTATTTGGATGAAATTGAGAAACAAGAAAGGGATGATGATTGCCTTATTGGATTGTATATTATGTTCCCCCTAAATAGTTGGCCGGAAATAGAGAAACAAATTTATAAGGAGATCTCAGTTATGTGCAAGAATAACAGGGTGGTTATGGTAGGGGATTTTAACTTTCCAAACATTGATTAAGACTGCCATAGTGTTAAGGATTTAGATGGAGAGGAATTTGTTAATCAGAACATTTTTTTGAACACATTTAAGTATTATATACAGAAGGTGCAAAACCTGACCTACTCTTGGGAAATAAAGCGGGGTAGGTGACTGAGGTGTCAACAGGGGAGCATTTTGGGGCCAGTGACCATAATTCTATAAGTTTTAAAACAGTGATGGAAGAAGATAGACCAGATCTAAAAGCTGAAGTTCTAAATTGGAAGGCGGCTAATTTTGACGGTATTAGGCAAGAACTTTCAAGGGCTAATCGGGGGGCAGATGTTCGCAGGTAAAAGGACAGCTGGAAAATGGGAAGCCTTCAAAAGATAATGAGAGTCCAGAGACAATATATTCATATTACGGTGAAAGGAAAGGCTGGAAGCTGTAGAGAATGCTGGATGACTAAAGAAATTGAGGGTTTGGTTAAGAAAAACAAGGATGCATACATCAGGTATAGACAAGATAGACTGAATTGTTAGAAGAGTATAAAGGCAGTAGGAGTATACTTAAGAGGGAAAAAAGGGGACATGAGATAGCTTTGGCAAATAGAATTAAAGGAGAATCCAAAAGGGATTTATGTACAAGTACATTAAGGACAAAAGGGTAACTAGACAGAGCAGAGGGCCCCTCAAAGATCAGCAAGGCAGCCTTTGTGTGGAGCTGCAGAAAATGGGGGAGATGCTAAACAAATATTTTGCATCAGTATTTACTACAGAGGAGGACATGGAAGATATAAAATGTAGGAAAATAGATGGTGACATCTTGAAAAATGTTCCTATTACAAAGGAGGAAGTGCTGGATATCTTAAAACACAAAAGTGGATAAGTCTGCAGGCCCTGATCAGATGTACCTTAGAACTCCGTGAAAGCTAGGGAAGTGATTGCTGGCCCCCTTGCTGAGATTTTTGTATCATTGATAGCCACAGGTGAGATGCTGGAAGACTGGAGGTTGGCTCACGTGGTGCCACTGTTTCAGAAAGGTGGTAAGGACAAGTCAGGTAACTAGACTGGTGAGCCTGACTTCGGTGGTGGGCAAGTTGTTGTAATGAATCCTGAGGGACAGGACGTAGATATACTTGGAAAGGCAAGACTGATTAGGGATAGTCAACATGGCTTTGTGCGTGGGAAATCATGTCTCACAAACTTGATTGAGTTTTTTTGAAGAGGTAACAAAAAGAGGATTGATGAGGGCAGAGCAGTGGACGTGATTTATATGGACTTTCAGTAAGGCATTCAACAAGGTTTCCCATGGGAGACTAGTTATCAGGGTTAGATCTCATTGAAAACAGGGAGAAATAGCCATTTGGATACAGAACTGGCTCAAAGGCAGAAGACAGAGGGTGGTGGTGGTGGTGGACGGTTGTTTTTCAGACTGGAGGCCAGTGAAGTGCAACAAGGATCAATGCTGGGTTCACTACTTTTCATCATTTTATAAAAAGGATTTGGATGTGAACATAGGAGGTATAGATTTTAAGTTTGCAGATGAAATCAAACTTGGAGATGTAGTGGACTGCAAAGGCGGCTACCTCAAATTACAATGGGACCTTGATCAGATGGACCAACGGGCTGAGGAATGGCAGATGGAGTTTAGATAAATGCAAGATGATGCATTTTGAGGAAGCAAATCTTAGCAGGACTTCTACCTAAGGTCCGAGGGAGTGTTGCTGAACAGAGACCTTGAGAGTGGAGGTTCATAGTTCCTTGAAAGTAGAGTTGCAGTTGGATAGGCAGCATTTAGTATGCTTTCCTTTAGTGGTCACAGTACTGAATATACGAGTTGAGGTGTCATGTTGCGGATGTGCAGGATGTTGATTAGGCCACTTTTGGTCTTCTTCCTATCAGAAGGATGTTGTGAAGCTTGAAAGGGTTCAGAAAAGATTGAGGATTTGAGCTATAGGGAGAGGCTGAACAGGCTGGGGTTGTTTTCCGTGGAGCGTCAGAGGCTGAGGGGTGACCTTATAGAAGTTTACAAAATTATGAAGGGCATGGATAGGATAAATAGACAAAGTCTTTTCCCTGGGGTGGGGGAGTCCAGAACCAGAGGGCATAGTTTTAGGGTGAGAGGGGAAAGATGTAAAAGAGACCAGAGGGGCAACCTTTTCACGCAGAGGGTGGTGCGTGTGTAGAATGAGCTGTCAGAGGAAGTGGTAGAGGCCTGTACATTTAAAAGGCACTTGGATGGGTATATGAACAGGAAGGGATTGGAGGGATATGGGCCGGGTGGGACTAGATTAGGTTGAGATATCTGGTCGGCATGGACAAATTGGACCAAAGGGTCTGTTTCCATGTTGTACATCTCTAATGATTCTAACTGGTGCGAGACATGAACATGTGAAATGTGAACAGACATAGACCATTCAGGACCTCAAGCCCGCTCCGTTGTTCAATAAGATCTGTTTACATTTCAAATTTCAGATTGTTATCTATCCCAAATAGCCTTTGATTCCCTCACCTAAGAATCTATCCACTTCAGTCTTTAAATATTAAATGAGACAACTTCCACAGCATTTGAAAAAGGTGGACACTTAATAACTGCACAGCAAAACATTCTCCTTATCTGTGTTCTAAAAGGTTAACTCCTCATTTTAAAACAGTGCCCCACAGCTTTGGGCTCACCCACAAAAGGAAACATCCTTTCTCATCAACACCATTCAGGATGTTATACACTTGAATCAGAGTTTCTTCTAAACTCCAGTGAAAACAACCCCAGACAATTGAACCTATCAGGCTCTCCATTCATTCCAAATATCAAATCTAGCAAACCTCCTCTAAACTGCTTCAAGTGTAGTTACATCCTCATTCAAATAAAATAGATCAAATTGCACATATATGAGATATGGTCTCACCATTATGCAGTATAGAGTAAGCATATTATGCTTCAGTTATGTGCAATTCCTTCCATTACAAAAGGATAGCATCCCAAAAGCCTTCTTGACAACACGCTGTTGCTTCATACTAACTTTTAGTGACTGATACAACTTGAACACCTCGAACACCTTCCATGGTATTTTGTTCTTACTGCCAATGTGAAGATCGTGTTTCCATGCTTCATACTACGCTAGATTTTTGCTCAACCTCAGTATTTCCTTCTGCAACTGTCTAATTTTATTCACAGCATACTTTGCTAAATATCTTTGCAGGGTGGAGTACTCACAACAATGGGAACAAACTGGGTCTAAAGTCCACTCTTGCCAGTCGCGGGGTCAATATTGCAAACATCCGGCCAGTCTCCTAGTTATTGGTTTGACCTTTTTGTCTGGGCATTCCCTTGATACTGCTGGCCAAATTAGAGTGAGTAGCTTGGATGGCTAAGCAAGCACCTACCCTGAGTCATGGGAACTGCTAGATTAGGACCAGGAAGATGTACAAACTTGGAGATGTGTATTGAGACCTACATTTAAATACAAAGCTTGGAGAATCAAATTCAGTATGTTCCTTAGAGAAAAGAGCAAATTCCCTCAAGGTGGCTCCGAGGGGTCCAAATGTAGCCTTTGCTTCCTGTGGCTGTCAGTTGTGATGACCCATGACCTACTGTAAAAAGGCCATCTCCACCAAGTTAGTGAACACTTTCACTGCCAGAAAAAATAACCATATTAACTGACTGTGTGGTTCAGATTAGATTAGATTAGATTACAGTGTGGAAACAGGCCCTTCGGCCCAACAAGTCCACACCGACCCGCCGAAGTGCAACCCACCCAGACCCATTCCCCTACAATTACCCCTTCACCTAATACTACGGGCAATTTAGCATGGTCAATTCACCTAACCTGCACATTTTTAGACTGTGGGAGGAAACCGGAGCACCCGGAGGAAACCCACGCAGACACGGGGAGAACATGCAAACTCCACACAGTCGACTGAGGCGGGAAATGAACCCGGGTCTCTGGCGCGGTGAGGCAGCAGTGCAAACCACTGTGCCACCGTGCTGCCCAAGTGGACCAAGTGGCTGATTCATTCCCAGAGTGCCCCCAGTGCAGCTCCCCTTATTTTGAATGCTTGCCATCCCATATCAGCATCCTGTTTCCAACCCCATCGCCAACAGGCCAGGAAAATTCAGCTCAATTTTTCTCTGCATGACAATTTCCACCTGTCTGTTACTACCATGAAAAGGCATACTTAGCCTGCATAAAATAAAGAACGGCTGATGCTGAAAATCTATTTTGGGCCTGCAGCAGTGCTCCAATGAAGATCAGCACAAGCATCTTACTTTCTGCTTGGGGACCCTGCAGCCTTCAGGACTCATTATTCTGAAATCTCTATTCAGGGTACTTATCAAAAGGTGAATGAAGGAATACTGTCAGTTGGAGAGAGAGAGGTGTGCTTGTTACTTCATTGACGTTCTTGGTAAAATTTGCAAGGATGAAAAAATATAAATGCTGAGCGTATCACATGAACATGAAGTTGGTATTAGTTCTCATACCTTTGCTGATGCAATTGCAAATAATTTGCATCTGTAATAACTGGGAGGCAAACAGATTTCTTACTAATCATAAAAATCAAACTGATTTGCAGTTCAGTGATGTCATGAAAATGATTGATTGTTTTAGACTCAGTCAGAGAGATGTACAGCACGGAAACAGACCCTTCAGTCCAACCCGTCCTTGCCGACCAGATATCCCAACCCAATCTAGGCCCACCTGCCAGCACCCAGGCCCATATCCCTCCAAACCCTTCCTATTCATATACCCATCCAAATGCCTCTTGAATGTTGCAATTGTACCAGCCTCCACCACTTCCTCTGGCAGCTCATTCCATACCCATGTCACCCTTTGTGTGGAAAAAGTTGCCCCTTAGATCTCTTTTATATCTTTCCCCTCTCACTCTAAACCTATGCCCTCTAGTTCTGGACTCCCCACCCCAGGGAAAAGACTTTGTCTACTTATCCTATCCATGCCCCTCAATTTTGTAAACCTCTATAAGGTCACCCCTCAGCCTCCGACACTCCAGAGAAAACAGCGCTAGCCTATTCAACCTCTCCCTATAACACAAATCCTCCAACCCTGGCAAAATCATTGCAAATCTTTTCTGAACCCTTTCAAGTTTCACAACATTTTTCCAATAGGAAGGAGACCAGAATTGCACGCAATATTCCAACAGTGGCCTAACCAATGTCCTGTATAGCCACAACATGACCTCCCAACTCCTGTACTCCATACTCTGACCAATAAAGGAAAGCATACCAAACACCTTCTTCACTATCCTATCTACCTGCGACTTCACTTTCAAGGAGCTATGAATCTGCACTCCAAGGTCTCTTTGTTCAGCAACACTCCCTAGGACCTTACCATTAAGTGTATAAGTCCTGCTAAAATTTGCTTTCCCAAGATACAGCAACTCACATTTGTCTGAATTAAACTCCATCTGCCACTTCTCAGCCCATTGGCCTATCGGATCAAGGTCCTGTTGTAACCTTCTTCACTGTCCACTACACCTCCAATGTTGGTGTCATCTGCAAGCTTACTAACTACATACCTCTTATGCTCACATCGAAATCATTTATACAAATGACAAAAAGTAGTGGACCCAGCACAGACCCTTATGGCACTCCACTGGTCACAGGCCTCCAGTCTGAAAAACAACACTCCACCAACACCCTGTCCTCTAGCTTTGAGCTAGTTCCGTATCCAAATGGCTAGTTCTCCCTGTATTCCATGAGATCTAACCTTGCTAATCAGTCTCCCATAGGGAACCTTTGCAAACGCCTTACTGAAGTCCATATAGATCACATCTACTACTCTGCCCTCATCAATCTTCTTTGTTACTTCATCAAAAAACTCAATCAAGTTTGAGAGACATGATTTCCCACGCACAAAGCCATGTTGACTATCCCTAATCAGTCCTTGCCTTTCCAAATACATGTACATCCTGTCCCTCAGGATTCCCTCCAACAACTTGCCCACCACCGTCAGGCACACTGATCTATAGTTCCCTGGTTTGTCCTTACCAGCCTCAAACACAGTGCCACCACGTTAGCCAACCTTCAGTCTTCTGGCACCTCACCTGTGACTATCAATGATCCAAATATCTCAGCAAGAGGTCCAGCAATCACTTCTCTAGCTTCCCACAGAGTTGTAGGGTATACCTGATCAGGTCCTGGGGATTTATCTACTTTTAACTGTTTCAAGACATCCAGCACTTCCTCCTCTGTAATATGAACATTTTTCAAGATGTCACCATCTATTTCCTATATTCTACATCCCCCATATCCTTTTCCACAGTAAATACTGATGCAATATACACGTTTAGCATCTCCCCCATTTTCTGCGGCTCCACACAAAGGCTGCCTTGCTGATCTTTGAGGGGCCCTATTCTCTCCCTAGTTACCCTTTTGTCCTAAATGTATTTGTAAAAACCCTTTGAATTCTCCTTAATTTTATTTGCCAAAGCTATCTCATGTCCCCTTTTTGTCCTCCTGATTTCCCTCCTAAGTATACTCCTACTGCCTTTAGACTCTAAGGATTCACTTGACCTATCCTGTCTATATCTGACATATGTTTCCTTTTTCTTATTGCTTCCATTTGCAGGTGCTTTTTGGATGGTATTGATATTAGAAGTAACCCCCATCCATTTCCCTGAGCAATTTTTCAGATTTTGTAGCACTCACTCAGCAGCAGGGACCCTTTCCTCACTTCCTGAAGAATCCTCTGCACTGCTCTCAGAGAAAGCCAACTTGACTCCTTCCAGATATTGCAGGCCAAATAAAAATGTCTTCTGGTCTTCAGCTTAAACTAAAGGATATATGCCCTTAAAAATGCTTATTTACCTTCAAAATCTGTTCTTTCACAAAATCCTACCACATGAGGAAACTCATGATGAAACACAATTATGTTAGGCTGACATTGCAAACTGTACAGCTTCATTGTGCTGACCGCACTATGTATTTCATACATCACTAAGTTCTAGTTGCGTGTATGCCTAGTTGCAAAATCAAGGCTTCAGTGTCTAGAATAATATGCATTATAAGTCAAACTCACTTAAAATATCTGCAAATCAAATTTATAAAATAATTTATAGTTGAGAACACAAAAACCCACCCGTAATGTTATTTCACTTTGTGTGATGTCATGAATATCCAAGCTAAGTGAACAAAAATACTGACTCTAAACTTAACTTGAAGCAGAGAGGTTTTTCAGCAAGATATCCAACCTGAAAAGTTAACTTTTAAGTTTCTTTTGCAAAGCTTTTGCCCCCAGTTTTTCCATCAGTTTATTCACAGCAAGTCCCACAATCAATATTTTTAAAACAATTATTCCATTGGACGTGGGTGTCGCTGGCTAGGTCTACACTTCTTTATATTGGCCACCCCTAGTT
This sequence comes from Chiloscyllium plagiosum, assembly GCF_037043375.1. Taxonomy (NCBI): domain Eukaryota; kingdom Metazoa; phylum Chordata; class Chondrichthyes; order Orectolobiformes; family Hemiscylliidae; genus Chiloscyllium; species Chiloscyllium plagiosum. Next base: position 25,858,160 of record NW_028270159.1, on the reverse strand, counting down.
GCTCTCAAGGCGGTGGTGGTGGTAAGCAACTTTTGGGAATTGCTGTTGTCCAATAGTGCTACTAGAAAATGAGTTTCAGTTTTTTGCCCCTATGACAACAAATAACAATATAGTTCCAAGTTGGGATGGTGTGTAGCTTGGAGGATAGTATTCCCACATATTCACTTCCCTTGTCCTTCATAGCAATCGTGTTTGTTTGTCGGTAGGTTTTGTCAGAAAGCCTTGGATGAATTGCAGCAATGCATCTTCTGTATGTTACACACTACTGCCACTGTCAGTGGTCAGAGTCAGAGTACATGTTGATGGCAGATGGGTAACCAGTCAAGTAGGCTGCTTTGTCCTGGATGATGTTAAGATTAGAGTGTTGTTGGAGCTGCACTCACCCAGGCAAGTGCAGAATATTCCATCACACTCCTAATTTGTGGTGTTAGATAGTGGACAGGCTTTGATGAGTCAGACAAAATTCCCAGTTTCTGACTTGCTCGTGAAGCTACGGTATTGATACGATTGGTCCAGGTGCGTTTCTGGTTAATGGTAGTCCCCAAGATGTTGATAATGATGTGGGCCATCAGGAATGATAAATGTATTTAACCACAATCTGCAACCTCTTGATCCGGCACCCAGGACTTTACCAATACCTTTAAGTAGGCGGATTAATGTTGATTCAAAGAAAGATTCCTGACGGCATGCCAAGTAGCAGGTAGACTTAAAAACGTGCTAACCTGAGGAGTTTGAAATTTGGGCTACTTGTCAAATAACATAAGCAACATGTGACACAGAAAGCTAAGTGATCCTACAACCAATGGATCAGAGGTAAGTTTCACAATCCTGCAATGTTCAGTCGTGAATATAGCAATGGTAATGCCGATGATTGTCAAGGGAGGATGATTAGATCCTCTTTTGTTGGAGATGGTCATTCTGACAATTATTGATGAGAATATTACATGCCATGTATCAGTCTAAGCTTGAATGTCACCTTGATTTTGATATAAATGGACACAGAGCACTTCCCTCACTGTGGGTTCATGAATAGTACTGAAAATTGAGCAATCAGCAAATATTCGCTCTTCTGTGCCGTTGATGGAGGGAAGATTATTGACGAAACAGTTTATGATTGGGCTTATGACATTACCCCAAGGAACTGAGGGCTCTAGGAGTGTAGGGGTAGTGTCTCCATCTCAGAGACAGTAAACCGGAGTTAAAATCCCACCTGGTCCAGAGCACTGTAATAATATCTCTGAACAAGTTTACTTGAAAATAAACTTGTAGCGAAATGAAACCTGTTTAGCTGCATAACAGGATTATCCAAGGAACTTAGGACTTTTGCGGCACAACGGTAATGGCCCTGCCTCTGAGGCAGAAGGCCCAGGTTCAAGTCACACCTGCTCCACAGGTGTCATAACACAATACTGAGGAAAGATATTGACTCAGACAATCCAGGATGTGTGTGGGTAGAATTGAAAAATACCAAAGGGCAACAAACATTAATGGAAGTGATATATACACCAAACTGTAGTGATGATCTTGGGAATGGTATTAAACAGGAAAACAAAGATGCAAGTGATAAAAGAACATTTATATTTATGGGGGACTTTAATCTGCATGTACATGGGATGAATGAAATTGGTCACACTGCTGTAGATGAGGAATTCCTAAATTCAGGTATGTGGGATAAGTTTTCTGGACTAACATTGAGGAACCAACTGTAGAAAAAAATTTCAAAGATAGCTATTATACAACGAGAAAGGAATAATTGGCAGTGTAGTTGCGAGAGACTTGATGGGAACGAGTGACCATAACATCAAGGAATTATTCATCAGATGCAGAGCGAGGTAGTTTATTATGAGAGAAGTGTCCTGAATCTTAATAAATGATGAAGCGTGACTTGGTTATGATGGATTGGGACAGGTTACTGAAAAGAATTACAGCAGATAGGCAATGGCGCATATTCAAGCACTGAATGGGTGAACTACAAAGATTATTAATTTCTGCCTGGCACACGAGTGCACAATGGTCAAACCATCGCCTACAAGGGAATTGAAGGTAATATCAGGTGCAAAAAGTGGCAGGAATAAACCAGAGACCTGAGGGTTGGGACAAGTTTAGAAGTCAGCAAGAGGACCAAGAGATTGATCAAGAAAGGGAAAACAGTAGGAGTGTAAGCTTGCAGGGAACACAAGAACTGACTGTAGAAGTTTCTAAAGTTAAGCAAAAAAGAAAAGTGAAAACTAATGCAGTAGGTTCCTTACACTCAGAAATGGAGGAATCTATAACGTGGAACAAAAAAAAATGGCTGACAAACTAAACTAAACTCTTACTTCTCTTTTGTCTTTATAAAAAAAAAAGGACACAAATAGAAGTACTAGAAAGCATAGGGACCACAGGGTTTAGTGAGAGGGATGAACTAAAGCAATCTGCATTAGAAGGTTTGGTTTCTGGTCTGGCCCATAACAAAATGAGGCCTTTTGTCCAGAATCAAAATCTCAGATTCCAGGTTGGGTTTTAGAATTGCTGGACTCAAGGACAGTGAGTGGTGAGTGTTGGTGTTCTCTTTTCGGGTGTTGAAAGTGAATGAGGCAAAGCTTTTGGAATTGGGAGGCACACTGAAGTTGGAGGTACCTGTGTCTGTAAGGAAAAGGGGAGATAATTGTAGCAATAACTCAGCATTTTCAATTGCCAGGAATGCAATTCGAATAATTGGAAACGACTGAAATTCAATTGAAAATGAAGCAGCTTGAAATACAGGCAATGGCAGGTGAGGCAAAAGCAAAAGAGACATAATTGAAGTGGAACAAAAACAAAATTATAACAACTCGAATATGAAATGAAACAGTTTAAGTTACTGTTGAGAGAAGAAAAATGAAGAATAACACTAGCAGAAGAAAGAGATAAAAAGCCAAAGAAAGGATGGGAGAAGTTTTGAACTCGAAGTTGAAACTGAAAAGTGAAAGGTTGACTTAAAAATGACAGAGGTAAAGGCATTAGGTGATAATATTGAGGAGGACAGTGAGGCAAAGCAAATCCATCATAGCCAAAAGCCTGGTGGGTACCTGTTTAAATATAGTGTTGCCAAGGTTCGATGAGCAGGACAGAGGCAGAGGCATTTTTCATTTCATTTGAAAAAGTAGCTAGACAAATGAAATAGCCACTGACCTTGTGAGTATTGTGGATTCAAGCAAAGTTGGTAGGTACAGCCAATGAGATGCTTGCATCACTATCATTGAAGATATCAGAGGAGTGAGAGACGAAGGAAGCAATCTTAAGTGCATATAAAGTAGTGCCAGAATAGATTTTTAAAAATTGGTTAGCAGACAGGAAACAGTAGGAATAATGTTCATTTTCTAAATGGCATGCAGTGACTAGTAGGGTATGAAAGATTGGTGCTAGGGCCTCAGCTACTCAGAATGTAGTCTTACTGATTTAGAGGAGGAAACTAAACGTAATCTCTCAAAATTTGCAAATGCCACAAAGCTGGAAGAAGAGTGAGCTTTGTAGCAGATGCAGATGTGTTGCAGTGTGATTTGGACAGGTTGAGTGAGTGGTCAGATGCATGGCAAATGCAATATAAAAATGTGAGGTTATCCACTTTGGTAGCCCCAAAAATTGGAAGGCAGAGTATTATTTGAATGCTGTAAAATTGACAAAGGGGAATGCTCAATGAGATCTGGATGTCCTTATGCATCAGTCGTTGAAAGTAAGCGCACAGATGCAGCAAGCAATAAAGGAGGAAATCGGAGAGTCAACTTGCATAGTGAGAGGAGGACGACAGAATAAGAATGATTTATCACAATCACATAAGGCACTGGTGAGGCCACATTAGAATGAGGTGTGCAGTTTTGGTCTCCTTATGTGAGGAAGGATGTTCTTGCTATAGAGTGAGTGCAGCAAAGATTTACCAAATTGATGTCTGAGATGGCAGGACTAACATATGAGGAGACATTGAGTCAATTAGGATTGTATTCCTTGGAGTTATGAAGAATGAGGTAGAATTTTATAGAGTTTTCTGAAATCCCAACAGGACTAGACAATTGGATGCTGCTCATGGGGAAGTCCAGAACCAGGGTCACAGTTAAAGGGTAAACCTTTTATGATGGAGATAAGGAGAAATTTCTTCACCCAGAGAGTGGGAGCAGAGACCAAAATATTGTGTTTTCAAGGAGGTTGACATTTCATGACTAAAAAGAGATCAGGGGATATTAGGCAGGGGGAGGATGGTGAGATTAGGGTATTGAGCTAAGTGATCAAATACGATCATACTGAATGGCACAACAGGCTCAAATGGTTGAATGGCCTACTTTGGCTCTTACCTTCTATGTTTTTAATTGACCAGGAACTGAGGGCTCCTGTGCGCACTGGTAGTGTCCCTACCTCTGTGCCAGAAGGTCTGAATTCAATGCCTGCCTGCTCAAGAGGTGTTACAACTTTTCTGAACAGGTTGATTAGAAAATATTACCACAAGGAATTTCTGCAGTAGCATTCTGGAATCGAGATGGTTGGCCTCAAATCACCACAAATATCTTCCTATGGAGTTAGGTATGATTCAATCAGTACACTATTTCCATTGAATTGATTTCCCATGCTCCTGGACATTTATATACAGCACACTGCCTTAATTTCAAAAGCAAATTTCTTGTACCTCACCTCTGGGGTTCAATTAATTTGTTCATATTGGACTGAGTGTAGTGAGTTCAGGAGCTGTGGGTCAGGTGAAATCCAGTCCGAGCATCTTGTAGTGGTAATGCCCTGGACTGAGCTTATTCACCAATTACCACAGCCATCCTTCTTTGTGCTAGGTATAACTTCAAACCATAACGATTCCTCTTCGCCAGTTCCCACTAACTACAGTTTTGCGAGGACCCTTGATGTCAAGGGCAATCATTCCCCCCTCACCTCAGTTCAGCTCTTTTATCCATGTTTCAATTATGGTTGAAAGGAGGTCATGGAACCCAAACTGAGAATTACTTAGTACTGTCAGTGACCCCTTTCGATCACTTTGCTAAATGATCAAGTGCAGACTGAAGGGCAATAATTGGCCCAGTTGAATTTGTCCTGCTTTTGATGGGCTGGATACATCTGGACAAGAATTTTTCACATTACGTGGTGTGTGTCAGTGTTATAGATATATTGCAACAGCTGGCATAAGATGTGTCGAATTCTAACCAATGTCATATTAGTTGGATGAAAGAACAGATTTTTTCTAACAACACTTTTGAAAGACCAGAAGGTAATTTGCCGTTATGGCCAACATTTATCATGGAGTACCTTCTTCATATTTGACGATGTGCTGTTGTGTAATGTGACACTGCCACTGTCCTGAATGGGATAGACAAAACCATTGGCAAAGTGTTACAAAGGCTCAGAACCTGTGCAAGGATATCTGGGTCAGCATGAAGGAATTGGACTGAAAAGGTCGGTTTCCACGATGTACAGCTCTGCCACTATCCAGTGCTTTCAATTATTTCTTGATGTCATATGGAGTGAACTGAACTAGCTGAAGATTCGAAGTTGAGAGGCTAGGCCTCAGACAGAGGTTTAGATGGATCATCCACTCAGCACTTCTGGCTTGAAAATGTTTCAGCTTCACTTTTTGCATTGGTGTGCTGGGCTGCCCATCGTATTACATGGAGATATTCATGGAGACATCTTGACCTGTTGTTGATGTACCTATCACTACTTATGACTAGATGAAACAGATTCACAGGACCTGCATAGGATCTGTTGATTGAGAGATTGCTTAGCTTGGTCGTATGCTGTCTATGCTGTTTGAAATGCAATTAGATCAGTGTTGTAGCTTCATCAGGTTGACATCTCATTTCGAAGTATCCTGAAGTTGCTTTTGCATGCGCTCATGCTCTCTTCATTAAACCAGGGTTAGAGCACTCACTAATGTTTGCAAGGTGGCAGTGGAGTAACCTCCCCACTGTCCACTCCATCCTCTTAGTCTTTCTCTTTTTCTTCCTCCAAGTGCTTTTCCTCTTTGACTCTGCCTCCAGTGGCGAATCCCAGCCTGGCATAGTCACCCCCTCCCAGCAGGGCGACCTTCTGGTCTCCTCCCGGCCTGGCGCAGCAACCTCCCAGCAGCCTGTTAGCACAGTGGGTCCCCACTGTGTGGAGCCAAGGCTGAGAGTGGACTGGAAACTAGGTACCAGCATGCTCTGCTGTACTGAACTCTTCCGTAATGCTGGACACTATTTCTGTATTGTCTAAAATCTTGTATCTAAAGAAGTTGTGCCTAGTTACTTTTGTATCTGGATTGGAGCTGTAAATGGCAACATATACTTTTTTTTAAACTACACGGAGTATGGTGACAATAAAGGCTATTCTATTCTAATGGTATAGTAAAAGTGGAGAATATGCCAGGTCAAGAGGTCACAAATGCTGACTGAATACAAATATGTTGCTATTGATATCCTACAGGCTCCCATGGATGCTGGATCTGATCAAAAAGCTATCTCATTCAGGACAGTGGCACACTACACAACAGCATATCCTCAAATATGAAGGTACTCACTGCATGATAAATGTTGGCCATAAGAGCAAATTACCTTCTGCTCTTTCAAAAGTGTTGTTCGAATAAATCTGTTATTTCATCCAACTAATGTGACATTGGTTAGAATCTGGTCAGACTGATAGTTAGTTCAAAACATCCATCAGCATAGGCCTCCTATTTCAAGTTTTTTGTCTTCAGCATTTTGGGTGGTGAAGTTAATTGACAAAGTACATTTTTAGAGAATTCAGATTTTGCATTACGACAAATTGCATTCAGAGAGACATTTTTAAAAAAAACTCAAATTTCAAGTAGAGAATGATCAATCACAGCTGACAAAAATAGAAGTTAAAGGTCATGAAATTACACTTATAATAGTGTATTCATTATAGGAAATTCCTCAGTTAGTTTAGAGGGTGCATTAAACTACTTAAAATAAATGGGATGAACACCTCAGCTGAAACAGACTGAAATGTCAGATAAACACCATAAAGGGTATGAACATTGTATCTCACAAAGTAATTGCAAGGCCAAATGCTCTTGTATAAGTATACCACTAATTTCAATTTCTGAATGGACCTCATCTTGTTTGTATGTAATATCAAATGATTTGTTCTTCCACTAGTTAATTTAAAAAGAGAACACTAGGTACTTATGATAAATCTTAAAACACAAATAATTAGTTTTATTGTTAAATTTATTCTAAGACCCCTGAACTTTAAAAACAAAATTAAGGAGCGTTGTGACCTACATTTCCACAAAGCTCTAATTCACAAAAACAAACTTTCAAATTAAAAGTAGTCCCCCATACATATGTAGGCAAACAAAACTGTTTTCTCTTTATTGGTAAGATGGTAATTTGCATGATCAAATATTTAATGTAGCTACTCAAATTGCTCATTCGGTCTTCGCTGTATTGAGACTGATGGCTCACTTCATTCCTACAAGATTTTCATTTGTTGAAATGAGAGTTGATGTGCTACACCATTTATAGGCTTGGAACAGAGTTAAGAAAATTTCAACACTTCTGGTTTTTTGGGGAATATGAAATTTGTATTAAAATGTTGTCTCAGAGAAAGTGAGGACTGCAGATGCTAGAGATCAGAGTCAAAAAAGTGTGGTGCTGGAAAAGGACAGCCAGTCAGACAGCATCTGAGGTGGAGGAGAGTTGACGTTTCGAACATAAGCTCTTCATCAGGAATGACTTCATTGCTGATGAAGAGCTTATGCTCGAAACTAACTCCCCTACTCTTCAGATGATGCCTGACCGGCTGGGCTTTTCCAGCACCTCACTTTTTGATTTCAATATTGTACAGCTCAACCTTTACACAAGTTGAAAGTACAATAAAATTCTGGTTCAATTCTGGAAAGGTGTAGAAGTTCCTTAGACACTGCAGAAGATAATTAAATCAAATTATAGATATTTCTGGAAAATTTAAAGAAAAGGAAACTCAACGTTTAAAAGCCTATAAGGATAGGAATTTTTGGAATGCAAGCAAGCCAGGAATTTTTGTTCAGAAAAACTGCACTTAATGCTGGGATGATACCAAGAAAACACGCAGCTGACTACTACTGAAAAGAATGCCAAACAGTTGAAAGTAGTTTCAAAGTCAAAAAGTGTGGTGCTGAAAAAGCACAGCTGGTCAGGCAGAGGAGCAGGAGTCAACATTTCGAGCGTAAACTCTTCATCAGATCTGACAGTTTATGTGCGAATCATCGACTCTCCTGCTCCTCAGATGCTGCCTGATCGGCTGTGCTTTTCCGGCACCACACTTTGTGACTGACCTGAAGCATCTGCAATCCTCACTTTCTCCTAGTTGAAAGCAGCATGTTTGGTCTCGTAGTTTTTTTAATGACTTGTAGGTGCCGGTGTTGGACTGGGGTGGACAAAGTTAAAAATCATACATCATTAGGTTATAGTTCGATAGGTTTATTTGGAAGCACTAGCTTTCAGAGCGTTGCTCCTTCATCCATCTGAAGAAGCAGCACTCTGAAAGCTAGTGTTTCCAAATAAACCTGCCGGACTGTAACCTGGTGTTGTGATTTTTAAAACAGTTTTTTAAAACTGCTAAAAGCTAGGGGGCGAACCTTTCATTGGGCTAGGGAAACCCAACCCATACACTTTTGCAGCCCACAGAACTCCAAATGCAATGTACATGCAACTTCACGTCAACTTCGTCTTTTTGCACCAAAGTCAAGTTTGCAGTGCAATTTGCAAGTTGTGCTGCATTGCCTGGAGGAGTGTGGGTGCAGGCAAGGTTTAGAAGACAGCCAAATACACTTAGGTCTCAGTGTTTAAAGACCTCTGAACATCACCCTGCTGGCAGGACATGCACCCTCAGGTCAACTACACCACTCTATGCTATTTTATACATTCATGTATTTTCCATAACAACTCACCCAGATTGCACCATGCACATCCCTCAGAGTCCATTCAATATTAATGGAAAATAATTTACATTTCTTTCAAAAAAATAAACCTTTACCGAATGAAAGCCTCCATATCACTGATACTGACAAAAATTGCATTCTGCAAAACTACGTTTATCTTATTACTTTTTGACAAAAGCAAGACAAAAGGGACAATCTTCCTGCATTTTCATTCAATCTCACATGACTAGACCATTTCATATACTGAAACCAGTTGCACTTGAGATCCACCCAAACATTGACAATGGCCACAACTGTTCAACTGTAAGACTTCCCTCTGGGAAGAGAAAGGTGCTCATTTCAATTTCACTGCAATAGGGAAAAACAAGTGTCCACACTCCTGCGTTACCTGCCCAGTGCCAGAGTTCAGGACATCTTCTCAGACCTTGAGAGGAACTTGCAGAGGGAGAAGAGAATCCAGTTCTCTTATTCCATGTCGGTATCAATGACATATATAGAACTAGGAAAGCGACTCTGCATAAACAGTACAAGAAGCAAGGCACTATATTAAAAAGCAGAACCTCAAAGTTATCTCTGGGTTATAATTCTACTCATGTATAATGGCATAGGGCATAGATTAGTGAGATAACATGTGGCTTGAAGATTGCTGTATAAATGGGGCAATGACACCAGTGCTGGAGAAAGTGGGGCTGTATACCATTGGAATGCTCTATCACTGAACCATGCTGGGACTAGTGTTCTTGTGAACTGCATGACTAGGGAAGTAATGAGGATTTTACACTAAATATGGAGAGGCAAGGAGTATAAAAAGTTCAAAGAAGTGGCATATCAAAGAATAGAAACAAAGGATCAGAAGACTTGATGGGATGCATCCCAATTAAAGGATATTCAAGGAAGCAGCTACAGAGATAGTAAATGGACTCTTAGAAAGGATGTAAAAGCAGAAAATTTAAAAGTACAAAATATGATCAAGCACAGTCAGCACAGCTTCATGAAGAGGACATGCCTAATAAATTTACTTATTATTCGAGGTCATAACAGACAGGATAGATAAAGCAAAAGAATGGATGCAACACATTAAATTCCCAGAAGATGTTTGATAAAGTATCATACACTATGTTACCTAATAAGAGTCCATTGTCTTGAAGGTAGTATTAGCATGGATAGAGGATGCAAACTGTAAGTAAATGGTGTGCCACAAGTATCTGCTAGTGTCAATTAACTATATATTCCTAACTCGAATGAGAAATGACTTTACTGTAGTCATTTTTGTGTCACCTGTAAGCATAGTTGGGAAGGCAAATGCTGAGGATAACAGTTTACAGAGGGATTTAGACGGGTTAAGCAAAAACTTGGTAGTTGTGAAAACGCGAGGTTATGCACTTTAGCAGGAAGAATAGATAAGCTGAATATTGTTTAAGTGGAGAAAGACTGCAAAAGCTATGTAACAAGGGAATTGGGAGTCCTCATCCAAGAATTACAAAATGCTAGCATTCAAGTTTAGTAGGTAATTGGTATTGCAAATGGAATATTGGCTTTTATTTCAAAAGGGAATAGAGTATAAAAATAGGGAGGAAGCTTTGCTAAAACTATACAAGACACTTGTCAGATCACAGATGGAATACTATAATCGATTCTGGGTCCCATATTGAAGGGAGTGACATTGGAGACAGTCCAGACAAAGTTTCACTAGGCAGATACTAGGAATGGAGGGACAGGTTGACCCTATACTTATTAGCATTTAGAAATATGTGAAGCAACCTTCTTGAAACATGCAAGACTCTTGAGGGACTGGAATGGCAAATGCAACTAAGTAACTTCCCCTTGTGGGAGTGTCCAGGGTCAGACGGCATAATTTCGGAATAACGGGTCACATGTTTACAACGGATAGGAGGACGAGGACGAGGACGAGAATTTTGGTGTTTTTCCCCCCAGAGGGTAGTGAGTCTGTGGAATTCTTTACCACCAAGGGCTGTCGAGGCTGAGGTGGACTGATTTTTAAACGGGGAAGGAATTCAAGGGCTATGGGGAAAAAGACAGGAAAGTTGGGTTGGGGATTACCAGATCAGCTATGATCTCATTGAATGGTAGAGTAGACAGTGTTGAAAGGCCTACTTCACTCCTATCACTTATAGTCTTGTAGAACGGCAGGAATAAGCAAAGAGAAAAAACAAATCTTAGAATGCACAACCAAGACTAGATGTGCAAAGATAACGTACTGTCAAAACTAAAGGCTCGGTCTTTGAATGCAGTTGGAATTCATGACAAAATAAAACAAAAATTGACAGCACAGATTGAAGTAAATAAATATGATCTGATAGTCATTACAGAGATATGAGTACCAGATGACAAGGATTAGATCCTGAATATTGAGTGGTATATGACATTCAAGATGAATAGCAATCTAGGTAAAGGTAGAGGGGTTCTCCACTGAATTCAGTTGTTTTTCTCCTTCAGTGAAGCTAACGGTAATGGTCTTAAAAAGCTTACAGAAATATGTTGCAATTACATGCAATCTACATCAAAAGCCTGGCAATTTTAACCCGCATTAAGTGGTGTTTGCATTTTGGAGAGCAGTTAGGGACTAACGATGAAGTCCTCTCGACGCCAAAGCAGCTATCTGCAGCAAGACAGGTTCTGTGAAGAGGGATCACTTACTTAGTGGCCTCGCAGGCTTTACCTGGTAAGGGTTAAATTACCACAGGGCCTCTGTAGGATCCAGCTGACATTTATTAAGAAAGCTCCTCCCAAGGAGTCATTGCACATGCTTCTTCAGTCACTAAAATAAGTAGTGTTCAAATGGAGAAAAGTCAAAGAAAGTTTAAAAAAAAACCCTTCAGTATATTTGAATCAAGTGAGACGGTGATTTGTGAGGCAGTCAATGTGCGCACAAACTGAAATTTGGAAATTGTTATGAGCCTGAAGTGCTACAGCGGAGAGAAAAATTGGATGCTTTTAAAAAGGTAACTGCAACTTTGTTAGCAATAAGTTCCCACAGGCTGATGCACAACAGTGCAACTGCCTCAGAAAATTTGTTAATTGTCAAAGCCTTGCCAAAAATTGCTTCACTACAAAAAAAGGTGAACTTACTAGCAGTACCTTAAAAAGACCTCTGGAGACTATTGAATAACAGAACCTTTAATGCGCAATACAGTACTTATGGGTGTTCCTATTAAGTGTCAACTACCCAGCCAACAGTTAGTGCAGCACATTTATATGGAAGGCAGTTTAATGCCTTTTTGTGCAACTTTTTTGTTTTTTTGACTGGTTTCAGACAGACACTTCTCACAACCAGCTTGAAATATATTTCTTGTAAAAATAAATCTGAACTAGTTGGTCTCCATGTGCTGTCCTTAAAGCTATTGGAAAATTGACCAAATGTAAATGGTTTTGAAACATAGTTCTGTTTCTTTGCAACATTGTTGTATAATATGTTTTTCCGTTGATAGGCTATAATGAAAAATTAGGGCTATTTCCAGATCCCAACCTTGCAATGTTCTGCAATACACTGTCCAGCATGACGTTTCTCCAGTGCAATCTTCCAGGAGATGGCTTCATAATTGACTGTCCATGCCTGCTACCTAATTGAAGCTTTTCATGTGGGCTGGGACCCAGATTTTATTAGACTGGCACCTCCACCAAGAGAGAGTTGCATGCTACAGCAAAATACTGGATTCAAGACTGAAGCATCCTCAGAAACATGAGTAAAATGACAAATAAAATGGACTTGAAAGTAGAAGGGACATTAGAATGGAGTGAATGCTTCAGCCACAGATGGAATTGTGGGGGTATGGAGTGCCCCCGATCCTGTGGGGCCCTCTGACCTGCAGCCTGGAGGGAGCCACCACCAAATTGCTGAATTCCACACAATTAGCACATCCTAGAGTAAAAGCATGCTCTATCAGAGTCCTTGTTGTCCACCCTCCTGAGGTAAATAATTGGCTTAAGTGGTTACCTATTTCTGCCGCGATTCATCTGCCTCTGGCAAAATTTGCTAGAGATGATCCATTGTCCAAATGACTGACTTTTAATTTGAATCCACATCCACAGGCTGGAAAGATTTCACCCTGCAACAAGCAACCTCTTCAATAATAGAGCCATTGTTTCACAAGAAGCCAATTATTATCAAATGATTTACTCCTGCAAAACACACAAACATGCAAACACATTCCCTACGGTAAAAGTACTGCCAAAAACATAATGGGAAGGGACTTCTGCCCACCTGACTGCACTCGTGTTGACTCCATAAAAGATTCCCTGGTCAATGTAGTCGGTGTATTTTAAGCTAGCTCCTAGCACTATTAATGTCGCCAAAATATAGCATATGCCCTCGTTAGTGAGGAGTTATATCGTGGGATTGAATCATAGTATGATTACAATACAGAACTCCTATGTTTGCCTCAATGTGACATTCTCTACAAAAACAATTCATCCAGAGCCAATCTGCAACATTTCCCTAATAGCATTACTATGTCCTTGATACTGATAATCTTAAAAAACATTCAACTTCTGGTGACTAGCTGAAAGAAGGACATGAAAATTTTACATTTCAAACATTTACTGTAACAAGTGACAGTACAACTAAATACTATTTTCATCTTGTAAGCAATTTATTCTAACCTACTGGGAGGACATCCCCTTTCTATAGTTGCCAGACATAAAACTGGCAATGGCAAAACAGTCCATTAATCCCAGAGTTAATCCCAGTTTCCAATTGGTTTTCCTTAATACCATTTTGTTGAGTGGTAACAGCAATTGAGAAGTTCACCAGAAGACAGTGTTTGCAAGATTCATTACAGCAGTAAACCTATTCCAATAGGTATTCTTCCCTCCAGCCAAAACAAATCTTATGGAATCTATGGAAGACTGCAAGAAACATCTCGTTTCTCTTGCATCTGGCTACAAAAGATCACAGCAGTCAAGTGACTTTTTTTCTCTGCTGACCACAGAGTTGCTGTTTGTCTGTGATTTTCATCGATTTGAAGGGAAGCCTGATACATGATCTCAAAATGGCTTCCTCTGTCCTCTTACCCATGGCAACGTGAAACCCATTAGCCTTAATATCCAAATCCAAAAGCTAAATACTTGACCTCAAGTCCTTTTTATCTTAGAAGTAAATGGACAGTTTGAAGCACAACTGTTAACAATTTGGCATTCCCAATGCTTCTCAAAAAGACTCTGGAGACTGACAGTCCCTACTGTTAGCATACAGGCTGCAATTGTCTACAAACTTAAATTCCTTCCATCTTCTCAGTGGAAGAAACAAAAACACTCCCATTGATCTCTAACAATTAAATTATCCAGTTTTACTGTCAGGCAGACTGCAGAACAAGTAACATAACTTGGAGGTGCCAGTGTTGGACTGGAGTGTACAAAGTTGAAAATCACAACACCAGGTTTATTTGAAAGCACTAGCTTTCAGAGCGCTGCTCCTTCATCAGATGGTTGTGATACAACAGTAGCTCTTCAAATTTCAACTCTTTTGAGAAGAGTACAATTCTCTTAAACCCGCTATTGAATTGTCTCCACACACAATCTCAGGCAATGCATCCCAGATCCCAACCACATTCAGATTAAACAACATTTTTCATGTCACCATTAGCAAAATAAACAAACACCCTAAAATTTGTGCCCTTTAGTTATTTATCCAGTAATCGGAACAGCTTGCCCTAATCTACACTGTCCTTACCCTTTAGGATTTGGAACATGTCTATCAAAATCTTCTTTCAACCTCTTCTTTGAGGAGAACTGCCCAAGCTTCTTCAGTCTAAGTAATTGAAGTCCTTCGTCCCTGTAACCATTCTTATGGATTTTTTTCTGCACCCTTTGTAACACAATCACATTCTTCCTAAAATGATTGCATCTAGTTTTAAGCAGCACATCACTGGATGACTTTCTTCCACACTTGGGGTGAGTCCTTAGGCGGCTGTACAGACCAAAGCAACTACCGCAAGCTCTGTACACTTGGGGTAGATGGGGCAGTGGTAATATAGTGTGCTTTGACTTTTTCCTGACGGCAAGTCTTGAGGTGCTCGATGCCTTTGCAGATGCACTTCCTCCACTTGAGGGTCTTGGTCCAATGATTCCCAGGTGACTGTGGAATTACCATATTTTGCCAGTGTGGTCTCGAGGACATCACTGAATCGCTTCCTCTGACCACCTGCCAATTCAAAACCGGGAGTAGAGCTCCTGCTTGGGAGCTTTCACGTTGTTAATGCAGAAGATGTGTCAAGCTGATCGTACTATTCAAGAAAGTTCTGTGCCTCAATGCTGGGGATGTTCACCTGGTTGATGACACTAGTGTTGTCAGTCTTCCTTCCCAGCAGATTTGCAGGATATGTGCAGGCAGCATTGGTAGTACTGCTGCTTCAGAGCCTTGAGGTGTGTGTAGTAGATGGTCCATGTCTCAGAGCCACAAAAGGAGGGCAAGAACCATCACAGCTCTCTAAACCATGATCTTGGCGTCAGATTTGATGCTGTCATCCTTGAACACCCATTTCCTCAGGCGGTTGAAGGCTGTGCTAGCAGACTGGGGGAGATGCTAGATGCCTTCATCAATAGCTGCTTTGGTTGACCGGATAATTCAGGAGGTATTGGAAATGGTAAACATGCCCAAAGGCTTCCCTGTGGACCTTGATGATTGGAGATTTGCTCCACAATGCAAGGCCAGGTTGGAGGAGAACATTCATCTTGTGATATTTAGGGGGAGGTCTACACTTCTCATACGCCTCCCTAAAAAGGTGCCGACAATACTCTGGGGTTTGTCCTCAGATTGAGTAAGTGCAATCACCATCCGTGTACTGCAGCTTGATGACGGTGGTTGGGGCGACTTTGGTTTTGGCTTGAAGGTGGCGACGGTTGAATAATTTCCCACAGGTTCCGTAAATTAGCATCACTCCAGCGGGGAAGCTTGTCGGTGTTAAGGTGAAGCACTGCAGCAAGGTGGACCAAGAACAGTGTTGGGGCTATGAATACATTACTATAGTCAAGGCTCAACAATTGCTTTTATTGTGAACCTGTACACTTGCTTTTGTATCTATTCTTTATTTATAGAGCTATGATCCCTTTAGATTTTTAAGCAGACTTTCCATCTTTCATGATTGTATTTGCCAGGTCCCTTTAAGAACTGTATCCTTATTGTATATTGCCTCTCCTTGTTCTTCCTACCAAGACATAGAAATGCAAAATACAACCTGTCCATAGCCTTATGAAATTTTAATACTATTCTTCTCAGTTCACAATATTTTCACATTTTTGGTCATCAGCAATTTTGAAACTGTCTTACATAAAAGTCCACGTTTTTAAAAACTGAAAAATATTCAAACACTAACCGCTGTGGAAGTCTAATATAAATTGTCCTCCAGCATGAAAAATAACTGTTCACCAATAATTTACCTCCCGAGTCAATTTCATATTCATGTTGTTACTATCCCTTTTACTCCAGGTACTCTAACCTTGTTCAGAAGGCCATTGAGTAGCAAGTGATCACTCTCTTTTGGAAGACTTTGTACACCACTCAATCACATTATCCACACCTACCAATAGAGATAGCAAATGGAATTTTGGCCTTAATTTCAAAGGGAACAAATTAAAATGTAGGAAGGGTTTGCAAAAAAGTATACCAAGCACTAATTGGAGCATAGTTAGAATACTGAACAGTTCTGGCCCCTTAACGGGAGGGAAAAAACATAATGGCAGTGGAGACAGACCAGAAAAAAGGTTCACTGGGCTAATAGGAAGAACGGAAGGGCTGTTTTATGTGGAAAGTTTAAGTAGGTTGGACCTCTACTCACTACAGTTTAGAAGGCCCACGGGCCTTATTGGAAGAGACAAGATTCTTAGGGGACTTGACAGGATAGGTACAGAAAGGCTGTATTTCTTTATGGAGAGGATTCTGGGTAATCCAAGATGGAGGACAGAAAATTTCTGGCTGTAAGAGCTGTTCCTTTTTTTGAGGTATTTTGGGTGTTGGAGGTGATTTCCTCAAATTCCAGGAGCAGCAATTACTGTTTTATATGCTGTTGCATTTGGAGGGGGGAGAGGGTGAGGGTGGAGAGGGAGAGGGTGAGGGTGGAGAGGGAGAGGGTGAGGGTGGAGAGGGAGAGGGTGAGGGTGGAGAGGGAGAGGGTGAGGGTGGAGAGGGAGAGGGTGAGGGTGGAGAGAGAGAGGGTGAGGGTGGAGAGAGAGAGGGTGAGGGTGGAGAGAGAGAGGGTGAGGGTGGAGAGAGAGAGGGTGAGGGTGGAGAGAGAGAGGGTGAGGGTGGAGAGAGAGAGGGTGAGGGTGGAGAGAGAGAGGGTGAGGGTGGAGAGAGAGAGGGTGAGGGTGGAGAGAGAGAGGGTGAGGGTGGAGAGAGAGAGGGTGAGGGTGGAGAGAGAGAGGGTGAGGGTGGAGAGAGAGAGGGTGAGGGTGGAGAGAGAGAGGGTGAGGGTGGAGAGAGAGAGGGTGAGGGTGGAGAGAGAGAGGGTGAGGGTGGAGAGAGAGAGGGTGAGGGTGGAGAGAGAGAGGGTGAGGGTGGAGAGAGAGAGGGTGAGGGTGGAGAGAGAGAGGGTGAGGGTGGAGAGAGAGAGGGTGAGGGTGGAGAGAGAGAGGGTGAGGGTGGAGAGAGAGAGGGTGAGGGTGGAGAGAGAGAGGGTGAGGGTGGAGAGAGAGAGGGTGAGGGTGGAGAGAGAGAGGGTGAGGGTGGAGAGAGAGAGGGTGAGGGTGGAGAGAGAGAGGGTGAGGGTGGAGAGAGAGAGGGTGAGGGTGGAGAGAGAGAGGGTGAGGGTGGAGAGAGAGAGGGTGAGGGTGGAGAGAGAGAGGGTGAGGGTGGAGAGAGAGAGGGTGAGGGTGGAGAGAGAGAGGGTGAGGGTGGAGAGAGAGAGGGTGAGGGTGGAGAGAGAGAGGGTGAGGGTGGAGAGAGAGAGGGTGAGGGTGGAGAGAGAGAGGGTGAGGGTGGAGAGAGAGAGGGTGAGGGTGGAGAGAGAGAGGGTGAGGGTGGAGAGAGAGAGGGTGAGGGTGGAGAGAGAGAGGGTGAGGGTGGAGAGAGAGAGGGTGAGGGTGGAGAGAGAGAGGGTGAGGGTGGAGAGAGAGAGGGTGAGGGTGGAGAGAGAGAGGGTGAGGGTGGAGAGAGAGAGAGAGGGAGAGGGAGAGGGAGAGGGAGAGCAAAGTTCACAGCACAGAATCAGATAAGTTAAATTGTTGTTTTAAGTCTGTCCAAGAGAAAGGCTGCAGTAGTGAGTATAGTGGATTCTTTGATGGTGTCTTTTTGGAGATAAGTCTCTTGATTAAACTTAAGGGGAAAGGCAAGGACTGACTCGGGATAGTCAACATGGCTTTGTGCATGGGAAATCATGTCTCACAAACTTGATTAAGTTTTTTGAAGTAGTAACAAAGAAGATTGATGAGGGCAGAGCAGTAGATGTGATCTATATGGACTTCAGTAAGGCGTTCGACAAGTTTCCCCATGGGAGACTGATTAGCAAGGTTAGATCTCATGGAATACAGGGAGAACTAGCCATTTGGATACAGAGCTGGCTCAAAGGTAGAAGACAGAGGGTGGTGGTGTGGTGGGAGGGTTGTTTTTCAGACTGGAGGCCTGTGACTAGTGGAGTGCCATAAGGATCGGTGCTAGGCCCTCTACTTTTTGTCATTTAATAAATGATTTGAATGCGAGGATAAGAGGTACAGTTAGTAAGTTTGCAGATGACACCAAAATTGGAGGTGTCGTGGACAGTGAAGAGGGATACAACAGGGACCAGCATTCTGGCAGGCAGGTTTGCTACTGCAACACCGCTACATTTAAACTAAGTAGCGGGGAGGGGGGGGACAAACTGGATGTTTAAGAAGGAAATTGGAGGGAAAGTTAGAACAAGGGAAGTCAAGACAGACAACTGTATCAATGAGGCAGAAAACTCAAAGGGATCATGCTGTAAGGTTGAGTGAAATAGGAGTTGATGGGAAGGGTGAGGGCAGTAACAAATTAAAAATACTATACATGAATGCACGAAGCATTAGAAATAAGATGGATGAGCTAGAGGCTCTTTTGGAAATTGGCAGATACGATATTGTGGGGATAACTGAGACGTGGCTTCAAGTGGACAGGGCCTGGGAAATGAATATTCAAGGCTACACGTGCTTTCACAAGACTGACGGGCAGAGGGAGTGGGGTGGCCATGTTGGTAAGGGATGATATTCAGTCCCTTGCACGGGGGAACTGAGAATCAGGGGACGTAGAGTCACTGTGGATAGAGCTGAGAAATTCTAAGGGTAAAAAGACCCTTTTGGGAGTTATCCACAGGCCCCCAAACAGTAGTCTGGATGTCGGATGCAAGTTGAATCAGGAGCTGAAATTGGCCTGTCGCAAAGATGTTACTACAGTTGTTATGGGGGATTTCAACACACAGGTAGACTGGGAGAATCAGGATGGTATTGGACCTCAAGAAAGAGAGACTTTGTGGAGTGCCTCCGAGATGGATTCTTAGAACAGCTGGTGCTGGAGCCTACCAGTGAGAAGGCAATTCTGGATCTGGTATTGTGCAACCAACCAGAATTGATCAGAGACCTATTGGGAAGTAGTGACCATAATACAATAAGCTTCAATCTGCAATTTGAGAGGGAGAGGGTACAATTGGAAGTGACAATATTTCTGTTGAATAAAGGGGACTATGGAGCTATGAGGGAGGAGCTGGCCAAAGTTCAATGGTGCAATACCTTAGCAGGGATGACAGTGGAGGAACAATGGCGGATATTTGTGTATAATGCAGCAGATGCAGGGTCAGTTCATTCCAAAAAGGAAGATCGATCCTAGGAGGCGGCATGCGATGCCGTGGCTGATGAGGGAAGTTAAGAAAAATATAAAGTTAAAAAGAGAAAAAGTATAATATAGCAAAGATAAGTGGGAAAACAGAGGACTGGGAGGCTTTTAAAGAACAACAGAGGATTACTAAGAAGGAAATACGCAGAGAAAAAATGAGGTACGAAGGTAAACTGGCCAAAAATATAAAGGAGGATAGTAAAAGCTTTTTTTTAGATTAGATTAGATTACATTACATTACAGTGTGGAAACAGGCCCTTCGGCCCAACAAGTCCACACCGACCCGCCGAAGTGAAACCCACCCATACCCCTACATTTACCCCTTACCTAACACTACGGGCAATTTAGCATGGCCAATACACCTGACCCTGCACATCTTTGGACTGTGGGAGGAAACCGGAGCACCCGGAGGAAACCCTTGCAGACACGGGGAGAACGTGCAAACTCCACACAGACAGTCGCCTGAGGCGGGAAGTGAACCCGGGTCTCAGGCGCTGTGAGGCAGCAGTGCCGCCCACAAAGGTATGTGAAAGCAAAAAAATGTTTCAGACTAAAATTGGGCCCTTGAAGACAGAAACAGGGGAATATATTACGGGGAACAAAGAAATGGCAGAAGACTTGAATTGTTACTTCAGATCTGTGTTCACTGGGGAAGACACAAGCAATCCCCCTGAGGTAACAGTGGCTGAAGGACCTGAACTGAAGGGAATTTATATTTGCCAGGAATTGGTGTTGGAGAGACTGTTAGGTCTGAAGGTTGATAAGTCACTGGGGCCTGATGGTCTACATCCCAGGGTACTGAAGGAGGTGGCTCTAAAAATCGTGGATGCGTTGGTGATTATTTTCCAGAGTTCGATAGATTCGGGATCAGTTCCTGTGGATTGGAGGGTGGCTAATGTTGTACCACTTTTTAAGGAAGGTGGGAGAGAGAAAGCAGGAAATTATAGACCAGTTAGTCTGACCTCAGTGGTGGGAAAGATGCTGGAATCTATTATAAAAGGATGAAATTACGACATATCTGGATAGTAGTAACAGGATAGGTCAGAGTCAGCATGGATTTATGAAGGGGAAATTCATGCTTGACTAATCTTCTGGAATTTTTTGAGGATGTAACTCTGAAGATGGACGAGAGAGATCTGGTAGATGTAGTGTACCTGGACTTTCAGATAGCTTTTGAGAAAGTCCCACATAGGAGGTTAGTGAGCAAAATTAGGGTGCATGGTATTGGGGGCAAAGTACTAACTTGGATTGAAAGTCAGTTGGCTGACAGGAAACAAAGTAGTGATAAACGGCTCCATTTCAGAATGGCAGGCAGTGACCAGTGGGGTACTGCAGGGATCAGTGCTAGGACCGCAGATTTTTACAATATATGTTAATAATATAGAAGATGGTATTAGTAATAACATTAGCAAATTTGCTGATGATACTAAGCTGGGTGGCAGGGTGAAATGTGAGGAGGATGTTAGGAGATTACAGGGTGACCTGGACAGGTTAGGTGAGTGGTCAGATGCATGGCAGATGCAGTTTAATGTGAATAAATGTATAGTTATCCACTTTGGTGGCAAGAACAGGAAGGCAGATTACTACCTAAATGGAATCAATTTAGGTAAAGAGGCAGTACAAAGATCTGGGTGTTCTTGTACACCAGTCAATGAAGGTAAGCATGCAGGTACAGCAGGTAGTGAAGAAGGCTAATAGCATGCTGGCCTTCATAACAAGAGAGATTGAGTATAGAAGCAAAGAGGTTCTTCTGCAGCTGTACAGGGCCCTGATGAGACCACACCTGGAGTACAGTGTGCAGTTCTAGTCTCCAAATTTGAGGAAAGACATTCTGGCTATTGAGGGAGTGCAGCGTAGGTTCACAAGGTCAATTCCTGGAGTGGCGGGATTACCTTACACTGAAAGAATGGAGCAACTGGGCTTGTATACCCTTGAGTTTAGAAGACTGAGAGGGGACCTGATTGAGACATATAAGATTATTAAAGGATTGGACACTCTGGAGGCAGGAAACAGGTTTCTGTCGATGGGCGAGTGCCAAACCAGAGGACACAGCTTAAAAATACGGGATAGACCATTTAGGACAGAGATGAGGAGAAACTTCTTCACCCAGAGAGTGGTGGCTGTGTAGAATGCTCTGCCCCAGAGGGCAGTGGAGGCCCAGTCTCTGGATTCATTTAAGAAAGAGTTGGATAGAGCTCTCAAGGATAGTGGAATCAAGAGTTATGGAGATAAGGCAGGAACAGAATACTGATTAAGGATGATCAGCCATGATCAAATTGAATGGTGGTGCCGGCTCGAAGGGCAGAATGGCCTACTCCTGCACCTATTGTCTATTATCTTGATCAGATGGGCCAATGGGCCGAGAAGTGGCGGATGGAGTTTAATTCAGATAACTAGGTGCTGCTGCATTTTGGGAAAGCAAATCTTAGCAGGACGTATACACTTAATGGTAAGGTCCTAGGGAGTGTTGCTGAACAAAAAGAGACCTTGGAGTGCAGATTCATAGCTCCTTGAAAGTGGAGTCGCAGGTAGATAGGATAGTGAAGGCGGCGTTTGGTATGCTTTCCTTTATTGGTCAGAGTATTGAATACAGGAGTTGGGAGGTCAGGTTGTGGCTGTACAGGACATTGGTTAGGCCACTGTTGGAATAATTGTGTGCATTTCTGGACTCCTTCTTATTTGAAAGATGTTGTGAAACTTGAAAGGGTTCAGAAAAGATTTACAAGGATGTTGCCAGTGTTGGAGGATCTGAGCGACGGAGAGGCTGAACAGGCTGGGACTGTTTTCCCTGGAGCGTCGGAGGCTGAGGGGTGACCTTATAGAGGTTTACAAAATTACGAGGGGCACGGATAGGATAAATAGGCAAAGTCTTTTCCCTGTGGTAGGGGGAGTCCAGAACTAGAGGGCATAAGTTGAGGGTGAGAGGAGAAAGATATAAAAGAGACCTAAGGGGCAACTTTTTCACGCAGAGGGTGGTACGTGTATGGAAGGAGCTGCCAGAGGAAGTGGTGGAGGCTGGTACAATTGCAACATTTAAGAGGCATTTGGATGTGTATATGAATAGGAAGGGTTTGGAGGAATATGGGCCAGGTGCTGGCAGGTGGAACTAGATTGGGTTGGGATATCTGGTCGGCAAGGACGGGTTGGATCGAAGGGTCTGTTTTCATGCTGTAGGACTATGACTCTAAGCGTCTAAAGGCATAACCTCAGAGTAAGGGGTCATCCATTTTAGATTAGATTAGATTCCCTACAGTGTGGAAACAGGCCCTTTGACCCAAAAAGTCCAGTGACTCTTCAAAGAGTAACCCACCCACACCCATTTGCCTCTGAACGATGCACC
The DNA here is from genome assembly GCF_037043375.1 of Chiloscyllium plagiosum. Lineage (NCBI taxonomy): Eukaryota > Metazoa > Chordata > Chondrichthyes > Orectolobiformes > Hemiscylliidae > Chiloscyllium > Chiloscyllium plagiosum. Next base: position 25,835,150 of record NW_028270159.1, on the reverse strand, counting down.
TAACACGATGGGAAATTTAGCATGGCCAACTCACCTAACCTGCACATCTTTGGTCTGTGAGAGGAAACCCATGCAGACACGGGGAGAACGTGCAAACTCCACACCAGTCACCAGAGGCTGGAATCGAACCTGGACCCTGGTGCTGTCAGGCAGCAGTGCTAACCACTGAGCCATTTAAGACAGAAATGAGGAGGAATGTGTCCTGGTAGTGAATCTATGGAATTTGTTACCAAAGAGGGCAGGTAGAGGCTAGGTCGTTAAGTATATTCAAGACAGATAGACAGATTTTTAAATCAATGAGGGAGTCAAGGAGTACAAGGAAAAGGCAAGAAAGTGGAATTTAGGGTAGTCGGATCAGCCATGATCTCACTGAATGGCAGAGTAGATGTGATTGGTTGAGTGGTATACTTCTGCTCCTACATCTCATGGTCTTACCCTTTGCTAACTCATTAAAAACTTAAGTAAATTAGCTAAGTGCACATTGCAATTTTCAAATGTGAATTTGTTGAAAGTAATCAAATGATCATCGGTGAGTTGTGGCACTGCATCCTGTAGATGGTAAATATTACTGCCACTGTGCACAAGTGGTGGATAGATTGGATGGTGAACATGGTGAATGGAGTACCAGTCAATTCAGCTGCCTTTTCCTGGATAGCATTGAGCTTCCCAAGTTTTGTTGAAGCTGCACTCATCTAGGAAAGGATGCCAGCTTTCAGGTGCAGAATACCTTTTCAAATTACTCCTGGTTTTGGAATTTCCCTTTTCTGAATTATTCTGCTGAATGATATAAACTCCAAAAATCCTCCCGATAATTGTTTGGTTAATGTATCATCCCTCACTTTCACTCCAATTTGAACGCTGGCGTCCGGGAGTGACAATCATAAATTAGTTAAAGATTGCTCTCGCATGGATTCTCCTTAAAAATCTGCTAACATTAGGACAGTTTGGTCACAAGTAGCCCACATCAATCTCCTCACCCTATTTTTTGTTTTTGAGTTTGCGCCATTCAACAGAAAAATTCAGAGAAGGGAATTCCAAAGCCAGGAGTAATTTTGATTCTTTTCATGAAAAAAAAAAGAGTACTGATAACCCCTACAAATTTGCCAAACTATAGGTCATGTTACTAGTTTTTTAAAAAAATTCATTTGTGGGATGTGGGTATCACCGACTGGCCAGCATTTATTGCCCATCCCTAGTTGGCCTAGGTGTAGTGATGAGTTACCTTCTTGAACTGCTGCAGTCCACCTGCTGTAGGTTGACCCACAGTGCCATTAGGGAGGGAATTCCAGGATTTTGACTAAGCTACAGTGAAGGAACGGTGATAGATTTCCAAATCAGGATGGCTTGGAGGAGAACTCTAAGGTGGTGGTGTTCTCACATCTCTGCTGCCCCTGTCCTCCTGGATGAAAGTGTCATGGGTTTGGAAGATGCTGTCTGAGGACCTTGGATTAATTTCTCCAGTGCATCTTGCAGATTGATACTCAATAGCAGTAATGTGTACTATGGTAGAGTGTGCGGATGCTTGTCGAAGCAGTGCCAATTAAATGGGCTCGCTGGTCCTGAAATGGTATCAAGCTTGAGTGTTGTTGGAGCTGCACCCATTCAGGTAAGTGGGGAGTATTCCATCACACTCCTGACCTGCACCTTGTCGATAAAGACTGGCTTTGGGGAGTCAGGGGGAAGAGAGTTACTTACCATTGAATTCTTAGCCTCTGACCTGCTCTTATAGCCAGTGTTTATGTGGCTAGTCCAGTTCAGTTTCTGGTCAATGGCAACTGCCAGGGTGTTGTTAATTGGAGATTCAGTGATGGCAACAATACAAAATGGTTGGCTTGTTTCTTATTGCTAGTCACAGCGTTGCCTGATTACTTGCCACATCAGCCCAAGCCTAGATATTGTTCAGATCTTGTTGCATTTGAACATGGACTGCTTCAGCACTTGAGGCTGCAAGAATGTTGCTGAACATGTGCACAAGTGATTGCACAATTTCCACTTCTAACCTTATGAAGGGAAGGTCAGCAGTGAATCAGTTGAAGATGGCGGAGTCTAGGACACGCTGAGGAACTCCTGCAGAGATGCACTGGAGCTGAGATTACTGACCTCTAACAGCCACGACCATCTTCCTATGGCCAGAAATGACTCTAGCCAGTGGAGTCTTTGCTCTGATACCCACTGATTCCAGTTTTGCTAGGCCTCCTTGATGCCACACTAGGTTGAATGCAGCCTTGGTATCAAGGGCTGTCATTCTCTCCTCACCTCTACAATTCAGTTCTCTTTTCCATGTTCGAACCAAAGGCTGTAATGAGGTCAGGAGTTAAGTGGTTCTGGCGGAACCCAAACTGGGTGTCATTGAGTAGGTGCTGTTTAATAGCACTGTTGATGACACCTTCCATCAGTTTAATGATGATCAAGAATAAACTGATGAAGTGGGAAGTGGCTGGGTTTGGTTTGTCCTGCTTTTTATGTACAGAACATACCTGGGCGATGTTCCACATTGTCAGGTAGGCTCCAGTTTTGTAACTGAACTGGAAGAGTTTGGCGGGGGGACGGGACGGCGGGGGCAGCATGTTCTGGAGCACATCTTCAGCACTATTGCTGGAATGTTTTCAGAGTCCACTACCTTTGCTGAATCCAGTGCCTCCAACCATTTCTTGATATTGTATGGAGTGAATCAAAGGAGCTGAAGGCAGTATTCGTAATGCTGCAGTCCACTGGAGATGAAGATGAATCATCCATTCTGCATTTCTGGCTGACAATTGCTGTGAATGCTTCAGTCTTGTCTTTTGCAGTGATGTTCTGGTCTCTTCCATCATTGATGATAGGGATATTTGTGGAGCCTCCTCCTCCAATGCATTGTTTAATTACCCACCATCACTCATGACTGGAAGGGGTAAAATTGCAGAGCTTCGACACAATCCCACAACCAATGGATTGTATAGCTGTTTTTCACTTGCTGCTTATGCTGTTTGGTTTGCAAGTAGTCCTGTTTGATAGCTTCACTCAGGTTGACACCCATTTTCAGGCATGCTTGGTTCTGCTTCTGACATGCCTCCTGTACTCTCCATTTGAACCAGGGTTGATTCCCTGGCTTGATGGTAATGGTTGAATGGAGGCTATGCCAGGCCATGAGATTGTAGATTGTGCTGGAGTACAATTCTGCTGCTATTGATGGCCCACAGCAGCTTATGGATGCCCAGTTTTGAATTGTCTGCCCCATTTAGCACAGTGAAGAGGCCACACAACACAATAAAGGTTATTCTCAATGTTAAGGTGAAACTTAGTCTCCACAAGGACTGTGCGGTGATCATTCTTGCTGACGTTCAAGGCGATACTTTTCTCTCCAATGCTTTCCCATTTCTTTAATTTATTTTATGATTCCTTACTGATACAGTCATGGTCAGATGTGCCAGCAGATTGATGAGGATGAGGTCAAGGTTTGGTCAAGATGACTTAGTTGCGGCTCAATGAGCTACTGGAAATTGCAGAGTCTTGGAAATTATGCAATGGCTTGAAGGCATTTTTGTAAAAAAAAAGATTTGGCCACAAGTATTTTTATCTTTAAGACTACATTCAGGTGGCTCAATGACACACTATTTTGTACTACCACCCAGATGGTATGAACAACATATTTGTCTTCATGGTCTTTCCTGGTTTTCATTTTCTTATGAATATGAAGGGATCATAAAAAAATTAAAGAAATGGGAAAGCATTGGAGAGAATAGTATCACCTTGAACGTTGGCAAAGGTGGGCAGGGAAAGCATTTTTTTAAAAAACATATATGATGCATGTGTTTGAGGAGAGAAGATCAGGTATTCCAGCAAACCATTTGTTTATAAAACATATGCTTGTATCAAATATGAACACTATTTGTCAATACTTTGGAACTATGTTTAGTGCAACGTAAAAATGGTGCAATGAAGGCATCAGGAGTCTTGCTCTGAATACAATTTGACAATAAGTCGGAGTGGTTTGGTTGCTACGGGGACCAAGAATAACTTAGGACGAACAAGATGCAAAACATTCACATGTTCATACCCATGGATAACAGCATGGGTATGTGTGACAGTTTCAAAAGTAGACTGTTAATTTACAAAATCGTTAAGTAATAGAAATGTTAGGTTATATAAATGGTTATACTTTAAACTGTTGATTTAACTTCAAAGATGCATTATACCCACAGGTCTCATGGATAAATCGTTAGCAGTTAAGTGGTCAATGTGCCAAGGATTAGGCTTTGAGAGGAGAAGAGTGCATAGCAGGTCTTTGTAGTGTTGCATTATAGGATATCTATTAAGTATACTTTCCTTATACTTTCACCTAGCTTTGGAGGAGAGGCTCAGGTGTTGTGTTGATGCAGAGAGTGATACCATCATAAGTTCTGAACTCATGGCAGGGTCACGAATGATGGTAAGGTCAAAGAGGAAGAACCAGAGAAAATGCAATCCAAAACAAGTCCTCAACGATGATTCAGGTGGAAGGTATTCACGTGGTATCAATAGCTACGAAGAACAACAAAGGCTTCAGCATCAGGCCAATCCCCAGTCGAAGTTTCCTTGCCATTGGAATTAGATCTATCTTTTTTCAAGGACTGTCTGTCTACTGGTGTGCAACAACATTCCTACATTAAAAGATGCCCTGCGCAAGATGCATACCTGAAGGAATTCAACCTCACCATGCACACAACACAAGCCCTGTGGCAACTGGCAAGCACTGAGGGGGACAGGATAGAGAGATGTGGACATCTCTAGCTTCGGACCAGCACGCAGACAGTGGAGTTTGACACGGTTGTTTCACTCTGAGTAAGAACTGGAGAGCATTTCAGCAGCTTTCCTTAAGAGTGAGTGTATAAGTCCTGCTAAGATTTGTTTTCCCAAAATGCAGCACCTCACATTTATTTAAATTAAACTCCATCTGCCACTTCTCAGCCTATTGGCCCATCTGATCAAGATTCCGTTGTAATCTGAAGTAACCTTCTTCGCTGTCCACTACACCTCCAATTTTGGCGTCATCTGCAAACTTACTAACTGTACCTCTTATGCTCACATCCAAATCATTTATATAATGACAAAAAGTAATGGACCCATTACTGATCTTTGTGGCATTCCACAGGTCACAGGCCTCTAGTCTGAAAAACAACCCTCCACCACCACGCTCTGTCTTCTACCTTTGAGCCAGTTCTGTATCCAAATGGCTAGTTCTCTGTATTCCATGAGATCTAACCTTGCTAATCAGTCTCCCATGGGGAACCTTGTCGAATGGTGAGGGAATGTGCAGAAAAGAAACCCAAAAAAGGAATTCCAGCAATCTCAAGGTCAAGGACAATTTCAACCCCAGAAATGCCTGCCAAGTGAGTGGTTGGAGACGCAGCTCTAGGATCAGGCTCACTCATGCAAGGATCCACAGAACCCATAACTAGTGACAAAGTCCTGAACTTCTCCGGCACAACTGTCCATGCGTATGAGAGTGAAAGAATACAGAATTTAAGGCAGCTATTTCACCATAAAGAATATGGATTAGAGCTTGCACTCAGATTGAAGAAACCAAGTTTGAGATTTTAAGTGAAGTTCGAAACTTCAACTGGCTTTGGCTGTAGAAAGGGATGTCTGTGGAAGTCAGTTTGGCAATTAAAATTTAACTAGCTGGAAAAGAGAAAAAGGAACCAACCTTTCCAGAAGCTAAAGGATAGTTCCTGGAGAATGACGGAACCACTGAAGGGACAAAGTCAAGCTGTAATTTTGAATATAACTTGACAACTGGCATAGTGTTTACCTAATGTTGCTTTAAATGTGTTTGTTACACAACATTTTAAAACTTGAAATCTTGCTATGAAATAATTTCATTCGTTGATGTTCAAATTTATCTTTAAAAGAGATTGGTTTTGATTGCAATATGATATTGCATTTGTACGACCTTAAAACAAATTGGAGATTTGTTACAAGTTAAGGTCACTATTAAGCAATGCCATAAGAAATGCACTGACAGTCAAATATATTCCAATTCATACAATGCAGAAAAGGCCCTTCAGTCAAGTCTGCACTGACATAACTACCATTAAAAGTATGCTAATCCCAATTTCCTGCACTTGTCCCATATCTTTGAATATTATGATTTTAAAATACAATCCTTTTTTAAAAAAAAAGGATTGTAAGGTTTCCAGCACCCACTATCTTCAAGACAGTGCATTTCAGATTCCCACCAAATGCTGAGTGAAAACGGTTTTTGTCAAATTCTCTCAGAATCTCCAACCCCTTACCCTAAAACTATGCCCTCTCATGATTTTCCCTTCATTGAGTCGTCAGTTCTGCCATCTATTCATCCCATCCATACCCCCCAATCTTATACACTGCAATCCTATACCCCCTCACTCTTCTCTAAGAAAACAATCCAAGCTAGAGTCTCTCTTTATAGCTCAATTTCTCCATCCCAGGCAACAGGTTGGTGAACCTCTTGTTACCCCCTCTTGTGCTACTACATTCTTCCTGTATTGAGGTGACCAGACCTGCACATAGTACCAACTCTGACCAACACTCTATACAACTCCAACATTATCTCCTTGCTCTTATACGCCATGCCATGACTGATGAAGACAATTTTCCATATACCTTCTTAATTATCCTATTCGTGTGCTTCAGAGATTTATGAATAATTACCCCAAGATCTTGCTCTAAGCTACCCAGTGTCCTGCCATTCTTTAAATATTCCCTCATCTTGTTTCTTCTGAAGTGCATCACCTCACAGTTATCAGGGTTAAATACCATCTGAAACTGGTTTGCCCATCTGACCAACCCATCTACATCTTCCTGTAACCTACAACCATCTTCTTCACTAATAACTACTCTACCAATCTTGATGTTGTCAGCAAATTTGCTTAATATTCCCCCACATTTTCATCTATATTATTTATGTAGCAAACAAGAAAGGTCCCACTACTGATCCCTATGGTACTTCATTGGACACCAGTCTCCAGTCACTCAAGCAGCCTTTACCACTGTCCTGTGTCCTATTAGTAAGCCAGTCTTGGATCAATCTTCCCCAGTTTCCCCTCAATTCCATGTCCTTTAACCTTTTCAGTTTCCAATCTGGGACCTTGTCAAAAGCTTTGCGAAAATCCATATAAGCTCTAGGAACTGAACTTTCCTCGTCTACACAACTGCCTTTTCAAAAATAATTCCAGTATTTGTTAGGTATGACCATCCTTACTCCTTCAGAGCTATCTTCAATTGATTTCCTACCACGGACGTGAGACTCACCGGTCTGTAATTTCCAGGTTCATCTCTACTACCCCTCTAAATAAAAAAGCAGAACCACCTTAGCCATCCTCCAGTCCTCTGGCCATTCCCCTGTAGCCAGAGAGGAATTAAAATTGGAGTCAGAGCCCCTGCAATTTTCTACAACAGCCTAGGATGTAACTCATCCGGGCCAGGGGGTTTGTCTGTTTAAGCCCAAAGGCTCAATACTTCACCATTTCCTACATCAAACTGTGCAGTCCTTTTCCTGAAGTCCATACCTACATCCTCCATTGCCAGAGTGAAGACTAAAAGGAAATATTCATTCATTTAACACCCTTCCAATATCCTGCCGCTTCACACACATGTTGCTATTTTGGTCCCTAATGGACCCTTTCCCTGGTTAACCTCTTTCCTTTAGTGCATTATCCCCAATCCTGTTCGCAGGTCTTTTTTCATGCCCCTTTTTGCTCTTCTAATTGCTTTCTTAAGATCTCTTGCACTTCTGACATTCCTCTAGGGTTACAGCTGAATTACTCCCTTTGAACTTGCTTAAAGCCATACTCTTGTTCATCTAGTTCTGAATTATCCAGGGTTCTCTGAACTTATTACTCCTACATTTCCCTCTACAAAAAGGTACACACTGGACCTGTACTCAATTCAATGTGCAGAAATTCTGAACACAATTAGTGCAGAGCTTCTCTGCAATTTTCTAATATTAATATTCAACTTACATGTGAAACTACATGCAAAATCATTGGTCTTTGCCTGGAAATTGCATGGTGTTGCCTCATGGTGAAATAATTTTCATTTCTCCAGGACTCTGTCCAGGCAGTGTATTGTTAGTACTGGAGAGAATCCAATACATTTTCTGGCCATTGCACTCAATGGAACAAAAAGTCATGCAGGTTCTGCCTTGGGTGAACAATTCACTCCAGCACATTACTGCCAAGATGACAAAAGTTCAAAATGGCCTATATGGCTTTAATTTGGTAACTACAATTTAAAGGTGATTTAAAGAAATGACTAGCATTTTTTGAAAAATCAAAGTGTTCTACATCCAAAAGTAGTAATCTTTGAAGCGTAGTTACTGTTATAACAAGAAACAAGACAGCTAATTTATGCACGCTAGCTCTCACGATGATATTTACCAGAGTAATCTGTTTTGTGATATTGATTAAGGTTTATTATGGGCAGATGCAAGTTTGATACCATCTTTAATAGTGCAATGTCTCAGTATTGCACTGGAGTGACAGTCTAGATATCCTCTGTCTCAAAGGCAAGCATGCCACTCCTAAACAGAACCATAAGTGACAATTTCCAACTGGTAACAAAACTAATAGTTTAGTCGTAGTTGGACCTGTAAAAAGGGTAAAAGGTGGCATGACACAAGACACAACTTTGAATAAAATGCCTGTTATGGAAATTAACAATTGAGGGTAGCAAGGCTGAAATGTTCTCAAGGAACCCACGGAAGGATTCATGCCAGAGTTTAAGAGTCTAATTTGACATCAAAACTGGCACTATTAAAAATTAGGAATAGAACAGAATTTAGAACCATTTGACTTTAACGGTGCTCTTTCTTTACCGCAGATGGAGAATTTCTCATTGATTTTGAAACCATAGTAAAAATATTCATTAAACTATATTGTTGATCTAATTATATAGAATTTCTGATCAGACTTTCAGGTACAAAAAGCAGGTGATATCATTGATAAAATAGGTTAAAGGTCTGTAATGCTGGTTTATTAATGCCTATTACAGGCATTTTCTGCCTCAGTCAGACACATATGGGGAAGTAATTTTTCAGTGAATTATGTATATGCCTTTTGAAAAATGTGCATCCATGAAGATTTCCACAAATATGTATGGAAGAGTAATGCAAGAGCCTGATCTCAATTGTTGTGAGCACTTTTGAACCAGAGGAAATAGCAGTAAAAGCAGGCCATAAGACCCTTCAAGTCTATTCTGCAATTCAACTTTATCACAGCTGATCTAACTCAACACCAACTTCCTCAGATGATCTAATATCTAGAGCAGGAGGTCCCAATCTGTGAATTATGAAACATAGTGGGGTCACAGGGGGAGATTTTGGCATCATGGGCTCAGACACAACTTTGATAGCCATGAAAGCTTGGACTGACTTTTGACAGCCACGATCCCACCCTGTTGACCAGCATGGGCAAATCATTTGCTCTCAGAGGCCTAATTCATGGAACTGCCACAGCCAGTGGAAAGTTGGTTCTTTGCTTTTTCAGGCCCCTCCCACAAGCCCCTACTCAACAACTCAAAATGACACTAACCAACATCCACCCTCACTACATCTCCCAAACTAGCTACAATTTCACTCTGGGTGCAAGTCGTCAGAAATGTTAACATTGGATCATTTTGAGAAAATAGTTAGAAGACATTGACGTAAAATCTATTTATCGGTTTCTTGCTGTTTTGGTCCGTAATGGACCCTACTCTTTCCCTGGTTAACCACTTTGGTGCATTCTCCCCAATCCTGTTCAGGTCTTTTTTCATGCCCCTTTTTTGCATGTGTTCAATGACCAAGTCTGCACAACTTTCTGGGGAAGAGAATTCCAAAGATTCACTGCTGTCTGATTAAAGAAATCCTTCCTCATCTGAGTTCTAAATGGCCTAACTCTTAGACTGTGTCCCCTGGGTCTAAACACTCAGACAAGGCAAAAAAAAAATCTTCTTGCATCTACCCTGTTAAACCCTTTAAGTATTCTAACATTAACTAAATTTAGATGAGATAGACAATTTAGTTAGTATCCTTCAATATGATTTTGGATGAATGAGACACACGAGCAAGTATACGTGTCCAGTCTTCTCAATCCATTCTCATAGAACAATTCCACCATCCCAGGAATGTGGTCGGCAGTACGATAAACATACAACAGACAGGCTGGCTGGCTACAACCATTTCAGGGAGAAGACTACATCTGTTAGTCTGACACAAACAAAATAAAAATGCAGAAATGGCCTTACAGGCACTGGATAGCAGAAAGGCAGATTCAGGACTGTGGCTTCTGCTGCAAGGAAACCTCCAGCCAACCAGATTACTATCAGCTAGGGGTTCAATTCTCCCATGTGCTTTCAGGCATGCTTTAACACTCATCTAAGGAAATATTGTCCTGAACTTGTAACAAGCAACCTTCCCTAGAACTAAAGAACTTGCAGTGAATCTTTATTTTGTCAGTCAGCTTTTGTAATAGGGCTACTCCATCATCTTCCTCAGTTAAGCACCTCAGCCTCAGTTTCCCTTTCACTGTACTTCTGTTAATCACTTTTTGTTCCCTACAGACCTGACAAGTTGTAATGGCTTTCTGCCTTTTCAAGGTTGCAGGAGTGACTGTTCCTATTTTGCCACTTGCATTCAAGCGTACACCATTAAATATAATTTTTGGTTGCTCTTGGGATACCTCCCCACACAAGTTCAAGATAGGGTTATATAAAATTCTAATTACCTGACAAGTGTTGCATTTGTTTTTAAAACACTATATTTGTGTTAAACTGCAGTTATTAAAACAAAATGTCCATTATTTAAAATATGTAGAGAAGCTTGAAATAGAAATCAATTTCATTTTTGATAATTTGGTGAGATGTGATTACATACAGGTGATATTTTTCACACATTGTAATCATGCTCTGAGCTAATTTAAAGTGTACTATTTAGCACAAAATATTGTATGAACATTCTAAATTTATGAATAAGATATATTTTTTAAGAGCAGGAAAAAGATAAAAATACTTCAAACTTAATTCATACGTAGTCAAAAATGGACAATAGATAAAATAAAATATTTAAACAGCAAGCAACATTTTGGAACACAACACTATAGGTAAAAAGTCAAGTCTCCGATCCAAAAAATTATAGCTTCTTAAATACTAAAAATCTAATTTTCTATGGCAATTATTCTACTTAATTAAAATTAGGATATAAAATGTGAATGATGCATTTCCCCTGATGTTTAATATTAGCTAACACTAAGAGCATGTTTTAACTAATCTTCATTAAATTGTTCACATTCAGTTGCACAAAATATAAGCCACATGATACAGAGATGGTAGACCCATCCACCAGCTGAAAAGTCCAAGGCAAACTTTATTCCACTAGCTGAGGCCACATCCAGATTTTATAATTGTTAGCTAGTTAATTACTTCAGGCCACAGATTCTGCTCTGAGGAGAATATCCCCCCGCTTCAAGATTTCTCAGCCAACTGTTAGCTGGTAGACCTCTAACCCAGCCAAACCCACCACCCACCCTCCTTCCTAATGAAGGGCTTATGCTCAAAACATTGATTCTCCTGCTCCTTGGATGCCACCTGATCTGCTGTGTTTTTCCAGCACCACACAACTCCAACTCAGCAGAACCACGAAGTGATGGCCCCTGCTGGAACTCCAGTCAGTTCCCGAGCACCAACAGCGCTGGAAGCTGGACTTAAGAGTAACTTCATGGGGAACATCTTCTAGACTAGGCCCAAAGGGAGGGGCTGGGTTGATAATCGAGTGTCTGAAAAGGCAAGTTGCTTGCCACCCCCAAGCACATAAACAGGCCTCTAAGATTCAAATCAGTGTCAGGTAAATAGTCAACTTTTAGCCATTTAAAAGGGCCTCAAGAGCTAGCTTAAAGAGCTAGCTGGAAAAGTAACAGCTGAAGCAGGCAGGTGGCAAGAGCAGCAACCCTCGCCAATCCAAATGATTTTAAGCTTTCCTTACTGGTCAGAAATCTCCAGCCGATGAGCGTTATATTTTCCTGGATTTCTTCTTCACAAATATGAAGCTCACTACTTACGTTATAATAAAACCTTATTCAAATTGCTTAGAATATGATCTAATAAAGCCCTCACCTAAACCACCATAAAAATAATTTTAAAACAGTTCCACTGCTATCATTTGCACTTCAGAGGAGGTTCACTAGATTGATCGAGATGAGGGATTAAGCAGTTTAGACGTATACATTCTGGAGTTTAGATTAGAATTAGAATCCCTACAGTATGCACACAGGCTCTTCAGTCTAACAAGTCCACAACAACCCTCCGCAGAGTAACCCACCCTGATCCACTCCCCTACCCTATATTTACGCTGACTAATGGGCCTAACTTACACATCCCTATGGGCAATTTAGCACGGCCAATTCACCACGGCCAATTCACAGAACCTGCACATCTTTGGATTGTGGGAGGAAACCAAAACACCCGGAGGAAACCCACGCAGGCACGGGGAGAATGTGCAAACTCCACACAGAACCTGGGTCCCTGATACTGAGAGGCAGCAGTGCTAACCACTGAGCCAATGTGCTCCCCTAAGATTAGATTCCCTACAGTATAGAAACAGGCCATTTAGCCCAACAGGTACACACCGACCCTCCAAAGAGTAACCCACCTGGACCCATTCCCCTACCATATATTTACCCCTGACTAATGCATCTAACACTATGGTCATGCTAAAATTGCCCAATTCAGCTGCTTGAGATGGGAAACTGGAGCACCCGGAGGAAACCTATGCAGACACAGGGAGAATGTGCAAACACACAGACAGTCGCCAGAGGCGTGAATCGAACCTGGGTCCCTGGCAGTGTGAGGCAGCAGTAATAACAAATTTTTAGGTCAGACTGCATGCATTTAAGTGGAAGATCCATTTCAAAATGATCTTGCACACTGAATTTGAGAACATTAGTGTATAATCTCAATATACTTTTTCAAATTTATGTTTCAAGTGTCCCTGAGCCACATGCCAACATGAATGACAGAAGATCTGACTGAAGTATTAAAAAAATGCTAAAAGGGCTCAAAGATTAAAAAGGATGTTGCCCCATGTGGAGAGATTTAGAATGACAGGTCATAGATTTTAAAATCTGATATCCCTCATCCTAAAATGGAGATGAAAAGAGAAATTACTTCACAAAAAAGGGCCATGAATCGGAGGTATTCTGCCCCAGAGTGTAATGGATGCTGGGACATTGACTAAATTTAAAGGAAGAGATAGACCAACTTTTATTTAGCAATGGGTTGAAGAGTTCTGGACAGCAGGCAGGAAAATGGAATTGAGTGCAAGACAAGATTAGCCATGATTGTATGACATGGCGAAACGGGTTTGAGAGATTGAATTGCCTACTCCTGCTCCCAGTTCTTGTGCACTCATGAAATCGAATGGAGGAACCAAAATATTTTGCTGCAGGCTCTTCAGAAAACAATTCAGTTCAATTTGGAAGGAAAGGCAAGATGTGTTCCATTGACAGAGCATTATTTATGCCGATAAAGTCTCAAAGTGTGTTTTTAAAAACAAAAACAGCCAAATACATATTTTTGAAATGCAATCGCTGTTGCAGAAAATGCAGCAGTCAAATTGAAGATAGCCAGCTTCCTCACATAATGACCAGGTAAAGTTGCTTTTGGTATGTTTATTGAGGAATAAAATGAATCAAGACTTCAGGGATTAGTAACAGCTAGTACATTGACAAATACATGATTTCAAGCTAATCCTGAAAAAAAAACAATTATAATTCACTGACACTCATATCAATTAAGATACAAAAAAGGGAAAGATGTAATGAGAGTCAACAGTGGAAGAACTATTTCAAAATTATCTTGCACACAGAATTTCAAGTGTCCCTACACTCAATTGTCAAGAAGTTCTCAAAGTCATTCAATTCTCGAAAAGATAGATCTGAAGAATTGCCCGTGTTTTGCTAATTCCCTAACACAAGTTAGAAGACTAAATTCGTCAAATATCTCTACCAGAACTAGGACAATGAGAAAAAGTATAATTCATAAAAATGGATATTTCTTAACAAAAACCAAAGTCCATCTCAGTTGACAAAGAATAATAAATGGTTTTAGAGAGCCCTAGCAAAGCTAATCAACAACAAATGGTTTCAAAGGCTCCTAGAAAGCCTAATCTTAAGTGATCTAGCTCTATACTGAAGGTCACTGCAAAAGATACAAACTTAGGTATTAAAAACCATTAGAATCACCATAGATCCATCAAAACTAGGGTGGGTCCACACAGAGCCAATGCAATTTATCCTAGGTACAGTAATCACTTAAGCCTTTAATGCCCTCCCCCACCTTTCTTCCACTCCCAACCCCCAAACATCAATCTTCCTTCCACTCCCCTGCCTCCTCCTTTTCTCCACTATCCTCTGCCCCACCTCCCCCTACCACCACACACACACACACACACACACACACACCAACCAAACCTAGGAGCTAAGCAAAATAAATAAGACTTCCTGCTTGGAAAATTACACGTTGAAAGACCAGACTGTGCTGCTCTGGTGTATTCCACAAATCGCACTAATAGTGAAAAACTCAACTGAGTTAACCCCCTGTATCCCAGCAGCAGCACTATACCCAAGTGATAATGATCAAGTAACTGTCTCAGTTACAACTCTTAATGCAATCAGGTTTTTCCTTTTTAAGCAGCACATAAGCATTATGTACAAAGATGTACAAAAAGTCAATTTTTTTTCCTTTGGGTTTTAGGAAAATCATATTACATTATTCACCTAATGATTTTGTGTACAATGTTAGATGAAGGTTGTTATACTCAATTATAAACCAACAATGCAATAACACATACCCTCTGCTTGTTAAATAGTAAACATTCCTCAAGTTATTTAAAAAATACATTATTGCAACTGACATTGAGGAGCATGGAAAACATTGCCACAAATAACTTTAATGAAAGCAATATTTGGATATTCTGTACATGGAGTAGATTTTCTTCTGCCAAATTTCTATTGCAACTGCATTTTAATGTAAATTTTCAATTGGTTTGTTTCATGACTTACAAATCATATACAGTTTTTTTAAAATCCAAAACCACTGTTTACATTGTATGGACTGAAAGTACACATGGAACATAATGTAGTGTTCAGCACTTGAAAAATAAATAGCTAAAAGTAATATAAAATATAAAAACTATTACATTCAAACATGACATTTTCATTTCTACTAAACACACAATTCACAAAAGCTAAGGATCTTTGTTAATGAAGCTGCATTATGGTGCCATAACATTAGAAACGTTAGATAGAAACATCTTAGCTTGGATATTAAAAAAACTTCACATTAAAATGACAAAAGGTAGTTTACCTTTTGCAGAACAAAAACGAGGTGTAAAGTATGTGAAAGAGGTTATATTTTTAATTTATGTTTAAACTAGCATAAATGCACAGTGAGAATATATTATTTGACTATGTAATGTTAAATTAACAGCTAATCACACAGAAACAAACATATTTGGCATTTCAAAAGACCAAATGCATTTTTTATATTTTCTTAAAAGTAGATAATTGCAAAATAGAGCATATTCACACTTTATTAATATTTCAATTACAATTTTTTGCTAGAAATCACATTAGTTCCTAAGTGTTCTGCTCAAACATGTAACTGAATTTGAAGGGTGTTCAAAACAAATAACAAGGCAATACAATACTTTTTGGCTTATTTGATAATACAAAAAAAAACTGAAAATACAACTGAAGGTAGAAGATTGATAAGCATTTTTCAATTGTAACTTTCAGGATCAAATTTTAAAATGTGCACTTTTTAAAAAGTACGTATATTGCAGCTGAAGAAAATAAAATTCTAAACATTTCTTTAAGAAAATAACCTTCATCACAGAGACTGTGTTCATTTATATAAAACCACCAATTAATTTATCCTCATACTCAGCTGTTACACACAGATTTAGGGGACACGATACGTTCCCACCTCCTGTTCCAGCTGATCATTCCTATCAAATAGACATTGGAGGCCTAACGTATACATACAGAAAAATCTGTCATGACCACAGCATAAATCTAAGCCTGAAAATGTTGCTTTTATTATTAAAAATGCTATGGTTTTACTCAAAAGATTTCAATCTTTAGAAAATATGCTTATCTCAAAAATAAAATATCTCCAACCATGATTTTCTACTGTTTTGAAAACAATAGCAGTTAATTACAGGCAGCATGAGTAAGAGTTTGACTGGGCCTGTGGGATATCAGCCACAAGCTGTGGCCTACAGAGGATTTAATGGCCATCAGATGCTCCCAAGTTCTCTAGCTGCCCACATACAAACAATGGAAGCCTAGAAATAGGCTAGGCTATTTTCCAAATTAATAAAAAGGCTCTGAAAACAGATATTTTAAGAGACATCGATGTTTTGGCTTTCTTTGCATTCCATTCTCTAAACTCGTTTATCTACCTTAAATCATTTGAGAGTCAGTATTAACCCCTAGGAGATTTGCGGGTGGGGGTTGGGCATAGTAGGTTACACTTCAGAAGCAGTTGTCACGAGTCACCATGATTTCATCAAAAATTAACAAGCATAAGATAAAAAGACCTTTTCAAAGAGTTAAAACAAAGGGCTTCTTAAACAACTCTCTACCAAGCCAACTGAAAAAGAGCACGACATGCAGAAAGCAGATCCCAGTTGAATAATCTGTTAATCAAAAACCAGAACATGCAAGTCATTATCGAAGTAATAACATGGAAAAAAAAACAGGTTTGCTTGAGTTTTCTGTTTCTTCACAAAAAGTACACATAGAATAGTGTTAAGAACAAAATTATGTCACTTTACGCGTTTAAAAATTAAGGCAGTTGCTGAGTCTCCTCCCCCGAGGCCAATGTTTGCTGGTAGCTTTCTTTAGAAAAACTAGATAGCAGCTGATATCAAATTTTAAACAACTAACATTCATACTACCTTCCCATGTATCCATTTCATTCTTCTCCCGTAACTTGCATAGCAGCCATCCATGCAAATATTTGCTACAAATTATCAGCAGTTAGAAAGCACCTCATGTTTCCCAGCGCTAGTTTCTGGAAGCTTAGATGCAACAGTCAACCCCACAGGTCAGTTTACAAGCTGGTCATGTGACTGTAAAGTTCAAGCCCTAAGGTCACAACTTTGCTTCGAGTCCTCTGATGACCAAAGGTTATCTGAATGGAACTGATAGCTCTATTTTTTTTTGTTAACATTGTAACCTCAAAGATTAACCCTTAAACAGAGAACAGTAGCATTTAATTTAAAATTGGGAGGTTAAGTGACAATGAACAACAGCAAACGTATGCATTGTATGGTCCTCGTAAGTGTTTTAATTTCAGTTTCTTTTGTCATTCACACTGTAGCTAGGCAACACCGAAGTAATTATAAAACATGAATTAATCTAAAACTGCTGTTATACGACCTCAGGCTCTGTTCCACTTCTGATGACAAACTTACATTTAAACAATCCAAACACTTGCTTGAATTACTACTGAATTGGTGACGATTGCAAGGGATTCACTAGAGAATCGGGGCACATGTGTTGTCAATGGTAAAGCAAGGCCATCTATTACAAGCCAGAATCCTCCCTCACAGATCCATCAATGCCAATGTATAATCAAGGGCTTAAAATGAGCAGTACCAAACAGCAAATCCTACTGCTCATTACAAAACATTAAGAATTGCATTTGAAACAGACTTTCGACAGCATTATTCCACGTCAAAGTATAATACAGTACTTTACCTTCCATAAAGTTTGATTCCGTCTTCATTCCAAGTAAGACAGAAGCATTTAAAATGACATGATTAGTCCCCCCTCCTGATCAGCAAGCCATGTCCTCTTGGAAGCACATCTCGCTGCCATTATGTTGACGAAAGCCAGCAAAATCAGATCTTTATGTTAATTGTGTGATGTCACAGATAAGGGGCTTTTCAAATTCAAATTAAAGAATTCAAGTGGTTAAGTATTTTAAAAGCAGAAAGGTTATCTGACGGCTTCTCATTGGACCAAATGAAGCAAGTAACTTTCACTATTCAAAATATTAATGATTTAACTCTGATATTATTGTAAATATCCTTACTAGTAAGGTCATCGTGAGAAAAAGGATATTGCCTGACCAAACCCTGGCCGCATAGACATTTGACTTAAGTAAAAATGACAACCAATAATAGTAAAAGTCATTAAAGATACTTCTTTAAATGCTTTTGAGTGACTTCAAAATTTGCATGTCTGGGTTGAGCCATTTACTGCTGAAAATGGCAATATATTAGATACAGTCAATCTGGAACATTTCAAACAATAGTTAAAACACTCAATATATATTTTAAAATACGTAACAATCACAAAAGCATATTGAAAAAAAATCCTGAACTAAATTTGTTTGTAATACAAGGAAAAAATAAATTGCTCCTCCTCTCACAATCTTTAAGTTATTTAACTTTTTGCAGAAAGGATGAAGAGCAGTAATGCACCATTTGTGTACTTACGCTGCTGACCTCTGCCCTTTGATCCTAGTTACTAACAATCACAAAGCCAAAAACTGGGAATGTAAAGTGAAGGTCAGCTCCTTGAGTACACAAACTGTGATGTGAACACTCACTACAAAAAAAAACCTAAAGCAAGATGGCGTTTTCAGATGCAAAATTCTTTCACTCATACACATACAAATATTATATACTCTATTTTCATACCCTGACTGATTCATTTTGCCAATGCCAAGATTGACCCTTCATAAAACAGGCTTATCATTTTTCATCAATATTAAAATCCTTTTATGTTTGTGATATAAGCAGCATTGGGGAAAACTTTTGTACAATATTAAATACAAATAAGTAGTTCATACTATCATACTGATGTTGGATTCCAAAATAAGGTTTCTAAAACTGCTTTATAAATCTTGCAGCAATCCAGAATAATACTAAATTGGAAATGTTAATTTACCTAAAAATAAATATTTGGATATATCTACACATTAAACAATCAAGAATTTTTAAAACAGTTTTGCCCCACAGAACTATGCCTGGGAAGGTGGGAAATTAAAAGTCTGGATTTATACTCTAGAATGTTGCTTATTCAGGCAACAAAAGTACATACATGAAGCACTAATTGGGATCTTTTGATGCCAATTGCATCCCAGTGACATTTTAACTTGCTGCCGAGCAGGGAGTCTGCTTAAAGCAAATCAGGCCAGAATTGGAACACAATACCCCTGAAAGGTAAGGTTTTTTAAAAAAAAAACTTTCTTTTGTGGCACCAGGAAATCAGGAGTGCTCTTGCAGCCCCTATAAGCAGTATGCAAACCCCGACAACCTTAGACTTGCCCTCTAAATCCCTCCCCTGCAACTCATGCCCATATTCCCCATCCTTGCATCTTTACCCAACTTTAAAGTCTAGAAACTGATGAATAAAGGGTATTGAGTACACAAAGCATGATGTGGAAAAGGACGCAGGCAGCAGAGCTTTGGATCAGCCATGAAAGGTGCTAAGTGGAAGCTAAACCTGGAGACCACTGGTAAAGCCACATTCACCAGTGACAAAGACATGGATGAGAGATCGAAACAACAAGTGACAGTGTAAGATCAGAGGTACAAGCATATTGTCTTAATAATAAAGAGAATATTGAGTAAGAAACTTAGCTCAGTTTAAGGAGGACAGGTTGTCTTCAAATTGTTGTGACGAGAACAAGAAATTGAAGTAGGTGGCAAGATTAGAGAGTTTGCTCTCGGGTTTCCCACTATGATTTTGTCTTTCTAATAGTTACTTGCAAGAAATTATGCTTCGTATGCAAGTGGATATCAGATGAGCAGTCTGGCAGCACAAATGTAGTAGAGGATTCGAGTGTTTTATTGAAGCATTTATAATACTGATTAGCACGGAGGCCAGGACAGAAATCTGAACAGTCAAGTACTTCAGTGGATTGGGATCAAGGTTCAAAAGAAGAGATCAAAGACAGTCTGGTGGTTCAGAAAATAAACTAGAAAATGATGGGTGTACTGGGCCAGGGTGAAGGTGACCTCAGGTAGTGGTTGGCTTGGTGGGCATCAAATTGGTCAGCGAACCAAAAAAAACACATGCTTTCTTTCTTTGCAGCAAAAGTGGCTTTGAGCTGTTCAAATTTGGTGGTAGAGGTAAAGTTGGAAGAGTGGAATGAATGTGAAGCTGGTTGGAAAGAAACTGCAACGGTAGAGGTGGCTGGTATCTTGGTGCACCAGGGATGATCAGAGAGTCTTAAGCAGTTATGGTGAAGGAGGTGAAGAGAATGGATTGATGTAGTTCAGCCAAATGTGGTGATAAATAGCAAAACTAAAAGTTCAACAATATGCTCAAATCCCTAATGTGGATTTAAGAGATTGAATATCAGAGCCATAGCTGGGGCATCACAGAGATTGGAAATAGTAAGTGTTGCTGGGAATATGGGAATTAACTAACTTTTGGTACACTATTTAAGTTTCTATTATATTCATTCTTGGCATTCTTCAATGATATTAATGAAGAATGTTATGCAGGTTACAATTTTTAAGAATTAAATTGAGGTGTATTTTGTCAAAATTCATTTGCATTTTCAGTTTTGCAATTGAAAAGAAATCTCCAAAGTGGTTTTGAAAATAAATCCTTTGAAAGAAATAGTCATAAAATGTAAGTTCAAACAGTGAATCAACTGAAAGCAATTGGAAGCAGGTTTTAAAAAGGTTAAATACATTAACAACTAAATGATGTAGATGATACAATATCAGTAGCATTCTTTATCAGGGTCAAGAAGCTCTGACTTATTTCCTAGACTATGTTCTAGCTTCCATTAAAAGAAATGGAACATTAAGGAAAGGAGGGAGATTTAAAATGGCAGATTTCTGGACAATGATAGTGTTTTTTCATAAATATGTGCAGAAATGTATTCCAGGTAGATATAGGGGAAAACAGAAGTGAGGGGGGGGGTGTTGGGGAAGAAAGGGGAAATTAATTCACTTTATTTACATTTTTAAATACATTGGATTTAGTAAATGCAGAAATTATTTTGAAACTATTTCTTTTATGCCTTTTTATCTTTATGTACTCTTTGGCAGGAGAGAAGTTACAAAGCACTAGTGAAGTAGTATTTAGTGTTGAAATCACAACTCCTTTGAGGACGTGGCTTTGTATAAACAAAAAACAAAAAAGCCCTCTGCACTTTTCTTATGTTAATGTGACTAATCTGTTCTTTGCATCACAATGACCATTCCTGCCTTGTGTACGAACGCATTTGACTGTAATAATAGGGCTAAGACTAGCAAATGCAGCAATGCATCATTAATAATCCTTTGCTAATTAACTAGCACCGGGATGTGGCTTATTCACACACATGAAGCTTCTGACTGTGGCAGCAATCCCATTGTTCAATGAATGGAGTCAGCTGCTTTGATTTCAACGCCTAGTCTATTTATATGTTAAAAGACAAATCTAAATTTAAACTAGCAGCCTAACTTTTAACTTACATTTTCTGATAAACATTTGTATATTCCATGCTTTGAAAAAAAAACAATAGATGCCTGCAATGAGTGACCTCTTTTGTGACTAAACACTCCAAATAGCCAAATGTGTGTAAATTGCTCCATATACAGAACTAAGTAAACAAGTTGCAAATAAATACAACATTTTGATCAAAGAAACAAACACTGCCTTCTTGAAAGCTTTCCTAAATAATTTGAATGTATGTGCCCTATAGATTGATTTATGTTTTACAATAATTAACTCAGTTTAATTTACATCTGCATAAAAATGCATTTGGGGGTATGTTTCTCCTTAGTAAGTGCTTTTGTACAATTTTATAGATGTTAGCAATCACAAGAGCCTTTTAACAACATGGTTCTTAGATAATTCCTTCCCTAAAAATAATCTGCTTAATATAACAACATGCATGCATAAAACACTTAACACAGCAAAACGTAATAAAAATGCACCTCTCACGAGCAAGAAAAAAGATAATACACCACAGTATAAATGCCCAAAGTTTGATGAAATAGATATGTTTTAAGAAGCATAGGAACACGGAGTACAGAAGTTTAATTATTTAAGAAAGAAAATTTAAGCTTAGGCAGTTGAAGGGATGGTTGAACTGATCAAAACTGAGGATCAGCAGGAAGCCCAACTGAATAGCTGCAGTAAGTTGCAGAACTAGGGAGGCGACATCACTATTCATGAATTTGAGAAAAAGGAAAATAACTTAAGGTTGAGGTACTGCTGAACAAGGAACCAACGTAGTCAACAACCAGTAGATAGGCAAATGGATGTGTATTAGATCTTGGATGACAGAGTTTTGTTGAGCACAAGTTTATGAAGGATGGAAAATGGAAAGCCTGCCAAAAGAATGGTTGTTGCACAAGTCAAGTTTTATGGAATCAATGGTGTGGATGAGGATTTCAATAACAGATGATCTAGTAAAGGGATATTGTTACTGAAGTTGAAATTGGTGGTCTTTATGATGAATGGATGTGTGGTCAGAAACTAGGCTGAGAAACTGTGGTTGCAAAACAGGAAATAGGAGCATGAACGGACCATTCAGACCCTGAAACCTGTTCTGTCATTCAACAAGATTTTCTGCCAATTTCTACCACAATGCCATCTTCTCAATCTATCTCAATATCACATGATGCCTTTAATATCTATAAATCTATTCATCTCTGTCCTAAGCAAACTCAATGACAGAGCCCCCACAGACTATCTGGGTAGAGAATGTGAAAGATTCATGACTCTTTGAATGAAGAGCTTCCTCCTCAGCTCAGTCCTAAATGGTGTTACTTGAAGATTGTGATTCCTGGTTGTGGATTAACGCCCCAACCAGGGAAACATCCCTTCTGCAACTAACTTGTTGAGCTTTTTAAGATTTTATGTCATTCTCAAAATCAGCTCTCAGTTTTTCAAAACTTTAGGAGTACAAGCTTGACCTTCCAAATCTATCCTCATAGAACAACTCAACCATCTCAGGAATCAATAAATTTTGTTGCACTCATTCTATCACAGTGTTATAGAACAGTAATTATTCAGAAAAAAAGTAATTCAGCGTTTCATATCTGCACCTTGTTTACGAAGGTAAGGAGATCAAAAATGCATACATTGCTCTGGGTAATATATATTTCAGTATGAAATACAACAGTAAAAATACAAATATTCTGGTTAGATCTCAGAATATTTGTTACCAGGGAAATGACTGAAGTCAGTGGCTAGCGATGGAACAAAATCTGATGTGGGGCTGTGAAGAGAAGAGCTTCAATCTTTGCAAACTTAGTTACAGGAAATTTCTGCAAATGGAGTTCTGGATATCAGATATGTAATACTACAAATTAGGAAATTAGGAGAGATGTGGTATGGTAGAACTGGGTGTCAGTCTTATTGACAGCCATGGCAGCCATCAAAGGAAAAACTCTTAATGCCTCACGAATGAGTTGGGATTAAGAATTCAAGTAAACACAACCTAAATCACTCTTTGTAGTGATTTGTGGTGGCACAACAATAAAAGGGACAAGGGAGGGTGGACTTCACATCAGGCTGAACTATGCCTAATGTCCCCACATACTGCAGAGTTCCTCAAGCATTCCTCCCGAAGCTGCGTGCAAATTTATCCATTCTGATGATGACACCCACCTCTATTTCACCACCAGGCCTCTTGATCTGTCCACTGTTAATGTAGCATCAGATCAGTTGCCCCGCGTCCAGTCTTGGATCAGCTTTCATTTCCTTCAGACATCATCTTAATCCAACAATAAACTCTCCATCCCTTGCACTACTTCCATTTCAACCCCTCACCATCATTTAAGACTGCTGGTGTCTTATTCAAATTAATGTTCATAACTTAAGCTGAACTAGGGATAGTGAAACCTGTTTGCTATTAAAATCTGCAACCATCTTTTTTTACCTTCAATATTCCACTATTCCTTCTTCTTAATAACCTTCATCTTGCATCCTCTGTAAATCTCAACTCATCCAAAACTGTGCTGCCTTTATCCTTGTCTGTATCAAGTTCTACATATATCACATATATATGTGATATATACATGCATCACATATATCACCGGTCTTCACTAACCTGCATTACATTGCTTCATCCAGTAAACAAGTCCAGGACGGGAGTGTAGTAGATGGTGAATAATCAAATAACCATAAAATTAGAACTAATCATTCTAGAGTTAAGCATAGGAAGCACAATAGAAACTTTTTTAAAAGGAAAACCAGGCTAACATTAACTCTTATGCAATCAAACCAAGTAAATGGACTCAGCCACAATCTAGATGAAAAGTAGAATAGGCTCAAAGGCAAAGCTGAATGGCATAGTCCTATTCCCAGGCTATCTGTCAGTCATCCATAGCTTCAAATTTAAAATTTTAGTTACTGCATTTAAAAACAATCATTTGGGGAATGTGGATGTTGCTCACTGCTCAGCATTTATTGCCCATCCCAGTTGCCCTTGAGAAGATGGTGGTCAGCTGCCTTCTTGAACTGCTGCAGACCACCTGCGATGGGTTGACTCACAATGCCTCTGAGTAGGGAATTCCCAGATTTGGACCCAGCGACAGTGAAGAAATGGTGATATATTTTAGGATGGTGAGTGTCTTGGAAGGGAAGGTGGGGGTGTACCCATGTATCTGCTGCACTTGTCCTTCGAGATGGAAGTGGTTGTGGGTTTGGAAGGTGTTGGCTGAGGATCTCAAGTGAATTTCTCCAGAGAATCTTGTAGAAACTGTATACTGCTGTGACTAAGTGTCAGTGGTGGAGGGAGTGGATGCTTGTAGATTTAATGCCAAACAAGTGGACTGCTTTGTCCTAGATGGTGTCAAGCTTTGAGTGTTGTTGGAGCCTCAACCATCCAGGTAAATGGGAAGCATTCCATCAAAATCGTGACTTATGCCATGTAGATGATGGACAGGCTTTGGGGAGTCAGGAGGTGAGTTGCTCATTGTAGTATTCCTAGCCTCTGACCTGTCCTTGTAGCCAGTTTGTGCAAATTGTAAGTCCAATTGAGTTTCTGTTCAATTATAACCCCAGGATGTTGACAGTGGACTATTTAGTGATGGTATCATCATTGAATGTCAAGGGGCAATGGTCATAGATTGATATTTGTATGGTGTGAATGCTACTTGTCAGTCCAAATCAGGATATTGTCCAGATCTTGTTGCATTTGAACATGGACTGCTCTAGTCCCTAATCAGCTGTGAATGGTGCTGAACATTGCACAACTATCAGCAAACATTCCCACTTCTGGCCTTATGATGGAGAGAAGGTCATTGGGGAAGCAGTTGAAGAGGTTTGGGCCTCAGACAATACCCTGAGGAACTTCTGCAGAGATGTCCTGGAGCTGAGATTACTGACCACCAACAACAACAATCATCTTCCTGTGGCCAGAAATGACTCCAACCAGTGCAGCCTTTGCCCCGATACCCACTGATTGCAGTTTTGCTCCTTGATCCACACACAGTAGAATACAGCCTTGCT
The DNA here is from genome assembly GCF_037043375.1 of Chiloscyllium plagiosum. Taxonomy (NCBI): domain Eukaryota; kingdom Metazoa; phylum Chordata; class Chondrichthyes; order Orectolobiformes; family Hemiscylliidae; genus Chiloscyllium; species Chiloscyllium plagiosum. Next base: position 25,809,696 of record NW_028270159.1, on the reverse strand, counting down.
GTCAAGGACTGTCACTCCCCTCCCCTCTGGAGTTCAGCTCTTTTGGCCATGTTTGAACAAAGACTGCACTGAGATCAGGAGCTGCTTGGCCCTGGCAAAACCCAAACTGGGCGTCACTGAGCAGGTGCTGCTTGATAGCACTGTTGATGACACCTTCCATGACTTTACTTATGATAAAAAGTAGACAGACATGGTGGGAATTGACCAGGTTGGATCTGTCCTGCTTTTTATGTACAGGACATACCTGGGCAATGTTCCACACTGTCGGGTAGCTGTCAGTGTTGTAGCTGTACAGGAAAAGTTGGCCTTGGGGTCTGGCAAGTTCTGGAGCATAGGTCTTCAGTGCTATTGCTGGAATGTTGTCAGGGCTTAAAGCCTTTGCAGTAGCCAGTGTCTCCAACCATTTCTTGATATTAAGTGAAGTGAATTGAATTGGCTAAAGATTGGTATCCGTGATACTGGGGACCACTGGAGGAGGCCAACATGAATCCTCCACTCAGCAGTTCTGGCTGAAGATTACAGCGAATGCTTCAGCCTTATCTTTTGCAATGATGTGCTTGGCTCTTCCATCACTGAGGATGCTTGTGGAGTTCCCTCCTCCAGTGAGTTGTTTGACTGTCCACCATCAATTCATGACTGGATGTGGCAGGACTGCGGAGCTTACATAAAATGTGTTGGTTATGGGCTCACATCTCTTTCTACCACTTGCTGCTTTTGCTTTTTGGCACGCAAATAGTCCTGTTTGGTAGTTTCACCAGGGTGACACCTCATTTTCAGGTATGTTAAGTGCTGCTCCTGGCATGCCTACTACATTGAACTAGTTTAATGGTAGTGGTTGAATTGGGGATATGCCAGGGCATGAGGTTGCAGATTGTGCTGGAGGACAATTCTGCTAATGTTGATGGCCCACAGTACCTCACGGATGCGCAGTCTTGAGTTGCTAGATCTGTTCAACGTCTGTCCCATTCAGCATGGCAATCGTGCCACACAGCACTATGGAAGTTATTTTCAAAGTGAAGGAAGGACTTAGTCTTCACAAGGATTGTGTGGTGGTCATTCTTACTGATATTGTCATGGACAGATGCACCTGTCGCCAGTAGATTGGTAAGGATGAGATCATGTTTTTCTCTCTTGTTGACTTTCGCACCACTTAGTCTAGCAACTATGTCATAGAGTCATATCGCACAGAAACAGCCCCTTCGGTTCAACCAGTCCACACCAAAAGTAATCGCAAACTAAACTCAACCAACCTGCCTGCTCCTGGCCCACATCCCTCCAAAATGTTTCTATTCATGTACTTATGTAAGTGCCTGTTAAACATAACTGTGTCCGCATTCACCACTTGCTCAGGAAATTCAATTCAGACACGTACCACCCTTTGTGTAAAAAATTTGCCCCCATTTCTTTTTTAAATCTCTCTCCTTTCACATTAAAAATATGCCCCCTCATCTTGAAAACCCCCTCCTAGGGAAAAGATACCAATCATTAACCCTATCCATACCACTCATAATTCGATAAACCTCTATAAGGTAACCTCTCAACCTCCTACATTAGTGAAACAGGTCCCAGCCGAATTAGCCTTTATGTCCTTTCGGACCCAACATTCTCGATTAGTAGTACTGCTACCGAGCCACTCTTGGTGGTGGAAATTGAAATCCCCCATCATGAGTATGTTTTGTGTCCTTGCCGTCCTCAGTACTTTCTCTAAGTGTTGTTCAACATGGAGGAATACTGATTCATCAGCTGAGGGAGGATAGTACACAGTAATCAGCAGGAGGATTCCTTGCTCATGTTTAACCTGAAGCCATTGGGTCTGGAGTCAATATTGAGGACTCCTAGGCCAAATCCCTCCTGACTGTATACCACTCTATCACCACCTCTGCTGCATCTGTCCTGTTAGTGGGATAAGATGTATCCAGGGATGGTGATAGTGGTGTCTGGGCCATTATCTGTAATGTACAATTCTATGAGTATGACTCTGTCAGCCTGTTGCTTGACGAGCCTATGGATTGCTCTCCCAATTTTGACACTAACCTCTAGGTGTTAGTAAGGAGGATTTTGCAGCATCAAGATGTCTGTTTCCGCTATTGTCTTTTCCAGTTGATGCCAGGTGATCTGTTTGGTTTCATTTTTCTGAGACTTTGTAGTGATTGATACAAGTGAGTGGTTTGCTAGACCATTTCAGAGGGCTGTGGGTCTGGCATCATATGTAGGCCAGATGAGGTGAGGATGGTAAATTTCCTTCCCTAAAAGGCATTAGTGAACCAGATTGCCTTTTCTGCTAATAGAAAACAGTTTCATGGTCATTAATAGATTCTTAATTCCAGATACTTGTTTTTTTGAATTCAAGTTCCACCATCTGCCTTGACAGGATTCAAACCTGAGTCCCCAGAACATTAGCTGAGTTTCTGGATTGATCGTCCAGTCATAATACCACTAGGCTATCACCTACCTAAACTGAATCCACATAAGATCTCATCCTACCTCTTCAATCTCCTTTGGAAGTATAACTTTCCCCAAAATCACTAAATGTCTGACTCTAGCCACATGTGCATTCCTCCTCTTGAAATCACAGCACTAGCAGTTGTAACTTCAGTACCTTGGTCCCACACTCTGTAATATACTTCCTAGATATTGAAGCCTCTCCTCCTACCTCACATCTTTAAGGCCCTCCATAAAACACATGATTTTGCTCATCCCTCTAAGCATTGGTGACAGGTTATCAACCTGACACATTGGTAAAGATTTTCCTGTGGTTTTGAATTTCCTGACTTTGAGATGGAATGGTGCTCCCAAGCCTACACTTTCTACAAGCCAGACTGGTGGAGTTACTTTCCCAAAAGGCAGCCTCTTAATTGCTGGTTTCCACAATTGACAGCATGCCATCTCCCAATGCTGCCAATTTAATTACAGGACAAGCAGTTCCACCGAGAGAAAATAGTAGCGCTGAGTCAAGTTTGAGAACAAGAGGGTACCTCAAAATAGAAGTGCAGTCAGAGGGGTATAATTGATTAAAGATGATAGCAACAGATCCAACAGAATGCCAGGAAAAGCCCTCGAGGAGGATTGTTGAGATCAAAGGGCTTCTTTTCCTTCTCACAGTTCAATCAATGAAATTTGTTGAAATGAAATGTTAAAAGAACTGAACACTGCTAATGCAACACAGGTTGATAGACAGAACCCATGAGGTTCACACAAAACTTTCTAAGGAGGATTCCATAGATAATTATGTAGCAAAAAGGCCATTGTCAAACAAGATGGCTCCTGAGCAAACATGCATAGAATTTGGAAGGGTAAATCAAAATAGTTCTGCTTGGATGCAGGCATTAAAGATGGATATGGAGATACCGGAGTTGGACTGGGGTGGACAAGGTCAATAATCAAACACCAGGTTATACTCAAATAGGTTTATTTGAAATTGCAAGCTTTCCTCCAGAGCTCAGCTTAAAACAGATTCGAAGAGGGACCTCACACCTAAAATGCATCGTCTAATCTGAGCTGTCACCCCTTGTACATTGATCAAATCTTCAACTATCTAGGGACAAAGATTTGAACGGAATCTGGATTTTGCATTTTAATTTGCAGTCTACCTCTTAACTGATTAAAGGACTCCACAAGGGCAGCTTGTTTTAAAATTGTTAACTTTTTTTTAATAAATTCTTATACCTCTCTATCATACCACGCCTGAGAAAGGTGTAGAGCTCTGAAAACTTGCAATTTCAAATAATCCTGTTGGACGACAACCTGGTGTCATTTGATTTTTTACATTAAAGATGGAGATTATATATGAGAGGCTGAGAGAAATAATTTTCACTCCATTCATTAGTAAGTATTCACACGGAAATCTAGAAGATTGCAACAACTAGATAGATAGAGATGGTTGCTGATTTCAAGGTGAGAGACTCGTAGAATTTTACAGTATATTGTGACCGTGCTGGCTCCCAAACAAGCTGCCAACTAGTTTCAATCTCCAGCCCCAACACTGTAGCCCTCTATATTGATCACTTCCAAATATATATTCAGCTCTCTTTTGAAACACTGATGTAAACCCTTTTTCTATCACCCCCACCACCCCAACCATCCTGAGACTTACAGAATGTAAGAGGGTAAAAGGAAGGCAAGTTGCCAGGGATGAAAAGGGAACTAACTGCTGGGAATGCTCTGGATATTCTCAAGCCAGAAAGGAAAGTGCAGAGTGTGGAAATGATGTCTGAAGGCCTAAGTGTATCCAATGTCACAAGGTGGGACAGCTGTGTGCAGATTTCTGGAGGTTGCAAGGCACACCCATGGGATGTATTCAGGGACTCAAGGTCAATGCAAAGAAAGGAACCTCGATGGGCAGTACAGTAACCCAAGTTGTAGCTTCACACAGCTGCAAACAGCTCAGTACGAATACTGATAAGAGATGAAGAGGATGTCACAGAATCATTGGGAATGCCTGTCAAAAGGAAAGCTAACTCATTCATGAGATAGTTAGTCCTCTCTTTATATGAAGAAATACTGAGTCACTCAAACTCCTGCTGGGGAAAGACATATTTTTTCCACCAAAAAGAATGCATTAGATGCTAAAGACTTAGTAAATGGTATTGGAATGGAGTATATACCCATACCTTGCGTCAGGTGCACCTAGGAAGGGCATTACAGTGTGCAACCGAGGCAGCTGAAGGTACAGTTGTCAATGCTATATTTCAAGAGGAGGAATGCATATGTGGATAGAGTCAGTGCCCTAGTGTCTGGGATGGTAACCATATTGGTTGTCCATAATTTATCTGTAGACAAAGATGACTTATACCAAGGAAATGATTTAAAATAGTGCAGCACGGTGGCTCAATGGTTAGCACTGCTGCCTCACAGCACAAGGTACCCAGGTTCGATTCCAGCCTTGGGCAACTATATCAGTATTTGGTGGAAAAAATGTCTTTCCCCAGCAGGAGTTTGAGTGGCTCAGTATTTCTTCATATAAAGAGAGGATTAACTATCTCATAAATAAGTTAGCTTTTCTTTTGACAACATTCCCAATGATTCTGTGGCATCCTCTTCATCTCCTCTTATCAGTATTTGTATTGAGCTGTAATTGCAGCTGTGTGAAGCTACAACTTGGGTTACTGTACTGCCTTGGGCACCAACAACAAAAACAGAAATTGCTGGAAAAGCTCAGCAGGTCTGGCAGCATCTGTGTAGAGAAATCAGCATTAATGTTTCAGTTCAAGTAAGGCTTCTTCAGTCAAGCACCAATGTGACATAGTTATACCCATGAAATCGTAGCATACAGACAATATACCTCCATTATTGAACACCAGTTGGAGAAAGCACTGAGGGTGGCAGAGGTGCAGAATCCATTGTGGGAATGTGCCTTCAGTATCTTTCACCAGGAGTAGCTTGGTAGCACCACTACTGTCTGGGCTGGTTGAGTCCTAAAGGGCAAAGCTGCTAGACTGGGTCTATAGCAATTAATGAAACAACCACCAAGAAAGAAAAACAGACTTGACCTCATCCTCAAACATCTGTATGCTGCAGATGCATCTGTACATGACATGACCGGTAAGAGTCACCACCGCGTAATCCTTGTGGAAACTAAATTCCATCTTTACATTAAAGATACCCTCCATCATTTTATATGGCACTATTGTTATGCTGAATGGAAGACACTTTAAACAGATCTAGCAACTCAAAATGGACATCTATGAGACACTATTGGGCCATCAGTAGTAGCAAAATTGAACTCCAATACTTTTACAAGCTCAAGCTCAGCATAACCCTCACTCTGCCATAACCATCAAGACAGGGGATGAACTCAGGTTCATTAAAGTGCAAAAGAGTAACTAGGCAGAGAGTAGGGTACCTTAAAGATCAACATGGCTGTTCATGTCTAGAACAGCAGAAGGTGGCTGAGATATTAAAAAATATTTCATCAGTATTTACTGTGGAGAAGGACATGGAAGCTAGGGCACTTGAGGAAATAGTGATATTTTGAAAAGCGTTCTCACAAAATAGGAGGAGCTGAAGAGCTTAAAACACAAAGGTAGATAAATCCCTGGGATCTGATCAGGTGCTAGGGAAGCTAGGAAAGAGATTGCCGGGCCCTTGCTGAGATATTTGTAACATTGACAGCCACAGATGAGGTGATGGGAAGACTGGAGGTTGGCTAATGTGATGCCACTATTTAATAAAGGCTGTAAGGAAAAGCCAGAGAACTATAGATGAGTGAGCCTTAAGTCCATGGTGGGCATATTGTTGGAGGGGAGTCTGAGGGACGGAATTTACATGCATTTAGAAAGGCAAAGACTGATTTGGGATAGTCAACATGGCTTTGTGCATGAGAAATCATGTCTCACAAACTTAATTGAGTTATTTTGAAGAAGTGACAAAGAAGATTGATGAAGGCAGAGTGGTAGATATTATCTTGATGGATTTCAGCAAAGCGTTCAACAAGGTTCTGCACGGTAAACCAATTAGTAAGTTTAGATCACATGGGATCTGGGGGAGCTAGCCAACTGGATACAAAACTGACTTGAAGGTAGGAGACAGAGGGTGGTGGTAGAGGGTTGCATTTCAGATTGACAGCCTGTGACCAGCGTTGCCACAAGGATCGGTGCTGGGTCCACTGCTTTCTTTCATTTATATAAATTATTTAGAAGTGAATATAGGAGGTATATTTAATAAGTTTGTAGATGACACCAAAGTAGGTGGTGTAGTAGACAGTGCAGATTAGCTCACTGTACAACAGGACCTTGATCAGATAGGTTGAGGAGTGGCAGATAGAATTGAATTTACATCAGTGTGGTATTGCATTTTGGTAAGGCAAACCCAGGGCAGGACCCATACAGTTAATGGAGGGTCCTAGGAAGGTTTGTCGAACCAAGGAATGCAGGTGCATAGTTCTTTGGAATTAGCGTGCATGTAGCCGGGGTGGTGAAGGCAGCATTTGGCACACTCGCTTTTATTGGTCAGAATGTTGAGTATCGGAGTTAGGATGTCATGTTGCAGCTGTTGAGGCCACCTTTAGAATACTGTGTACAATTCTGGTCACCCTGCTGTGGGGAGGATGTTGTTAAACATGAGGGTGGAAAAATATTTCATAAGAATGTTGCTGGGATTGGAGGGTTTGAGTTATAGAGAGAGGCTGAAAAGGCTCTTTCCCCCCTTGGAGCCCTTAGAGGCTGAGAGGTGACTTTATAGAGGTATTTAAAATCATGAGGGGCATGGATAGAGTGAATTGCTAATGTCTTTTTCCTAGGGTGGGAAAGTCTAAAACTAGAGGGTACATGTTTAAGGTGAGAGGGTTAAAGATTTAAAAAGGTGGGGGCAACTTTTTCATGCATAGAGTGGTGCTTGTATGGAGCGATCTGCCAGAGGAATTAGTAGAGACAGATACAATTACAACATTTAAAAGCCATATGAATAGAAACGGCTTACAGGGATATGGGCCAAATGCTGGCAAACGGGAGTAGGTCAGATTGGGATGTGTGGTCGGCACAGATGAGTTGGACCCAAAGGGTCTGTTTCCATGCTGTGGGACTCTAAGTGTCCACAAATATCCCATCTTCAAAAGATGGGGGAGCCTAGCACATCAGTGCAAAATAGAAGGCTGAAGCTTTTGAAACAATCTTCAACATGAAGTGCTAAATGGATGATCCATCTCAGCCTCCTCCAGAGGTTCACACATCACAGTGACAGTCTTCATCCAATTCGATTCACTCTACAGGACATCAAAAAATAGCTGGATGTACTGGATACTGTAAATGTAATGAGACCTGAAAGTATTCTGGCAATAGTACTAAAGACTTGTTTTTTAAAAAGTTTTTTGTTCTCATTTCTACAGTTACAGTTAAATTTAAAAAAAAGATCTCTATAGTGGAAGTCCAACACGACTCGAGCTCGACTCCACTCAGGACAAGACAGCCACTTGATTGGCACCACATCCACAAGCATTCACGCCCTCCACCATCAACACACAGTACTAACAGGGTGTACCATCTGTAAAATGCACTGCATCAGTTCACCAGGACTCGTTATACAGTACTTTCCAAAGCCATGACCGCTACCCCATCTAAAAGGACAGCAGATATTTTACTAAAGCTGCATGGGAGACTAATTAGTAAAGTTAGATCACATGGGATTCAGGAATGACCTTACCGAATGAATACAAAAATTGGCTGAACAGAGATGGTGGAGGGTTGTTTTTTCAGACTGGAAGCCTGTGACCAGCAGTGTTCCACAGGGATCAGTGCCGAGCCACTTTTGTTTGTCATTTATATAAATGATTTAGATGAGACTAGACAAAGCATGGTAAGTTCGTGGGATGACATCAAGATTGGTGGTACAGTGGACAGCAAATAAGGTTATCTAAGATTACAAAGGGATCTTGATCAATTGGATCAATAAGCTGAAGAGTGGCAGATGGAGTTTAATTTGAATAAATGCAAGGTATTGCATTTTGGTAAAACAAACAAAGGCAAGACTTATTTTTAATTATATTAGGCATTGGGTAGTGTTTTAGAGCAGAGAGAGACATAGGAGTTCAGGTACAAATTCTTTGAAGTTTGTATCACATACATAGAGTAGTTAAGATGTTGTTTAGCACACTTGCCTTCATTCCTCAGACCCTTAGTGAGTACAGGAGTAAGGACGCTATGTTGAGGTTGTACAGGATGTTCAAGAGGTCTCTTCTAGAGTACTGTGTCCAGTTCTGGTCCCTCTGATTATAGGGAGGATTTTAAGTTGGAGAGGGTAGAGAAGAGATTTGCCCAGGATGCTACCGGGAAGGGAGGGTTTGAATTATAAAGAGAGGACTTCTTTTACTGCAGCGTAGGAGGTTGAGAGGTGGCCTTAGAGTTTTATAAAATCATGAGGGATATAGATAAGGTGAATGATAGGTGGGGATTTCAAGACTGGAGGGTTATTTTTAAGGTAAGAAGAGAAAGATTTAAAAAAAGACATGAGCGACAATTTTGTTTTACACAAAGTGGTTTGTGTGTGGAGTGAACTTCTGGAAGAAGTGGTGGATTCAGGTACAGTTACAACATTTAAAAACAATTAGGTAAGTACATGGATGAGAGTTGTTTGGAAGGAAATGGGCCAAACACAGGCAGGTGGTTCTAGATTAGTTTGGGATTATGGTCAGCATGGACTGTTTGAACTGAAGGGTCTGTTTCTGTTCTATTTCTCAAAGGTGAGGCTAGTAAACTTGCATTGTTTTCTTTGGAGGGGCGGAGGCTGAGGGGAGACTTGATAGAAGTCTATAAAATCATGAGGTGCATAGATAGGTTTGATGGTCAGAATCGTTTACCCAGAGTTGAAATATCTAATACTAGGGGCATACATTTAATGTGAGGGGGAGAAATTCCAGGGGAGATGTGAGGGGCAATGTTTGTGTTTTTTACACAGAGTGGTAGGAGTCTGGAATGTGCTGCCGGGAGTAATGGTGGAGACAGATCCAATACAGGCATTTAAGGGACCTTTAGATACGTGCGTGAACATGCAAAGAATGAAGGGATATGACCAAGGGTAGGCAGAAGGGATTAGTTTAATTTTGCATCATGTTTGGCACATCATCATGGGATGAAGGACCTGTTCCTGTGCTGTACTGTTCAATGTTTTATGGGTACACCATCACCTGCAAGTTTCTCTCTAAATCACTCATTATCCTGATCTGAATTTGCTTTTCCTTCATTTTGCTAGGATAAAGATCATGGATCTCCCTCCCTCAGAATTACAGATGCACCTACACTAAATGGACTTCAGTGGTTCAAGAAGGCGGCTCACCACTACCTTCCCATGGTCCATTAGAATGGCCAACAAATGCTGGCCAGCCAGCAACACCCACATCCCTTGAACGAATAAATAAAAGTCACAGAAAGGCCAAGTGAGGTCATGGAAACAGAGCAGTCACAAGAATAGGTTCTAGCAATATTTCCTTTATGTGTAGTGTCCCAAACAATAATTAAATAAAGTCCACCATTGGAGGTCAAAGTGGCCCTTCAGACAGATTTTTGAATATCTGGAACTTTCCTTAGGATTTGGATATCCCTGACCCATAAGCAGTGCTCTAAAGGTACTGACTTAATGGATCAGCCCATTTTGATTTATATTGGGAAATCCAACCAACCAACAGTAGCTAAAAATAGAAATACTGTTAAAATTGAAGCATGCAGTCTCCTTTCATCAACTTTTAAAAAATTCATTCACAGGAGAAGAGTATCACTGGCTAGGCCAGCATTTATTGTGGTTGACTCTTAACTAGGGCAATTAAGAGTCAACCACATTGCTGTGGGTCTGGAATCACATACAGTCCATACCAGGTAAGGATGGCAGTTGTCTTCCCTAAAGGGCATTAGCAAACCAGATGGGTTTTTCAGACAATTGTCAATGATTTTGTGGTCATCATTAAGACTATTAGTTGCAGATTTTTATTGAATTCCATTTCCAGCAGAGTGGAATTTGAGCCCGCGTCCCCATTTTCTGAGGACAGAATAGGCACTCATCCTTGCCCTGCTTTGTTGAAACTGGAAATAAGCAGGTTTGAGGCAATTTTGGTTCGGATTTGAAATTTATTAAGGGTACTTTTCACCTAGCCCAAAGCTATCTGATTTTGACAGTTTAAAAACCCAGTCTCCATAAAGTAAAAAAATTGAAGTGTTTATCCTAATCCTTTTTTTTAAAAAAAAGGAAAAAAAGAATTCATAATCAACTGCAGCATTGTGCTTATGGACATCACATGTTGGGAAAGCCTTCCAAGAAATGTAAAAATATTATTTTAATAGAGCATTAAGACATAGAAACAGAAGGCAGCCATTCAGTCCATTGAATTTTCTCCAGAATTCAATGAGATTGTGACTGATTTGATAATCCTCAACTCGACCTTCTTGCCTTTCCCAATATCCCTTCATTCCCTTACTGATTAAAATAGGTCCATCTCAGATTTGAATATTCTTACAACTCAGCCCAATAGCTCACTGTGGTAAAGAATTCCACAGATTCACTATCCTTGGAGTAGAAACTTATCATCTATGTCTTAAGTGGATAACCCCTTTCTCTAAGATCTTGCTCTCTGGTCTTAGATTCTCCCATAACTGGAAGCAGTCTCTCCTCATCTACCCGGTTTAATCCCCTAAGAATTTTATACATTTAAACAAAGTTGTTTCTCATTCTTCTAAATGAGAATGAGTACAGGCTTAACTCACTCAACTTCTCCTTGTAATAAAATTTGTCCCCCAGGTCAATCTGGAGAACCTTGTCTGAATTGCCTCCAACACCAGGATCTCTCTCAATTTAGAACAAACCAAAACTGTTCACAGTGCTCTAACTAATGCCTTGTACACCTTTCACAAGACATCTCTATTATTATACTCCTTTGAAATAAAGACCATCATTCCATTTTAGATTAGATTCTCTACAGTATGGAAACAGGCCCTTCCGCTCAACAAGTCCACACTGACCCTCCGAAGAGTAACCCATCCAGACCCAGTCTCCTACCCTATATTTACCCCTGACTAATGCCCTTAACACTATGGGCAATTTAGCACAGCCAATTCACCTGACCTGCACATCTTTGGACTGTGGGAGGAAACCGGAGCACCTGAAGGAAACCCACACAGACACAGAGAGAATGTGCAAACTCCACACAGGCAGTTGCCAGAGATGGGAATTGAACCGGAGTCTTTGGCGCTGTGAGGCAACAGTGCTAACCACTGAGCCACCGTGCCTTCCCATTATCTGCTGAAACTGGACACTTAATTTTTGTGATTCATGCACAGAATGCCCAAATCCCTCTGTGCTACAGTTTTCTGAAATCTTTCTCCATTTAAATAATACACAGCTTCATTATTCATCCTGCCAAAGAGCATAACCTCACATTTTTCCATATTATATTCCATGTGCCATGATTCTCAACTTTCACTTAATTCATCCATCTCCCCTTGTAGACTGTCATCTTCAATACTGCCTTCCCACCTACCTTTGTATCATTTGCAAACTTGGCAATAATACATTCATTTCTCTTCTCCAAGTCGTTAATATAAATGTTAAATAATTGTGATCCAGCATTGATTCTGGTTGGCAACCTGAGTGCCACAAGAAAACAACCCCTCCTTATCCAGCTTTCTGACTTGTTTGCTCCAGGAATAGGGTTATTAACATCCACAAGGGGTTCTTTCATTCATCATGTAAAAAGCTTGACATGATATGATCTCTATTGAGACCAGGATGTATTATTTTAAAATATGAAATCTGAAAATCCTCTTATGTACTAACAGAATGAACCCATAAACTCCATGGTTGAAAGCAGTGGTTATCTTTTTACTACGCAGCCAAACAAAGCAAATATTAAATACCATAATCTCAAAACCAGAATCAATGAAGGTAAACATGAATTAACTTGAAAATCACAGTTCATTACCAACTAAAAATTAAACATTTATTTAGAGATCTAATTAATTGGCCCAGTAGTCCACCTAGCATGTATGCATTCAACCTCAGTCACAAAATTCTGTCTTCCTTACAAAGGATTTCAGCTCCACTAAGACTTACCCTGATCCCCAATGAACACTAGCATGGAAATCAACCTGACTTCCATGGGTATGGTCTTCACCGAAAATGTCACATGCTGCACAGCTTCCCTATTCTGTTTACAATAGTCTGGATTGCATAGGTCTACCAATGTTACCAAGTAACAGAAAATGTTGCAGCAGCTAGATATTTGGCTATTCTCAGCTTCTGGATCTTGCTTCTGTCTTTTTCAGTTTGCCTTTGATGCACAACTGGCATCATCTGTGCTAGTGATTCTTCATCCTATGAAACATTTTCAACCAGTTTCTCAGAAGCTTTGATATCAATCTCATCTCACAGTCTTAATTTCTTTGGAAACTGGAAGGGTCAGTTTTCTTTCTTGTTTGGCTCTGTTTCAAAAAGTACAAGCTTCAAAACCACAGATTCCATGACAGAGAAAACAACAGTATCAACAATACAGCAGATAAAATGCAAAACTATGGCTTGAGTGAATAACCTTGACCTTCAGCAGTAATCCATAATTTAAGCCTTCCAATGAAATGGATTCCATATATTGCACAATAATTAAGGTATATGGGTGTTCCTTAGATAATCAGACATTTATACAGGTGCACAATCCTTTATCTGAAATGCTCGGGACCAGCTGGTTTTTGGAATTCAGAATTTTTTGAATTTCAGAATAAATGACAGTTTGATGGCGAAATTTTAAGAAGTCTTATCGGAGGAGCAAACTCACTGAGTAAATCAGGACCTGAAACAAAATTGAGGCCTACCAGTGCTGGGCCAAGCCCTCCACCTCCTGTCACATCTTAGTGACACGCATCGAGTAGGTGTGGACTTGGGTGAACTGTTTGAACTCCAAACAACCTTGTTAATAGAAAAAAAACTACAAAAAAACCTTCGGACTTTGGAGCTTTTCTGATTTTGGATAAAGGGTTATCTACCTGTACTTGCATTTTCAGATCATAGTTAAGATGCAACATAAACTGTTCAGGTGAGAAATGAGTTTGGTGCAAGTAACTCTGGTGACCACATGACTGTTATCTATTATACCATGTAATCTTCCACAACCTACTATTAAGGGAGTGTTCTGTTTCTTATCCAGCTGATTGGTCATTTACAACACAGACATGAATGTGTGTGTTAGGACCATGAGAAAAAGTAATAAATACACACAAACATAGGCCACAAATATAAAAGGGAGAGCGTCTGGTACAGAAAGAGAGAATAAAGTATGTGCAATTTGAAGTTCTTGGAGTTTTTGAGATATTTCAAAATTAGCTTTTTGGCATGTGGGCATCACTGGCTCAGCTAACATTTATTGCCCATCTATGAAATGCCCAGAGGACAGTTAAGCATCAGCCACATTGCTGTAGGTGTGGAGTCATATGTAGATCAGACTACAAGGATGTCAGATTTCCTCTTGTACAGGACATTAGTGAACTAGGTGGGCTTTTATATCAATCAACAGTAATTACTATTAAGCTAGCTTTAATTTGTAAGCTTTAGAATTAATTCTAGATTTGTACTGAATTCAGATTTCACCATTTGACATGGTGGGATTCATGTTTCCAGAATATTCAACTGAGTGTTTGGATTACTTGTCCAGTGGTACTACAATTATGTCACCACCTGCATTACATTTTTAGGTTACATTTTTTAACCCAAGGCCACAGTTATTTAATGTTGAATTGGCATCCACACCAATGATGAAGTCCATAGACAACTTTGAGTTCTCATTGAATGGTTGTCTCCCCAGTTTGATTTTTTCTCCAGATGCTGTCATCCTAGATGAGAATGACGAAAGAGAGAAAATCTTCCAGTCCTTGCTGCTATCAATCTATTTTTCTTTTGCATCCTCTGTAGCTTGAAAGCAGCTGTGTGTAACTAAGTGTGTATCCCTGAGCCTGGCTCCAAGTTCTTTCCAAGCTAACAAACTGGCAGGCAAGCTTTTTATGTCCCAATATGCAAAACTATCATAAGTATGAATTAAAACCAGAGATATAGATTGGAGTTTCTTGATGCATGATTCTGTTGCCCGATTTCAGCATTTTAAAAGTAGGCACTTTCAGTGCAGATGCTTTATGTATTCCAAATTGATTTCCTGGACTTGCCTCACAGTGGTTAGATGAACACAGCAGCCATTCAAGGTCAGTAATTGTCCTTTCTTTAAATAAAAAAATCCATGAAAGGTATTAGGTGCATGATTTTATAAACCACTATAAGATCACCCTGCAGCCTCCTACACTCCAGTGAAAATATTCCCAGCCTATTCAGCATATCCTTATAAACCAAACTCTTCAGTTCTGGCAACATCTTGGTAAATCTTTTTTGATTCCTCCCAATTTAATAATATTCTTCCTTTAGAAGGGCAACCAGAGTACACAGTATTCCAAAAATGGCCTCACCAACGTCCTGTATAACCTCAACAAGATATCCCAAATCCTATACTCAATGGTCTGAGCAACGAAAGCCAAACACCTTTTAAACCACCCTGGTTAAAACAACAACTGCAGATGCTGGAAACCAGATTCTGGATTAGTGGAACTGGAAGAGCACAGCAGTTCAGGCAGGAAGGGCTTTTGCCTGAAACGTCAATTTTACTGCTCCTCGGATGCTGCCTGAACTGCTGTGCTCTTCCAGCACCACTAATCCAGAATTTTAAACCACCCTGTCTACCTGTGATGCAACTTTCAAAGAAATGTGTACCTGAATCCCTGGGTATCTATGATGGACAACAAGACCCAGGGCCCTACCATTATCTGTGTAAGTCCTACCCTTGTTTGTGCTACCAAAATACAATACCTCACATTTATCCAAATTAAACTCTAACTGCCACTCCTCAGCCCATTGGCCCAAATGATCAAGATCAACTTTATCCACTGTCTACCGTACACCAATTTTGATGTCATCCACAAACCTACCATGCTTTCTATATGCTCATCTAAATCATTTGTAGAAATAACAAACAAAAGTAGACCAGCACTGATCCCTGTGGAACACAGCTGGTAACAGACCTCTAGTCTGAAAAACAATCTTCTACCAACAACCTCTCTCTCCTATCATCAAGCCAATTTTGTAACCAATTGGCAAGCTCTCCCTGAATCCCACATGACCTAACTTTACTAATTAGTCTATGTGGATCTTTGTCAAAAGTTGTACTGAAGTCAGTGTGGACAAAGTGTAAGATGCTATGTTCCAGGTGTAATTCAATTGGTAACATTACTCGGCTTTTTTCTTACCCTGCAGTTATGATTTTGTGCTCATCAATCTTTTTGTTAGACATGATTTCCCGAGCACAAAGTCAAGTTGACCGTCCCTAATCAGTTCTTGCCTCTCCAAATGCATGTAAATACTCTCACTCAGAATCCCTCCAACAACTTACCCACCACCATTGTCAAATTCACAGTCCATCATTCCTAACCTTCTCTTTACAGCCTTTCTTAAATAAAGGCACGGTGGCACAGTGGTTAGCACTGCTGCCTCACAGCGCCAGAGACCCGGGTTCAATTCCCACCTCTGGCGACTGACTGTGTGGAGTTTGCACGTTCTCCCCGTGTCTGCGTGGGTTTCCTCCGGGTGCTCCGGTTTCCTCCCACAATCCAAAAATGTGCAGGCCAGGTGAATTGGCCATGCTAAATTGCCCGTAGTGTTAGGTAAGGGGTAAATGTAGGGTTATGGGTGGGTTTCGCTTCGGCGGGTCGGTGTGGACTTGTTGGGCCGAAGGGCCTGTTTCCACACTGTAATGTAATCTAATCTAAAAAAAAATCTAGCCCAGTCTTCTAGCACCTCAACCATACAAATATGTCTGCTGGGCCCCCACAATTTCTTATAACTTCTCATAATGTCTTGGGATATGCTTGATCACACCTTAGAGCATTTGCTATCCCAAAGTGGAAAATCATAACTTGAAGGTGTATAATTTTCTGATTTATACTTCAGCATGTGCCAGAAATGCTGAAGTTGAAATACTGTTCCAATATCAAGCTTGCCAACTATACCGTATAAATAATCATTAATTTACAGAAACAAATAAACATTGCATTACAAAATACACCAAACTCATAACCTGCATATTTCCAAAATTATTTATATCAAAGAAATTGGCTCACAAGAGATTTTTAAAACTGATCTTTCAATAATGAAGAGTAATTAATTCTGAATGAATAATTGATTTTCCACCCTAATTTAAAATTTAAATTGCTGAACTGACTCTTTCATGTTATTTGTTCGGAAGTTTGTGCAAATATCATCACTCATATGAAATAGAAGCTTTGAGGATTAAATTGGTAAGACTATGGTAACTAACTTTACTTGCAAAGACTTTTCAGCGGCAAAAGCAAAGAAAGTATTGTTATGGACCAGACCAAACGCCCTTCAAATATATCAAGGAGGTAGCCTTGACCATAATTTTTATCTCATTTAAAGTTAAGTGTAAGGTGCTATGTTCCAGATGTAATTCAATTGGTTATATTACTGAGCTTTAAGCAAAACACACATTTTTCTTAGGAGAAAGTGAGGACTGCAGATGCTGGAGACCAGAGTTGAAAAATGTGGTGCTAGAAAAACACAGCAGGCCAGGCAGTATCCGAGGAGCAGGAGGATTCCTGAAGAAGGGCTTATGCCCGAAACGTCGATTCTCCTGCTCCTCGGATGCTGCTTGGCCTATTGTGTTTTTCCAGCACCACATTTTTCTTACCCTACAGTTAAACCATGAACAAAAAATATATGGTTTAACTTTAACTCCATTGGAAACTTAGAATATAGATCATTTAATTACAAACAGCAACTGTTCCAATATAATAACATCCCATAAACACACCCTTGGCAAAGGCAAATTCAGTAAAATAGACTGTCTCACATGCAGTGTTTCTCCAGTCCAGGAGATAAGAACACCAAGAGAAACCTCTGATAGAGAGGGAGGTATGGCAGCTTCCACAACCAATTTCAAAACCCCAACAACTACTGAAAGCTAAACTAAAGCACTAGTTCTGTGAGAGCCTGACGCCATGCATGCTTTGATTGTTTGAACTTTAAAAAAACACACCCAAGGCCTCACAAGCTGTTTGCTTTACTGGCTTAAAAGAGACAGCTAGGAACTATGGCTCAAAATCTCTCTTCAAACAAAAGACAAAATACACCTCTCAAAGCCATAGTATCATCACAGTATAAAATCATCTTGAGTTAATGCACAAATACACCCACATCCATTCTGCTCATGTAATCTTTTTAAAATAGTAATTATGATAAGTAAGATTTCTAATTGTTAAGATAGGCTTACCAAAAAAAATGTCTTTGCACTTAGAACAAACAAATAGCTGAGGTCTTGAGATCAAATGGAACAGATTTGCTGAAAAAACTTACGCATTATTATTCTCATCTGGAGGGTTCTGATGTGAAATTAAGGAATAAATGTTGCTGACAAGCCCTCTGAAATAATTAATCTAAAACAAAGAAGGTTACTCACCTGGCTCTGAATAGAAACCATTGCTGGACCATGCAAACTCCATACAGACATTCACCCAAGGCTGGAATCGAACCCAGGGTCTGGGTGCTATGAGGTAACAGTGCTAACCATGGAGCCACTTTGCCTTGCGTTTTTTTTTACAAAGCGTGCATAAACATAATTTTATTTATGGATCGAATTATGTAATGATGAAATATGTAACATTTTAAACTATAGCATTAGTTTAAATATTAGAAGTTTCAGTTACTGAGAAAAAATTGCATTTGATTTTAAATTGCTCATGGGGCAGACTTAATGCAATGCCATCCAGTGGCATGCTAGGTAATAATCCCACACAAGTACAACAGGCACCTTAGAACTTTCTTAATCTCGCAAAGAATTAAGGGATACGGGGAGAGTGCAGGTAAGTGACATTGAAATGCCCATCAGCCATGATTAAATGGTGGAGTGGACTCCTATGTCTTATGCTCTTTCAGTATAAACATTTAACACAGCAGGTTTCCATGGACTGTGTGCTCGACACAACATATCTAATATTAAGTAGTTTAAGAGACAATATAGTTATTTACTTGCTCAATAGTTCAATGGCACTCAATAGTGTCATAATGCTTCCAATGAAGTGATACAGTACAGTTTATTCCAATAAAAACAGTATTATTATTTGTTGTGACCATTGTGTGTGCTGCTCTCAGTCTCCTCTGTTTTAATTAATCTTCTGTTTTACATCTTTTAGTACTTTATTTCTTTTCTCCTTTGCAACGGAAGGAGGTGGACAGTCAATTTAGCATTAAAGATAAGACAGCTTCATATAGCAGTAGACTTCATTTCAGGATGGGGGCAAATGTGGTTTCACAACTCATCTCAACGTTTTCATCCCACCTTGAGATTTCTTAAAATTTTCTTACTCATTATCAACCCTCTGTTTGCCCCTTTAATAAACATAATTCAAGTTAAGTATGTAGGCGCAGCAAGTAATTACAAAAGCAAACAGAATGTTATTTTTTGTGAGGGGCATTGAAAACAAAAACAATGAAGTTATGCTTAAATTATAAAAAGTATAGATTAGATCATATCTGAAGTACTGTGCACAGTATTGGTCACATTACTAAAGGGAGGATGTAAGTGCATTGGAAGCAATTCAGAGGCTTACCAGATTAATACCTGGAATGAGTTGGGTATCTTATGCAACTAGGCTTTTATCTGCTGGAGTTTAGAAAAGTCATAGAAGAGTCGACTGAAACATAAGATCCTGAGGGGTCTTGACAAGGTAGGAAAGGATATTTTCCTGAACCAAGAAGTCACAGTTTAAAAATCAGGGCTTATCACCTCTGATACCTAGTGATTCCAGTTTTGCTTGGGCTCTTTGATGCCACACTTGATCAAATGAATTCTTGCTGTCAAGGGTTGTCACGCTCACTTCACCTCTGGAATTAAGCTGTTTTGTCCATGTTTGAGTCAAAAAGTGTAGTGCTGAAAAAGCACAGCCAGTCAGGCAGCATTCGACTCTGATCTCCAGCATCTGCAGTCCTCACTTTCCCCTTGTCCACGTTTGAACCAAGGCTTTAATGAGGTGAGAAGCCGAGTGACCCCAGCAGAACCCAACTAGGCATCACTGAACAGGTACTGCTCAATGGCATGTTTGATAACACCTTCCATCACTTTGCTGATTCAGTCATAGCTTTGAAACTATTTTGAAACTCCAGAGCATTAGACCTTACTAGCATTGCTCATTCAGGAACATTGTATATAATGTCACCATTCCCAATTACCATTGCAAATTATACTTGTTGAATCATTTTATGAGATCTACCAATATTGCATAATATCAAAGGGCTGTAGTCAAGGTCGGCAGCAGTACAGTGAGGTTGATTGATTACCTTGGAACTTCGAAAATCTCCCTGCATATTAACCAAACCCTCCCCACTGTTCACTCCATACTGATCATCAATCCCCTACTGCTCAAGCAAGTTGTCCAGCCCACCAAATATAATCCAGCCCTCAATACTATTGTATCCAGTTCTGAATAGAGATAAAACTGTGTCCAGACATTAGCAGGAATGTCCTCTTACAAGGTCTTTAAGTGCTTTCATTTTTAAAATCAATTAGTTTTTTTTAAAAATCTCTGAATTTTTAGGCTTGGTCCAAGCAGTGATCAAGAATGCAGTTTCGTCAGGCAAGTTATAAAAGGGAGTAGGATTTCCTAAAATGGTTGACAACCAGTGGACTACAAACATCTGAAATTTGTACATATACATATATACACAGTAACAATGAAGAAAGACCTAAGGAACTAGTGCAGGTGTGCGCCGTATTGCTCTTTGAACCTGCTCCACCATTCAATAAGATCATGATTTTTCTGCTCAAGGCCTGAATCCAAGTTTCCCCTGCATATCCCTTTGATCGAAAATCTGTTTAATTTAAGCATATAGAGCTTGAACATAACAGATGCAGCTTTTTTGAAGCTTGTGGTTATTACAGCATCAAGTTACAGCTTGCTGGTGATTATGAAGTCTACATACATTAAGCCACCAGCAACCCAAGCTTTATATTGTCTATGCCAATAGAGGTAGTGTGGCAACATTTTGGACCATGATAGCATTTGTTTTCCTGATGCTCATGGCAACATTAAGTGTTTACAGGTATGAGAGACTATGTTCACTTTTGTTGAATGTTTTCCTTTGGAAAGTTAGTGTGGCACCAACGTTCTGATGAGTGCTCCTCATACGTTCGAAGCCCATCCTATGGTGCCCTATAGCCACCATCCCAACTTAATGCTAATCCATGCCAATCCGGTTAACCCATCCACAAACATTTGCTCTTACATCTCCTATGCTAACTCACCAAGTAGCCATCATAAGCAGCCCTCAGGAGTTATGTTGAGTTGAAATAAAGTTTAACATCAATATGTGGTATAGCCTTACTATTCCAAAAACCATTTTCATTCATAATTGCCAAATTAAAAGCCCTCACATACATAACTGGCTTTTAAAAGACATAGAGACCTGTACTCTTATATAATTTATATCAAATATTGTGAGCTCTGCTGGAAAAAAAATGTAGGCTGTGAAAAGCAGCCAGGCATTAATAATGGCATAATGATAACCCTTAAGCATTATGTTTGAGCTTCCCTGATATGGAAGTCAAAAACTAACCCTTTTCCCTACTGATGAAATTTGGTTGGAATTGGGGAGCAGACTTCTGAATCTGTGTCCTACATCATTTTGGAAGGATAGGGAGTCTCCATGCCTCCATGAAAATCTTAGCCAAATACGGCTTTATGCACGAGAGATCATGCCTCACAAATTTGCTAAGCATTCTTTGATAAAGTGACCAGGAATGTTGACGAAGTCAGGGTGGTAGACATAGTATACATGGATTTCAACTAGGCAGAGGTGGGTACTACAGATGCTGGAGATTAGAATTAAGATTAGTGCTGGAAAAGACCTGCTGTGCTTCTCCAGCATTACTCTAATCTTGACTATATGGATTTCAATAAGGCCTTTAATAAGATTCCATATGGTAGTCTGCTTTGGAAGGTTAGATTGCATGGAATCCAGGGTGAGCTGGCAAATTGGATATACAATTGGCTTGATGGTCGGAAACAGAAGGTAACAGTTGAAGGATGATTGTTGGACTGGAGGCCTGACTAATGGAATACCTCAGGGGTCAGTGCTGGACCCATTGCTGTTTGTTACTGATAGTAATGATTTGGATGAGAATGGACAAGGCATGATTAGTAAGTTTGCAGGTGACACTAAAATATGTTATATCGTGGACAGTGAGGAAGGCTATCAGAAATTGTAGCAGGGCCTTGGTCAGTTGGGGAAGTGGGCTGAGAAATGGCAAATGGATAAAAGCAAATTATTGCGGATGCTGGAATCTGAAACCAAAAGAGAAAATGCTGGAAAATCTCAGCAGGTCTGGCAGCATCTATAAGGAGAGAAAAGAGCTGATGTTTCGAGTCTAACTGACCCTTTGTCAAAGCTAAAAAAAAGGAGAAATAGGGAGGTATTTATAGTAGGTACCTCCCTATTTCTCCTTTTTTTTAGCTTTGACAAAGGGTCAGTTAGACGTGAAGCGTCAGCTCTTTTCTCTCCTTACAGATGCTGCCAGACCTGCTGAGATTTTCCAGCACGTTCTCAAATGGCAAATGGAGTTCAATATAGGTAAGTGTGAGGTCTTGCATTTTGGAAAGTCAAGGTAGGAATTTCATGGTGAATGGTGGGCACTTCAGCAGTATAGTGGAACAGAGGGACATAAGGAGTTCAGGTGCACAATTCTCTGAAAGTGGAGTCACAGGTAGACAGGGAAGTGAAGATGGCTTTTGGCACACTGAACTTGCCCACCACCAATGTCAGGCTCACTGGACTTATAGTTCCCTGGCTTATGGAAATGTATAAGATCATAAGAGGTACAAATAGGATGAATGCACCCAGTTTTTTTTCCCCAGGGTTGGGGAATCGAGGACTAGAAGGCATCAGTTAAAGGTTAGAGGGGAAAAAATAAAAGGGAACTTGAGGGGCAACCTTTTCATATGGAGGGTGATATACATAAGGAATGAGCTGCCAGTAGAAGTTGTTGAGGTGGGTACATTAACAACATTTAAAAGGTATTTGGACAAATACATGGATAGGAAAGGTTTAGAAGGATTTGGGCCAAGTGCAGGGAAATGATGTTAGCATAGACAGACATTTTGGTTGGCATTAACTAGATTGGGCCAAATGGCTTGTCTCCATGTTCTCGGACTCTCTATGATTAATGAGGAACAAAGTTTATATATCATTATTCTTATAAAACTTCATCAGCTGATTTGCTGTGAGCACCATAGTGGGTATCCAGAATGCATTAATAATTCTGCTACAGCAACATCGGTCATCTATAAACATTAGGTCTTGCAACATATTTTCTGGGTCAATGTTTACAACTGAGAGACTATGTCTACTATTATATTAAAGAATGGAACACAATAATGTAATAATAGGAAAACTTCCAGAAACATTTCATTGCCACTGTTGATCCATCACTCAAACTTTTCTGTGTTTTTGTTTAGTAACTCCTTTCCTTCTAGAGTTCAAAAAAATTTGCCTTCTGCAGCATTTTTAAAATTCTTGATTTTCTTAGCTCTTTATTAGTAGCTTGAAAATTATGCTAATAAATTTCTAAACATTTCATAAGGTATTTGCTCATAGAAATGTGTTAGTTAAAAATCTTGCAAGTTGGCAAATGCAGAATGATGCACAAAATGATAAGCTTTTCATCTCTCTGCTTCTGGTACATTCTGGGAACAAGTACTATGAAAGGAATAACCAAGCAGGCTCTATAATGTGAATCCGAATACTACATTTATGTAGTGAATTGAAAATGACTTCATTTGCTCCCTACATTTCACTAATCCAGACAACTAGATTTTGCAGATCTGGAACCATCACTGCAGGCCTCAAGAATTTAAGTTGAGTCATTTCCAAATGCTCCTAAACTTGCTTTTATGTACTGTTTTACATCATGGTATGAACATGTAAATGTACTGAATTAGTCTACAACCCTCAATTAGACAAAAAGAGGTAGTTTATCTAGGCACAGATTGCAAACTCCTGAAAATATATGCACTGATGTTCATTTGCAAAGAAGTTAATTATTTAGAAATATCATTGGAGATGATAGAACTATGTTTGACAGATGGAAACATGCTGAATTAAAGGAAACATCGAAAAACAAAGCACATCTATAATGTGTTCTCTCATATCCTCCAGATGCCTACATATTCCATATTACATTAAATATATTTTTACAGTGTAGCTCCAGTTAATGAACAAAGATGGCAACCAACTGCACACAGCAAAATCCAAACAGAAATAAACCTCAAGTGTTTGACTTCAACAAAAGAAACAAGATGATTTTAACATCAAGATGACAGCATTGAACTTCCACAGAAGTTGTAAGTAAAGCTCGCAAAGTAAGAAGTTGAATGAATTAATAATGGAATCATTTATACAGCTCGGAGATCCAAATACCTGTATAACTACAATTAGTGTATTGTCTTCAATTATTTCTAAAACACATCCATGTCCTTTGCCCATAGATGGAGCTATAGAGTAGACAATAATGGTGACAACATATTTCGATCCCACAAGTCCCTTTCTTAATCTTCTTATTGTATAAACTGTTGATCTACACTGAACCTAGGTACTTAGATTTTTAAAAAATCTGAATACTAAATTTCTGATGAGTCAACTTTGCATTTGGAAAATTGAACCTACAAAAATAAATGACACCACAGATTGGATCCTAGTTAGTTAAAATCACGAAGCAAAATGTACATAATACATTTTTAATTTATACAATATTCATATATATATACATTTCTACATTAACATTCAGTTCTTTCTTGCTTCTGGTATTTCTTCATATCTCAGTCGAGTAGATGGTTATTAAAAAAAAGTTGTCAGTTTTTCTTTCCCCGAAATCTGACAAATTTACTTTGGTAAATATAATGTAGAGAAATTAATGGAAGTTGAAGCTAAGTAATTAAAATTTTATTAGCTTATGATGTGTCAGATCAATTCCTCATAATAAATTCTTCCTGTTTGAAGGTAGTTGTTCTTCATACCAACTCTGTTTTGAGATAATGTTTATACAAATGAAAATCTTGAAGTAAAATCTGAATACCAGTAGTTGTTAGCCGATGAAAGATAATTACATTGCTAACTTGCCACCATAAAAGTAGCAACTGGTGTCAGGTAACAAAAACAATGACTGAACAGAATCTTATAGAAGTCGGAGTGAAGTAGGCTATGGTGTGATGTGTGGGAGAATTGGACAACAAGTACATCGAGACTGATCTTGATGTTGAGATCATTTCACTCCATTCTTTATGGATAATACAAGCAGCATGGCAAGAGTTCTGGTGAGAGGTCAACTGACAGTCATATAGCTTGTTAAGCATCTTATTAATGCCACAACTCACCTCATTAATATTTAGACTCCCACTTTATCAAAAAATGAAACAAAGAAGGGCACATGTTGGAGATCTGAAACAAAAACCAAAATTACTTGCAAAATGAAGCAGGACTGACAGCATCTGTCGGAAGGAAGCAGAGTTATCATTTCAAGTCGGGTAACTCCTCATCAGAGCTTCATCATCATCAAATCTTCATCAGGACTCTAAATGTTAATTCTGCTTTCTTCCCACGGACGTTGCCACACCAGCATTTTGTGTTTTCCAAACAAGCTAGATGTTATGAAAACTCACTATGGAAACTAGAACCTGGCAGGTTCAGCTTCCTGCTTGCTCGGAATGACTTCCATGTTGGAAACAGGGCACCAACATCTCAGGCAACACTCCATCAGCATCAACCACACATATTCCATATCTACAAACATTGGCATCTGACATGTGCCGTCCTCTAAGAATCCTCATGGCACATCTGATTCACTTACAGGTTGCTTTTGCATGTCAATGCCACATCTTTGGCTGCATCAGCAACTATCACTGTGATGCTGTTCATGGACTGGACCAGACTGCATCTCTGGGCTCTCTGTATGCTGTCATAGTGCTCACCTACTCTGAGCCAGCCGGGATGCTCACAGCATCCATACCTTGCCTTTTTATGCTTTTCCCGCTCAGCTAGATGTTCCAAGTTCATATGACTGTTGTCTTGCCATGACATTTAGTGCAAACCCAAAGCCAGGAGGGCTAAAGCTATCAGCAGGGCTCTGTCAAGGGAAAAATCCTTTGTTCAGGGGGTCCTAGCATATTAAGTCAAGAGCAGCCTTGTATATCAGTTCAGGCCCTAATCAGAGCAGTTAGAGACAGGACCTTCTACTCATAACGCGTGAGGAGCTGAATGCCAAGAGCACACTACCCATCCTCACTTTTTCTGCCTTACTGTGAAAGGTTTTCCTAATGGAATGAGAAACCGGTATTATAGGAGATGAAAATGAGTGGCACAGCTACTAAAATCAGACTTAGATATAAATTAATACATAATGAATTTGTTTTTGTCTCCAATGGTATGTACAGAGCAACCTCGATTATCCAAACGAGATGGGTGGGCACTATTTCGTTCGGATACTGGATTATTCAGTTAATCGATACAATGCCTTTCTTCTGGGGCTCGAAGTTTTCTATTAAATCTGCTCCCCGTTCAGGAGACTAGCAGCAGCACAACGCACGCGAGCCCCCACCCGTGCCCCCCCCAAATCCTGTCTAACACCGTGCCCTGCCTGCCCCAAACCCCATCCAACACCATCCCCGCCCATCCGCCAACACCGCCCAATCCTGCAACACCATCCAACCCCCAAATCCCATCCAACCCTGCCCCTCCAAACCCCATCTACCCCCACCCCCCTCTCCAGGGCAGCTAGACTAGACACCAACAAGACTGCTGCTGCTGCTACTGCCTTTTTGTTTGGAGGGGGGAATGAGTCTCCAAATAGCGCGCGCGCACACACACACAACTTTTTGGTATTCGGATAATCGAGGTTCTTCTATATATAGCTTCTCAACATGAAAGTCAGCATTGGAGGATAATGTGAGAAATAGTTTATTTTATGCTTCAATAAAGTTATAGTAATTTTCCCCACAGGTGCACAAATATCTTAATGAGTGATGCAGGATCAGGTTTTCAGTTCGTGTAAATGCATAAAGAAGTACAGACCACAGTGGTTGCTTTAAGGGTTCTGTCTTAGCATGAATTTCTGTGCAGATTTAGCCCCTATGAAGCAATACTACCAAAGTATGTGCCAGTTCTACAATTCCAAAATTGCGATTTAAAAATCACAAGTCACACACAATTTCTCCCATTTTGCTATTTTGTTCAGGAAGCATTCAATTGGTCCTATTAAGTACAAATGTAAAAAAGAAAAGACTACATGTCAGCATAAAATTTGAAAGCGATATTAAGCCATTTACAAATGATGACCCCAAAGTCTGATTAATAATCCAAAAGAAAAAAATCTGTCACTCCCACAATCTTTTGCGTAACTAGAGAGGAGCTGACCACTCTGCATTCAGCAAGACCAGCTCATAATAAAGACTCACATGATGTCTTGAACATTTCCCATAAAAGTAAAGAATGCAATGAGTAGGAGACAGGGAATTCTGAAAGCAGTAGCTCCTGAACGGTTGTGTTCGTACATAGCTGTAGCCAAGATAATAAGCTATATGTCTGTCACTAAAGGGAACTGTCCTTTCTGCTACAATGACAAGAGGTGGATGATTTGGTTGTTTTGGAGAATGTTCATTAATTCATAATAGTAATTCGAATTTAGAAAATGTCTTCCATGTAATAAAACACTCCAAGGAGTGTTATAAAGTAAAATTAGGTACGAAGTTGAATCAGGCAGTATCAGGATAGATGGCCAGAACATTTGACCAGTAATGTAGCTTTTAAGACAACCTTAATATGAAAACGTGGAATTTCAGACAGGCTTCGGAGGGCATTCCAGATCTTAAGGGCCCAGGCACATGAAAGCACAACCATCGTGGTTGGAGCATTCAAATTGCAAATGCTCAAAAAGCCAGAATTACATGAGCACAGAGTTGTGGGGAATCATTGCATCATTCAGTACAGAAGAGGCCATTCAAACCATCAAGTCTGCACTGGCAAAAAATTAATCTAAATCTACAGTAGTCCCACTTTCCAGCATGTGGCCCATAGTCTTAAATGTCATTCGCAGCAAAAACATACCCCATAAAGAGGAAAGATTCCAAGAGAAGGATAAACAAACCAAGGAAATTAAGTCGAGAATAGAATTGAAAGAAAGAATATAAGGAGGAAATAAAATCGTAATTTTATTTGGAATTACTGGGAAAATTTCAGAATCCAGCAAAGGAGATCTAAAGAGATGATAAAGAGGGAGAAAATAAACTACAAGGGCAAACCAGCAAGGAATATAGAAACAAAAATGAAAATTGCTAGAAAAGCTCAGCAGGTCTGGCAGCATCCATGCAGAGAAATCAGAGTTACTGTTTCGAGTCCAGTGACTCTTCCTCAGAAATGTTAGCATGATAGTTGATTTTTAATGCCAAAGATGGAAGTGGGGTGGGGGGAGATAAGATGGAAATGATAGGTGGAGATAGAGCATGAACAGGAAGAAGAACAGTTGGATAAAGGATAATGATCAGCCTAGGACAGCGAATAGCTACTAATGGAGACTATGGAACCTGTGTGTAATAGTAGACGATACAATAACAAAGCCTAGTATGTGGGGGTTGGGGTAAAGACATGGGAGAAGGTGCCTCAAACCTTAAAATTGTTAAACTCAATATTGAGACCAGAAGGCTGTACAGCTCCCAAGCGGAAAATGAGGCGCTGTTCTTCCAACTTGCGATTAGCTTCACTGGAACACTACAGCAAGCCTGAGATAGAGATGTTGGCCAGGGAACAAAGTATTGAAATGGTAGGCAACTGGAAGCTCAGCGTCTTCTTTGCGGACAGAGCATGGATGTTATGTGAAGCTGTCACCCAGTCTATACTTCATTATCCCAATGTAGAGGAGACTACATTGTGAGCAGCGAATGCAGTAGGCTAGATTGAGTGAAGTGCAGGTAAAGCGCTGCTTCACTTTGAAGGTATGTTTGGGCTCTTGAATACTGAGGAGGGAGGAAGTAAATGGGCAGGTGTCCAGATTCCCACTATGGATAAAAAAATCTTTTCGTCAAATCCCCTCTAAACTTTTTGCTTTCACATTAAAATTAAGCCCCCTTGTGACTGACCCTCCAACTAAGGAAAACAACTGCTTTCTATCCATCCCATTCATGCCCGTTAAATCTTATACACGTCAGGCAGGCCTCCTCTCAGCTTTCTCTGCCCTACAGAACCAACGCGAGCTTATCAAGCCTCTCTTCATAACTAAACTGCTCCATCCCAGTGAATCTCCACTACAATCACATCTTTCCTACAGTGTGGTGACCAAAACTGCACACAGTATTCCAACTGTGGTCTAATCTGTACAGCTCCAACATAACCTTATGCTTTTATATGTATGCCACAACTGATAAGGACATGTCCCAGATACTTTCTTAACTACCCTATTAACCTGTCCTGCTACCTGTTCCTCTGAGTTTCATAGCATTCTTTGATTCATTGAGTACTCCCTTGTCTTGTTACTTCTTCCAAAGTTCACCATCTCTCACTTTCAGGGTTGGAGTCCATCTGCTGCTGATTTGCCTGTCTGACCAATCTATCTACAACCTCTTGTAACCTAAGACCTTCTTCCTCACTGTCAACCACTTGGTCAATCTTATTACCCGCAAACTCACTTATCATCACCCTCACATTTTCTTCTATATTGTTCATATGTATCGTATAGACAGTGAGTACTGCAGATGCTGGAAAGTCAGAGCCGATAAAGTGTGAAACTGGAAAAAACATAGCAGGTCAAGGAGCATAAGAGGAGCAGGGTGAGTTGACGCTGACCCCTCTGATGCTGGTTGACCTGCTGTGCTTTTTCCAGCTCCAAACTTTATCAGCTCTATGTATATCTGAAACAATAAAGGATCCAGCACTGACCCCTGTGGCACTGCACTGGGGACACCTGCCTGCAATTATACAAATAGCCTTCTACATCCAATTTTTGTCTCCTATCATTAAGCCAATTTTAGATCCAATTTGGCAAGTTACCCAGGATCCCACATGCTTTTATCTTCTTTTTTAGTCTCCCACGCGGGACTTTGTCAACGGCTTTGCTGAAATCCATATATCCAATGCACAACTCTCACCTACACAACTGGTCGCGCCTTGAAAAATTCAATCAAATTTGTTAGGCATGATCTCCCTCTGACATAGCTATGCTGACTATCTCTGATTAAACCTTGCCTCTCCAGGTGGAGATTAATCTTCCTTTAGAATTTTCCCTACCACTGATGTGAAACTCACTGTTTGATCAGACCTGGGATATGGCTATTTCTAAGTCTGTCAGAAGGTTCAAGACCTCTTCACTCCCTATGTGAAACTACTCAAGAACCGCACAGTCCCTCTTCCCAAATTCTATACCAACATCCTCCTACTCCAAAGTGAAGACAAATGTAAAGCACTCATTTAACAAACCACCAATGTCCTCTGGCTCCACGTGCAGATTGTCCTCCTGGTTGCTAACAGGCCCTGTTACTTCCTTGGTTATCCTCTTCCTCTTGATATACTTAAATAATATCTTGGGATTCTCTCTAATCTTATTAGCCAGTATCTTTCAGTCTCCTCCCCCCCATCCCCCCCACTTTGCTCCCTTCATTTCATTCTTAACATCCTCACCTGTATTTTCTACACTCCACTAGAGCTCTATTGATTTATTCCCTTTGTTAAAAGCATCTCTTTTTTCTCTTATCCAGTCCTGAATACCCCTGGACACCCAGTGTTCTCTCGGCTTGCTGCTCCCGCCTTTCATCCTCAAGGAAACATGTTGGGCTTACATTCTTGCCATTTCATTTTGAACATATCCCACTATTCTACTGTAAATTTACCGAGATGTTCCCAGTCTAAATCCCGCCTTATTTTAATAAGGTCTGCCTTCCCAATACAAAATCTTTTTTTGAAGATCATCTTTTTTCATTTCCATAACAAACATAAGATGTATGGAGCTGTGGTCGCTATCACTAAAATGCTCTCCTTCTGCTACCTCGAACATATCTGGCTTCAATCTCCAGAATTAAGTCCAGCACTGCACAGTCCCTTGTTGGGTCTTTTACATGTTTAACATAAAAAGCTCTTCTGAATACATTTCAAGAAATCTGTCTCTTCTAAATCTATTACATCACAACTATTCCAACTAATGTCGAGGAAGATGAAATCCCCAATCCCCAATTATTAGTTTTACACACCTCAGTGAATTGTCTACATATCTGCTCCTCTATTGCCTTCTGACTGTTTAGGAGTCTATGATACACTCCAAGCAGTGTGACTATCCCTTTACATTCCCAATCTGTACCCTAATAGAAGACCCTTCCAAAATATTGTCCCTCAGTATTGCAGTATTTGACTCCTTAATTAGTAATGTGACACCATCTCCTCTTTTCCATCATCCATGTTCTGGTTGAAGATCCGATACCCTAGAATGTTGAGTTTCCAGTCCTGCGCCTCCCTAACCACGTGATGTCAACAACAATTCAATTCCATGTGTCAATCCACACCCTTAACTCATCTGTCTTGCCTATAATACTCTTAGCAATAAAGTAGAGGCTATTCAGCTTCATCTTACTACCTTGGATTACAACATTTCTGAATTCTCTCTGACTTGCTCCCTTTCCTAAAGTATAGAGATCTGGCTCACAGGTAGAACACAGAGGGTGGTAGTGGAGGCCTGAGTTTTTTATACTGAAGACTTATGACCAGTAAGTCTTCAGAGTGCCACAAGGATTAGTGCTTTGTCCACTGCTTTTCGTCATTTATATAATGAATTTGGATGTGAACAATGAGATATGTTTAGTAAGTTTGCAAATGACACCAAAATTGGAGGTGTAGTGGATTTGAAGAAGGTTATTTCAGAGTACAATGAGATCCTCATCAGATGGGGCAATGGGCCAAGGAATGGCTGTTGAAATTTAATTTAGATTAAGGTGAAGTGCTGTACTTTGGAAAGGCAAATCAGAACAGGACTTATACACTTAATGGCAAGGTCCTGGAGAGTGTTGCTGAACAAAGAGGCCTTGGAGTGCAGGTTGATAGTTCCTTGAAAATGGAGTCACAAGTAGATAGGATAGTGAAGAAGGCATTTGGGATGCTTGCCTGTATTGGTCAGGATGTGGAGGTGCCGGTGTTGGACTGGGGTGGACGAAGTTAAAAATCACACAACATCAGATTACAGTCCAACAGGTTTATTTGGAAATAATAATGAACCAAAACCTGCAACCCATTCTAAAAGATGAAAGAATCTATGTTTGTTCAATATATCATATCAGTTGCATGACCCTGTGACCTTTTGCTATAAATTCTGTGTCTTATGATCCTGCTCCACAGCTGCCTGATGAAGGAGCAGTGCTCCAAAAGCTAGTACTTCCAAATAAACCTGTTCGATTATAACCTGGTATTGTGTCATTTTTAACTTTATTGTTCAGTGCATTGAGCACAGGAAATGGGAGAGCAAGTTGCTGCTATACAGGACATTAGCTGGCCACTTTTGGAATACAGCATGTAATTCTTGTCCCCCTACTGTAGGAAGGAGGTTGTGAAACTCAAAAGGGTTCAGAAAAGACTTACAAGGATGTTGCCAGGCTTGGAGGGTTTGAGCTACAGGGAGAGGCTGAATAGGCTGGGGCTATTTTTCTTGAAGCGCCAGAAGCTGAGCGATGACCTTATAGATGTTTATAAAATCATGAGGGTCATGGATAGGGTGAACAGCCAAGGTCTTTTCCTGGAAGGCAGGTGAGTCCAAAACTAGACAGCACAGGTTTAAGGTGAAAGGAGAAAGATTTAAAGGGACCTAAAGGGCAACTTTTTCATGCAAAGGGTGGTACATGTATGGAATGAGCTACCAAAGGAAGTGGTGGAGACTGGTACAATAACAACATTTAAAAGGCTTCTGGATGAGTACATGAAGGAGGAAGGGTTTAAGAGAGATATGGGTCAAATGCTGGTAAATGGGACTAGATTAATTTAGAATATCTGGTTGGCATGGATATGTTGAACCAAAGGGTCTGTTTCCGTGCTGCACAGCTCAAGGACTCTATGCAGTGTGTCCCTTCAGTGAAGATTGGGGACAATATTTCATCCTCACTAACACTCAACATTGGAGCCCCCCCAGGGGTGCATACTCAGTCCCCCACAGTACTAACTGTATATTCATGACTGCATCGTCAAATACCAGACTAATGCCATTTACAAGTTCGCTGATGACACTACCATAGTCGGTCGAATCTCAGATGGCAACGAAACAGACTACAGATGGGAGGTGGAAGACCTGGAAAAATGGTGCACCGAGAACAACCTAGCTCTCAATGCCAGCAAAACCAAGGAACTTATTATTGACTATCGGTGGGATGTTACTCATGCCCCCCCACATATTAACAGCACAAAGGTAGAACGAGTAGAGTGTGTCAAGCTGCTGGGAGTGGTCATCAACAACAAGCTTTCTTGGACCCTTCACGTGGTCGCACTGGTTACAAAGGCAGAACAACGTCTATTCTTCCTCAGGCAGCTGAGGAAATTTGGCATGACGGTGAACACCTTTGCCAACTCATATAGGTGCACCATCGAGAGCATTTTGTCTGGATGTATCACTACCTGGTATGGTAACTGTACCATTCAAGATCGAAGACGGTTACAGAGACTGGTGAACTCGGCCCAGACAATCACAAAGGCCAACCTCCCTTCTATAGAATCCATCTACTAGGCCCGCTGTCAAGGAAAGACTGCCAGCATTCTCAAAGACCCAACCTACCCTGGCAATGCTCTTCTACAACTCCTGCCATCATGCACTAGCTGGTTTCGAAACAGTTTTTGTAGTTGTTAGAATACAGAATGGACTCAAACTCTTAACATTCGCCTGTATTGGTGTTTTTGTTTTTGCCGCTGCTTACCAATCATTTGCTTATCTATGCTATTTAACTCTGTGATCCGCCTGTATTGCTTGCAAGACAAAGCTTTTCACTGTGCCTCAGTACAAGTGACAATAAATTCAATTCAATTTGAAGTTGTGCTCTTTACTTAGTTCTCTAAATTCTTGATGTAAGACCTGATCTCTCATTCTATTATATCACTGGTACCATTGCTTACCACAAAGTCTTATCAGCGTTCCCCTTCAGATGTCCAACAGCTACTTCCAGCTGCTGAAACACCGAGCCCAAGTTGGGAGCACTTCCTGCACACATGGTCACCTAGGACACCGGTAGGATCCGTGACTTCCACATATGACTGTCACACATTTTACTCAGCTGAATTCACCTGCCATGACTGAAACTTGAATGTACTTTGTCTCACTTGTTAATTTTTATAATTATTTAATCTTCAAGATACTCCCTTTACCTTAACTCGAATCTCTTCCTTTTATTCTCTGACTTGCTTATTCCTGATGCTTCTCAGTAACTGCCTTAATAATATGCCAGCTCATGGGTGTTTGCTTCTTTTTTTGGTTAATAGACATTAGACAATAGGTGCAGGAGTAGGTCATTCGGCCCTTCGAGCCAGCACTACCATTCATTATGATCATGGCTGATCATCCACAATCAATATCCTGTTCCTGCCTTATCCCCATAACCCTTGATTCCACTATCCTTAAGAGCTCTATCCATCTCTTTCTTGAAAGTATCCAGAGACTTGGCCTCCACTGCCTTCTGGGACAGAGCATTCCATATATTCATCACACTCTGGATGAAGAAGTTTCTCCTCAACTCTGTTCTAAATGGCCTACCCCTTATTTTTAAACTGTGCCCTCTGGTTCTGGACTCACCCATCAGCGAAAACATGCTTCCTGTCTCCAGAGTGTCCAATCCTTTAATAATTTTATACATCTCAATCAGATCCCCTCTCATCCTTCTAAACTCAAGTACATAAAAGCCCAGTCTCTCCAAGCTTTCAACATATGACAGTCCCGCTATTCCAGGAATTGACCTCGTGAACCTACCCTGCACTCCCTCAATAGCCAGAATGTTGTTCCTCAAATATGGAGACCAAAACTGCACACAATACTCCAGTTGCGGTCTCGCCAGGGCCCAGAACAGCTGCAGAAGGACCTCATTGCTCCTATACTCACTTCCTCTTGTAACATTTGCAGACTCCTGTGAACTTTTTCAGTGACTGACTACCATGGTAACCAAATTTAAAAATTAAAACTTAAGGTTTATCAAGCTAGGTTTCACTCTTGGTTTAGAGTTGTTCAATATGCCACCAAATGAGACCATAACACATCACCTGCAAACTTCAAAGCTAGGTCCAGAACACTGCTGTATATATCAAAAATAATAGTGACCTAATATCATCAATTGGCCAATTCTATACTTAACGCTGTCACTCTCTTTAGTTCTATAGGTCCTAATTTTGATAATACTTCTATTATATATTTCAATAAGATTAACTCTCATTCTTCTAAACTCCAATGAGTCCTGGCTCATGTACAGGACATTGGTTAGGTCACTGTTGGAATATTGCATGCAATTCTGGTCTTCCTTTCGGAAAAATGTTGTGAAACTTGAAAGGGTTCAGAAAAGATTTACAAGGATGTTGCCAGGGTTGGAGGATTTGAGCTATAGGGAGAGGTTGAACAGGCTGGGGCTGGAGCATTAGGGGGCTTGGATAGGATAAATAGACAAAGTCTTTTCCTTGGGGTCAGAGAGTCCAGAACTAGAGGGCATAGGTTTAGGGTGAGAGGGGAAAGAGACTTAAGGGGCAACTTTTTCACACGGAGGGTAGTATGTGTATGGTATGAGCTGCCAGAAGAAGTAGTGGAGGTTGGTACAATTGCAGCATTTAAAAGGCATTTGGATGGGTATATGAATAAGAAAGGTTTGGAGTGATATGGGCCAGGTGCTGGCAGGTGGGACTAGATTGGGTTGGACCAAAGGGTCTGTTTCCATGCTGTATCTATGAATCTATGACTATGACTCTCCTCATAAGACAATCCCTCCATGTCTGGGATCAACCTGTAAAACTCTCTCTGGACTGACTCCAAAATCAATATAGTTTTCTTTTGATAGCAGAAAAAAACTGTTCACAGTATTCCAGTTTTGGTCTAACCAGTGCCTTGTATAATTTTAGCAAGTCTGCGTATTTTTATACTCCATTACATTTGAAATAAAAGCTTACATTCCATGTACCTTCTTGAACTTGTATCATATGTATGCCTTTTGTATCTTATGGCATGAGGACTCCAAACTCCTTCAGTACTGTAGCTTTTTGCAGTCTTCTCCATCTCCTCTATTCTTCATGACAAAGTGCATAAACCCATTTTCCCACACTTTGGCAGCATCCTCTTTTTTTTAGTAAAAATAGATCAAAAATGTTTCAGTCAGTAGCTCAGCCAGGCTATCTGCTCCCTTTAAATTCCCATTTCTATGTTGGATACTACACGTTAATTACAGTCCATGTCATCCAAATCTGTTCTAGAATTAAAAGATCTACTAAGCCATCTCACAAACAAGAATCCTGATGACAAAAAATGTATCAAAGGACTGTCAGCATCTGTGAAAGGATAGTTTAAGTCAAAACGTGCAGGTTTCTTTGTACAAGATAGCTATCATTGATCACATGTACACATTATAGATCTATACTGGTATGAATAGGTAGAAGGGCTCTGCCTGATACTTGAGCACTTTGCATTCAATGAGTTGACAACTTTATTCAGGAGGATTACATCGAATGTATAGTTCAAAAGGCTTTTTGTGATCAACCAGTTATGCCCTGTATTTGTACTCCACACCAATTTTGTTTATTTACCAATCAGCACAATTGCCTATCTATTCCTCTCATGTGTTTATTTGACTTCTCTTAAATGCATCTATGCCATTCATCTAAATGACTCCATGTGATAATGAATTCCACATGCTAAGCACTTGCGGGGTTAATATCCTATTGGATTTATTCATGACTATCTTATGAAATATAGAAACGTAGAAAACAGGAGCAAGAGTAGAACATTCAGCCCTCAAGCATGTTCTAACATTCAATATGATCATGGTTGATCATGTAACTTAGCACGCTGTTAGCCCCAAGAATTATATCACAATAAAAATAGAAATTGCTGGAAAAACACAGCAAATCTGGCAGCTTCTAAACTTCTGAAGAAGAGTCACTGACTTGAAACATTAACTTTGTTTCCTCTCTGCAAGGCTACCATAACTGCGGAGTTTCTCCAGCAAGTTGCTTTTGTTCTAGATTTCCAGCATCTGCAATTCTTGTTTCATTTATATAACTACATCTCCAGCCTTCTTGAAAATGTTCTGATGTTCTGGAGTCAACTGCTTTTCATGATCGAGAATTCTACAGGCTCATCACTCAATAGGTGAAGAAATGTCTCCTTTTCTCAGTCCTAAAAAGCCCATCCTATATCCTAAAACTGACTTCGGGATCTGATCTCCCCAGTAATCAGGAACATCCTTCCCACAATTCCCCTATCAAGTCATGTTAGAATTTAAAAAAAACCAAGAGACCTCCCAACATTCTTCTCAACTCCAATGAATATTGTAATAACCAGTCCAGTATTACTTCATACATCAGTCTGCCATCCAGGAAGCATTCTGGTAAACCTTTGTTGCATTCCCTCCGTAGCCAGAACATCCTCCCTCAGGTTAGGAGACCAAAACTGCACACACTAGTCCAGATGTAATCTCACAAAGGCCAACTGCAGTTAGATCTCCGCTCCTATGGTCAAATTCTCTTTCTATATATGCCAACATACCATTTATCTTCTTTATTGCCTGCTGCACCTACATGCTGACTTTCAATGACTACTGCACAAGGACAATCGGGTCTCACTGCATCTCCTGTTCCCCAATTAGTTGCCATTCAGATAACACTTGGCTTTCCTGTTAAGTAAAAATAAAATTAAACGGTTAAAAAGTACAAATAGTGGGGTTACATCAGCTACTTTCCAATCCGTGGGAACTGTTCCAGAGTCTATAGAATCTTGAAAGATGACCACCAATGTATCCACTACTTCTATGGCCATTGCCTCAAATTCTCGAGGATGTAAATTATTAGCACAAAGAATTTATTCTCCAATAATCTCAATTTCCCCAAAACCAGTTCCCTACTTATACTGATTTCCTTCAGTATTTCCCT
The DNA here is from genome assembly GCF_037043375.1 of Chiloscyllium plagiosum. Classification (NCBI taxonomy): domain Eukaryota; kingdom Metazoa; phylum Chordata; class Chondrichthyes; order Orectolobiformes; family Hemiscylliidae; genus Chiloscyllium; species Chiloscyllium plagiosum. The sequence continues at coordinate 25,772,016 of NW_028270159.1, read as the reverse complement.
TTCACTAGACCCTGCATTCGCTAACAATTTTGTGATATTACTTGTGTCCTCCTTTTCAAAAATAGAACCAGTTCTTCAATGTTCTCGTTCAATATCTGCCCTTGCCTAACCACCAAAAGTAATGCTCCCCTAGTTATAGCCAGCTCATGCATCACATCATTGTAGTTTCCTTTATTTAGATTCAGGACCCTAGTTTCAGATTGAATGATGTCACTCTCTGGCTAAATGAAGAATTCTGTTACATTGTTGTCACTTACCCCCACAGGGCCTCGCATTGCTGGATTGTCAACTATTTCTTTCTGATTACACAATATTCAGTCTAGGATGTACTGTTTTCTAGTTGGCTCCTCAATGTGTTGATCCAGAAAAGCATGCCACACGTACTCCATCCAGTCGCCATCCCACAAATGGAAACACTTTCTCCTCAAATGTTCTATCAAATTCACTTCTCGTCTTAAAGGTATTTATCAGGTCACCCATTATAGTCATTGCAATGACGCCACTGATAGCAGGCCTGGGGTTGGACATTCAGAAGATGAGAGACTGTAGAAGACTGAGAATAAAATATCATCCAATCTTTTCAGCTATATCCTCAAATGTTTCAGCTGCCTAATTTTACTTTGTATCTGGCCTAAAACTGAGGTTAAATTAATTCGATGAGTAAATTATTTTGTGTTTAAAATAATCAAGTATGAGATATTCATCTGCCGACTCGCCTTCTGTCATCAACCCAGTGCTTTGACTGATCTTGCAGTAGATCTCATACATCTGAAAGAGAAGTTGCAGTCAGTTTGGTTCAACCTCAGACATGGACTAAGAAGAAAGATAAAATTGTTGAATAGGGAGGGGATCTTGTGGCAGGACCCAATGACAATGTCTTTAATCTGTCCTTTATTTAATTGGACAACATTTCTACGCATCCAGTGTAGGAATAGACAAGCAACATGACAAATCTGAAGCAGTGGAAAGGCAGTGAGAGGTTGAGTTGATGTCACCAGGATAAACTTATAACATAAGACAGTGCTTTTGCATGATGTTACCAAAGCCATTAATTTCAAATTGTAGATAAGTGCATAAAAGAAATAAATCTAATAAAATACACAAAATAATATAAAATTAAAATCTTGTAGTTCATAACCAGGAAAATTAAATAAGCATGAGACAGATGTCATAATCTCTTAACATTCTGAATGAAAGGCAAGCATGAAAAACACGGTGACAAATTTCCTTTGCATCTGAGTCAGGCCAATAACAAAAAGGGCAGGTAAGGAGTCCCATAGTTAGATCATCAGGAGCCAGGCATGCTGGTAAGCAGAAGGTTCCTGAATATAGTATTCTCTAGATTACCCCTACTGCCACATACTAGTGTGAACAGAGATAAAACATAGAAGAATACAGCGCAGTACAGGCCCTTCGGCCCTCGATGTTGCGCCGATCCAAGCCCACCTAACCTACACTAGCCCACTATCCTCCATATGCCTATCCAATGCCCGCTTAAATGCCCATAATGAGGGAGAGTCCACCACTGCTACTGGCAGGGCATTCCATGAACTCACGACTCGCTGAGTAAAGAACCTACCCCTAACATCTGTCCTATACCTACCCCCCCTTAATTTAAAGCTATGCCCCCTTGCCAGAAGATAGAAAGGATCAAAGCTTGAACTTCAGAGTTGTTGGATATCAGAATCATTTCCAGGACAGGAGATGGTTATTTAAACTTTTGCATGCCAAAATAATTGGGATCAATGCCTTTGCAGGGAAGTTGAAAAAGATTTAATCAAAATTGGAAGGGAGTGGGTTCCAACATATAGAAATAGAAAAGATGTATAAAGGAGTGAAAGTATTGACTAGCACTAGATTAAAGAAGGAAGTAGCAGGTTAAGGCCAACAAGGAACATAAGACATTCCTAACCTGTGTCTATGTAAACACACAAAAATGTGTTATAAATAAAGTTTGTGAGCTGAAAGCACAAACAATCATGTGGAAACAGCATGTTGTGGCAAACCAAATAACAGAACATTGCTTAAAAAGTGGTGGGCTTAACAAGACAGATTATGATGGAATAAGCTAATTGCATTTTGTTTTGATGGCACAACAGAGAAAGCTGTTGAACTGAATTTAATGCAAACTGTCTACATGAATTTTAATAAAATGTTTGATTAAGTACCAATAAAGGACTGGTTTCCAAAATTAAGCCTCGAGCAGTTGGAAGATAAGTGACAGCTTGCAGTGAAAACCTGGTTTAAGGACAGAAAATGGAGAACTTCATCTCATTTTCCACTTGGTGACCTTGTAGCTTCTAGGACTCAACACCAAGTCAAATAACTTTAGAGCTTGATTTCATTCTTTCATGTTTTTTACCCACTTTACACCTGGTCCTGTTATGATTATGGGTTGTTTTTCACACAGTCACCCATTCTTACCTACTCTTAGCTCTAATTATAATCTATTCCGCTTTACTTCTGTCCAGGCTTGCAATACATGATCTGCTTGTTTACCTACCTCTTTCTTTCTGGGCTCCAACTTTTCCTATCCAATCACCTCTCCACTCCCCCACAACCTCATTTTCAGTGTAATTATTTATTTTTCCTAATTGCTTAACAGTTCTGATGAAAAGTCACCAGACTCTAAACGTTAACACTGCTTTCATTCCACAGATGATGCCAGACTGCTGAATTTTGCCAGAAAAATCTTTTGTTGCAGATCTCCAGTATCCGCAGCTCTTTGTTTTATTTCGAGGCATCTGAGGTGCTGTGAGCCATCAGCAGCAGCATTGTATTCAGCCACATGTGGCCCCGTGACCCAGTGTATCCCACTCTTGCCATTACTGTCAAGCTGGGAGATCAACCCTGGTACTAAATAAAGAATGCAGATTGGCGTTCCCAGAGCAGCATTAAGTACAGAGGAACCTCGGTTATCCAGCATTCGATTAACTGAACAAAATACTCCCGCCTGAGTCCTTTGGATAATCGAGGTTCCTCTTTATGCCTAAAGATGAGATGTCAACCTGGTGAAGCAACAACACAGGCCTACTTGTGTGCCAAAAGGGTAAGTAGCATATGATAGAGCCAAATGATTTCACAACCAATGGATCAGATCAAAGTTTTGCAATCTTGCCGCATCCAAGCTTGATTAGTGATGGATAATTAAATCGATTAACAGGAGGAGGAGATGGCTCCATAAATATTTCCATTGTTATGGACTAGACCAAACCCCCTCAAAACATTGCAAGGAGGCAGCCTATACTCTAACTTTTATGAGAGGCACTGCATTCCAGATGTCATTTGATTAGTCAAATTACTAGGTTTTAAGCAAAACACATTTTATTCTTACATCACTGTTAAAATACAAACAAAAAAAAAGGAATTGGCATAACCTGAACTCTATTGAAATATTTAACAAAATAATATTATTTAACTACTATTCATCAACTGTTCCAATATAACAGTATCCGATAAACACACCCTTGGAAAAGGCAAATTCAGCAAAACAGATCTCCCTCACTTACTATCTCCTCCAGTCCAGGAAAAAGAACCTCAGCAGAATGAATCTAGCAGCAGAGAGAGAACTCAAACTTGTGCAGCTGCAGACAGAGAGAGAGAGAGAGTTGTGTCCAGCAGCTTCAACTCCAAAACCCCAACTTCAAACAACTAAAACCCAGGGTGTGCATGAACCTGACTCCAGCCATTATTTGTCTAATTTAAAAAACAAAGTTATTTACTCAGCTTTCCATAGAGCAGAGACCTAATCACCAGGTTTACAACACTCCTCTTCATGAGAAACACATCTAAACAACCTATTCACCTTATCTATGTCCCTCTTAAAGGCACATGTCATCACACTATTTTCAATGAAGGGGATGCCCAACACAAAAATGCAAAAGAAATAGTGGAAGTATTTGCCTTCACCCAAATGTATAAAGTGGGTGATCTATTTTGGTGTCCTCTGGAGAGCCACAGTATCACTGATGCCATTATTCAGCCAAAATGATTTATACAGTCAGAGTCATATAGCATGGAAACAGGCCTTTAGGCCCAACTCGTCCATGCTGGCCAGGACTCCTCAACTGAACAAGTCCCATTTGCCTACATTTGGCCCATATCCCTCGAAACCGTTCCTCTTCATGTACCTGTCCGAATGACTTTGAAATGTAGAAATTGTACCTGCCTCTACCACTTCCTTTGGCAGCTTGTTCCATTTACACACTACCCTCTAAGATAAAGTTGCTCTCAGATCCCTTTGAAATCTTTCCCGACTCACCTTAAACCTGTGCCCTCTAGTTTTGGACTCCCCTCCTGCGGGGAAAAGACTTTGCCTATTCACCTTATCTATGTCCCTCATGTTTTTTAGAAACCTTTACAATATCATCCTATGCTCCAGGGAAAACAGTTCCAGCCTATCCAGCCTTCTAATAATTCAATTTGCTCCATATGCTAATCAATAAAAAAGGTGATGGGCCCTAGCAACCTCTGACAATATTACTGAAGATCTGCGCCTCAGAATTAGCTGCACTTTTTGTTCGGCTGCTATAGCTATAACACTGGGACCTAGCCAACAAATGGAAAATTGCCCAGGCAGATCATGAGCACAGAATAAAAGACAAATCCAACAAAGACAACTACTGCTCCATCAGTCTAATCTTAATCATTTAAGTGATGGAGGCTGTATCATGAGGAGAAACTTGTTCCGCAATGATTTCCAAGTTTGGATTCTATCAAGGCTACTCCATTCCTGACCCAATACAACCTTGATCCAAATATGGACAAAAGAATTGTACTCAAGATGCAAGGTGAGAGTTTCTGGCCTTGATATTGATGCAGCATTTGACCAAGTTTGACATCAAGGAGTCCTCGCAAAACTGAAGTCAACAGGAATCAGAGAAAACTTGCCACTAGTTAGCATCACATCTAGCACAAGAAAGATGTTTATGGTTTTTACGATCTCAGTCCCAGGACATGACTACAGGTGATCCTTAGGGTAGTGTTCTATGCCCAACCATCTTCAGCTGCTTTATCAAAAACCTTGCTTCCATTATAAGGTCAGAAATGGGGACGATTGCAGATGATTGCACTACGGTCAGCAAGATTTTCAATGACTCAGATACTGAAGCAGCTTGTATCCAGGTGCTGCAAGATCAAAACAACACCAGTGTTTGGACTGATAAGTGACAAACAATGTTTGTATTACGTAAGTACAAGGCAATGACCATTTTAAGAGAATCTAATCATCATCCTCAACATTCAATGTCATCACCATTAATGAATCCCTAACTATCAACATAGTTAGGGTTTCTACTGACCAGAAACAGAATTAGACTCAGAGTCATGCAGCGTGGAAACAGACCCTTCAGTCCAATTTGTTCATGCTGACCAAATTTCTCAAACCAAACTAAACTAATCCTACTTGCCTGCATTTGTCCCAAATCTCTCTCAATCTTTCCTATTCATGTACCTGTCCAAAGATCTTTCAAATGCTGCGACTGTACATGGATCTACCACTTCCTCCGGCAGTTCTTTCCATATTTGAACCATCCTGTGTGTGAAAAGGTTGCTTCGCCGGTCTCTATTTTAAATCTGTGTCCTCTCATCTTAAAAATATGCCCCCAAGTTTTGAATGCGTCCACATCAGGGAAAAGATCTTTGCTGTTTACCTTATTTAGGTCTCTCATTACTTTATAAACCTCTAAGGTCTTCAACCTCCTACACTCCAGGGAAAAAAGTTCCTGCCTGTCCAGCTTCTCACTAATACTCAAACACTCCAGTGCCAGCAACAGCCTGGTAAATGTTTCTTGAACCTTCTGCAATTTAATAATATCCTTGCTATGGCAGGGCAACCAAAACTGTACACACTACTCCAAAAGTGGCCTCAATGTCCTGTACAACCTCAAAACAGGACATCCCAACTCCTATACTCAATAGTCTGAAAAAAGAAGGCAAGTGTGCTAAACACCTTCTTAACCACCCTATCAACCTGTAATGCAACTTTCAAAAAATTATGTGCCTGAACCCCTAGGTCCCTTTGTTCGACAACACTCCACATTAGCTGTATAAGTCCTGTCCTTGTTCGCTTTACCAAAACACAATACCTGCATTTAACCAAATTAAACTCCACCAGTCATTCCTCAGCCCTTTGGCCCAGCTGATCAAGATCCTGTCGTACTCTTAGTAACCTTCTTCACTGTCGACTATACCACTAATTTCGGTGTCATCAATAAACTTACTAACCAAGCTTGCTAAATTCTCAACCAAATAGTTTACAAACAACAGTGGACCCAGCACCAATCCCTGCAGAGTACTGCTGGTCACGGGCTTCTAGTCTGAAAAACAATGCTCCACCACCACCTTCTGTCTCCTGCTGTCAAGCCAATTTTGTATCCGTTTGACAACCTCTCCCCGATTTCCATATGATCTAACATTACTAATCAGTCTACCACATAATCTTGCTTCCATTATAAGGTCAGAAATGGGGACGATTGCAGATGATTTCACTATGGTCAGTAAGATTTTCAATGACTCAGGAAAGGTTCTATGTCCAAAACGTCGATTCTCCTGCTCCTCGGATACTGCCTACTTTTCCACCATTACACTCTCGACTCTGATCTCCAACATCTGCAGTCCTCATTTTCTCCATGTAGAACCTTGTCAAAGGCTTTACTAAAGTCCATGTTGACAACATCTACCACCCTGCCCTCATCAATCTTTTTGGTTACATCCTCAAAAAAACTCAATCAAATTTGTGAGATACAATTTCTCACACACAAAGCCATACTAACTATCTTTAATTAGTCCTCGCCTCTCCAAATACATGTAAATCCTACCTCTCAGAATCCACTCCAACAACTTTCCCACCACTGATGACATATTCACTGGCCTATAGTTCCCAGGCTTCTCTGTACAGCCTTTCTTAAATAAAGGAATATTAGCACGTTGTTCTCCGGCACCTCATTAATAGCTTTAGATCTGCTAGAGGCCCTGCTAAATTTCAATCAATTCTATAAATACTGCATCTATATGACCAAGTCAAACACTCATCTCCTAACTCTCCCAATCTGTCCACCATCCACAAGGTAAATGTCAGGGTTATGAAGGACTACTCTTCAAATGCCTCAATTAGTGCAGCACCAACACCACCAACCAAGACAAAGCAATGCCCTTGACTAGCACTCACTCACAACCTCAATATTCATTCCCTCCACCACTGACATACAGTGACAGATTAGTATTATGTACAAATGCACCACATCAACTCACCAAGCTCCTTTGACAGCACCTACCAAACCAGTAAATGCTAGCATATAGATAGTAAATATTTGGGAGCTACACTGCTTGCAAGCTCTCCTTCAAGTTACACACCATTCTGACTTGGAATAATATTGCCATGCGTTCACTGTTACCTGGTCAAAATCATGGTGCTCCCATCCTCATGTCATTGCTGGTCCATCAAGGACTGCAGTGGTTCAAATAGGCTACCACGTTCTCAACAGGAATTAGGGATGGACAATAAATAATGGCCCAGTCAGTGATGCCCACATCCTATCAGCGAATTTAAAAAAGCTTATTGAATGCAAATTATATGCTGCATTTCCTACAATAAAGTAAAGTAATGAACATAGTTTTTAGAAAGTACTTCATTGGTTGCAAGGCACTTTTGGATGAGTGGAGCTTCTGAAAGTCACAATTTCTTTCTTTCTATTCTCCCAGTATCTGAAAAAAACTAGAAGTAAACCTCTAAGTCCGTTGATTCAGACAAGGCATGAGAGCAATATTCAACTGCCTTGCATGATGGAAGACTTTGTTACATTTCATTAGAGACTAGGCTTTTCAAGTTACTATGTGCAAAATACTGTCATGACACTGAGAATGCCTATGTGAAGTGATTTAAAAATAATTATTGAAGTTCAGGAACTACATCTAACCTATCTTGGATTCAGCTTTATGCACACAGCCAGTGTTCAAGAGTCAAGCCAAGAGTAGCTTTATTTATCAGTTGTAGATGGTAGAAATGACACAGTAAAAACAAGACAGCGTTCCTCCAGGACCAATGTGCTATATGAACAGTGATGAGTGTGTGGTGCTGGAAAAGTACAGCAGGTTAGGCAGCATCTGAGGAGCAGGAGAATTGAGGTTTTGGGCATAAGCCCTTCGTCAGGAATGGCATGAACAGCACAAACTACACAATCATACACAGGATGGCATAAAGTGCACATCAAGTGCAAAACACACAAGACAGCATAGTAATTCCTGACACATCTAGGTTCTAGGTTTAAACACACCAAAGTAAATGGGGGCAGAATAACTCAGTTGGCTAGATGGCTAGTTTGCCATACAGAGTGACTTTAGGTTCAATTCCAGCATTTTGAAGTTACCATGAAGGAGTCTCCTTCTTAATCTCTCCTCTCACCAGAGGTGTGATGACCCTCAGATCAAAATGAGATCAAAGTAAGTCCTAATTGTGAATGAACTCACAAATACACCTGTAGTCACTCACCACTGAGATCCAAAGGTTAAACCACAGTCATCTTTCTCTAATGAGAGAGCAGCCCTATGTTTTGGAAAGACTTATGGCTTTGTTTACTTTAGTAGCCACAATGTAGAAGTGCTGGAGTTGGACTGAGGTTGACAAAATTGGAAGTTACATGACACCAGGAGATAGTCCAACAGGTTTATTTGACATCATAAGCTTTTGGTGCACAGCTCCTTCGTCAGGTGAAGTCCAATTCAGCAGATGATGGAGTAGCTTCCAAAAGCTTGCAATTTCAAATAAATCGTTTGACTTTAACCTGGTGTCATGTGACTTCCAACTTTGCTTACTTTACACTAAGGAAAAGAATTAACTACATGATTTGTTAGCTCAAGATATGTCAAAAGGTGAAAAAAAAGAGTCTTGATGTTAAGTATTTTAACTGAACAAAGATTGCATGGTAAACTGTACATCACAGATTACCCCCAAGTACCAGAAAAATAAAGCACTTTTGAAACTACTGCAAAGTTTGAAAAATATATTTTGGACACCAGTATTCTAGTAAATTTATCTCACATCAACTTAAAAATTATTTGCGTGAGATTTTCAATGAGTTTTGCACAGTTCTGGAAAATATAAAAGTATTTGAAGAATAATGTATAATACTCCACACAACCCCACACAACCCCCCACCCCCACACCCCCACACCCCAAAAAAACCTGGGCTTTTAGAACAGATTCTCCCATACTTTTAGGAACATGTTTTACTATTAATTCTGACATGTATTGTTGTGAATTCAATCTAGTCTATGTGTTGGATGACAGGAGACAAAAAAGATTAAACTTTTTAATCAAGATAAGCAGGGCTGGATTTTCTCTTCTGATTTCTCTCCAACTCAAAAGAAGTGGGAAGCCCATTCAGGGGAAGAATTAATTGCCCTACAGATGTTTAATAGCCAATGGGCCAGTAACATGCTGGTGGTGGGATCCCAGTCACTCAAGGAGAGAAAACCTCACTTTTGAGCTGCCACTTAAATGGATGGTTGCCAGATATGTAGTCTCACCAGCACCAAGAGACAACTGCCACTTGCTGGGACTACATGGCATTCTATGTTAGGTCACTGCTGGAACTTGGCATCAAGGCAAATAGGGGGAATTTCAATGGGGGTCAAGCTGGCTGGCTTAGTAATTGGGGTGAGGGGCTGTCGGCCACCAGATTTGAGAGACCAGACTCAGGTAACATAACAGAAAGGGGGAAATGTGACAGGGATTAGGTCTGATGGTCTCCTTGCCCGAAATCCACTTGGCTCGGATCTCCTCCTGTTAGAGACATGATAGAGAAAGGAGGAGTATGCAGCTCTCGAGTGGCTATTAATTTCATGCTGGTAAAATTTCACACAGATCAGATGAGATGTGGAAAGCCCATGCACTGGATTTTATACATCTCTTTGTCTTCAAATTCACCCACTGGGAAACATAAAATCCAACCCAGGTTATTTTTAAGTTTGTTTCATATGGTAAATAAAACAGTTAAACCTGTTGGATAGTTTTTAAAATAAGTGTTTAATAATGCAATGTCTCTTGCTATGAAATTAGTTATATCCAGGGGAAACTAAACAAACAAAACATCTCAAAAACAGAAAATGTACCAATGGTATTAAAGCTAAACTGGTCTACAAAATGTTTTAAAGACATTTTAATTATCAAAGCTTAAAATTCCCACAAAGTAGGCTTTGTCTTCAGAAACAAAGACAGCATTTTTTAATACTGAGACAAGCTTGATCTTGCACAAACTTAAAAGATACTGCGCTAAACAAAGGCTTACCATGAAGCGCAGCTAGTATCTTTAAAACAAAATACATTCAAAAGACAGTATAATTTGTAATCTGTGAAGAGTGATTTCTGTCTTTCTTCATGGAAATATGTATTTTATTAAATTCACACTGTACGTGGTTGAAGGGATGCAGCAAAGTGAAATTTCTTCTGACTCAAGCAGTACTATTCCAGCAAGAGAGAAAATAATTTCTTAAGAGCTTTCTATGATAATTGCTGGCAGCTAGACATTCAAAGAGCCACTCCTACATAACAGGGTTTGAATGGTTAAGTTCAGGCCCAATCAGAAGCCAACCTCCAAACTGGCAGAGCTCAGCAAATAGTCGGAGTCCCAGCATTGCACATGACTAAATTTGCTCCTGTCCATCATTTGGGTCATATATAGTTCAATTCAGTGCAGCAGACAGGGGTCTGTAAGGAAATCTGGAGCTGATCAATGCCTTGTCTGGGTGTCTCAAGCTGCTGATATATGTTAGCAAAACTCATGGCTCAACTCCCACCTCAAGCCACAGAGCAGGCTGGCTTACAACAATAATTCTATTTTGTAAAAAAAAACTTACAGTTTCAATTATGGGAAGTCGTCTTCCTTCCTACGATAGCTGCAACATTTTTTGACAAAGATCCAACCTTGCGCCTCACGTAATACAAGCTATTCCTGGAAAGATCTCCCTTTCTATTGTTGGGTAAGATTTTAATTCTGTTCTTAATAACGAGCAAAAGGATGATGTTAATGATTACACTAAGAAAAGTGGATTTTAAGATTATGGTGGTCGGATATTGTTGCTGGATCAGAATTCCTGCTTCAGCACGTGCTCTTTTGTTCTGAACTGAAAAATTCTTCATACGACTTTTTGAAAAAAATTCATATGGAACGGATTAAGAATCATGATTTCTTGCTCTGCAAGTGTTTGACTTTTGTGCTACCAAATTATAACTTTTACAGAGTTTGTTGTAGATACTCAATTTATTCCACCAACCAAGTATTGTTTCTAACTCTCATGTAAAAGTAACTAAACACTTCTATTGCCTAAGGCGTAGTGAAACAAATATAGACAGAGAGGAACTCAGCCAGACATGGACAAAGGCATGAGCCAAAACCAGACAGTCCAGGTCGCTCAATAGGCCATCAGTGGACGAGACAGGTCAGCCAGCTGCTGTGCAGAAAAAATGGATGTGTGAGGTGCTCATGCGTGAGCATGACTTGCCTTGTAAAAGATTGCCAGTTTCATTCTTCTGTTCCTTTTAAAAAAAACTTTAAATTGAAATTCAGCAAAACTGAACATATAAATAACAATTTCTATAACACAGGATGTAGAGCTAATTGTTTTTTATGATGAGGTAAATGAGGAATATGTTAGGAGACAGGAAATACTCCATGCATTTTTCCCCTCTAAGTCGCGCCTGCTTTTGTCTAAAAGCTTTTAATCCGCACACTGCCACTCACAAAAGCTGTCTGAGTTTGAAACAAAAAGAGAACATAGAAGCTGCGTCAAGCTGCTGTTTAAGTATAGATTGTGAAGTATTAAGAAATTGCAAAGTTTGAGATTGCTAAGCTACTACATATTTATTATTCAGTAAAAGTATAAAAGTGCCATGCATATACCCTACACATAAACAGGAATTCAGAAACTGAGATTTTTAAAAAATTCACAAATGTTAAGATTTCCCAAATTAAATGAAGTAATGATATGTGCTTTATTAAGCATTAGCACAATCTTCTGACAGAGCTAAAATTCTCCAAAAGGTAACTGTGGATAAACTGAATATTTCTCACGTAAACACATTAACTTAATTGCTGCAGTGTAGTCAGTTACGGTCTTATTTTGAGACAGTAAATATGTTGACTATAAACCTCATCTCAGAAATGGTAATGGTGTCCATACTTAAAACTCCTAAGGAATTAACATTTAGTTTCAAAGGGTTAATTAAAAGAATTTTGATCTGTGACTGAGACTTATAATGTTTTAAAGGAACTTACATTACAGTCATTTGTGTTCAAAATTATGAACTCAACAACTGAAGCTTTAACCAAAAAAAACTGGAGTAGAACTTTTAAATATTAAATTCTTGATCCTGTTAGAAATTCCTAACATGGCAATCGTTCGATCAAGATAGACAAAATAGTATATAATTGTTACTCTTATCATTTAAAAATAAAAGGTGCAAAGTAATTTTATGGATTGTACCAATTTTCAAATTTTTTGACAGCTGGTTTAAACAGTGAGCTGTCGTGAAGAATTTGCTTCATGTCCTCTATCCCATCAATAATGACATTGTAAACAGATTTTGGAAATTGACATTCTTGCATACTAACATATTCAGAAAATCAGCCATCACTAAAAATTTAAAAAAACTGAAATATTTAATAAAATGCTTAGATTGGATTTTTTGATCAGTACTGCCTTTGGTAATGTAAATTAAAAGTAATTACAGTGATTTTAAATGACGGATGTTTTCAAAATACAGTAAATACTTATTACTATCTATTTTGAAAGACATTTTTGCAGATTGTGAATACAGTGTATATCAATGCTCTAAATATGCTTCAGATGAAATGTGGACTGACCAATTCTAAAGAGTTAAGGATATTGTATCAAGGTTCCATAAAAATAATCAAATTTATTTGCTGGACTGCCCCACATCTTTCCACTTCTCTGACTCCTTACCTGGATTTGAATACAAACCAGACAGCAATTTGCCAGACCCAGCCACCATTTGATTTGGTGGACAAAGGCGGTTTGTTAGCACACAATTACAAGCACAGGAACACAAAGGTTGAAACAGGTTACTAAGCGCATGCAGAGGGGCCTGCAATGAACAGGAAATGATAGCCTTTGATGCAGCTCTGTTACAAAACAACAACTATCCTACTAATGTTTCTGGGAAACCTAAGAGCTGTTACTTTTTTAAAGAAAGGTAACTTAGATGTCATTTTAAGAAAATATACATAGTACAGTACATAAAATTATAGAGCCCATATGGCCATTTACCCTATTGCCTACAGGCACTGCATTAAATATTTTAAAGGAAGACTGACTAGAGAGAAAAAAAGAATACTGTTATTACTACATCAAGCTTCTAACTCTGCTGAATATTATTAAGACTCCACGTTAAAAAACAAAAAAAAATGCTGCAATTTAATTTGCTCTCCCCAAAGTTTTCCAACCCCAATATACTGACTCATACTACAATACTGTTTCAGCAATTGTAGCAGCTCTTCAGCAGAAAAGGAGCTATTTTTCATGTATGGTCATCAATATTGAATCTCAATAAGTTCTCTCTTTTGTTGGGGAGGTGGGGGCTGTGGCATCACAGTCTGAGCCAATGGGTACCCTAATCCAAAATTTAGGCAAGTTTACTTACAAATATGGAACATACATTTTTTATTTGTTCCTTCATGGGAAGCTAGTGGCTAGGCCAGCATTCTAGTCATTCTTGTGAAAGGCAGCGTGAGCTGCTTTCTTGAACTGCTGCTGCCCACTTGGTTGGGCAAATCAACAATGTTGTTAGAAAAGGGATACAGATTTTTGACTCAACAACAGCAAAGGAACAGTGGTACAATTCCAAGTTAGAAAAATATGTTGCTTGGAGGGGAACTTAAAGGTGTGGTGTTCTTATGTAATTGTTGTCCTTATCCTTAGTGATGGTACACGTACTGGGTTTGGAAGCTGTTGGTATTGGAGCCTTGATTACAGGATTATGTAGAGATACAAGAGAAGCTGGATTTAGTATCCTTCCAGGAGAGATTGTTCAGAATTTATTTAACAGAAATGTTCTAGGTTATGAAGGTGTTAATCATAGATAATCTGATAAAAATGCTGTCACAAGAGGTGCGAGAGATGCAAGACGACACATGATTTGAACTAATTGGAAAACGAAGAAAAGGAAACTTGAGGACAATTTTCCTTAAAGATTTCAGTTCCCATGGTCTGAAATGCAATGGTGGGAGCAGGTAGTATCTTGAGAAAAAGGAACTGTATGTATACTGGATGTAAATGTTTTCAGCGGAGTGAGTCGAACTGGATAGCTCTCAGAAAACAGGGAAAAATATGATTGGTCAAATGGACTCCTATGTGTTATTCAATTCTATAATTCTATATTATTCAGCAGTTTAACAAATAAAAACTATTCCTTTGCCTGTGGACATAAAACAATTGCATGGAACTTACTACTGTCTAGTACAGACCAACAAGCGAACCTGGAGATTTAGAACTTTGCAGCTAACTCTCCATAATAAGCATAACTAAAATACAAAATGAATGAATTGATTGTGAAACACAATTACATTGACATTAGACACTCTTTATAAATACAAACATTTTTAAGCTATTGGAAGACTCCTCTATACTTTACTTTTTTTGTTTACAATACACGAACACAACCAATAAATTAAGTCATTCTTGCATTTCAAAATAATGCACTCAATCAACCACCTATTTTTTAAGTATTCCAGTTAATGTAATCACATGTAAAGATCTTACTGTTTATTGCAAAATGAAAAGTAATGACATAAATGCAATTCACATATCAAGGAGCCACGAGTGACAACTTTTTGCTAAACCTGGCTCTTATTACTGACTCAGACACTTCGGGAAGTAGAAGTGACTGAATTGGATGTTGACAGTGACGACCGGACAATAAACATAAAACTGACTTAGGAAGTGTAGAGGAATGCAGCCAGCACTAATGGAAAAAATTAGGCTATAAATCTTCAAAGGCAGAGCTTAAATGGCATAGTTGAGGGATATTATTTAAAAGGATATACCTACCTCACACAAGAGAATATTCTTCACAAACATAAGTGCATACTTACACTGGATGTAACAGAACAAAACATAAAAAGAGAATATTGGAGCAAGAGTAGGCTATTTGGGCCTTCAAGCCTGCTCCTGCATCCAACTCAGCATCCTGTTCCCACTTTCTCCCATACGCTTTGATCCCTTTAGCCTCAAGGACTATATTAACTTTCTTAAAAACATTCAATGTTTTGACCTCAACACTTTCTACGGCAGAGAATTCCACAGGTGTGAAGAATTTTCTGGGTGAAGAAACTTGTGCTTATTTCAGTCCTAAAAAGCAAAAATGTTCTGCTAGGAATCAACAGATAAGTAAAAGTCAAGGTTTAGAAAAAGAGGAATTGAAAATTCTCGCATGAGATTATACAGCAGGCAGACAGACTGTATGTACAGTTTGATCATTCATAAAAGTCAAAAAAGATATTAAGGCTGAAAATATCTTTGGAAAATCATATACAGGGTAGTAGCAAATGCAAAATAAAGTACCAAACATTTTCAAGAACAGCAAGAGTGCAGGTACGGAGGGGTCTGCTGAAATACTAAAGGTCTAATAAATTAAGTATGAAGATGAACAGGAGATAGTAAACCAGATACATGTGTGCCAGGATTTTAACATTGGCGAGGAAGCCTAGAGTCACTGAAAAACAAAGTTTTTTTGAATGGATGAACAACGCTCTGGGATATTTAGGCAACAGAGACTTGAGGCACAATTACAATTTTGAAGAAATGATTAACACTGAGAATATTAATAGATTGGAAACAGTTAAGTATATTTAAGAGGGTCAAAGGGAGTCAGAAATATTGACATGGAAGGATTCTCACCGAGTCAATTAACATAAACTAGTCTTCAAGACAACAACACACACAGATAATCTCAGTTTTTTATGTTAATACTGTAATGCTGAAGTATTTTACCACCAGAGGTGCCAACTTTCAGCTGAATTGTTAAACGGAGGAACTATCTGCTCATTAGGTGCAGATAAATGATTCTATGGTACTTTTCAAATAATAGCAGAATCTTTTATCTAACGTCATGACCAATATCTATTGCTCAATAATCACCACTAAATCAGTTTAATTGATTATTTATTTCATTGCTGTACGCAAGTTGCCATTTGTGTTTATCTACCAGGAAAGACATATTGATGCTTTAAGGACATCCTGAAGTTATGAGAATCACTTTTAAAAAAAAAAATCAAACTGTTTCATTATGTTACATTGTGACAGGTAGAACTTGACATGGACTACCTAACTGCTCAAACCATTGCATGACAAGAGCCCCAGAATCACTGTAAATTTGCATTTGTTGTTTTCTAAAACAAATCTAGTAACTATAAACCTCCCTGTTTATATAATTGAAAAGCTAATAGGGAAACATTTGGAACGCATGCTTATCCATTTAATATTGGTAAATAAATGCTTGGGTTTCAAACCTGATGTTCAATAAAGCATGTATTTGTTCATTCTAAATCCAGCCATTTTCTGGTGCTACATAAGGTCCAGATGTGGAGATGTTCACCAATGATTGCACAATGTGCAGTACCATTTGTGACTTCTCAGATTCTGAAGCAGGCACTATCTAAATGCAGTTGCACCTGGACAATATCCAGGTTTTGGCTGAAAATTAGCAAGTAATATTTGTACCACACAAATACCAGGTAATGACCACCTTCAACAATGGAGAATCTAACCATTGTCCTTTGATATTCAATAGTATCACCATAACTGAATCCTCCATCATCACCATGCTGGGAGTTATCACTAACTAGAAATTGAACAGAAATACGGTGGCTACAAGAGCAGGTCAGAGGCTAGGAATCATGCCACAAGTAATTCAATTCCCAACTTCCCAAAGTCTGTCCACCATCTACAAGATAGATGTCAGGAAATGGATCAGTGAATCTGGATGTGCAGCTCCAACAACACAAGAATCCTGAAAACATCCAGGACAAAGCAGCCTGCTTGATTGGGACTGCTTCCACAAATATCCACTCCCTCCACCACCACTCAGTAGTCATAAAGTACATCATCTACAAGATGCAGTGCAGATATTCGTCCTTAGACAGAAACTTTCAAGCCCATGACCAACATCTAAAAGGACAAGAACAGCAGATACATGTGAACACCACCACTTGCAGGTCCCCCTCCAAGCCACTCATCAACCTAACTTGGAAATATATTGCCTTTAATGTTGCTGGGTCAAAATGCTGAAATTCCTTCCCTCATGCTATTGTGGGTCAACTTACAGCACATGGGCTACAGCAGTTCAAGAAGGCAACTCACCATCACCTTCTTAAAGATAACTGGTAATTGCCAGAAATGCTGACCAGCCAACAATGCTCACATTCCATGAATGTTTTTTAAAAAATGTTACATTTCATGTCACATTAAAGGCCACCTCAAGTCACATAAAATGGAATGTAATTTACACAATTCAGTAGTTAGCTGAAAATGTGTTGTTGGAAAAGCGCAACACATGTGTTCCTGAAGAAGGGCTTATGCCCGAAACGTCGATTCTCCTGTTCCTTGGATGCTGCCTGACCTGCTGCGCTTTTCCAGCAACACATTTTCAGCTCTGATCTCCAGCATCTGCAGTCCTCATTTTCTCCTCCACAATTCAGTAGTTATACAGACAAGCATGAATTTTCATTTTACAGGCTGCAATCAAGATCTATGAATTCCTTTGAAATGTAAAGATACCAGCTAAGAGAAACACAATTTGCAAGTAAAATATGTAAATGATAGTATGATCAGATGTTGCATATCAGTGGCTAGTAGACATTATACAAGGTTAACTAATTAAGTAAAACACAAACATTAAAATTTTAGTGGAATAATGTTTTTACTAGTCACTAAATATATGGGCATATTCAAGTTCTATTATAATTTACTATATGAATCAAGGTGTCACTACTAATTTAAAGATGAAGTGTAAAATAACATTGTAGTAGAGTCATAATCACAGTCATAGAGATGTACAGCATGGAAACAGACCTTTCGGTCAAACCTGTCCATACCGACCTTGCAATTAAATGGTAATGATTTAACCAATAAACATGAACACTTAACAAATTCCCTCCTTTCCATTGAAAACAATCTCATTATGATTGTTTGAAGAACTGCAGATAGATTAAGAAGCATGACTGTGAGGATCAAATTTTATCAGTTGTTTTATGACTTTATTTGTGCATTATAATTTCAACTTCATTAATGGTCAAATGGACACAATATTCCCTGGAAGTGGTTAGAAGGGAAAATAATTTTGTGAGATAATCCTAGATAAACCTGCCGCCACTCACCTCCTCAGCAATAAAGGGGTAGGCAAAAACATCCATTGGGGACTTGTAACTTGCCAGCAATTAAGATTCTTAAGCAGTCAATTAAGGATCAATTAAAGAACTTCAACACACCATGGGCCCAATTACCTGACTTCCTTCAGGCTGGAGGGGAGGCTTTCCTGACTGGGAAACCTGGGCAACTTGTCTGAGATGGGGCTAGAGCAGATGATTGCTGAAATCCATTCCTGACCTTGCATTTAAACATCCTGTTGTCCCCTCTTCTCATGATCTCCACCCAATGAGAAACAAATGAAAAAAGACTTGCCTTCTTGCCATTGAATTCCCTGAAAATGGGCCTCAACCAATGATACTGAGGGCTGGCGCCTCCTGGCAAAGTAGAACTTCACTGTTGAGGTCTGCGATTGACCAAGAAGCTTGGTGGTCAGCTCCCTTCAGCTTTTGTTCAGGGCTGTTCACTTTTCTGCTATTTACACAGCAAACAAATGCTTTTTCTCCATAGACAACCATAACCAAGCCCTTCACATTCTGGTCCATGATTGTTTAAAAGTGATTATAGCGTGTGGGTGTCACTGGCTAGGCCAGCATTTGTTGCTCAACCCCAAATGCCCTGGATAAGGTACTCATGAGTTGCCTTCTTGAAGTATATGAACAACCACAGACGTATGAGGAAGGGATTCCAGGATTTTGAACCAGTGACAGTGAAAAAATGGCAATATAGTTCCACGTCTGGATGATGTGAGGCATGGATGGTGGTGTTCCCATACATCAGCTGCCCATATCCTTCCAGATAGTAGAGGTTGCAGCTTTGGAAGGTGCTGTCGATGGAGTTTTAGCAAGTTACTGGAATACATCATAATATGCTCCAGTAAAGTGATGGAAGGTGTCATCAACAATGCTATCAAGCAGCACCTACTTAGCAATAACCTGCTCACTGATGCCCAGTTTGGATTCTGCCAGAGCAACTCAGTGTCTGACCTCGGTACAACTCTTGTTCAGAGGTTAGGCAATTGCCCTTAATGTCAATGTTGCACTTGATCGGAGTGTGGCATTAAGGAGCCCCGACAAAACTGGAATGAATGGGAATCAGAGATAACTCTTTGCTATCTCTCTGAATCATGCCTGGCACAAAAGAAGATGGTTGTGGTTGTTGGAGATCAGTTGGTAGCTCCCCAGGACATCTCTGAAAGAGTTCCTAGGGGTCATGTCCCATCCAGCTATCTTCAAGGCCTTCATTAATGACCTTCCCTACATCATAAGGTCAGAAGTGGGGATGTTCATTAATGATTGTGCAATGTTCAGCACCATTTGTGACTCCCCAGGCAATGAAACAGTTCATATCCAAATGCCTTCAGAATAACATCCACATTTGGGGTGACAAATAGCAACAAATCCTACTATACTAGGGGAAGACACTGCCAATAAAAGAAAATGTAACAATTGTCCCTTGACATCCAATGGAAGAACAATCATTGAACCCCCTACTATAAACATGCTGGAGTTTACCACTGACCAGGAATTGAACTGGGCTAGCCATATAAATATTGTGGCTAAGAGAGAAAGTCAGAGACAAGGAATCCTGCAATGAGTAACTTGCCTTCTGACTTCCTAAAGCCTATCCACCCAACTACAAGATCACAAGTCTGGAATGTGATTAAATATGCTCTAATTGCCTAAATGAGTGCACTTCTAGTATCTCTCAAGGATCTTAATACGATCCAAGACAAACCAGCCTGCAAGATTAGCATCACATCCACAAATGTTCATTCTCTCTACCATGGACATTCAGTTGCATTGACAAGAAGCAATGTAGAAATTCATCAAGGCTCCTAAGCACCAGCTTCTGTTGGAAGGTGGCATGAAATGAAAAGGTCAGATGGTATATTGGGGGTGCCCTGATATACACAGGGCATTATACCCTCCTTCCTCATTGAATGAGGTGCCCCCTTTCATTCTGCCTTTGTTCAGAAACAGCTTGCCTGCCATCATCCCGTGCCAATTGGCTCAAACATTTTAAGAGGTCAATTTATCTTTTGGCAAGTTACAGTTACCATTATTTATTTACACATGATGGGCAGACTGCCAATTTCAGTGCCAACCCACTCTCCATTTTATGGAGTGAGCCCAAGGCAAGGTGGAGTTGCCACCAAGCCTATTTTACCTGCCGTGTGCTGAAATCACATCTGGTGGGGCAAGTAATATTTTGCCCTCTGCTTCTCCCCTCATAGATGCCATCAGATCTGTTTAAATACTTTTCACTTCAGATTTCCAGCATCTGCAATATTTTGCATTTATGAAGTAATAGATAATGGCTGCATATTGCTTCCAAACTTTGAAAGCAGTTTTTTTTTAAACAATTTGAGTCATTATGAAAGAGAACTGTTAAAATCACTGCTTAAGAAATTGAGGGCATATTGCAGGGAATCCACTTTACTTGTCAAATGTAAAAATGTGCAATTATTTTGAAAATGTACTCTGATTGACCGAGAGCACGTATTCTGAACAATGTTCAATTATTTTGGTTTACTAAACTTTGTATTTTAATTCACACTATTGTCAAAGTTTTCCATATTTTCAAAAATATAATAATGCAAGTCAATTTTGCAGAAGGTTGTAAGGAGATACAATACCTGATACCACAATATTGCTATAGGATTTCTGAAAGTGGGCAAAACAAGGTAGACCATAATAAAGGAGAAAATAAGCTTTGAGGGTAGACTTCCAAGTAATAGCAAGAGCTTCTTTAAATAAGTAAAATGGAACAGAGAAGCCAAAGTGAATAATATGTCCATAGAGTCTAAGGCTGGAGAAATAATAATGGAGAAATAGGAATTGGCAGATGAGTGTAGCTAAATACTTTGCATCAATCTTCACAGTAGAAGACACTACGAACATTCCAAAATTACTAATTATTCAAGGAGCAAAAGGAGGGGGGGGGGGGGGGAAATTAATACAATAACTATCACAAGAGAAAAGACGTGCTCGGGAAACTAATGGGGCTAAAGATTGCTATGTTCCTGGGCCTAATGGGATGCATTCTAGGATATTAAAGGAAGTAGTTGCAATGATAGTAGATACACTGGTAGTAATCTTCCAGGAATCCTTAGATTCTGGGAAAGTCCAAAAGGAGTGGAAATCTGCAAATGTAACACTTTTATTTAAAAAGTAAAGGAGACAAAAAGGTATATTATTAATAAAACATTAAAGTCCATTATAAAGGATGTAATACTTTAAACATATTTAATATTATCAAACAAAGCCAGCAGGGCTTCATGAAGGAGGTATCACGCCTGACAAATTTCCTAGAATTCTCTGAAGAGCTCACAAGCAGGATAGATTAAAGGGAAGCAGCAGATGTAATATAGTTGGATTTTCAGGAAGTATTTGATAATGTTAGACTACTTAATAAGATAAAAACCCATGGTCTGGGAGATAGTATATCAGCTCAAAAAGAGAACTGGCTAACTAATAGAAAATGAAGGGTTGACATGGGAGTATGTGGGGGGTATTTTTAGAATGGCGATCTGTAACTAGTGGAGTGCCATTAGGATCAGTGTTAGTACCACAATTATTTACAATGTATATTCTTAACTTGAATAAGGAAAGTGTTGTTTTTTTAAAAATTCATTATTGGGATGAGGATGTCACTAGCTGGGCCAGACTTTATTGCCCATCCCTAAGTGGCAGTTAAGAGCTCAAGTCACATGTATGCAGGACCAGATAAGGATGGCAGTTTCCCTGGCTAAAGGACATTAATGAACCAGGTGGGTGTTTCCTACAGCTGATAATGGATTCATGGTCAACATCAGACTCTGAATTCCAGATTTTTGTACTAATGTGCTACAGCCAAGTTTGGAGATGACACAAAAGTAAGTGGGAAGGCAAGTGATCCACTATTACCTAGTCCCCAGTACGAGTTCACTGGGATGGTTCCTGGTATGGAGAGATTGTCTTGTGAGCAAAAGTAAAAGAAGTTGGGACTCTACTCACTGGCGTTCAGAAGAATGACAAGTGATCTCATTCAAACACATAGGATTCTCAAGGAGCTTGACAGGGTAAATGCTGAGATGATGATTTCCCTTATAGGAGGTCTAGGACCAGAGGGCATAGTCTCAGAATAAAGGGGCACCAATTTAAAATTGAGATGAGAAGAATTTATTCTCTCAGGGGGTCGGATGTCCTTGGAACTCCTCGCCACACAGAGCTGTAGGGCAGAGTCCTTATGTACTTTTAAGGTGGAGATAAATAGATTCTTGATCTGTAGGCCAATCAAGTGTTAAGAAGAAAAGGCAGGAAATGGACCTGAGGAATGTAAGACCAGCCATGATTCATGTAGAATAGCCTACCCCTGTTCCTATGTCTTACGGTCTTATGATGATGACAGTCTCTAGAGGGATATAGACAGGATGAACAAGAGAGGAAAACACTTGATGGGGTGGAATATAATGTGGAGAAATGAGAGGTTAGGTAGGAAGAAGAGTTGCTGAGCAGCTTTTAAATGGAGAAAGACTGTAGAAAACTGTAGAACTGAGAGATTTGGAAGTCCTCATCCATGAATGATAAGGAAAACGATCATCCAGGTCTAGCAGATAATGGTGAAGGTAAATGGAATTTTGGCCTTATTTTCAAAGGGAATGGAATACAAAAGTATGGAGGTTTTGCTAAAACAATACAAGGTGTTAGTCAGACCACTGCTGGAACAATTTTGAGCCCCTTATTCAAGGAAAGATAGCCTGGAGCAGTGTTTTGTAGACGAATAAGATGGTGCTTTTTTGGGGTCTGCAGATTGGAAGAAGCAGAAATGGCCCTTAGTAGAGTGATATGCTCTTCTTGTCAGATGTGGGAGTCTAGGGAGAGTTTACGTGTTACTGAGGATTATATCTGCAATAAATGCCGATGGTTGCGGATCCTATCAGATCAAATGGAACGGTGGGGCGACAGTTAGAGGCAATGAGGAACTTACAAGAGCAAGGAGGTATGATGGATGGCAGTTATAGGAAGGGAGAAAAGCCACTGATACAGTCACATAGATGAGTTAACTGTTCCCCATGGGAGACTGATAAGCAAGGTTAGATCTCACGGAATACAGGGAGAACTAGCCATTTGGATACAGATCTGGCTCAAAAGGTAGAAGACAGAGGGTGGTGGTGGAGGGTTGTTTTTCAGACTGGAGGCCTGTGACCAGTGGAGTGCCACAAGGATCGATGCTGGACCCTCTACTTTTTGTCATTTACATAAATGATTTGGATGCAAGCATAAGAGGTACAGTTAGTAAGTTTGCAGATGACACCAAAATTGGAGGTGTAGTGGACAGCAAAGAGGATTACCTCAGATTGGGACCAGATGGGCCAATGGGCTGAGAAGTGGCAAATGGAGTTTGATTCACAAAAATACGAGGTGCTGCATTTTGGGAAAGCAAATCTTTGCAGGATTTATACACTTAATGGTAAGGTCCTAGGGAGTGCTGCTGAACAAAGAGACCATGGAGTGCAGGTTCATAGCTCCTTGAAAGTGGAGTCGCAGGTAGATAGGATAGTTTGGTATGCTTTCCTTAATTGGTCAGAATATTGAGTACAGGAGTTGGGAGGTCATGTTGCGGCTGTACAGGACATTGGTTAGGCCACTGTTGGAATATTGTGTGCAATTCTGGTCTCCTCCCTATCGGAAAGATGTTGTGAAACTTGAAAGGGTTCAGAAAAGATTTACAAGGATGTTGCCAGGGTTGGAGGATCTGAGCTACAGGGAGAGGCTGAACAGGCTAGGGCTGTTTTCCCTGGAGAATCGGAGGCTGAGGGGTGACCTTATAGAGGTTTACAAAATTATGAGGAGCATGGATAGGATAAATAGGCAAAGTCTTTTCCCTGGGGTCAGGGAGTCCTGAACTAGAGGGCATAGGTTTAGGGTGAGAGGGGAAAGACATAAAAGAGACCTAAGAAGCAACTTTTTCACACAGAGGGTAGTACGTGTAAGGAATGAGCTGCCAGAGGAAGTGGTGGAGGCTGGTACAATTGCAACATTTAAGAGGCATTTGGATGGGTATATGAATAGGAAGGGTTTGGAGGGATATGGGCCGGGTGCTGGCAGGTGGGACTAGTTTGTTTGGGATATCTGGTCGGCATGGACGGGTTGGACCGAAGGGTCTGTTTCCATGCTGTACATTTCTATGACTCTATGAAAGGTAAGAAAGGCAGGCAGGTAGTTTAGGAGTCTTCTGTGGCTATCCCTATTTCAAACAAGGATGCTGTTTTGGAAAATGTAGGGGATGATGGATTTTCAGGGGAACGTACCATGAACACCTACGTTTCTGGTATTGAGACTGGTTTAAATGCAATGAAGGGTACATCGGGTTCCAAGAGATCGATTGTGTTAGGGGACTCTCTAATCAGAGGTACAGACAGACGTTTTTGTGGCCATCAGCGAAAAATCACAATGGAGTGTTGCCTCCCTGTGCCAGGATCAAGGACGTCTCAGAGAGGGTACAGAATGTTCTCACGGGGAAAGAGGGCCCAGCAGGAGGTTCACATTCCAATGTACACATTGGAACAAATGACGTAGGAAGGGAAAAGGACAAGATTCTAAAAGGAGGTTACAGAGAGTTAGGCTGGAATTTAAAAAGGAGGTCCTCGAGAGTAGTAATATCTGGAGTACTCCCAGTGAGAGCAGGAATAGGAGGATAGAGCAGATGAATTGATGGCTGAGGAGCTGGTGTATAGGAGAAGGATTCACATTTTTGGATCATTGGAATCTCTTCTGGGGTAGAAGTAGCCTGTAAGAGAAGGACAGATTGCACCTAAATTGGAAGGTGACTAATATACTGGCAGGGAGATTTGTCAGAACTGCTCAGGAGGATTTAAACGAGTAAGGCGGGGGGGGGGGGGGGTTGGGACCCAGGGAGATAGTGAGGAAAGAGATCAATCTGAGATTGGTACAGTTGAGAGAAGAAAGGAGTCAAACAGTCATGGTAGACAGGTACAAAGCAGAGGACAAGGTAGGACTGATAAATTAAACTGCATTTATTTCAATGCAAGAGGCCTAACAGGGAAGGCAGATGAACTCAGGGCACAGTTAGCAACATGGGACTGGAATATCAAAGCAACTACAGAAACATGGCTCAGGGATGGACAGGACTGGCAGCTTAATGTTCCAGGATACAAATGCGATGGGAAGGATAGAAAGGGAGGAAAGGGAGGTCAGAGAGGAGGGAGAGTGGCGTTTTTGAAAAGGGATAGCATTACAGCTGTACTTAGGGAGGATATTCCTAGAAATACATCCAGGGAAGTTATTTGGGTGGAACTGAGAAATAATAAAAGGGATGATTACCTTATTGGGAGAGAAACAAACTTGTAAGGAGATCTGTTATCTGTAAAAATAATAGGGTGGTTATGGTACGGGATTTTAACTTTCCAGACAGAGACTGGGACTGCCATAGGGTTAAGGGTTTAGATGGAGAAGAATTTGTTAATGTGTACAAGAAAACGTTCTGATTCAGTATGTGGATGTACCTACTAGAGAAGGTGCAAAATTTGACCTACTTTTGGGAAATAAGGCAGGGCAGGTGACTGAGGTGTCAGTGGGGGAGGACTTTGGGGCCAGCAACCATAATTCTATTAGATTTAAAATAGTGATGGAAAATATGGACCAGATCTAAAAGTTGAAGTTCTAAATTGGAGAAAGGCCAATTTTGAAGGCATTAGGCAAGAACTTTCAAAATCTGATTGGGGCAGATGTTCGCAGGTAAAGGGACAGCTGGAAAATGGGAAGCCGTCAAAAATGAGATAATGAGAATCCAGAGACAGTATATTCTTGTTAGGGTGAAAGGAAAGGCTGGTAGGTATAGAGAATGCTGGATGACTAAAGAAATTGAGGGTTTGATTAAGAAAAAGAAGGGAGCATATGTCAGGTACAGACAGGATAGATCAAGTGAATCCTTAGAAGAGTATAAAGGCAGTAGGAGTATTCTTCAGAGGGAAATCAGGAGGGCAAAAAGGGGACATGAGATAGCTTTGGCAAATAGAGTTAAGGAGAATCCAAAAGGTTTTTACAAATACATCAAGGACAAAAGGGTAACTAGGGAGAGAATAGGACCCCTCAAAGATCAGCAAGGTGGCCTTTGTGTGGAGCTGCAGGAGAGAGAGAAGAAACTAAAAATGAGTATTTTGCATCAGTATTTACTGTGGAAAAGAACATGGAAGATATAGACTGTAGGGAAATTGATGGTGACATCTTGCAAAATGTCCAGATTATAGAGGAGCAAGTGCTGTATGTCTTGAAATGGGTAAAGGTGGGTAAAGGTGGATAAATCCCCAGGCCCTGATCAGGTGTACCCGAGAACTCTGTGGGAAGCTAGAGAAGTGATTGCTGGGCCTCTTGCTGAGATATTTGTATCGATAGTCACAGGTGAGGTACCAGAAGACTGGAGGTTGGCAAACACGATGCCACTCTTTAAGAAGGGCAGTAAGGACAAGCCAGGAAACTATAGACCGATGAACCTGACCTCAGTGGTGGGCAAGTTACTGGAGGGAATCCTGAGGGACAGGATGTACATGTATTTAGAAAGGCAAGGACTGATTAGGGATAAGCAACATGGCTTTTTGCGTGGGAAATCATGTCTCACAAAATTGATTGAGTTTTTTTAGAGAAGTAACAAACAGGATTGATGAGGGCAGAGCAGTAGATGTGATTTATATGGACTTCAGTAAGGCGTTCGACAAGGTTCCCCGTGGGAGACTGATTAGCAAGGTTAGATCTCACGGAATACAGGGAGAACTAGCCATTTGGATACAGAACTGGCTCAAAAGGTAGAAGACAGAGATTGGTGGTGGAGGGTTGTTTTTAAGACTGGAGGCCTGTGACCAGTGGAGTGCCACAAGGATCAGTACTGAGTCCTCTACTTTTTGTCATTCACGTAAATGATTTGGATGCGAGTATAAGAGGTACAGTTAGTAAGTTTGCAGATGACATCAAAATTGGAGGTGTAGTGGACAGCGAAGAGGGTTACCTCAGATTACAACAGAATCTTGACCAGATGGGCCAATGGGCTGAGAGGTGGCAGGTGGAGTTTAATTCAGATAAATGCGAGGTGCTGCATTTTGGAAAAGCAAGTCTTAGCAGGACTTATACACTTAATGGTAAGGTCCTAGAGAGTGTTGCTGAACAAAGAGACCTTGGAGTGCAGGTTCATAGCTCCTTGAAAGTGAAGTCGCAGGTAGATAGGATAGTGAAGAAAGCGTTTGGTATGCTTTCCTTTATTGGTCAGAGTATTGAGTCCAGGAGTTGGGAGGTCACGTTGCAGCTGTACAGGACATTGGTTAGGCCACTGTTGGAATATTGCGTGAAATTCTGGTCTCCTTCCTGTTGGAAAGATGTTGTTGTGAAACTTGAAAGGGGTCAGAAAAGATTTACAAGGAGGTTGCCAGGGTTGGAACATTTGCGCTAAAAGGAGAGGCTATTTTCCCTGGAGTGTCGGAGGCTAAGGGGTGACCTTATAGAGGTTTACAAAATTATCAGGGGCATGGATAGGATAAATAGACAAAGTCTTTTCCCTGGGGTTGGGGAGTCCAGAACTAGAGGGCATAGGTTTAGGGTGAGAGGGGAAAGATATAAAAGAGACCTCAGAGGCAACTTTTTCACGCAGAGGGTGGTATGTGTATGGAATGAGTTGCCAGAGAAAGTGTTGGTGGTTGGTACAATTACAACATTTAAGAGGCATTTGGGTATATGAATAGGAAGGGTTTGGAGGGATATGGGCCGGGTGCTGGCAAGTGGGACTAGATTGGTTGGGATATCTGGTCGGCAGGAACGGGTTGGACCGAAGGGTCTGTTTCCATGCTGTACATCTCTATGACTGTATATAGAATGTAGGGAAATCCCTGGTGACAGCTTGAAAAATATCCATATTACGGAAGAGGAAGTGCTGGATGTCTTGAAATGCATAAAAGTAGATATATCACCAGGACCTGAGCTGGGGTACCCTAGAACACTGTGGGAAGCTAGGGAAGTGTTTGCTGGGCCTCTTGCTGAGATATTTGTATCATCGATAATCACAGGTGAGGTGCCAGAAGACTGGAGGTTGGCAAACGTGATGCCACTATTTAAGAAAGGTGGTAAGGACAAGCCAGTGAGCCTGATGTCGGTGGTGGGCAAGTTGTTGGAGGGAATCCTGAGGGACAGGATGGACAGGTATTTGGAAAGGCAAGGACTGATTCAGGATAGTCAACATAGCTTTGTGCGTGGGAAATCATGTCTCATAAACTTGATTGAGTTTTTTGAAAATGTAACAAACAGGATTGACGAGGGCAGAGCGGTAGACATGGTCTATATGGACTTTAGTGAGGCATTCGACAAGGTTCCCCATGGGAGACTGGTTAAAAAGTTTGGATTTCATGGAATACAGGGAGAACTAGTCATTTGGATACAGAACTAGCTCAAAGATAGAAGACAGAGGGTGGTGATGGAGGGTTGTTTTTCAGAATGGGGGCCCATGACCAGTGAAGTGCCACAAGGATCAGTGCTGGGTCCATTACTTTTCGTCATTTATAAAAATAATTTGGATGTGAGCATAAAAGAGGAATAGTTAGCGAGTTTGCAGATGACACCAAAATTGGAGGTGTAGTGGACAGCGAAGTAGGTTACCTCGTATTCCAACCGGATCTTGATCAGATGTGCCAATTGGCTGAGGAGTGGCAGATGGAGGTTAATTTAGATAAATGCAAGACGCTGCATTTTGGGAAAGCAAACCTTAGCAGGACTTATGCACTTAATGATAAGGTCCTAGGGAGTGTTGCTGAACAAAGTGATCTTGGAGTGCAGATTCATAACTCCTTGAAAGTAGAATCAACAGGTAGAATGGATAGTGAGGAAGGCGTTTGGTATGCTTTCCTTTATTGGTCAGAGTACTGAGTACAGAAGTTGGTAGGTCGTGTTGCAGTTGTACAGGACATTGGTTAGGCCACTTTTGGAATATTGGATGCAATTCCGGTTTCCTTCCTATTGGAGGGATGTTGTGAAATTTGAAAGGGTTCAGAAAAGATTTTACCAGATTTGAGCTATAGGGAGAGGTTGAATAGGCTGGGGCTGTTTTCCCTGGAGTATCAGAGGCTAAGGGGTGACCTTATAAAGGTTTACTAAATTACGAGGGGCATGGATTGGGTAAATAGACAAAGTCTTTTCCCTGGGGTGGGGGCAAGTGCAGAACTAGAGGGCATAGGTTTAGGGTGAGAGGGGAAAGATATAAAAGAGACCTAAGGGGCAACATTTTCACACAGAGGGTGGTTCGTGTATGGAATGAGCTGCCAAAGGATGTGGTGAAGGCTGGTATAATTGCAACATTTAAAAGGCATTTAAGATAGGTATTTGAATAGGAAGGGTTTAGAGGGATATGGGACGGGTGCTGGCAGGTGGGACTAGATTGGGTTGGGATATCTGGTCAGCATGGATGAGTTGAACCGAAGGGTCTGTTTCTGTGCTGTACATCTCTATGACTCTATGACATTGAAGCCAATACAGAGAACGTTCACTGGGCAGATACCAGATATGGAGGGGCATTGTTATGGTGAAGGTTTGAATAGATTGAGCTGTACTTTTTGGAATTTAGAAAACTGAGAAGTGACCTTTTTGAAACATACAAGATTCTTAGAAGACTTGACAGGGTGGGTGCAGAAAAGCTGCTCTCCCTTTATGGAAGAGTCTAGACCAGATGGCATCATCTCAGAATAAAGGCTGACATATTTAAGATAGATAGGAGGAAGAATTTCTTCTCTGAAAGGTGTTTGAATCTGTGGAATTCTTTATCACAGAGCATTTTTAAGGGATAGGTCATTAAGGACATTCAAGGCTGAGATAGACAGGAATCATGTTATGTGGAAAAGGCAGGAAAGTGAAGTTATAGTTTATCACATCAGCCATGAACTCACTGAATAGTGGTGCATGGCCTACTTCTGCTCCTATATCTTACGGTCTTATGTCTTATAGTTTGAATGGAGATTAACAAGCACTCAAGATTTCAAATAGAAAGGTTATTACAGAATATAAATAGAAGACCAAGCTTTTTAGCATGGAATGTTATATATGAATAAATGGAAGAGGGAATGGGCAGGGTAACAATTAAATTACCTCTACATGGCTAGCCAGTGCAGTAAACTCCTCCATGACTTTATAAAGTCAGACAAAGTAAGAAAACCGTTACACTGACCATTTTCTCAAATGGTATTAATATTCAATGTTTAAATTGACAACTCCAACCATCAAACATTTTTCCTCTGATTCTAATTGACTTCAGTTTTACAAGGGCTTGATTCCACATGTTGTCAAATGCTGCAATGATGTCAAGACAATGACTCTCATATCACTTGTTGAATCCAGTTTTTCTGTCCATGTTTAGGTCAAGGCTGGAAAAGAGTGGCCCTACATTGGTTAGCAAGCTAATGTTGGACACCTACCAGGTGATAGAACTGTCAATGACAGCTTCAATAAGATAGAATTGGACAAGTTTCCAGATTGTCAGGAATATGATATTAATGCTCTCGCTACATTGGAACAGGTTGGCAAGGATCACCATTAGTTCTGCAGCCCAAATCTTTAGTATCAATTCCAGAATGCTGTTAGGGGTCAATCCTTTTTGTGTCCACTGCCTTTCACTATTGGTAATATCAAGCTTCCAATGTCATATCTGTCTCAGTTGATCTTACTACACTAAATTTAGGCTTGATTGTGCTACTTTACAAATTTTGTATCAGAATGCTGGTATACATTTAGAATTAAATGCCATCATTGGTGGTAGCAACATCTGAATGCTAAGCATCAGGCTGAGTTCATTGGGTCATTTTAAGCAGAGCCACCATTCAGGGAAGGTTATGCATATATGATTGGGACCTTGTGCTACAGTGGTTGCATCTCTACCTCTGGGACCAAAGATTCCGGTTCAAATCCCACTTGCCACCAAAAGTGTTGTAACATTTCTGAAAAGGATGATTAGCAAATATCTATAGATGAATGCTTTGAGGACCTTGTGGCACAGTTGTAATGTCCCTATCTCTTCATCAAAAAATACAGGTTCAAGTCTCACGTGACCAAAGAGTTTAATTAAAATAACTACACTAGTGTGCTGATGACACCCAATTCCCTAACATTTCTCTTGAGATGCCTATGGCCTCAATGGTTGTGCAATGCTTTAACAAGCATGATTTTTCTCCAAATTATACAATGTGTAAAATATTCATTCAAAAGCAAACCAGTGGTTTCTGGAAATCTGAAATAAAATCAGAAACAATCAGAAGATTCAGCAGCATCAGTGAGGAGGCAAATAGTACACAAAAATACTAATTTGAGTCCTGCCCCAAAACAAACTAAAGAATCATTTAAGGATGAGAAGTCAATAAGTTTCTAGTATTTGAAAGAAAATTCAGAATTTTCTCAGGTCATTTGAGATTGCAATGAATTATTTGATGTAGAATATGTAATTCTTGAAGGCTAAAATTCCGCAGGGATTCTGCTGTAATTTAGCCAGGAAACAGAAAGACCTCAAAGAAAATGGCCCTTTAAAACAGTTTGAAAACTTCAAGAGTATTTCACAGAAGTAAAAGGCTCACGAAATTCAAAATTGCAGAACAATATGATAATACAACATGTTGTGTACCGTGGATTAAAGTCCAGAGAAGGAAGTTTATCCACAACCTGGTGAAATTCCGTCTGTTGTGTGGGGATGCCAAATAGAGACTGGTTTCCTCTTTGAAATGATGAAAGAGGAAAAGGGAGAAATCAAGACTGTTGATGAAAGGTTACTGTTACATGTCATTTGGTATTCTTCATACTCATAGGCAAGAGAGAGGAAAATAACATATTTTAAAGAAAATTATGATTTCCATTAGTCTGGTCTTCAATGTCTTAGAATATTAATGAAACAAATATTAACAACGTTTTAATACTTTTTTTTACGATTAGTTGATTTCTCATCACATTGTTTTTGGATAATCTTGGACCTGCAGTGCAATTCTTAAATTTTTACTGCCGTCCCCCACCTTCACTAAAACTTGAAGATGGTGGGTTAAGATGGTGATGCACATTTTAAAATCTTCTCTACTTAAGGATGTGATCAAATTATGGTGTACTCTATAGTTAATCTCCCAAATTTAATTTAACATTAACCTCCTACCTGTTCCTAGCCCTTTAACCATTTTGAAGGCTAAATACCCCCTTTAAAAAAAGTGAAGTTTGGTGTATGCAAATGTATGTTGTGTAATGTTGAGTTATTTTATGAAGACATGAATTCTGAAGGGGTTTTGATGACATTTTGGGTTGCCATTCTCTACATGCGTTACATCATATTAATACATCACATTTTTACAGTGCTAATTTTAAACACTGCAAAGTGAAATTTGTGCAGCAAAATTCACAAAAAGTTAACACGACATTGACAAGTTTAACCTATTGATGTAGAAAACTACAGGATTAAGACAATTCCGCTTGTCTCCTACTATAATTCTTTAAGGGGACCACTAGAACTCCTAGGAAAATAGCACAGACCTAAAAACTGCTCAGTATTTTTGTGTAATTAATCAAGTATTGCAATGACCTTGATATCTATCAACATGAGCAATTTTGAGTCAACATTGCGTTTTTGGTTCAGAGTTTAATGTTCAAAATCCTCTTAATACTTAGAACTAAGAGTTTTCACTATTCTTTTGTTCCGTTCTCCCAGTTCCAGATCAATACAGTATGTTAGAAAAATTAGAAAAGGACTGGTTACCATTTTCATTTAATGTAAAAACATAGTAGTGAGAATTCTGCAGCAATACTATTGGGTCAGTAGATTTCTTCAAGAGTCACATGCGGTGTCCTCCTCGGAGACTGACCACATCAGCAAAGTTCACTCAACAACTAGTCTGGCCTTTACTCTGCTTATTGCTCAGTCGTTCTCTCCAAGTCAATGGGAAGGTGCCAACTGAGGGAACCACTATGAACAAACTTGATGTGCAAGTCAGTGATTATCTCCTCATCCACTTCATCCTTCGCCCCATTGTATCTTTCTCTGGAATACAGTCGCAGCCCTGACGGCCTGATCCCAGGCGTGTTTCTCATCTTCGCAAGACTGTTTTAAATTATCACATGTAGGAGATTCACTAAGAGGGGAGAACCCAGTCCTTGACACTATTAGAACCTGACGTCCCCTAAGAGATATGAAGATGATTTAACAAATTAATTAATTGGAAAAAAATTAAATGGAACCTAAGAAGGAATCACTTCTTCATTTGTTACATTGAGTATAATGGAAGGGTATAGAAGGTGCAGGGAGAGCTCCTTTCCTATTTATTACATGATTCAGTCTGGAAAGAGACAGCACAAATTGTACAGTTCTCCTCCGAGCATTAATTTAGTCTAGTTGAAAGTGGGAAAATATATTTTTCAGAGGATAAGAAGTTTTAATTAAAACTAATGCTAGGAAAGTATTAAATTCTTAAGAAGCAATAACTGGTAGGCACAACAGGAGCATGGGTTTGTGAATCAGGTCAGCTGCTCAGGCTGTCAGA
The DNA here is from genome assembly GCF_037043375.1 of Chiloscyllium plagiosum. NCBI lineage: Eukaryota > Metazoa > Chordata > Chondrichthyes > Orectolobiformes > Hemiscylliidae > Chiloscyllium > Chiloscyllium plagiosum. The sequence goes on along the minus strand of NW_028270159.1, from coordinate 25,738,106 downwards.
GCTGCCATGCCTCCTAACCGACGGCAACCAGCTAGCTGACGTGTTGCTGTGAAAGAGGGGCTCCAACGAATCCTGCCTATTTTTGAACTAGGTTTTCTTTAATATTACAATGTTACATCGTCCTTGATAGAGTATGGCATCAAGGAACCCTAACAAAACTACAGTCAATGGGAATCAGGGTAAAAAACTCTCGGCTGATTGGAGTCCTACCCAGTACAAAGGTTGTGGTTCTTAGAGGTCAGTCATCTCAGCTCCAGAAGATCCCTGCAGAAGTTCCTCAAGGTAGAATTCCTGCCCATCTGTATTCAGCTACTTCAATGATCTTGGACAATAATAAGGTTAGAAGTGGAAAGATTTGCTGATGATTGCTCAATGTTCAACACCACTCATAACTCTTCCAGTACTGAAACAATCCAAATGTAGCAATGCAGTGACAAAAAATTTTTATTTGAACAGACAAATAGCAAGTAACATCCATGCCACACAAACACTAGGCAATGATCACCTCTGACAAGAGAGAACAAAACATCTCTTCTTGATATTTTTTCAACTGTCCAAGAAGCTATTTGACCTAGTCATTATAAATACTGTAGCTATAAGATCAGGTCAGAGCCTAGAAATCCTGTAGTGAGTAACTCACCTCCTGACTTCCACTGTTGATAAGGCATATCTGACTTGCCTGGAGGAGTGTAGTCCAACAACAGTCAAGCTTGACATAATCCAGGACAAGGAGCCACTTGATTGGCACTACGTCCACAAATATTCACTCCCTCCATTGATACTCAGTAGCAGTTGTGTGGACCATCTATTAGATGCACAGCAGAAATTCAACAGGGCTCCATAAGTTACACCTTCCTAACCCATGACCATTACCATCTTGAAGGACAAAGGCAGCAGATACATGGGAACACCATTGCCTGCAAGCTCGTTCTATGCCATTCACCATTTTAACCTGGAAATATATTGCCATTCCTGTACCATTGGGGAGAAAGTGAGGACTGCAGATGCTGGAGATCAGAACTGAAAATGTGTTGCTGGAAAAGCGCAGCAGGTCAGGCAGCATCCAAGGAACAGCAGAATCGACGTTTCGGGCATAAGCCCTTCTTCAGGAATTCCAGCAACACACAATTCCTGTAACATTGTTGAGTTGAAATTCTAGAACGCCCTCTTCCAGCAGCATTTTGTGGGGATCTACAGTAAATAGATTGCAGCCGTTCAAGCAGCAATTCACTACCACCTTCTGAAACAGGTGACTAGGGGAGAATGGTAAGTCCCAGTCTAGCCATTGATGCCCACATCCCATAAATGAATTTTAAAAATAGGGTCTTGCTAGAGATGCAAATTTTCCAGCCTATATTCCTTTGAATAGATCCAAATGTCCCAGGAATCCAAAGATGTTCCTCCTGGTCTTTCTCTCCAGCCACGCAGTCACCTTTTCTCTCTACCTACTTTCACAAAGAATCCAAATAACCTATGTACGTCAGAAAATGGAGGGAGAAACTCAAGAATTAATTTTGGAGGAAGTCATATCAAGCAAGTTGTCAGAGCGGCAGGCTGACAAGTCCCCACATAATGATGGTCTTAAACCTAGGGTCTTAAAGTAAGTGACTAGTGAGATCATTGACACATAGGTTTTTAAGTTTCCCAAATTCCCTAGATTTAAGGAAGGTTCCATCATATGGAAAAATAATAGTTGTAACCTTTCTATTCAATAAGAGGCAGAAAGCAAACAAATCAGTTAACATCTGTCATGAGGAAGGTGTTGGAAGTTATTATTAAAGACCTAACAGCAGGGCATTTAGAGAAGTACAAGGCAAATGGGCAGATTCAACATGGTTTTCTTAGAGGAAAATAATGTTTAACCAAAATATTGGAGTTCTTGGAAGAAGTAATGTGATGTGGATAAATCGTGGTTGTACTGTAAGTGGATTTTCAAAATTACTTAAGGTGGTAATAATTAGGGTAATGCAGTTGAATAACATGTATCTAAATGGCATTTAAAGAGCAACATAGACAGATTTGTCAGCTAATCCATAGCCCATTGAGTAAAAGGGACATAGAAGCAAGGTTACAAATTTGACTGCATGGTAAGAACAGTAATGTTCTACAGACAGAAGGTATATAATGAAGGCTGTATCTTCTTGGATGTGTAGAAGACAATTTCCAATACATGCAGATGGTAAAATCTAGAAGTACCCCGTGAACTGTGAGAAACTTCTGGAAGACATTGTATGGTTTGTAAATTGGAGATGAAGCAAATAAAACTTCATGTAGAGAACAGTGAAATGATAACTTTCCTTGTCCTTCCTACCAAAATGTAATACAAAATAAAGGATAACATTTCATAGGAATTACAGAAATAGAAAATCCTAGAGTTATATTTGAACAAGATGGCAAGGTAGGTTGAGAAAGTGGTCATTTAACGCATGTGGATTCTGGGTTTTATAAATGAAGACACAGTATAAAATCAAGAAAGTTATAGTGAACATTTATAAAACACTAGTTTCAACTTAACTGAAATAGCGTGTCCAGTTCGAGGCAGTGCTCTTTAGGAAGAATATGAAGAGGGTGCATAAAAGATTTACAACTTGTTTCTGGGGACAGATTGTAAAATTCCACCTGCATGGATACAGTTGTGAAGCTGGGACTGTTTGCCTTTGAAACTTGATAGAGGTCTTCAAAATCATGAAGGTCTGGACAGAGTATACAAGGAGAAATTATTAATACTAGAAGAGACGTTAAGAAATAGAGGGCACCAATTTAAGGCAATTGACAAAAGGACTGGAGTTAACATGAGTATAAGCCTTGTGTACACAACCAATGAATAGGATCTGGAAGGCAGTGCCTCAGAATGTGATGGTAGTAGGTTCAATCATGGCTTTCAAAATGGAAGTGGATAATTATCTGAAGAAAAAAATATTGCAAGGCTACATGGAAAGTAGAGATGGAAATGTGTTGCTGGAGAAGCGCAGCAGGTCAGGGAGCATCTAGGGAACAGGAGAATCGACGTTTCGGGCATTAGCCCTTCTTCAGGAAGGTAGCTACATGGAAAGTAGCAAAGCAAGTGAATAATGTAACTTAACATTTAAAATTTTAATGCAATTTGTTTGGCAATATAATAAGGAATTCACTAGCTTTATTTATTACTGTTTGGTGCGGTTTAAATTTAGTAAATGTTGATTCAGTGTGCATTCAGCATATTGCATTTGTCCATGCTTAACTTCGTTAGCCATTGATCAGCGAATACTCATTTCCTATAAAGTTCTTTGGCAAGAAATGACTGCCTCCTTTGAGCCTTTACTGCTGTACACAGCTTAGGGTCATTTGTAAGGTTAATTACTTTGCAGTAAAAATACAGCTTCAATAAGCTGTATCAATTGTTGGCTGTGAAGATACAGTGCCAGGTTGTATGAATACTCATTCATCCTTATAATTGTAAAGTGTTGATAATACTGTCATTTGTTTATGCAGCCCACATACTATTTTCAGTTAATTGAGGAACTAGAAAAGTTAAACAGAGAAAATGCCTGATTTTAGGGGGTGGTGATGGCCTAGTGATGTTATCACTGGATTGTTAATCCAGAGAACCCAGTTGATGTTCTGGGGTCCCAGGTTCAATCCAACCAGGGCAGATGGTGGAATTTGAATTCATTACAAGATCTGGAATTATGAGTCTAAAGATAATCACGGACTATTGTCTTAAAAACTCATCTGGTTCTCTCATGTCCTTTATGGACCTGGTCTCCACATAACTCCAACACACAGAAATGTGGTTGATTCTGAAGAATAAATATTGGCCTGGCCAGTGACACCTTCATCCCTAGAATGCAGACTCTGTTTCATGTGGAACGGGTGGTATTTGAAGGATTGGTTATGTGAATTACCTGCAAGATTGTACATTTCCTCCCATGTCTTTGCACGTCCAATTTTGTTTGTTTTTTGATGTGCTCGAGGCCTTTCCAAATGCTTTTCACAGAAAGGGAAGGGTCCACTCTATATTCTTTATCACCAAGCCTCCTCAAAACCTAGAGCCTTACTCTTGCTTTAAGTTTTATATGTCTCATGTAGGAAGACTTTCCTGCATAGATCCAACCATGTGATGAAGCTGGATGTCCTCTACCTGGCACATCCAACTCTTTGTTTTGTTTCTCTTACTAATTTAGCTTCCAAATTCTTTGCATGGATTGTTAATGCCAAACCAGCCTTTAGATAATCAACTAAACCATAGCCTAAGAGCTTATGGAAGATCTTGAATTGTTGTGAACTTTTTTTTTGGAGTATCCATTGTGAAAGGACTTTCAGCTGCATTGTTCGTGACCACAACATTCATATTTTTGCATGTCCCTCAACTCACCTTTGGCAAATTTCTCTGACCATCACTACAGTTGGCTAGGAATCAAGCTAGTGCCCAGGGTCTGGTTCCCATCTACTTTTTCATGATTTTATCTCCTATCAAATTGGTGCTCTTATGATATATTATTATAGAACGACTGAATGCTGTGGATGGCACAGCTAACACAGTAATGCAATTTTATGTACAGCTTGGATAGCACATACCTATCAAAGACACTGGCATCTCAAGTATCACTAACTGCAGCAGCCTCCATGATGACAATCTTCTTAATCGCTTTGTCTTTGAAGATGCAGTGGGCACAATTTGTTTATCTGATGGGTTGGACATGGACATGGCCATGTCTGTTTGCATGTCTGTTATTCCTTCCCTTCAAAGTCAACTTAAGCATGAGTCACAAAGTTGAAAAAGACAACTTGCTTTTCCTCCTCTCAAATTCTTATCATCTGCTGTCAATAAGTAGTTTAACAAAACCTGGCATTTCATACTAATGTTAAATGGATGCAATAATGCACCAATTTGGTAAACTGTAATTTGACTGACTTGCCAAAAACAATTGCTTTATTGTGTTCCGTATCCAGTTACATTTATGTCTATTCCATGGAAGGCTTGCTCAGCAGCTAGGTATATCACTAGATGTTAATCTGTATTAAGATCAGAGCGGTGTTGGAAAAGCACAACAGGTCAGGCAGTATCCGAGGAGTAGGAAAATCGACGTTTCGGGCAAAAGCCCTTCATCAAGAGGGCTGTATTAATACAAGTGATTTATTCTACTTATTTTGCACAGAATCACCACACTTTGCAGTGAGCAAACCCAAAACAAGTAGGCTTTCTTACTTTGATCTTGAGTCATAGTCAATGCCGACCAGGTATCTTAAACTAAACTAGTCCTATTTGCCTATATTTGGCCCAATATCCATCTAAACCTTACCTGTTCATGTATCTATGCAAATATAAGACAGCAAATCCAAAAACAATTTTTAACCAATCTGTGCCACACACTCTTAAGTTGCAGCTACTATCTAACAAAGCGCAATTAAATGAATCAACCTCTGCTACACTCACCAATGGACTAAGGTTTCTTGCGAGTAGTGCAGATTCTTCAGATTGATAATTGATCATCAATTTCTAAATTACTGGCGTAACGTATTGGTTCAAAATGTTAAGTTCAGTTTTAGGTTAGTGTGAGTCACACTTGAATTACCTGTTGGTAACAGTTTTTTGAACATTCTTGCAGTTCATTGATCTATTATTATGACAACAATCCTGTATTCCAGATCTGCTAAAAATGTCTTCATCTTCCTTATTTTGCATGTTAATTCTTCCATTATACAGATGCCTGGGTCCCATAATAGAACAATCCTTAAAGGCCACATTCATCCAGTGCTCCATCTTCTGCAACACTACAAATGCCCTACTTGCACTAGAACTTAGAACATAGAACAGTACAGCACAGTAAAGGGCCTTCAGCCCTTGATGTGGTGCCAACCTTTCATCCTACTTTAAGATCAAACTAACCTACATACACTTCATTTTACATCCAAGTGTCACTTAAATATCCCTAATTTAGTCAGGAGGAAGAAGGAAGCTTATGTGAGGTTGAGGAAGCAAGGATCAGATAGGGCTCATGACAGAGGGTTATAAAGTAGCCAGGAAGGAACTGAAGAATGGACTTAGAAGAACTAAAAGGGGGCATGAAAGAGCCTTGGCAAGTAGGATTAAGGAAAACCCCAAGGCATTTTACACTTATGAGGAACAAGAGGTTGGTCAGAGTGAGGGTAGGGCCAATCAGGGATAGTGGAGGGAACTTGTGCCTGGAATCGCAGGAGGTAGGGAAGGTCCTTAATGAATACTTTGCTTCAGTGAGAGGGACCTTGTAGTTTGTGAGGGCAGCATGAAACAGGCTGATAGATTGAACAGGTTTTTGTTAAGGAGGAGGATATGCTGGAACTTTTGAAAAACAGGAGGATAGATAAGTCCCTGGGCGAATTGGGATATACCCAAGATTACTACGAGAAGCAAGGGAAGAGATTGTTGCGCATTTGGTGATGATCTTTGCATCCTCACTGTCCACTGGATAGTACCAGATGATTGGAGTGTGGTAAATGTTATTCCTTTGTTCAAGAAAGGGAATAGGGATAGCCCTAGGAATAACAGACCATTCAGTCTTATGTCAGTGGTGGGTAAATTATTGGAGAGGATTCTGAGAGACAGGATTTATGATTATTTGGAAAAGCATAGCTTGGTTAGAGATAGGCAGCATGGCTTTGTGAGGGGCAGATCATGCCTCACAAGCCTTATTGAATTCTTTGAGAATGTGACAAAACACATTGACAGTAGAACAGTGGACGTGACGTTTATTTTAGCAAGATGTTTGATAAGTTTCTCCATGTAGGCTCATTCAGAAAGTAAGGAGGCATGGGATACAGGGAAGTTTGTCTGTCTGGATACAGAATTGTCACCCATGACAACAACCCTGTTACTTCTGCACCTTTTCAAAATCTACCTCCCAATCTACTCCTCTGCTTCTTTGTTGCTAGAGGGAGATCTATAGAAAACTCCCAATAAAGTGACTGCTCCTTTCCTGTTTCTGATTTCCACCCATAATGACTCAGTAGACAAACCGTCCTCGACGACCTCCCTTTCTGCAGCTGTGATACTATCCATGATTAGCTATGCCACTCCCCCACCTTTTATCTCTCTCCCTATTCCCTTTGAAATATCTAAACCCTGGAATATCCAACAATTATTCCTACTCGTGATATCCAAGTCTCCATAATCAAAGCTGCTTGAAAAGTTCCTGATGAAGGGCTTTTGCCCGAAACGTCGATTTCACTGCTCCTTGGATGCTGCCTGAACTGCTGTGCTCTTCCAGTACCACTAATCCAGATGCTTGAAAAGTCTGCTTTCCCAGGATTTTCTAATTTTAAAACAGCAGACACTGGATCCAAAAGAATGTCTTTTTCTGAGTTAAATGCCAGTTGAGACCAGGAGCCAAGTCATGTGACACTTTGTCACAATTCAACAACCTAAATGCAAGCAAAGTAAGGAATTTCCAGATTGTATAAAAGGTTGTAGAAATTCAGTCTGTTAAAGTCAATGATATCTTCCTTTTTGGAATGACCACACATTTTAAAAATCTATTAAAGCCTGACCATGCCCTGTACACATTTAATAGAACATTGTCCTTGTAATTGATCTTACCCCACCAACCCCCTCCACGCTAATTTCCTTTGACTCTAGATTTGCAAAGGTTCCTGATGCCACACTTGGTTTAGCACTGCCAACAAGTCAAGGGCAGTAATCCATACTTCCCCTTGAGCTCAACCCTTTTGTCTACATTTAGATAAAGGCTGGAATGAGAGTTGAATGGGCATGATGGAAACCAAACCGAGTATCCATAAAGCTATTGTTGATTAAGTACCATTTGATAGTACTATCAAAGACATCTTTCATCACTTTGTTCCTTTACTTGATCTGTGCCCTGAGACAGTGGCATGTTGATTCCTTGTTAATATTAATATGAGGCACTGGAAATAAAAAATGCTGAAGATCAAAGCGGGTCAGGCAGCATCCATGGAGAGAAAGCAAGCTAATGTTTCAAGTCACTCATAGGGGCAGCCATTGAGGCAACGAAGGGTTTTATTCACTATTAGCGTTCGGAGATTGTCCATGGAAGTCTTGGCATTCCAGGTTCCAACTTGATGAGTGGAACATGCCTGTGCATGACTTTTGTTTTAAAAGAATGTGGCATAATTGCTGAAAACTGATAACCACACAGCCTTGGCAGAGCAGGGTCTTGGTCCAATGACAAGGGCATTTCAAGATGATTCCAAACCGGGCTCTGCCATAAGGCATTTGCTGATTTTGCAAATGGTAATACGTGACCAGGAACAAACACAAATCTGTTGATATCATCTGTATTCATTTAAATTCAGTTTCATCCCTGTTGTAATAATTTCAACCCTTTATAATCAAATGCTAATAAAGTATGAAGGTAACTTACATTAATGAGAAAAGTGCAACCAATTCTTTTAAGAATTATATAAGTGTAGACTGGCTGTCTCAACCTCAGTGTGTGTTGCTGGAAAAGCACAGCAGGTCAGGCAGCATCCAAAGAACAGGAGAATCGACGTTTCGGGCATGAGCCCTTCTTCAGGAATGAGGAAAGTGTGTCCAGCAGGCTAAGATAAAAGGTAGGGAGGAGGGACTTGGGGGAGGGGTGTTGGAAATGTGATAGGTGGAAGGAGGTCAAGGTGAGGGTGATAGGCCGGAATGGGAGTGGGGGCGGAGAGGTCAGGAAGAAGATTGCAGGTTAGGAAGGCGGTGCTGAGTTCAAGGGATTTGACTGAGACAAGGTGGGGGGAGGGGAAATGAGGAAACTGGAGAAATCTGAGTTCATCCCTTGTGGTTGGAGGGTTCCTTGGCGGAAGATGAGGCGCTCTTCCTCCAGCCGTCGTGTTGCTATGGTCTGGCGATGGAGGAGTCCAAGGACCTGCATGTCCTGGTGGAGTGGGAGGGAGAGTTGAAGTGTTGAGCCACAGGGTGGTTAGGTTGGTTGGTCCGGGTGTCCCAGAGGTGTTCTCTGAAACGTTCTGCAAGTAGGCGGCCTGTCTCCCCAATATAGAGGAGGCCACATTTAGAAAAAAGGCTCAACCACACCGTGGCTCAACACTTCAACTCCCCCTCCCACTCCTGCATGTCCTTGGACTCCTCCATCGCCAGACCATAGCAACATGACGGCTGGAAGAAGAGCGCCTCATCTTCCGCCTAGGAACCCTCCAACCACAAGGGATGAACTCAGATTTCTCTAGTTTCCTCATTTCCCCTCCCCCCACCTTGTCTCAGTCAAATCCCTCGAACTCAGCACCACCTTCCTAACCTGCAATCGCCTTCCTAACTTGCAATCTTCTTCCTGACCTCTCCGCCCCCACCCCCACTCCGGCCTATCACCCTCACCTTGACCTCCTTCCACCTCTCACATTTCCAACGCCCCTCCCCCAAGTCCCTCCTCCCTACCTTTTATCTTAGCCTGCTGGATACACTTTCCTCATTCCTGAAGAAGGGCTCATGCCCGAAACATCGATTCTCCTGTTCCTTGGATACTGCCTGACCTGCTGTGCTTTTCCAGCAACACATTTTCAGCTCTGATCTCCAGCATCTGCAGTCCTCACTTTATCCTGTCTCAACCTCAGTGCCAAGATAAGGTAGTTTATGAGTGCTTGTATGATCATTTATCATCTACATCTATAAAATCAGCAGATGAAGGTGACAAAAACCAGAAGTGAAATATCCTTGGCTTGTCCTTCCAGTAGAGTCATGCTGCCAAAGACTAATAGGATATTATTAATCATTTGTTTAGCTGCAGATTAGTATGTGGCATGGCACAGAAATTGATAAAAAGCTATATTAAACACTCCCAAAAAGGAACAAAAAGACCTATCTTACGATGTTAATAAATTCAAGAGTTAACCATATTTTTAAACAGATCAGTCAAACGATAAAATAAAACTATCAATTTCTGCATCATTAACCTCCTTTATTAGCAGAGACTATGTCAGTTACAACTGGTTCACTTCCCAACTTCTCAATTCTCTCTACTTACTATCCACAAGGTAAAAGAGACAGTAGTATTGTGGAATACTCTTCAATTGTAGCAGCAGTAACAACAACACAAGAAGCTCAGCACTATCCAGACCAAAGAAGCCTGTTTCATCAGCCTATCCAATGTGTCACTGCTGCAATATCAACTAGGGTACATTGTCGCACCACAGCATAAACTTCAATAACATTTCCCATCTCCAAGCTTCACATTATCCTGATTTGATTAGTAAGGGGATCAAGTATTACAGGGCGAAGTCAGGAAAACAGGGTTGAGAAATATGTCAGCCATGGCTGAATTGCAGAGCAGATTCGATGGGCCGAATGTCCTAATTCTGCTCCTATATCTTATGGTCTTAGGCATATATCCTTTTATCATCAATGGGGTCAAAGTCCTGAAAGTCTCTACTTAACAGCAGAATGGAAGATTTACACCACTGCAATGAATTTAGAAAAAAGGCTCATCACTACTTTCTCCAGGGCACCCAGAGACTTTCCAGCACACCCTATACTAAGAATGAATTCAAATATATATTTTAATTGCAAATAGCATACTAATAATACACAATAAATTCACCAACTTCCGATAGGTATAAATATTTTCACCAACAGTCTAGCTTCGACAGATGTATGTACGAATTGTTGACAGTCTATTCTATGTACAAATCTGTTATTGTCTAGAAGCAAAACATACAAACACGCTACACTTCCTTTCAATTTTTTTTAAAAAGTAGTTTATTAACTAAATTTACTAAATCAAACATGAAATGCACATTTCGCAATCCATGTATAGACACATTATATAGCTCTGAGCTCAAAAACTGCATGAATTCATGTACAACTCTGTTATCTCATTTTTTAGATTAGAGTCAATCTAAACATTGTGGCATAGACAGAAAACACAGGGGGCTAATACCTTCAACATATTGTCTAGCTAACATAAATTGTTACAGCTAACCTGAGAATGCAAATTTTAAGAAAAGGTTTTGTGATTTACACATGAAAGAAGTGAAACTATCATGGTATTCGAACAGATGAAAGACTCAGGCAGACAATCAAGGTATTTTTCAATGTATAATTTCAGTTACATCACACTGTAAATTTTTGCTATAAATTCTGTGCCTTAGAATTGTGTCCTCCATAACCACCTGATGAAGGAGCGGCGCTCTGAAAACTGGTGCTTCCAGTTGGGCTATAACCTGGTGTTGTATGATTTTTAACTTTGTACATCCCAGTCCAACACCGGCATCTCCATATCACACATTATGTATGAATTCAAGTGAAAACTTCTCCCTAAACTTTAGTATTAAGTCTAAAGAACTTCTGTTTTAATAAGGCAAATAATTTTCCCATAGTATATTCCCTATAAAGCATATTATTAAAACACCCCAAACCAGCTGATTTATTATTCAAAAATCAACTCTGTAAAGTTAAGTTGTGCATTTAGAATTCTTAAAAGAACAAATCATGCTGCTGTTTAGACTCACCTCATCATTCCCTCTCCAGTTTCTCAACATGTATCATCTAAATTGTTAAGTTTGTGCTCTTAAACAATATTTCAGTTTTTAAATGTTGATACATTGTGTTGGACATTTCAAAGCGTTAATCTTAACCTTTTCAATTTTAATTGGAAAACAAACAGCGTTATTCAGATCATAAGTTACTGTTTTGAAAGACTGCCAGAGCGAAGTCACATCAATAATTTATTGGCATCTGTTTCTCTCACTGGAGCATCTGCTAGGTACCGGATATGAATAAATGCACATCTTAACCTTCAATCAGCAGTATCGAAAGTCACATTTCTACAACATTTGTGGTAGGAAAAGTTAGAAAAGGTTCGACAGTGGGTAGCTAAAATTTAAAGATTTTCATTCACGGACCATTCTGACATCAAGAAACTCTAAACTGAAGCCAATACAGTTGTTTTAAAAGTGGGCCATTGAAGGATATGCAGAGGACACCTAGACTGGATGGTCCATGTGAAGGGAAAAAAAACACTATTTGATGGGTTAAATGTTTTTGCTTAGTTATTTACTGTAATATTATAATGACAGCATCAAATCTAAAGTAAGTAAGTTAACCCTATATTACAGTTTAGAATTTCAGAAATCATCTAAAACCTCCACTGGTCCCAAGTTTTAATATTTTTCATAAAAATACAGGAACTCAGGAATGTTTTGGGTAGAAAACATTAGTCAATTCATCCTGCCCTTTAGAGGGTTTAGAGGGATATGGGCCAAGTACTGACAAATAGGACTAGATTCTGGATAATCCAAGGTGAGGATGGGAAAATTTCTGGCTCTGAACAGGCTGCTCCTTTTTTGAGGTATTTTAGGTGCTGGAGGTAATTTCCTCAAATTCCAGGAGCCGTAATTACTGTTTTATATGCTGTTGCGTTGAGAGAGAGAGATATGGTTTGGAAAATGTAGGCGGTGATGGATCCTAAGGAAAATGTAGCACAAACAGCCAAGTTTCTGGTATCGAGACTGGCTTGAATGCATTGAGGGGTATGCCAGGTTCCAAGAGATCGATTGTATTAGGGACTCTCTAGTCAGAGGTACCAACAAACATTTCTTGGCCAGCAGCGAAAAGTCAGAATGGTGTGCTGCGTCCCTGCTGCCAGGATCAAGGTTGTCTCAGAGAGGGTCCAGAATGTTCTTAAGGGGAGAGGGCACTGCAGGAGGTCATTGTACAAATTGGAACCAACAACACAAAGGGAAAAGGATGAGATTCTGAAGAGAGATTATAGAGAGAGTTAGGCAGGAATTTAAAAAGGAGATCCTCGAGAGTAGTAATATCAGGATTACTCCCGATGCCATGAGCTACTGAGGTTAGGAATAGGAGGATAGAGAAGATGTGTGTGGGGCTCAGGAGCTGGTGTGAGGGAGAATAATTCACATTTTTGGATCAATTGGAATCTCTTCTGGGATAGAAGTGACCTCTACAAGAAGGATGGATTGCACCTGAATTGGAAGGGAACTAATATTCTGGTAGGGAGATTTGCTAGAGCTGCTCGGAAGGATTTAAACGAGTAAGCTGCGTGGGGGGTGGGGGGAGGGAGGGCAGGGTGATAGTCAAGAAAGAGATCAATCTGAGACTGTTACTGTTGAGAAAAGAAGAGAGTCAGTCAGGGCAGGCAGGGACAAAGCAGAGAACAAGGTAGGACTGACAAATTAAACTGCATTTATTTCAATACAAGAGGCCTAACAGGGAAGGCAGATGAACTCAGGGCACGGTTAGCAACATGGGACTGGGATAGCATAGAAATTACAGAAATGTGGCTCAGGGATGGACAGGACTGGCAGCTTAATGCTAGAGGGAAATTGAGAAACAAATTTGTAAGGAGACCTCAGTATTCTGTAAGAATAATAGGGTGGTTATGGTAGTGGACTTTAACTTTCCAACCATAGACTGGGACTGCCATAATGTTAAGGGTTTAGATGGAGAGAAATTTATTAAGTGTGTACAAGACAATTTTCTGATTCAGTATGTGATGTACCTACTAGAGAAGGTGCAAAACCTGACCTACTCTTGGGAAACAAGGCAGGGCAAGTGACTGAGGTGTCAGTGGGGAACACTTTGGGGCCAGCGACCATAACTCTATTAGTTTTTAAATAGTGATGGAAAAGGATAGACCTGATCTAAAAGTTGAAGTTCGAAAGTGGAAAAAGGCTAATTTTGACAGTATTAGGCAAGAACTTTCAAAAGCTGATTGGGAGCAGATGTTCGCAGGTAAAGGGACAGCTGGAAAATGGAAAGCCTTCGGAAAGGAGATAACGAAAGTCCAGAGAAAGTATATTCCTGTTAGGGTTAAAAGAAAGGCTGGTAGGTAGAGGGAATGCTGGATGACAAAAGAAATTGAGTTTTGGTTAAGAAAAAGGAGAAAGCATAGATCAGGAGAGATCGACAGAACCCTTAGAAGAGTATAAAGGCAGTAGGAGTATATTTAAGAGGGAATCAGGAGGGCAAAAAGGGGACATGAGATAGCTTTGGCAAATAGAGTTAAGGAGAATCCAAAGGGTTTTTACAAATATATTAAGGACAAAAGGGTAATTAGGGAGAGAATAGGGCTCCTCAAAGATCAGCAAGGCGGCTTTTGTGTGGAGGTGCAGAAGATGGGGCAGATACTAAACGAGTATTTTGCATCAATATTTACAGTGGAAAAGGACATGGAAGATATAGAATGTAGAGAAATAGATGGTGACATCTTAAAAAATGTCCATATTACAAAGGAGAGGTGTTGGATGCCTTGAGACATATAAAAGTGGATAAATCCCGAGGACCTGATCAGATGTACCCTCGAACTCTGTGGGATGATGGAGAAGTGATTGCTGGGCCCCTTGCTGAGATATTTGTATTATTGATAGTCACAGGTGAGGTGCTGCAAGACTGGAGGTTGGCTAACGTGGTGTTACTATTTAAGAAATATGGTAAGGACAAGTCAGGGAACTATAGACCGGTGAGCCTGATGTCAGTGGTAGGCAAGTTGTTGGAAGGAATCTGGAGGGACAGGACATAGATGTATTTGGAAAGGCAAGGACTGATTAGGAATAGACAACATGGCTTTGTGCGTGGAAATCATATCTCACAAACTTGATTGAGTTTTTGAAGAAGTAACAAAGAGGATTGATGAGGGCAGAGTGGTGGACGTGATCTATATGGATTTCAGTAAGTCATTCGACAAGGTTCCACACGGGAGACTGGCTAGCAAGGTTAGATCTCATGGAATACAGGGAAAACTAGCCATTTGAATACAGAACTGGCTCAAAGGTAGAAGACAGAGGGTGGTGGTGGAGGGTTGTTTTTCAGACTGGAGGCCTGTGACCTGTGGAGTACCACAAGGATCAGTGCTGGGTCCTCTACATTTCATCACAAATGATTTGGACGTGAGCATAAAAGAGGAATAATTAGTGAGATTGCAGATGACACCAAAATTTGAGGTGTAGCAGACAGCAAAGAAGGTTACCTCAGATTACAACAGGATCTTGATCAGATGGGCCAATGGGCTGAGGAGTGGCAGATGGAGTTTAATCTAGATAAATGTGAGGTGCTGCATTTTGGGAAAGCAAATCTTAGCAGAATTTCTACACTTAATGATAATAGGGAGTGTTGATGAACAAAGAGACCTTGGAGTACAGATTCAAAACTCCTTGAAAGTGGAGTCGCAGGTAGATAGGATAGTGAAGAAGGCGTTTGGTATGCTTTCCTTTATTGGTCAGAGTACTGAGCACAGGGGTTGGAAGGTCATGTTGCGGCTGTACAGGACATTGGTTAGGCCACTGTTGGAATATTGCATGCAATTCTGGTCTCCTTTCTATCAGAAGGATGTTGTGAAACTTGAAAGGGTTCAGAAAAGACTTACAAGGATGTTGCCAGGGTTGGAGAATTTGAGCTGTAGGGAGAGGCTGAACAGGCTGGGGCTGTTTTCCCTGGAGCGTTGGAGGCTGAGGGGTGTTCTTGAGACATTTACAAAACCATGAGGGGCATGGATAGGATAAATAGATAAAGTCTTTTTCCTGGAGTAGGGGAGTCCTGAACAAGAGGGCATAGGTTTAGGGTGAGGGGGGAAACTTGTAAAAGAGACCTAAGGGGCAACTTTTTCATGCAGAGAGTGGTACATGTATGGAATGAGCTGCCAGAGGAAGTGGTGGAGGCAGGTACAATTGCAACATTTAAAAAGCATCTGGATGGGAATATGAATAAGAAGGGTTTGGAGGGATATGGGCTAAGTGCTGGCAGTTGGGACTAGATTGGGTTGGGATATCAGGTCGGCATGGACGAGTTGGATCGAAGTGTCTGTTTCCATGCTGTACAGCTCTATGACTCTAACTGCTAATTTTGGGAAACTTCATGGAAGGTTTCCTTCTGACCTCTGACGGGTTTTCTGGTGCGGTTTTACCTTGCTCATCTCATTACCTATGTACCACATGCCATAGTGCACTCACAAGTGGTGGAAATACTGTCAACACTGCCAGGACCTTCCAATGTTCCTGCCACTGTATTTAAAGCCTCGCTGTACCCCAATATAAAAACTGCAAGCCAGGAATTGTCTTTCACTGTTGCAGTGTGGGAGGACTTGGACTTGAAATAGTGATACAGGTACATTGGTGCCCTGGCTCATAAACGGGCAGCTGAAGGTCATGGTGGAAGAGCTGGTAGTCAAAGTCAAGGACCACCTGAGGAGATCTTGCCACCCAGGTTAGTACAGTGTCCACCATCTGTGGGAATGCTTCAAGTTAATGATCTTCTATGGCCAACAACAATATCTCCTGTTCGCTACCCCACATTCACTGATGGCCGTCATTCACTCAATTCTGCATATCCTCTGCACTTCCTAACACACCTTGTCACCTTTCCCTCACCTGCTTCAAAATCAACAGCTGTGCCAGCCACTTTCATCTTACTCAGTTCCTCCCTTTGCCTAATTCCAGGAGGAAAAAAATAATAGGGTACAGAGGACCAAGACAGATGGTGGGGTATCCAATATTCATCTGCTCAACCCATGAGGAGAGGATCCTTTCCTTAGCAGGAGAGAATAAAGACTGCTCATGTGGTGATGCTGTGACCTCCATATCCTGGCAATCAATTGTGATTCATTATTCATTATGATCTCCCATTACCATCATTGAGTGTGCACATTTAACATGCCGAGGCTTCCGCATCCTATTTTGCAACTCTCATCTTCTGCAGGCACAAGTAACAGCCACAAAACCTCTGTTCTGAAGAGACTAGCTCCTCCAGCCAATGTCTTCTCCTCTACTTCTCAGAAAGACAACATAGACCCCTGAGGAAGCATCAGCAAGATTGTCTCCTGCCAATCAGCTCAGATACTGACATCTCATTTCTATAACTAGGTAAGACTCAGGAATACATATTAGCGAGGACATCACTGACACATTTCTGCAGCTAGCTGAGGAAGAAACTCAAAGAACAGCTAGGGGCCACATACCTGCACTGCCCCAGGCTGGAGGGGACAATATGGTGTTGGCCATTGATAACTTTGTCAAACTGCTTAAGCTGACACAGGAACAGCCGGACGGCTTGTCACAGTCATTTTACAAATTGGATCCAAGGTTGTAAGAATCTATCAATACCAATCCAGACTATGGTGCCTCTCGCTTCCAAATGTATAGGTGCATCCATGGACACGCTGATGGCTCCTCTCGAGATCCAGGTCCAGCACATATTATCTGCCAGATAGATGCAGAAAACTACACTACAATCGCTCTAGCTATGGTTCTCAGCAACAACAGCAAACAGGAGAACTAGAGATCTGGACCTCAGTTTAGGTATCCCTTCCTCACAAGAAAATAGGGTGGTGCCAGTGGCACGTGGCTGGACGAACCACTGCATGAAGCTAATCCCCAGAAATTGGGTGTCCAGGTCCTTCACCTCTGCCCTGCCTTCACCCTGTGCAAATTTATGCCAAGAAGGGTGAACATTTATTTAACCAGCTTGTCTAGATCCTCCAGCCACAAACACCTCCGGGTTTCAAAACTCCAAAACCAACAGGTTCTATAATAAGGCATGCTACTTCCACCCCAGCTGTCAAATCCAGGACTCTAATAGACGTAATAGGAGGGAAAGAAAAAGAAAACCTTTCAAGGACATATTGGCAGCACTAGTAAAACTTGATCTTGAAAGGTGTAAATTGAGTGCTAAGGAAGCAAACTAAGAGCCTTGAGATGTATTTTGTACATTGTTCATGTGCAGAGATAGATTCCTAACATCAGCAGCTATGAAAAGGTATCAGTGAGCCCCAAAGTGCAATATTGAAGTGGTGACCTATATTTTAAGAGAGTCAGAGATTGGCCATGATGGTGCTTGTCCAATGTCAGTCTCCATAGTATTCAATGAATCGAGGATACAGACAACAGCTGCCCATGAAGCATGTCCTGAGATGGTGGGGAACGGTGGCCAAGATGGATAGAAAGCATCACTGATCTGCAGCAACACGTTACCTGCTCAAATTTTCATGCCAGGAATTGCCTCGGTCTAGTTTCTTTAAAGTGCCTGGAAAAATTCAACTTGCAGATAGATGATGCAAAATTAGATAATAACAAGATATTAATACATACAAATATGCCTTTTTGCACTGACTAGCAAGATTCTCAACTAACCGTTAAAACTTTGAGAAAAATAGTCCAATTTTTCACACGTTAAGAATTGACTTTTTCCCCCAATCTTGCCATATTTTCACAACTTCCTAGCCATTGCCTGTCTCAGCCACGGCCCATAGACCCCACATACTTACATTACACTCATGGACAAACATCCAAAATTTTATAGGCAATCTTAACTGTATTACGAACATTCAGGCACCAGCCATATTTCAATGTCTCAAGTGAGGATGTTACCAGTCGCCAGAGCCTGGAGTACAAAATCTAGGTCAACTACCCAGTATGACACTGACATTGGCAACTTTCAGTCAACAGAGCCCAGTTTACTTGTCATAGTAATGTAATTGATCCCACTATTTCAAAGAAGAGATTTTTAATCAAAATTCTGGCCAACATGTTTTCTTCAAATAAACATCGCTAAAAAACAGCAGGCCTAGTCATCATCATATTGCTATTTGTAAAGCTCCAGTTTGAACAAATTGGCTTCGGGGTTTCCTACATTACAACAGCAACTGTACAGTAAGTGTATTTCATCAGCTGTAAATTATTTCATAAGCTTGAGGCATACTGAAATTGTGAAAAGCACAACACAAATGCAGGTATTTTCTTTGATAGCTCAATAATAATGACTTATCTTGCTTCAAGCCATCTAATATATAATTTATATTCTTAATTCTTCTAGTCTGATGACTTATGTACATCTATTTTGAAGTTCACCTGCCCACTGACCTAGTCTAGGTGAAAGTGAGGACTGCAGATGCTGAAGAAGAGTCGAGAGTGTGGTGCTGGAAAAGCACAGCAGGTCAGGCAGCCTCCAAGGAGCAGGAAAATCAACTTTTTGGGCAAAAGCCCTTCATCAGGAATGGTGCCCTTCAGGAGTGGCCCTTCACTGACCTAGCCTGCCAAGCCTCTTTGGTTTCTACACTGGTCAGCCTCATTGACCACTACATCAAATTCAGTATTGAACATAAATCTAGCACTTTTAGACAGTAGTCTGGATTAGAGTGGTGCTGGAAA
The DNA here is from genome assembly GCF_037043375.1 of Chiloscyllium plagiosum. Lineage (NCBI taxonomy): Eukaryota > Metazoa > Chordata > Chondrichthyes > Orectolobiformes > Hemiscylliidae > Chiloscyllium > Chiloscyllium plagiosum. Next base: position 25,719,017 of record NW_028270159.1, on the reverse strand, counting down.
AGCACAGCAGGTTAGGCAGCATCCAAGGAGCAGAAAAATCGACGTTTCGGGTAAAAGCCCTTTATAAGGAATAGAGGGCAGTATCCTGTTTTAGACAGTATCCTGTTCTATTAAGTTATTTATAAAAAAGAAAAACAGGAACCTTGATACCAGCTCCAGCTGAAGCCTCATTGCTGGCAGTTTTAATTCAGACACTACCTCACAGAAACATCTTTTGTCACCATGTATCAATGTATCAACGCAGTGGTATACTTGGCCATCTATCCCTTGGGTGCACTTTTTTTTTTAAAAACAGTCAATCATTCCCAAAATCCTGATAAGATCATTGGCCAAAGTTATCTACATTTCTAGAAACTTGGTTTGAAATAATTCTTTCCTCTGGAGCTCTTAAATTAAAGCAAAATATTGCAGTTGCTGGAAATCTGAAATGAACACAGAGAAAGGTGCAGAAACTCAGCAGGTCTAGCAGCATCTGTGGAGAGAGAAAAACAGCGTTAATGTTTCAAGTCTAGTATGACTCTTTAGAAGTTCTGAAGAGAAGTCACATCAGATTCTATTTCCAGGATACCACCAGACCTGCTGAATTTCTCCAGAATTCTGCATTTATTGCTACTGAGCTCAGGTCAGTTCTTTCTAACCAAACCCTGCATGCCATCTCAGAGTCTTAAACATTCCTTCAACATCAATGTCAAATCACCAGATGACTAAATTTATTATAATAAACGAAACAAGATTCAGAAAAACATTGGTAATTCTTCCATTACGATGTTATGCAATAGAATGTTTGTATATTGTATTGCAAATGGCAAGTAAAGTGAATTGGTAAGCATAATTGATTATACATAATCTATTGAATGTTCATTAAAAGTCATAGTTTCTCAATATTTTAACCTGTATTCATTAAAAATAATTCCTTTGACCATAATTAAACTTCCCACTGTAAACGTAATTATATCCGCCTGTTGGTGATGCTATATGAATTGGAAGCTTAAGTGGTTTCTTTCCAACACTGATCACAAAACTCCAATTCATCTTTGTTTTTAAATAATGTAAAGCCTTCATGCAAAGGCTAGATTTTGCTGGTGGCCATAGAAGCAAGGCAATTTTATGTAGTATTATAAAATGATTTAACAATATTACATAAGTTCCAATAAAAACTACTTAAATTGCATCACATAAAGTTCAAGTTTTCCAACATTACCATGAATCCATTCTTGCAGACCCAAATTAATCAGATGCGTGTGAGATAAAGGAGTTCTGCATATTGCATGTTCCAATTTTCACATGGTCACACTCACTATATGATTTTTTTAAATCTTCTAATCACAAGCAGAATGGCTCATATCTCAGAACATTCAACATTCTATACTACATTTATGAAATGTCCAGGTGGTCATCCATGGCCTTGAAGTGAGTAAGTTTGACACTGTAGTAAGATGCATTGCTAAAGCTTCGGAAGTATGACATCAGCCCCAAAAGTAGGTCCTAAGCCTCTACTTGCTGGCAGTGAAATGTACTCACTAAATTACCACAGGTTACATCATAATTAGATACCTTTGAGCCAGCTATCCAATTGACAATGACACAGTCTCCTCATACAATCAACCCAAATCATCAATGGTCCAGCAAGTGGGAGTGAATGATATTGGCAAAGTCTTGACTAGTTTAGGATTGGGGGGGGAGCGGGGATTAGGACAGTCAAACGCAGGAGGGGCAATAGGTCTCAGTGGCCAAACCCCTTCTCTGCCCTTTATCAGACAATGAATATCTTTGTTTGAGTCCTGCTGCACACAAGTTGTCTAGCAGGCAATTAATCTTAGCAGCTCCACACTGAGGACTGAAGTGGTCTTTAATTGCCCACATAGGGATCTCAATTAGCATCAGGGCAAGTTGGTTGACCATGAAACCTAACTCCAGTGGAGGTGGAGATCGTAGGTTCTGGATATACTTCCTCCCACCACCTCAAGAACCATAAGATTCAACCCAGTAAGGCAGGTTGGGGAAGAGGTCATTCGAGGAGATTCATTTAGTTATATAATAATCAGCATAGACCAATTAGCTAAATGGCTTTTTTCAAATATGCAGTTTTTATGTAGGTCTATGCTTAACGAAAGGCATTTTATATTAATTATTTCATAAGTGTGAGTTTTCGATCACAGTAACCATTCCTGTTGATACCAAACTAGTTTCACTTTGTTAATAGAACATTTTGTGCAAGGAATGTGGTTGCATAAAATTTGTTACCCTCAGATTAATACTTCCTGAACAGGTAGATCAAATAAAGAAAACAGCTGCACTTGAAATCTGTTTTTGCTTTTTTGATGGCTTCAGTGAACATTCAACGCTGTCGGTGAGTTTTGACTTTTCAAATTAAACCATCGACCGTTGGTTGTACCTTGAGGTCCATTATAACATGCTTAAATTAGACAAAGTGAGAAAATATTTTCTGTCAAAGTCCTAAGGTTTGTATTGAAGTGCAGGAACAGAGATAGTTTACAATTCTTTGCCTAATTGACAATTAGTTGTTAAATAATAGCATGAGATATAGTCAAAACACAAAGTTCATGGCATTGATCTGACTTGAAGAAATGAAGCAATAGTAGCAGGCCATTCGGCTCTTTGAGCATACTCCACCGTTCAGTGAGATAATGGCTGTCCTGTTTCATGCTGTCCAATTATATTTTTTTAATGTGTTTACCTTAATGTAAATATACTTGCTGTTTAATAGAATGGTCACATAAAATTTCAACAGTTGATTCAATTTCGAGTTAATTTCTCTTCAAATACTACCACTATCTGCAGCAATGTCCAAGTAGTCAGTTGAGGGTGCAAGTGAGAAGGCTCGTGACCAGTAAGTTTTATTTAGGGCAAAGTTACATTATTATTTAAGTGATCTATGCTGTAAGCAAAGTATACCAATGATGTGTATATGCGCTGCATTAAGTTTCTATTACTTGGTGTGTGTTTTTAAATCGATTATGTAGGCCTTTTGATTATCCAGAATATTTGATCAACTGGCAAACTCCTGGTCCCATAGGTGCTGGTTAATAAACATTTGCTGTACTAGTTGTCACCAACTAACAGTCTTCAACTTTTTGATATTAAATGCCTTCATGTCATCAAAAACCTCAACTAAATATGTTAAAAGCATGCATCTTGAAATATTGTTTCTCATCCCTTACGTCATAGAGATGTTCTATATTTTATGCTTTAGTATTGCTTTAATACTCTTTTTAATAATGCATTTCACAAAAGTATCATCACTTGGCTTTTACTCCGTCCTAATTAGAAAACCTAACCTAGAAATGCATTCAAAACCTTAAAAATTATTTGGAAATCTCTCTCCTTAGAATAAAGAATAAATAGACGGATGTTGCTCTGATACCTGATGATACTCCCTTTAACTCTTCTCCAATCTACAACATTCACAAATCTCAGCTTGAAAAATATCATGAACTTTCTATCAATACTGATTCCTTTCCTCGTATTCTGCAAATCTTAGAGCTTAGAGACATTTATGTCGAAGAAGACCATGACTCCCTGAGCAATCTAGTCAAACCCACTCCTCCACTCTTCCTTCAAGTACCCTTCCAATTCCCTTTTGGTAGCAATAATCAACTCTACTTCTGCCATCCTCATGGTCAGTAATTTGTATATTATCACACACTAACAAAAAAAAACTTCCTCACATACTCCCATACCTCTTTCCCAAAATCTTAAAACTGTTCCCATTTGTTCTTAAATCACTAGCTTATGAAAATGGTTTTCCCTTATCTAAATTGATCACATTCTTGCACAACTTTATCATATCTACCCCACTCCACCAACTTCCATTGCTCCAAGGATAGAAATTTTTGCTTTTCCTGCCTAATATTTCAGCTAAAAATATCCCATTACTGGAACCATTCGGGAAATGTCTTCTGCATGTTATTTCACATCCTTCCTAAGGTGTGATGACCAGAGCTGACAAAATATTCTATTAGTAGTTATGAACTAGAGTTTTATAAAGATTCAACTTAACTCCCCTGTTGTTGTACTCAGTGCCTCTTTTTGTGAAGCACCAAATCTTGTATGCTTTGCAAACCAGTCTCCCAATGTATCCTGCCACTTTCAAAACTCTTTGTACATGCACCCTAAATACCTTTCTACCTGCACACTTTAGAGCTGTAATTAATTCTATATTACTTTGCCTTGGTCCTTCTGCCAAAATGCATTGTTTCAAAACTTCCTTGTATTAAAATTCTTCTGCTGTCTATCTGCCTACTCTGATAGTTTAACTCTGTCTTCCCACTATTAATTAGTATTACTCTTGCTGTTTGCCACTCCTAATATTATTAGCGAATTGTTCTGTATTCTTATATTCAAGTTTTGAATGTAAATCATATCAATTTCTGTCTTAAATAATTATTTTAGCAGCTGAATGTAATTATGTCTACTCTCTCAATGGGTGATTGGGGAAAATGAAGGGCACAATTGGGCCCTATCAAATAAAAAGCAGACCCAGGCCCTCTTGTGCCACAGTGGTAGTACCCAGGTTCGAGTCTCACCTGCTTCAGAGATATGTAATAACATATCTGGTTGATTAGGTTGATTGGAAAAATAGATTAAATTAAAAAAAGTAATCCTGGATTTGGTATCAGGCTACTATCGTAAGGTCAAACTGCTGTGGGCCAAGAATATTTCAATTAAATACTTTATAATAATACAATAATGTACAGGAACAGATCCTTCAGCCCATCAAGCCTGCAACAATTCCTAATCCTTATTTAGGTCAACTACTTATTGCCCATGTGCAGTATCTATCTCTCTGTTCACCTCCTGTTAATGTGAGTATCAAGATAATCCTTAAACATTGCTAACGTATGTGCTTCCTGCACTTCTCCCCTAAACTTTCCCCTGTCACCTTGAACCTGCGCCCTCTTGTACATGACTTTTCCACCTATCTATGCCTCTTGTTATTTTGTAGAGCTCTGTTCAGTTGCCCCTCAACCTCCATCTTTTCAGGGAAAATAATCCGGGTTTATTCAACCTTTCCTCATAACCAAAACCCTCCAGACTAGGTGACATTCAGTAAACCTTCTCTGCACCCTTTCCAAAACATCCATGTCCTTCTAGTAGTATGGTGACCAAAACTGCACACAATAGCCCAAATGTGGCCCAACTAAAGTTTTATAACTTGCCAATTTTTATATTTGATGCCTCGGCCAATGAAGGCAAATGTGCTGTATACCTTCTTGCGTACCTTATCCACTTATGTTGCCACTTTCAGGAATGTGTGGATGTGTACACCCAGATCTCTGTATGTCAATGCTCCTAAGGATTTTGCCATTTATCATATAATATGCATCTGAATTTGATCTTCCAAAATGCATCACTTTGCAATAGTCCAGATTAATCTCCGTCTGCCATTTCTTTGCCCAAATTTGTATTCTATCTATATCCTGCTGACAATCCTCCTCACTGCCTGCAAGACCATTAATTTTGGTGTCATCTGTAAACTTACTAATCAAACCACCTACATTTTCCTCCGGATCATTTATATATATTACAAAGGTCTCAACATTGATTTGTGTGAAACACCACTAGTTACTGATCTCCATTCTGAAAAGCACCCTTCCACCACCACCCACTGTCTTCCAAGACTAAGCCAGTTTTGTATCCATCTAGCCAGCTCAACTTGGATCCCATGAGACGCTACTTTCTGTACCAGCCTGCTATGAGGTACCTTATCAAATGCCTTGCTAAAAACACTGTAAATAACATCCGTTTCCCTTCCATCATCAATCGTTCTTGTCACCTTCTCAAAAAACTCAATCAAGTTGGACAAACATGACCTTCCCTGCACACAACCATATTGCCTATGACTAATAAGTCCATTCACTCCAAATGTGAATAAATCCTGTCTCTTAGTATCTTCTCCAACAGCTGCCCCCCCACTGACGCTAGGCCCACCAGCCTGCAATTCCCTGGACTTTCTCAGTTTTCCATCTTAAACAAAGTAATAACTAAACTGATAATTTCCCCTGTCACCCAAGGTTCCTGAATCCTGCCATTCGGTCCTTCACTTTCACAGGAACATGCCTGTCCTGCATCCTAATCGACTGATCCTTAAAAGACTCCCATATTTCAGATGTAGATTTACCCTCAATCAGCTGCTCCCAATCCACATTCTCCAATTTTTGCCTAATTGGGTTTTAGTTGGCCTTTCCCCAATTTAACATATTCATCCAAGGCCTTCTTCAGAAATATCCAAAAACGTATAGAATTATGGTCACTATTCCCAAAATGCTCCCCTGCTGAATCTTTGATCACCTGGCCAGGGTCATTTCCTAATTCCAAGTCCAGTAAGGCAACTCCTTCACTGGAATGTCCACATACAGTTTCAAAAAAGTCCTGGACACACCCAACAAATTGCTCCCCATCCAAACCCCTGGCACTAAGGGAGTCCCAGTCAATATGGGACAAGTTAAAATCACCCACAACAACCCTGTAGTTTCCACTTCATTCCAAAATCTCTTCAGCAATCTCCCACCGGCAGCTAGGAGTCTGTAGTACAATCTTGAGCTGTACCCCTAATGCCTCATTGAAAGATCCCTCCAGAGTGTCCTCCCTCCACACAACTGTGAAGTGCTCCCTAACCAGTAATGCAACTCCCCACCCTTTTTTGTTTCTTCCTCTGTCTCATCTAAAACATCGATATCCCCAAATATTAAGCTGCCAGCCCTGTCCCTCTTTCAACCATGTCACTGCGATAGCAACATCATTATTGCATGCATTAATCCAGGCTCTAAATTCATCCACTTTAACTTATACTTTTTGCATTGAAGCAAATCCAGTTCTGCTGAGCTCAGCAATTTCTCCCTGACTGCTCTTCCCCACTCTCTATACTTACTGAGCTCCATTTCCCCCCACCTGCCACATTAGTTTAAACCTTCCCAAATTGCAGCATGGAACCTCCCTACCAGGATATTAGTGCCCCTCCAGTTTAGGTGCAACACATCTTTCTTGTACAGGTCTCACCTTCCCTAGAAGACATGCCAATGATCCACATATCTGAGGCCCTCCCCCTTTTACCAACTCTTTAGCCACATTTTCAATTGTATATTCTCCGTACCTATCCCCAGTAGTATATGCCACAGGCAGTAATCCTGAAATTACTAGAGAGAGGTCTTGCTTTTTAGTTTATTGCGTAACTCCCTGAATTGGCATTATAGGATGTTGTCACTCTTCCTACCTATGTCACTTGTGCCAATATGGACAATGACTTCTGTCTGTTTACCCTCCTGTTTTAGGATGTCAGAGACATCCATGACCTTGGCATGAGGGAGGCAACATATCATTCTGGAGTCTCTCCCCAGCCACAGGAGCACTTATCTGTACCCTCCAATAATCTCCAATTATTATTGCTCTGCTATGCTCCATCCCTCCCTCCTCCGAGCAGCAGGGCCAGCCATGGTGCCACTGCTCTGGCTGATGCTGCTGTCACAAGATGGATTATCTCTCTCATCAGTATCCAAACCAGAATACTTGTTTAACAGGGACACAGCTGCACTGACTGCCTGTTTTTATCTAGCAAATACAGACCAAGCCTCCAGTTCTGCTGAACTCAGCAACTTCTTCCTGACTGCTCTTCCCCACTGTCTATACCTACTGAGCGGCTGCTCCATTTCAGTCACCCATCTATCTTCCTGTACCTTGGGTACAACCAAGTTTCTATCATTTCTAGCTATGATGCTGTCTGCAATTTGGGTGCTGTTTAGTGTCTTCAATTGCTGCTCATGCCGATCCATTTGTTTGGTGAGCAGCACTTTCGATGCATAAATTCAAAATAATCAAATTTAACAATACCTGTATAGTGCTTAACGCCCTATTAAAAAATTTAAAAACACCAACATCTGAACTAAATCTTTTAGAAAACAAGAACAATTTTCAGTTTTGTTAATGGCACCAACAAAATCCATGATTTACCCTTGGAACTTGACATGATCCACTTACCACAAATGCCAAGAATAGGCAAGAATTATACAGATTAAATGTTTTAAAAATTGGAATATCAAAAGGATTGTATCTAACCTGGGATACAGACTATATAAAGGAGGCTAAATACAACAAATCTTTAAACCATGGATATCAATGTAACCTAGGGGATATTGTGCAATGATGATGTCACTGCCAAACCAGTGGGTGAAGGTATTGCTTGCATTAAAGACATGGATTCAAATTCCAACATGGGAACTGGTGTCATTTCAATTCAACTAATAAATCAACTGTAAAATTAGATGCCTCCATGAACGAAAGATACACAAGGGCAAAATTCCATTAATTTCATTGCTCAGAATATCCTAATCAGTTATTACTTGGTTCAATAACATGGATAATATTTCCATAATATTTCAACTATACTGAAATGCTTATGTTTTTAAATTCAGATGACTTTTCCGAAAAAGATTTGTTAAATTATAAAAATTGAAGAGTACCAGAAATATTATATTCAGCAAAAGGTTGCGATAAACATTCATTGCTGTCGGTGGGTTTTATTTTGAAACAACTCACTGATCAGTGAATGCAAACTGCAGCCCAAATATCTCTGTTCTTGGACAAAACTTGAACATTTGTAACAGGAGCTAAGTATTTCCCATCGTTGTCAAAAAGGTTAAACCATTCATGTACATACTTCTCAGAGTAAAAATTAAGTTTTAACAGTAACTTTTTTTGTACATTATTGCATTTTCCACTTGACATTTTCAGCTAAACTCTTTTTCTCATGGGATGATATTGTAAAACTTGGATTTGTGTTCAATAAAGATTAAGTTATTATACAGGATCCAGCCCATTTAAACTCATTTTCCTACATTTTTCTATATTTGCATTGGTCACTTCAACAACTTTTTTTTAACTCATTCATGGGATGTGGGTGTCACTGGCTGGGCTAGCATTTATTGCCCAACCCTAATTGCCCAGAGCAGCAGCTAAAGGTTAACCACGTTACTGTAAGCCTGGAATCACATGTAGGCCAGACCAGGTAAAGATGGCAGTTTCCTTCCCTAAACGGACGTTATTGAACCAGATGGGTTTTCCCAACAATCGACAATGGATTCATGGTCATCATTAAACACTTCATTCAGATTTCCTTTTATTCAATTCAAATTCTGCAGGATTATGAACCATGAAATCAAATTAGAGCTGAATATTTTAGATAATGAACCCAACACATTTGTTGCTTTTGGCATCCATAAAAGGACAGATGCATGAGGCCAACAGACATACTAAGATGCTCATGTTGCTGATGTCTTATGCATAAAATGAGATTATCATGAGACTAATAATGCACCTACACTGTCAAGTTGCAGAAAGTTAATATACTGCAGAGTTTTGAACCAGCTGGTGTATGGAATCTGCCAAAGAGAAGGCCAGTAAGATAAGCATTCAGGTAGTTGGAACATGCCTATCTTGATGGATGTTGATAATTATTTCAGCAACAAATGAATAGAGAGGATGTACGGGATGGACATCACAAATGCAAGTCAGTGGTCCTTTACATGTACAGGACATAGGGTCTGGAGTTCAGTCAAACAGAAAGCCAGAACTATTATATCTGGTCCATCCTGACAGTTTCCCAGTGGGGTTGTAATTAATGAGAAAGGGTTACAGTTTGTCAAAGGGTCAATAACCATAACTGGAAAAGGTTGTAGTTCATCTGCAGTTCAATGTCAGAACAAGGAATTGAAGTAGGAATTGTTTGAATATATGAGGAAGTGAATCCATGTTTTCTTATGATATCACCAAAAGCCAAAACATAAAAGAGGTAGTGGAGGTGGCAAAGGCTAGACTCTTGGTGGCTAACTAGAAGGAGTAGTGCAGGGATAAAAAGATAATATGTTACTTCTTATGATTTGGTTACAATTGGATATATAAAGTATGGTACCAAACAAAGCTATTCCAACTGAGCAAGATGATAGAGGGCAGGTATTAGTCAACTTTTTTGAGGACTATAGGGAGGTTCAGAGGGTTGAAAGAGGAATTGTGATCACAGAATGTCATTTGTAACTTTACTTAGTGATATTGAACTGCTGTGATGGGGTGAAAAGCTGACTACATATTCATGGAGCTGCAGCAAAGATGGCATGGTGTTAAGAGGAGAGGTTGGAGATAGGTACTTCCTTTCAGGAGAGACCTGATGATGGAGCTTTTGAAAAGAAAATGGTTAGGATCTGAGAAGAAGAAACTATTTGTGACATAGCTTACCATGAGGATAGGGGAACAGGCTAGGTAATCATCAGTTTCTTCTGTGTGGTTATAAGCAGGACTCAAAATACATGAGGACAGCAGGTGAATGAATTCCCAAAACACTTAGGAAAATTCAATTAGAGGCACCAGTTCAAGAAATGTCACCCCAGAATGGACAGAATTAGTGAGAAGGCAAAGAGTTTTCAGAAAGCAAAACTGGAGTTTGTGGAGGTTAAAACTTCCTCTTGCCAGCAGTTTCATCTCCCATAACTCGGGTGGACGGTGTGTTGAGCAGAGTGAAAGACAGCAAGGGAAGCTAATGATAGAGGAGGAGGCAAAGGAGATGAGCTGGGCATGGGGGGTGAGGGGAGATGGAGAGAGCGTGAGAGCGCAAGAAAACAAGCGAGTGCGCGAGAGCGCAACACAGAGACACATACACACAGACACAGACACACATACACACATACACATACAAAGGCAGTGTGCGAGCACCAGAGAGACAGAGCGCGAGAGAGACAGAAAGAAAGATGGGGAGGAGGTCACTGGGGAGACCCTATAATAAAACATGTGTGGAATGAAAAGTGTCAGGAGGAGGGAAGGTGGAATACACTGAGTACCTACTGAGGCAGTAAGCCAAGGTGGAAGGGTGAGGAAAAATGGAGAGAGCTGATGGAAAGCGGAAATAGTGAGAGTCTGCAGCAGGGAAGGGGGAAAGGGAGGCTGCAAAGGGGAAGGAATTACTTTTTTTAAAAAAAACTTTTGTAGAGATCTTATGCCCTTTAAGTTGCCAATTTAAATACTGTGTAATCTAAGGAATTAACACTTGCCTTGCTGTAGCAGATGCAAGTTCAGTATCATAGAATCCCTATGAATCCCAAATGGAAGAGGCCATTTGGCCATTGAGTCTGCACCAATCCTCTGGACAGCATCCCACCCTAATCGACCACATCCCTAGTCATTACAGGGCAACTTACCATGGTGAACCTACCTAGTGTGCACGGTTGATAGTTTTTGAGAATATTAATGCATTCTTCTCATTTTGCTTCTATGAGAAGCAAAATGTTAAAAATACAGAATATTATGTTACCATGTGACTGCATCACCTTATAAATAAGCTCATGAGAACAGAAATAAAAAATCCCTGAAAACACAGTTTGATAATGTTTCAAAGTGAGCCCAAGAAAAAATATTATTTGTGCCCTGACTGCAAATAAGTAACAGGTTTCATGAAGAAGGTATGTCTAGATAGGCATGAGGGGAGATAAAAGGGAGATTTGTGAAAAGTGCATGTGTAAGGCCAGGGCTCCCAGCTCCAGCCCTATTCAGGGTCCTAGCTCCCAGCCCTATTCCAGGTTCTAGCTCCCAGCCCTGCCGAGTTTTTACTATCCCTAAAGACCTCCCCCTTACTGAGGACAAATGATGAGTCCTCAGCAAAGGCCTTACCTTCATCCTCCCTGTCCAAACATCAACAAATTCAGTACACGTCACAACGGTGAACACTTCTTCCACTGCCTCTGCCTCAGAGCTTACTTTTTCCATCAAGACTCTCACCCACGTTCCGAGGATGACTTCGTCTGCCTCCAACACACCCAATCACCTGGTAACCCCATGCCAACCTGATACCCTCCCTCGACCTCTATTTCCAACTGCCACCGAGACATTGACTGCCTCAACCTGTCTGCCCCGCTCATCCCCCAATCACCTAACCATCTCCCAGATTGTTCACAACGTCATAACCTCAGGGATCTCCCACCCACAGCTTCCCACCTCATAGTTCGGGAACCCTGCACCGCCCGATTCTACCTCCTACCCAAGATCCAAAAGCCTGACTACCCCGGCCGACCTATTGTCCCAGCCTGTTCCTGCCCCACCGAATTCATCTCCAACTACTTCAATACTGTCCTATTCCCCCAGTCCAGTAACTTCCCACATATGTCCGGAATACCACCCACACCCTCCACATCCTCCAAGACTTCCGTTTTCCTGGCCCCCAACGCCTCATCTTCACCATGGACATCAAATCCCTCTACACCTCCATCCAACACGACCAGGGCTTCCAAGCTCTCTGTTTCTTCCTTTCCGGATGCCCCCACCAGTACCCTTCCACTGACACTCTAATTCGTTTGGATGAACTAGTCTTCACCCTCAACAATTTCTCCTTCGTATCCTCTCACCTCCTCCAGACCAAAGGGATAGCCATGGGCACCTGTATGGGCCCCAGCTATGCCTGCCTCTTCGTCGGCTACGTGGAACAGTCCATCTTATGGAGTTACAGCGGCACCACTCCCCACCTTTTCCTCCGCTACATTGATGACTGCATCGGGACCACCTCGTACTCCCACGAGGATGTTGAACAGTTCAGTCAACTTCACCTACACATTCCACTCGGCCTTAAATTCACCTGGACCATCTCTGACACCCCCCTCCCTTTCCTGGACCTATCCATCTTCATCAACAATGACTGACTCAACACGGTTTTTTTTTTTACAAACTCACCAACTCCCACAGTTACCTGGATTAATACCTCCTCCCACCCTACCTCCTGCACAAATGCTATCCCGATTCCCAATTCCTCCGCCACATCTGCTCCCAGGAGGACCAATTCCACCACAGAACACACCAGATGGCCTCCTGCTTTAATGACCACAATTTCCCCTCCCACATAGTTGATGATGCCCTCCAACACATCTCCCAGATAGCCATCTATCATGTGTCGATTGAACTTTCCAAAAATAATTTAACAGTCAATCGACTAAACAAGGTTTATCAGAGGGGTGGAATTGCTTGATTTGGAGAGTTGGAGCAGGTGCCAAGATGACACTTAACTACACTTGTGCTTGCAATACTTTAGACTCATCAGATTAACTATGTAGGTAAGTAATGTTGTGTACTGTATTCCCCAACACCTAACCATGCAACGGTGACAAAGGTGCTCTCATGGTCATTTGTGCTAATGAGCTGACATTGGCTAATGATAAGAATCTTTGAGTTTAACCATAATTAATCCTGGAAGATACTTCAAATTCCAAGTTATGGTCTTATGGTAAATCTCAGCCACGTCCTAAACCTCCACCCTCAAACCCCACCCCTCCAACTGCAACAAGGAGAGAAACCCCCGGTCTTCACCTTCCACCCCACCAACCTCCGCATACTTTGCATCATCTACTGACATTTCCTCCTCCATTGCCACTCCCTCACCACCCAATGCCTGGAGGAAGGACGCCTCATCTTCCGCCTTGGGACCCTTCAACCCCAGGACATCAATGTAGACTTCATCAGTTTCCTCATTTCCCTTCCCACCCACCTTCTCCCAGTTCCAACCTTCCAGCTCAGCACCATACTCGGTATTTTTACTAAACACTTTTGCATACTAATAGCACGTTTATTTTATTACATTATTGACCTCTCTGCCATATTTGGCACAATCTTTTACAGAGAAAATTACTTTTAGAAGCAAATATATTAAAATACTTGAGCATAGACAATAGGCTAGGAAGAAAGAACAAAAATACATATTTATTACAGCAAATGCTTTTTTGTAATTTCAATTATTTGTAAACATGTACTCACTGTTCACTGAGTTCATCTGAAGCACTGATGAGGATTCCAAATGCTGTACACCTGTACCTACAGAAGATTCAGAAAAAGTCGTCAAATAAAGCCATATGTGCCAAGAGCCAGGTAATCTATGTGCTAGATTATATTGAAAAGACATTCTCCCAGATAGCCATCTATCATGTGTCGATTGAACTTTCCAAAAATAATTGAACAGTCAATCGACTAAACAAGGTTTATCAGAGGGGTGGAATTGCTTGATTTGGAGAGTTGGAGCAGGTGCCAAGATGACACTTAACTACACTTGTGCTTGCAATACTTTAGACTCATCAGATTAACTATGTAGGTAAGTAATGTTGTGTACTGTATTCCCCAACACCTAACCATGCAACGGTGACAAAGGTGCTCTCATGGTCATTTGTGCTAATGAGCTGACATTAGCTAATGATAAGAATCTTTGAGTTTATCCATAATTAATCCTGGAAGATACTTCAAATTCCAAGTTAACCTGAAGCTAAGAGATTCAGAGCGTGGAACTAGAATCACACAACAGCCAGCATGGGTAGAGATAATAGGTTGTCTTCCCTGATGGACATTAATGAATAATGAGTTTTGAAGACAATCCAGTAGTTTCTTACAAATATTTTTCTGACAATCACCACAAATAACCAAACTGATTAAATTCAATTTTACAACTGCGGTGGTGGCAGTTGAACTCATAACCCCTTGGGTTATTAGCCCAAAAGCACAACTAAATAGTTACCAAACTTCAATCATTGATTGATTGATTGACTTTAACAATCAGTCATCACAAATCAGTAACAGATGCCATGCCCACTGTAATTGCTTTGTACAGTTATCAATATACTTTAGATTCAGAACTAAGGTTCAAAGGTTAGCCAAGTGTTAGGAATCTAATAACCTAACAAATAGTAAATCTTCAAAGGTTTCAATAGATTTGCTTTGGTAAGGATTTCCACTAAGAGTCAGAGTCATATAGTATGGAAACAGACCCTTCGGTCCAACTCATCCATTAGTTTCCCAAAGTAAACTACTCCCATTTTCCTGCATTTGGCCCTTATCTCTCTAAACCTTTCCTATTATGTATATATCTAAAATGTCTTTTAAATGTTGTAACCATACCTGCATCTATCACTTCCACTGGCAGTTCATTCCACACACAAACCACCCTCAGTGAAACATTTGCCGCTCAGATCTCTAATTCTTTCTCCTCTCTCCTTAAAAATATGCCCCTGGTTTTGAACTCACCCATCTCAGAGAAAAGATCTTTCCTATTCATCTTATCTATGTTCCTTGTAATTTTATTACCCGTAAAAGGTCACTCCACAACCTTATGCTTTTGAGGGCAAGTAGTCTCTTATAACTCAATCCCTTCAATCCTGGCAACATCCTGGTAAATCTTTTCTAAATCCTACCCGTGCTGCAACTTTCAAAGAACTATCTGAACCCTGGGTGTCTATTCGACGACACTACCCAGAGCCCTACCATTAACTCTACAAACCCTGCCCTTGTTTGTTTTACCAAAATGCAACTACTCACAGTTATCCATATTGAACATCATCTGCCACTCCTCAGCCCATTGATCCAATTGATCAAGATCTCTTTGTAATCTTAAATAACCTTCCTCACTGTCCACTATACCACCAATTTTGAGGTCACCCTCAAACTTACTATTCATGCCTCCTAAATTCTCATCCAAATCATTTATATAAATTAGAAACAAAAGTGGACCCAGCACCAATCCTTGTGGAACTGTAATTTGATTTGAAGCAAACCCACAACCACTACCACCAATAAGAACAAGGGCAGTAAATGCATGGGAATACCACCTGCTCCTGGAAGTTCCCTCTGAACCATTCACTATTACTAATTTGGAAATATATCACTGTTCCCTCAGTGTTGCTGAGTCAAAATCATGGAACTCCCTCCCAAACAACACTATGGGTGTATCTACACTAAATGGATTGCTATATTTCAAGAAAACAGCTCACCACCACTTTCTAAAGGGCAACTAGGATAAGCAACAAAGCCAGCGGACAAAGGGGGCGCAGTGGTAGTCTGGCGCACTGACCTCTACATCGCTGAAGCCAAACGCCAACTTGAGGACACCTCTTCCTACCGCCCCCTTGACCATGACCCCACCCCCCATCACCAAACCATCATCTCCCAGACCATACAGAACCTCATCACCTCAGGAGATCTCCCAACCACAGCTTCCAACCTCATAGTCCGGGAACCCCGCACTGCCCGGTTCTACCTCCTTCCCAAGATCCACAGCCTGACCACCCTGGCCGACCCATTGTCTCAGCATGCTCCTGCCCCACTGAACTCATCTCTACCTACCTCGACACTGTCCTATCCCCCCTAGTCCAGGAACTCCCCACATACGTTCGAGACACCACCCACGCCCTCCACCTCCTCCAAGACTTCCGTTTCCCCGGCCCCCAACGCCTCATCTTCACCATGGATATCCAATCCCTCTACACCTCCATCCGCCATGACCAGGGCCTCCAAGCCCTCCGTTTTTTCCTCTCCAGACGTTCCCAACAGTACCCCTCCACCGACACTCTCATTCGTTTGGCCGAACTGGTCCTCACCCTTAACAATTTCTCCTTTGAATCCTCCCACTTCCTCCAGACCAAAGGGGTAGCCATGGGCACACGTATGGGCCCCAGCTATGCCTGTCTCTTTGTTGGCTACGTAGAGCAGTTGATCTTCCGTAATTACACCGGCACCACTCCCCACCTCTTCCTCCGCTACATTGATGACTGCATTGGCGCCACCTCGTGCTCCCGCGAGGAGGTTGAGCAATTCATCAACTTCACCAACACATTCCACCCTGACCTTAAATTTACCTGGACCATCTCTGACACCTCCCTCCCCTTCCTGGACCTCTCCATCTCCATTAATAACGACCGACTTGACACTGACATTTTTTACAAACCCACCGACTCCAACAGCTACCTGGATTACAGCTCTTCCCACCCTACCTCTTGCAAAAATGCCATCCCGTATTCCCAATTCCTCCGCCTCCGCCGTATCTGCTCCCAGATAGAACACACCATAGAACACACCAGATGGCCTCCTTCTTTAGAGACCGCAATTTCCCTTCCCACGTGGTTAAAGATGCCCTCCAAAGCATCTCGTCCACATCCCGCACCTCCGCCCTCAGACCCAACCCCTCCAACCGCAACAAGGGCAGAACGCCCCTGGTGCTCACCTTCCACCCTACCAACCTTCGCATAAACCAAATCATCCGCCGACATTTCTGCCACCTCCAAACAGACCCCACCACCAGGGATATATTTCCCTCCCCACCCCTCTCCGCCTTCCGCAAAGACCGTTCCCTCCGTGACTACCTGGTCAGGTCCACGCCCCCCTACGACCCACCCTCCCATCCTGGCACTTTCCCCTGCCACCGCAGGAACTGTAAAACCTGTGCCCACACCTCCTCCCTCACCTCCATCCAAGGCCCTAAAGGAGCCTTCCACATCCATCAAAGTTTTAGCTGCACATCCACTAATATCATTTATTGTATCCGTTGCTCCCGATCCGGTCTCCTCTACATTGGGGAGACTGGGCGCCTCCTAGCAGAGCACTTTAGGGAACATCTCCGAGACACCCGTACCAATCAACCAAACCGCCCCGTGGCTCAACATTTCAACTCCCCCTCCCACTCTGCCGAGGATATGGAGGTGCTGGGCCTCCTCCACCGCCGCTCCCTCACCACCAGACGCCTGGAGGAGGAACGCCTCATCTTCCGCCTCGGAACACTTCAACCCCAGGGCATCAATGTGGATTTCAACAGCTTCCTCATTTCCCCTTCCCCCACCTCCTCCTAGTTTCTAACCTCCAGCAAAACTGTCCCCTTGACTTGTCCGGACTTGTCGGACCTGCCCAGCTCCTTTTCCACCTATCCACTCCACCCTCTCCTCCCTGACCTATCACCTTCATCTCCTCCCCCACTGACCTATTGTACTCTATGCTACTCTATCCCCACCCCCACCCTCCTCTAGCTTATCTCTCCACGCTTCAGGCTCTCTGCCTTTATTCCTGATGAAGGGCTTTTGCCCGAAACGTCGATTTTGAAGCTCCTCGGATGCTGCCTGAATTGCTGTGCTCTTCCAGCACCACTGATCCAGAATCTGGTTTCCAGCATCTGCAGTCATTGTTTTTACCTCAACAATTGCCCAACCCAGAGTGCTCCGATACCATGCATGAAGTTTAAAAAAAAACTTTAAAATGAAGACAACTTTAAAAATTGGGTGGTACGTGTATGGAATGAACTGCCAGAGGAAGTGGTGGAGGCTAGTATAATTGCAACATTTAAAAGGCATCTAGATTGGTATATGAATAGCAAGGGTTCGGAGGGATATGGGCCAGGTGCTGGCAGGTGGGACTAGGTTGGGTTGGGATATCTGGTCGGCCGAAGAGTCTGTTTCCATGCTGTATGACTCTATAAAAGACCCACATTGTTGCCTCACAAAAAAAATAAGCCCACTGGTGGGAGGAATCTTCTTGAAGCCTTCAAACCCCAGAGCTTTTCTCTCATGTTGGCAGCTGGGAAATAGAAATTAGAATCAAAAGAATCCAGGATAGAAGAAATGGTCTCCAAAGTCTTGGAAATCATATCTAAAGCATTGAAAGTACAGTCCAAGAACAAGCACCATGAGCAAACATCTCCCACCCAAGTTTTTAAAAATGCCAACATATCACTGTGTGTAAAAGCATTTCTAAGGGCTGTTATCAATTAGTGATTGTGTCCTTGCTTGCAGACCAGAAGGTCCAGGTTGAAGTTCCAACTTGGCACAGAAGATAATCATGACATGCCCAAATAGTCTGATTAAAATATTTTAAGGGTTTCCCAGCCTGTCCATTTCTCAGTGCTCCTGATCTCCACTATCCTCTCACTTAGTTTCACCTGACCAGTTTCAGCGAGCCCAGGAAACAAGTGAACGGACAACTGAATTCTGAATCCAAGTTAACAATGGAGTCAATTGCTTCTTAAAAAATTGTCTGTCATGACCCTGGTTATCCCAGGGGATTTGGATGGGTGGTAGTGGTAGTGATGGTTCACAAGTTAAATGCTGAAGTTAAGTTGTTCTGCCAGCCTCTGCACTGAACTATTAATGGCTCCTAGGGGTTCTTTTTAATTCTTACCCTTTTCAGTGGTACAGACCTGCTACTTCCTGGATTGCAGTCTATGTACTAACTGCCTTGAGTCTAACAGTAACACTTGTGCTGCCTGGAGCCACTACAGCTTCTGTAATATCCCAGCTTCAAAACACAGCTATTTGACCCAGTAAAGACAAAACTGAAAGTATAGAACCTTCTTAAACTTCACCCAATTTCCAAGATGATGCAGCCTGCACTGAATTAGATGAAAATGGAAAAAAAAGTTATGGAATTTTACCATTAATCCAATAATTTATAATACTGCTGTTTATAAGCTCTGGGCACTCAGTGGATGTATGATCAGGGTCTCAACAGCAACTTTTAAATTATTAAACTGCTTTGCTTAGCATCAGAATTAACATTAATAGGTTTTAATTCTTTTAATGATTTTACTGTTCATCCCCTTGCTTTTATAATCCAAGAATGATTGTATCTCAAATGTTGGTACTTCGATTCTACCTTGCCCATCCATTTCCAAACCAGCAATTCAGTAAAAAGAATTGCATAACTTTAAAAAAAATTTTCACCTAATTCTGGCCACCCTTTGGAAAATGAGAAGATCTTGGAGTGCACATGGTGGAGATTTACCAGAATAATTTCAGAGAGGAGGGAGGTGGAAGATTTAGAGATGTTGCCCAAGGTTTTGTTTTTGAACTTTTGATATTCTTGGCATACTATTGACTTTGGAGTGGTTGGCATAATTCCAAATTTGAATGGGATATGAAACTTGGAAGCATGGTTAACTGCAAGAAAGATAGTGTAGAACGTCAAAAGATATCCTTTTGTAAGTTGATGGAGGTAAATAGGTGGCAGATAAAGCTTAGTATGGAATAGTATAAGGTGATACATTTTGGTTGTAAGAATGTGGAGAACAAACTTTAAATAAAGAGTACAGTCCTAAAATGGGTACTGGAGCAGTGTATATGTACATATGTTTAGATTAGAGTGGTGCTGGAAAAGCATAGCAGTTCAGGCACTCTGTCTGTATTCCTGATGAAGGTCTTTTGCCCAAAACGTCGATTTTACTGCTCCTCGGATGCTGCCTGAACTGCTGTGCTTTTCCAGCACTACTCTAATCTAAACTCTGATTTCCAGCATCTGCAGTCATTGTTTTTACCTGTATGTACATATGCATAGCTCACACTAAAGTGGGTAGGACAGGTTGAGACAGCAGTATATAGAAAATCAAGGAGGTTGTGATGAACTTATTAAATACACTCTTTTGGCCTCAGCAGCAGTACTGCATCCAGTTTGGGTGAACACTTTGGGAAGGAGGTGAAGGTGTTGACAGACTGCAGAATAGGTTTACAAGAACGGGCCCAGGGGTAAGAGGGTTGAGTTGTGAAGATAGTCCCAGACTGTATAATCTGTTTTCACTGGAAAATAGAAGCCTGAGAAGGGACCTGACTAAAGTATTCAAAGTCAAGGAAGATCTGGATAGCATAAGTAAGGAAAAAAAATGTTTCCATCTCTGAAAGGATTGAGAACAAGAGAGCAGAAAACTAAAGCAATTGCTAAAGCAGCAAAAAAGTGATAATGGGAAAAAGCTTTTTGACAGTGAATGGGTAGGATGCAGAATGCAAAGGCTAAGTGTATGTTGGCAGCAGGCTCAGTTAAGGAACTTAAAGGGGAATTAGATGGTTACTTCAAAACAAACAATGTGTAGAATAATGGGGGAAGGCAGGAGAATGCACTCAATGAGATGATCATTTGGAGAGCCTGTCCAGATATGTAAGGGCTTAATGGCCTTCTTCTGCACAGTAATCATTCTGTGATTCTGCGAGTTTAGGGTGGAGAAGCTGGAACTGTTTTAGAAGCATAGATTGATTTGGGACTTGATAGAGGTGTGAAACATAGTAATGGATAAAGAAAGGTTGATCCTACTAGCTGATGGTACAAGGACCAGAGAACACAAATAAAGTTTTGGGCAAGAACTACAGAGGGCAGTGTGAGAAAATGTTTTACACACAAAGTGATAGTGACCTAAAACCTGTTGCCTATCAGGTATTGGAAGCAGATATTATGCACAACTTCAAAAGAAAATTGAATGGATACTGAAGAGAAAATAAACTTGTGGGACTGCAGGGATAGAGTGCAGAATGGATCTGATTGGATTACTGCATAGGGAGCGGTTATGGACTTGATGCGCAAAATAACCTCATGTGTTGAAATAGCTGTGTGCACGTTTTTAAATATATTCTAGTATGCAAAAAATTAAAATAAATGAAGTGCCATGAATAAAATAGAATTATCAAATAGCACTGCAGCTATGATTATGCATGAACCTGCTTTTTTATGTAAATTAAGTGATCCGTTATCATTTTCATGAACAAAACAAATTGAAATCCCCATCCTCTAATAGTAATGTTATTGTTTCTTTAATCTTCTGTTATTCTCTTCCTGCAATCTTCTTAAATTCGTTTTTCATTGGGTCAGTGTCTGACTCATTCATTCTGCAAATCTCAAATTCACTTTGTTTCAGAGATGCTCCAATATTTGTTGATGCTCTTGTACTCTCATTTATTTTAGTTTTAAAGTCTAAACATTTTTGCGAATTTGAGGGTAGGTGATATTTATTGAGTCAAAGGTGTATCCCAGGAGCTGACAGGGTGCAGTTTATGTGGAAGTAGTCACTCTAGGGTGTTGAATAGCTAAGGTTACAGGGAGATGAAAGTAGTCCTGGAACTCTGACATTGTGTTTTAGTACTTTGGAAGCACTGTCAGCTTGTTGCATCCATGGTCGACGGCAACAGTGGTATTCACAGGATGAGACGCAAAGCCTTAAGTAATCATAGGGAGGGCGTTGGTTAACTCCCAAAGTTAGAGAGGCAAAGGCTCTGTCAAGGTTTCCAAAATACTTAGTAACAGATAATACACAAGTGATTTACTACGATCTGTCATGAATAAATGCAAAGATGTATCATGTATAGATGTTGGACATGGCTGTTGCTGGGTGACCAGCATTTATTGCTGGTCCCTAATTGTCCAGCAACTGACAGAGTTTTAGCACCTGAGAGCTTTGTTCGTCTACACCTCTATTATTTCTCAGTCACACTCTGTTGTCTGTTCATACTCTATGAATTCCCCTTGACCCCACGTTGTTATTTCCCATTTGTCTCTTTCACTTTTTAACTAACCCAATATATTCTGTCCAATTCAGGTTCACCCCACAGGAAAGGCATGAAACATTCACTCTGACAATGTAATGTGTAATAAACTCCCTTAAAATACTTTAGGAAAAATAGGTTTATTTTGAAATGTGGAAATCTGATGCAGAATAAGCCGTATTACTAGTAATAATTCAAGGTTTTCAAAGTATGAGTTCACATTAAACCCCTTATCTGTTCGAAAAAGTAATTGTACCAATTAAAAAACCATTTGTTGGCCTGAATGGATACTAAATATGGGCCCAGCAGATGGTCATTCACACAATGTCTGCTGCAACATGCTCAACATCTGTCCAGTAAGCTGACCAGATGGTTAAAGACAGACCTGGGTTGATGCAGGACAGTGTCATTAAGACAGCCTGTATAGGGAAAGAATCACATCAACTGTTAATATTTTGAATAGTTTATCAAATATCATCTCAGCGCAATGATTTACAATGGAAATAGCTGTACAAAATTAAAACCAAGCTGATGCTACAACTAGCTCTGAAATTAGAGAATAGATGCCTTTGCCAAAAATTGACCTGATCAACTAATTGCCTTGATCCAAGTGATAACCTTTTTCTTCTTTTACTGTAGCTTGAACTAGGTACAGCTACCATGAATTAATTTGTTGTGATTTTCTGAATTTCCAATTGAGGTAGAAGGGCAGATTAATTATGATTCACTAAAAATCAATTTATAATTGTACAAAAAAATCATAGGCTGCCCATCCTTGATTTTCTATGATTTGTTGTCTTCTCAGTGGGAATCCACTATTGCAGGATGGTGGAATTGTCATTTTAAGCCAATTACACATATTTTCTACTCTTGTGATGTGGCAGTTGTTGGTCACTATCAGCATTCTGTGCTCATTCTAATTGTCCTTGAGAAGTGGTAAGTTGCCTTCTTGAACCATTGTTCATTTGGTGAAGGTGTTAAGAGAGTTACAGAATTTTGTCCCAGTGTTTCCCAACATAATTCCAAATAAAGGATGATGTGTTGCTCAGAAGGGAACCTACAAATGGTTGTGTCCCCATGTATCTGCTGCCCTTGACCTTCAAAGTGGCACAGCCTCCAGGTTTGCAAGGTGCTGTCAAAGGTGCCTTGGTGGTTTGCAGTAGTACATCTTGTAGATGGCCCACACTGCTACCACCGTGCTGGTGGGAGTGATTGTTTAAAGTGGTGGTTGGGCTGCTGATCAAGTAGGCTGCTTTATTTATAATGTATCAAACATTGTTTAAGCTACACTCATTCAAGCAAATGGAGAGTATTCTATCACATTCCTGACTTGTGCCTTGCAGATGTTGGACAGGTTTGATGACCAGGTGATGAGTTCGTATCTGCTGAATTTCCAGCCTCTGACTTACTCTCACAGCTAACAATACTTAAAAGGCTGATCCAGTTCAGTTTTGGATTAATGGTAACCCACAGGATGTTGAAATTGAAAGATTCTGCAATGGGATTACCACTGAATGACATGGGGAGATAGTTGGAATCCCTATTTTTGGAAATGATTACTGCTTGGCTGACACTTACATAGCTGGAAATGTGTTGCTGGAAAAGCGCAGCAGGTCAGGCAGCATCCAGGGAACAGGAGAATCGACGTTTCGGGCATAAGCCCTTCTTCAGGATAGTATAAGCATTTCTTATTATGTACCAGCCAGAACCTGAATGTTATTCAAGTCTTGCTGCATACGGAAATGGACTGCTTCAGTATCTGATATGTTCCACATGGAACTGAACATAGACCATGTGGAACAAAAGGGAGGAAGGGAGGAAATACCTTCTATATGCAATTTTTCTTCACTGTGGTTATAAAAATGCAAGAGCTGAAAATGTGTTGCTGGAAAAGCGCAGCAGGTCAGGCAGCATCTAGGGAACAGGAGAATCGACGTTTTGGGCATGAGCCCTTCCTGAAGAAGGGCTCATGCCCGAAACGTCGATTCTCCTGTTCCCTAGATGCTGCCTGACCTGCTGCGCTTTTCCAGCAACACATTTTCAGCTCTGATCTCCAGCATCTGCAGTCCTCACTTTCTCCTATAAAAATGCAAGCTCCTGCAAGAATCATTTTTCTGAGTAGTGAAGTTTATTATTGTAGTTTTTAAAAAAAATACTCCATTTGTATCTCATCAGGTATTTAGAGTTCTACCTTTACATCTAACAGCAGTTACTTTTGTTGCAATATCATTTAAATTATCTTTTTGAAACCAAACTCCCACATGCGGTTTACAAATCTTTCTTGGTACTAACAACTACCAGTCGAATTATGAGACCATTAATGAAAATGTCAATCAATCATTAATGGTGGACTTGGATGGTAAATTTTTGAAATAGGTAGTTTGGCATTAAAAATATTTTAAAACTACATGCTATTAAAAGGATATATTTAGATCATATTATGTGTAGATTTGAGCTAATTTAATGGCCATAATTAACATAATTTAGAACAGAGTAAATGGTCACTTTCCTGCCAAACCAGAGATTCAAACATATTTAGCCATTTGTGAGGGAATAGAAACAGGCTAAAATGGCAAGTCATGTAAAGAAAGTTACCAAGCTTACCACTGGAATCAATCCCCCAGAACCCTTTCCCTTATACACCACTGAAACATTTCTTTTGTGAATAATTTTTCCTTTTTAAAAAAAACACATAGCTAAGCATTAGACAATAGGAAATTATGCATGGCAGCAGGATGAGAGATAGAGAAAGATAAAAGTCACTGAACATAGACTATGTGGGACAAAAGGGAGCAAGGGAGGAAATACCTTCTATGTGCAATCTTTCTTCACTGTGGTTTTAAAATGCAAGCTCCTGCAAGAATCATTTTTATGGGTAGTGAAGTTTATAATTGTAGTTTTTTAAAAAAGACATACTCCATGTGTATCTCATCAGGTATTTAGAGTGAAGGAGAAATTATATCATTCACACTGATTGTAGGTCATACATACAAGTTCAAATATCACATTTCTACATGTTAATTTGTTTATGCCATTTGAATACACACAATTCTTACTCAAACTTAAAATGTTACATGTAATGAAGAGCAATTTCCACAACCGTTCATTAAATTTTATATTTGGAAAACAAATTAAATATATGTATAAGTGGTAAACATATCTATTGTATAATTTTTTAAAAAGACAAAGCAAAAACCTGTAATAATTCAAATAGCAGTGATAAAGCAAAAAACATTTCTGACTAAAATGATAACTAAAATAATGCATTTCTCACAATAAAATAAACTGTTATAAAGTCTTTTCTGAGGTCCTTCACAACTGACTTTATTATGAGGTTTCACCAATTACATATAGTCATATTGTGGCTTTATTGTGATGAAACACTCACTTGTTTTATATTAAATATGCTTGTGATACAAAGTATGGCACAGAGTTACATAAGGTGATACTAAATCAGATCTCTTAAAAGGAGACAGGTGAGAGAAAGAGGTGGAGAGTGAAAGAAGAGAATTCTACAGTTTTGGACCTATGCCCCCAAGGTATACTTGGTGAAAGTTTAAGTCGCAACTCTTCCCAGAATTCAGTTCTGCTGAAGCTATTTATTTATTATCTTGTGCCTACAATTCCTAGGATTCATCTGCCTGAGTAAAGAGGAGCTCTGAAGAAGAGTCATAGTCAACTCAAAATGTTAACTCTGTTTTTCTGTATACAAATGCTGCCAGACCTGAATATTTACAGCACTTTGTTTTTATTTTATAAAAGAGAAATGGAAGGTGTTGATTACATCGCCTGCACAAATCAAAAGCAATGATTGTTTGCATGATTTGTTTTATACATAAAGCAGTCCAGGTTTTTCACCATTTGCAGAAATGCCAAGGTAGGTGGTTTGTACTTAGCAAATAAAGCAAACAGCATTTCATTTGTTGTTTTGCTCATACAACAGGAGGGTAGGGGGTGGGATAACTAACATTTTCCTTAGCATTACTGGCTGCAATGGGAATTGTAGGTTTTAATTAGAGTTGAACATTTAATGGAAGCAAGTTCAATTCCAATTAACTTCCATAACTGAAAAACAATGCTGATTTAGAAGCAAAATGGTAACTATGGGGTTCACATACATTCTTAATGTTTTTACTCTTTTCTGCTTGGAAAATAAGATTCTTGGCAAAAGGAGTAGTGAAGGCACACCTCAGCAACCTAAAAATCTTAATGTATTATGGCATTCACTCTCCCTATAATTCCATGGGAGTTGGTAGAAGGCACTTGAATATAGAGTTTGAAGTTGTGGTATCTCCAACCAACTTTTTTCTTATTGACTGCAGGCTCATTCTTCAAGCATTTTCCTTCACTGGGGCAAGTAACTGAAGTGAGATTTAAAATAAATATTTGCATTCTTTCCTGAAGTGTAGTTTGAGGTTGTCTAGTAACGTACTGTCCTTTTTCCATAACAAAGTCTCAGGGGGAAGTTAAGATAGAGGGGCATGATTGTCTCCCATATCACTATAGCTTTGTATGAGTGCTGCAAGAGCACAGCAATGTCCAGTACGCAGCCTTTCAGTGACTTTGGAGGAGGATCATTGCAACACTGCAGAGCTCAAGAAGAGTTAGATTTAGATTTTGGCAGAGACACATGAGCTACATGCTGAATCTTGGAGAGTCCATATGCATGGGGGTCCTTAAGAATAAAAAGCCAGTTATAGGAATTAATTGGGCTCTACGTACTGGAAAACACTTGGAAGGGCACTTAGCTATCAGGTCACTGCATATTGTGGTAAGAGTGGTCATTAAGCATACGGGCTGTACAGGGAGTCATTCTGCTAGCATTGCAGGGGTATAAACAGAATAGAGAAAGACATCCAAACACAACCAAACAGGAGGCCACATACAAAGGTGTGAAAGCAGCAGACAATGACGACAAGGATCCAGTAGTGATGGAGAGTAACACCCTTCACAGGAAGAGGACAGCCCCAGTAGAGCAAAAGGCAAAGGATGGTGGTGGGCGGGGGGGGGGGGGGGGGGGAGGGGTGGGGGCAGTAATGGAAGCCAAACAATCTACAGTCAAAGGTTAGACCACATTTGAGGGGACTGTAAACCAGTGCTGCAATCCCCTAACTCAGCAGACTGACGGTCAGTGATTTGTTTCCTTAGCATCAAACATCTCTCATATCTTGCAATACTGCTCACCAATTCCCTTCCAAAGCCTATGTGAGAAACCTGAACATTCAATTCCAGTTAGACATTATCTCAAAAGCACCAAGACAATGGCTTTGCCTTCAGTGCTCGATTTATCAAGGTGCAATGTCATCAACTGCACAAATCATTATGGTACCAACTGAATGCCCAGGGAGGTTCTTCAGGGATGTCCTGAAGAAGGGTTACACCCGAAACATCAACTTCTCCATCTCCTGATGTTGCCTGGCTTGCTGTGTTCTTCCAGGCACCTGCCTGTCTATCTTGGATTCCAGCAAGTGCAGTTTTTTTTTGTCTCTAACCAGGGAGGTTCCTCAACAGGATGAGCTTCCCCTCCCTCAATATTCAAATAATCAGCAATTAAAATATGTACGCCTGTTTTCCTGGTAAAATGACTCCTTCATCCTTCACCAGTCCTCGGTGCTGCAGTTATTAATTTCAGATCCCAAACTTCACGAATGGATTTCAGTAAATGAGGGATACGTCCTTAAAAGCTGACTCCACACCCCTCTACAAGAACCTGACAAAAAGGTACAAGAACCACAACACTTCCATATTAGGACAAGGATCGAGTCTGCCAGAGTCTGCGATTTGGACCAAACTGGTGGCCCTTGCGTAAACTTATGCTGGGATTTCTGAATCAGTGGCAGTTTGCAACACTCTCTAAAGCATGACCCTTCATTATGATGAAGAGGGTAAACTGCTGGGTAGACAGTTCATCAGAGAGGAGGATGAACATGCAAAACATAAATATGGCAGTACTTAATTCACAGTGATTGGCAAAGTTTGGCAGAGGTATTAAGCATCTGGTTTCAATTGTGGTGACCTTCTTACCCATATGGAGTGGCACTGTCTGAAATTTATTTTCAGCTGTTGAGAGAACCTTCCATTAAAGAATCAGCTTGAATATCTCAACTCAGGGGACACAATGGCCTAGTAGTATTATCGCTGGACTGTTAATCCAGAGACTCAGGTAAAATTCTGGAGACCCGGGTTTGAAAGCTGCCATGACAAATGGTGCAATTTGAATTCAATTTTCAAAACCTTGAATTAAGAGTCTAATGTTGACCACAAATCCATTGTCGATTGTTGGTAAATCCCAACTGTTTCACTAATGTCCTTTAGGGAAGGAAATGGTCATCCTTACTTGGTCTGGACTACATGTGACCTGAGACCCACAGGAATGTAGTAATTTTTACAGGGCGGGGATGGGAAGGTGTAGTCAAGGTAGCTGTTGAAGCCAGTGGGTTTCAAATAGATGTCTGTGTTGAGTTGGTAGCCAGAGACAGAGGTGTCCAGGAAGGGGAGGAAGGTATCAGAAATGGTTTGTCTGTGTGAATTTGAGGTCAGTGTGCAAGGTGTTGAAGTTGATGAACTTTTCAACCTCCTCAGGGGAGCACAAGATGGCACAGATACAGTCATCAGTGTAGTGAAGGAAAAGGTGGGGGATGGTGCCGGTGTAGCTATGGAAGATGGACTGTTCCACATTTTCTATGAAGAGGCAGGCATAGCTGGGCCACATGCCGGTGCCCATGGCTACCCCTCTTGTCTGTAGGAAGTGGGAAGATGCAAAGGAGAGGGTGTTGACAGTGCGGACCAATGCTACCAATTAAACGAGTGTCAGTGGAGGAGGACTGGTTGGGCTAGTGGGAGAGGTCTTTAGGCTTTTGTCATGGGGGATGGACATGTATAGGGACTGGATGTCCATGTCTGACAACTCCCTCCCCTTCCTGGACCTCTCTGGCTCTGTCTCCAGCAACGGACTCAATACAGACATCTATTTCAAACAGAATGACTCCCACAGCTACCTTGACTACACCTCCTCCCACCTCCACCTGCTGTAAAAACACAATCCCTTACTTCCAATTCCTCAGTCTCTGCCATATCTCCGCCCAAGGCCAATTCCACTCCAGAACTTCCCAGATCTCTTCCTATTTCAAGTACTGCAATTTCCCCTCCTACATGATCAACAATGCCTTCCATCACATCTTCTCCATTTCCTGCACCTCTACTCTTGAAACCCAGCTCCCCCCAACCACAAGGATGGAAACTCTTAGTCCTCATATTCCAACCCACAAATCTCCAGATATAGCACATTATCCTCTGCCATTTTCACCACCGACAGTCAGACCCCACCATCAAAAACATATTTCCCTCCCCACCCCATATGCATTCTGCAGAGACCATTCCCTCCACAACTCCCTCATTAGATCCGTGCTTCCCACCAACGCACCCTCTACACCTGGCAACTTCCCTGCCGCTGCAGGAGGTGCAAAACCTGTGTGCACACCTCCCCCCGCACCCTCACCTCCATCCAAGGCTCTAAAGGATCATTTCAAATCTGACAGAGATTTTTCTGCACATCCTCCCCCCTCAATTACTGCATCTGTTGCTCTCTATGTGGTCTCCTCTACATCAGAAAGACTAAGCACCAACTCATGGAGCGGTTCAGTGAACACTTCAGACCTGCAAGCACCAAACAACCTCAGTGTCCTGTGGACGACCACTTCAATTCCCCCTCATACATCCCCAAAGACATGCAAATCTTGGGCCATCTCCACCACCAAATGAAAGCCACCCGCTAACCGGAGGTAAAAAAACACTACCTTCTGCCTTGGAACCCTACAACCACACATCCATATCCCCACCTCATCCTAGATCTAACCCTCCAACTTGACCCCACCCTGTTGACCTGACCTTCCTGTCCATCTTCCTTCTCATCTATCTGCTCCACCCTCCCCACCGACCTATCACAATTACCTCCTACATGCATCCACCTACCTTCCCTCCAGCCACTAACCCCATCCCAGATTTCGCTCTCTGTTCTCTTCCTGATGTAGGGTTTATGCCCAAAACTTCAACTCTCCTGCTCCTCGGATGCTGCTTGATCTGCTTTGCTTTTTTCAGCACCACACGTTTTGACTCTGACGCTCCAGCAACTGTAGTCCTCACTCTCTCCTACTGGTTCACTCTGTGGCTAGCATAGAAAGGCTGAATACAACCAAGAGGATTTAAGGAGGTGAAATGTGTTTTTTCAGGTAACAATGTGATTGATCTTTCTGGGTCAAAGTCAGCCTTTTCTGGTAGTTTATGTATAGTGGATGACAGGGCAAAAGGGAATCCTACCTTGGTTTATGGGGTTGTGTAGATGTACCTGCCTCCATATTATGACTCACTGCATTTTGATTGGTAAACCATAATGCCAAAGACTAGGAAAGTTCAGTCCTGCTAAATTTTTGGAAAACCAAGGATGTATAAGCCAGATATAATTTCATCCCTAGAAGAAGTTATGTACCAATTGTGATGAGACTGTGCCCTTTATGAGAGGTATTCTGTGCTGTTTCTCCTACAATGGGGTGTTGCCACAATAGTGGTTCTTCAGACAAGCAGTTGGTAAACAGTTTTGTAGTTTTCTCTGGGTGATTTTCTTTTAATGAATCTAAAGAATCAATCTTGAGTGGGCAGGGTCAGGGCTCACACAGACGCAGGAAGGCTTTTTAGTTTTGCTTTCAGTTAGTTAGAATGTTTTTGCTGGCTACTAAGCTAAAAGCTCGAGTTCCCAGCTGCCACAATGAAAATAGTAAGACTTCCTCTTAAAAATCAAAAAGGAACAGATTTTTTTCTTTTTCTGAACTGGAAAAAGACAGCACATGAGAACCATAACTGGTTTGCTGAATTGTATTTTTGCCTATGGGTGGGTTTAAGGGATGCTGCCTATATTGGAACAGTTGATGGATTTGTGGATAAATAATACATTATCATTTTAAGTATTTCAATAGAGTTAAAGGTATGCAAATTCTTCTTTGTTTTGTATTTTAACTGTGTCGTAAGAATAAAGTGTATTTTGGTTAACAACTAGTGGTGAACCAATTGATTCACATCTAGAACATATGAACAGGCTGAGGCTGTTTTCTCTGGAACATCGGAGGCTGAGGGGTGACCTTAACAGAGGTTTACAAAATAATGAGGGGCATGGATAGGGTAAATGGGCAAAGTCTTTTCCCTGGAGTCGGGGAGTTCAGAAATAGAGGGCATAGGTTTAGGATGAGAGGGGAAAGTTATAAAAGAGACCCAAGGGGCAACTTTTTCACACAGAGGGTGGTACGGGTATGGAATGAGCTGTCAGATGAAGTGGTGGAAGCTGGTACAATTGCAACATTTAAGAGGCAGTTGGATGGGTATATGAATAGGAAGGGTTTGGAGGGATATGGGCCGGGTGCTGGCAGGTGGGACTAGATTGGGTTGGGATATCTGGTCGGCATGGATGAGTTGGACCGAAGGGTCTGTTTCCATGCTGTACATCTCTATGACTCTATAGCACTTACACTTGCCTTCAAATAAATCTAACAGTTAGGTCTCCGCTATTTCCTTACAATACTGTGAAGGCTCTAGTCTGGTCCATAACGTAACAAAGATTTCAGAATTTCCTGACCAATTTCCTCATACCATGTACAAACTGCTATTAGCTTTTACATTTAGAATTAGACTTTATTGTCACATGCACTTAAGTACAGGAGTACAGTGAAAAGTTTTCAATGTCGCCACACACAAGTACCTGGGTACAAAAACTTAAGAGCAATGTGGAAAGAACTAAGGAACAAAGTAAAACGTTATCCATTACAGTCACTCATGGCACAGTATGGAAAATAATTTTAAAAATTAAACATTACAGTCCTTTTTAGTATTAAATCTTTAAGTGCTTATTCATGCTAGGACCACACTTCCGACAAGGGCTCAATCTCCTCTGCTTCGGCACGCTTTTGCCACGCTGGCCTGACCGCTCCTGCTCTCATCATCGCTGCAGATGTTGGGGGAATCTCCATTGCCACATTGAGCTTGCTGCTGGGATCTCAGGTCTCCAAAGTCCTGATCCAGGCCTACAGCTGCTGCCACACACCAGATTGCCAAAGCCCTAATCCAGATGCCAGTGGCACAGTGACTTGTTTTTTTTTTAGATTAGATTACTTACAGTGTGGAAACAGGCCCTACGGCCCAACAAGTCCACACCGCCCCGCCGAAGCGCAACCCACCCATTCCCCTACATTTACCCCTTACCTAACACTACGGGCAATTCACCTGACATGCACATCTTTGGACTGTGGGAGGAAACCAGAGCACCCGGAGGAAACCCACGCAGACATGGGGAGAATGTGCAAACTCCACACAGTCAGTCTCCTGAGGCGGGAATTGAACCCGGGTTTCTAGCGCTGTGAGGCAGTAGTGCTAACCACTGTGCCGCCCACCGGTCTCGCCTTCAGTTTACGTGCTGGCATCAGGAACTCACTGATTGTTCCAGGCCAGGCCCCCAGCCCACTGCCTTGAACTGGACATCTAGCCGACTGCCTTGCATTGGACATATAGCCGACTGCCAAATTCAACCAGCCCATTCTGCTTCTGCTGCTCTCCAGAAGGCAAATTATTTGAAGAAAAATCTAAAAAAAACTAAAACTAAACAAAGAAAAAAAAAGAGAAAAAAAGTGAAGAGCAGATGGAGTGGAAAAACCTATTCTGTTGCCATCTTGCAGAGATGCCTTCATTTCCATAAAAGTGAGTTGTTCATTTTACGCCTTAGCTCTTCCATTACCTGATATGCCCTTCCTCAAACATAATCTATTGCTTGCAAACATGGTCAAAAAAGATGGAATATCTGCAGTTGTTGTTGCTATACCAGTAATAATAGGCTAATCTTGGATCATTCAACTGTTAACAGTACTTTTAATTTAGCACTGGTTGCCTCTTGGCTCCTTTACACTTCTTTGAGGTAGTCAGCTTGCAACATCATTCTGGGATGCAGTTATTTCACACATTTTTCCTCTTTCCAGCCATGGTGCATGCCTTCCTGAGGGAATTCAAGTAGGGTCAGTGAGTTTCACAGGATTTTTCAGATCAAAAATGAAGAATGGACAATTCTGTACCAGTAGGATTTAATCAGCGCATCATACCTTATAGTATTAAGATTCTATACGACTCTTGTTTGATGCTTCGTTTACCAAACCTCTTGACCAATATTGTGAAACATGTTGCTTTGATCGGAGCATTTTAAAAGGAGCTCTGTCCAATGTAGTAACCCTGCACCAAGATTTTCTCATTTATGAACTTATTCTTTTTGCTGAATTCAGAACTAACAGACAGGCGAAATCAGCTTAAATTCTAGTTCAAACCTTTTGTGGATAAAAACTTTTGAGAATTAATGGTTTCTGGTTGGCTTGTAGCATGTGGTAGGATGGGAAGCTGCATATTAATGAGATTAGATATACAGTCAATAAGGTAATTAACAAGCAGTAATCCCCCCTATAGAAATTGGTCACTCCTTAGTGAGAATTTTATCTTGATACCTGAAACTTACTGAAGATGCAAAGAGTTCCTCCCAATGTTGAGACAGGTCTCACTGAACTTCTCTTGTGGTTATGCCACATTTCTCATGAACGTCCATCATTCAGGACCCTAAGATTCCACTCCTAATTGTAAGCAGTAGAAAAAGAACCAAGGGCTTCAAAGTAAGTTCGCGAAGTAATTAAATAATAAATATAGATGTCTTTCCAAAGTGTAATCCACAAAGCACTTGGCATGCATCACAAACTGCATTTTGGAACTTCATCCAGTAGTAAGCTGTAGACCATGCTGACAACTATTTTCTATGGCAAAGATTAGAAGAGAAAATGAAGTGCTTCAGAAAGTAGTTTTACCTAGGTGAACAGACCTATAGCTTGAAAACATTGGTAATACTAAATTTTAGGGGTTAAAAACCCAGTTTTAAAATTCATAGTTGTACAAAGGCAGGAGCTATTAGAATTTATAAACAAATTGAATAGATAGTTACTGGAATCGCTATAAACAAACATTAAAAAAAAATTGCTGGTATTAGCTGGTCATAGTAAAAGCCTCAAATAGTAAACAAAGAACTGGTGACCTGCAAATATGTCTATAATGCACTACATAATGAAATAGAAGAATCGGACCTTTGTATTTCACATGTGTTCCTTGTGTACATTTAAGATTATTTTGCCCTCTAAAGAAATGTTCTTGTATTAAACAAAGGAAAAGTTTAAATTTTATATAATGGACACATCAACTCATTTAGTTCTATTAACACCATTTCAATCAATGTTCAAAAGATAAATTTTTATAAAATTATTTCAAGAACACTTTTCTCCAGCTCTTTGTGTCAACAGCAAATTTGGCTAGAATATGGAGAGCCACTAACATAGATCGTAAATAGTCGAGGCTCTAGCACTGATCCCTGAAGCTTGCCAACTTTAAAAGACCAATTTATCCTGACTCTGTATATTGTTAGTTAGCCAATCCTCTGTTCATGTTAATAACAGCTCATCATGAAGTCTTATCTTCTGATGGAATCTTTTATTGAATGCATTTTAGAATGTAACATTTCCTACTTCCTTTTATCCAGTAGTCATCAGGAACCATTCATTAACAAGTAGGCTTGTCCACCTAGGAAAATCAGCACAGGGTTCTGTGTCTTTGCATGGCTGATAAGTCCGATTCCCCAGCTGCATCTCCAACCGCATGTTTGACAGGTGTTTCCAAGAGTTGGAATTTGTCTTTGACCTTGAAAGTTACTGATATTCTTTTCTCCTGTTCCTTTTCCGTACTTCCTCTTGCTATCAGGTGTTCTCAAAAAATCCTGTCCCTTCATACAAGGGATTCCTTCAAATTGGTTTCTTCTGAACAGGGGGTCGCCCACACATTTACCATCTACGTAACATTTGAGAGAATACATCACAGTTTTTGAAAAACTTCTTTTGTCTCCTCTAAATAGAGTATCTTCCTTGAGCAAGGTGAAGATGATTTGCTTTGGTAGTCGGAACTCAGGCATCCTAAGCACATGGCTGGCTCAGCTCAGTTGGTTTCAGATGATCATGGCTTTAATGTTGATGTTGTTAGCTGCTTCACAGGCATTGATGTTAGTATGCCTGTCTTCCCAGCTGCTGCGGAGAGTCCATCACAAACTGCATTGACAGTACTTCAGTGGTTGAGGAGGGGTCTATAGATAGTCCAAACTTTGGAGCTGTATAAGGAAGTCAGACGGGTGTCTGCCTTATATAGTAGGATCATGTCACTTACCCTCAAGTGTCCAAAGGCAGCACTTAGAGACTGGATGCAATTTGAATCCCCAAATTGATGTGAGCCTTGGACAATAGGCGCTGCCTAGGTTGGGGAAATGTTTCACATTTAGGAAGATTTCTCTGCTGATCTTCATGGAGGGATCAACCAGAACTTGACCTGGGACAAGCTGGTAAAAGATTCAAGTATTTCTGATGTTGAAGCAGAGACCAATTTCTTAATATGCTTCCACAAAGGTGTTAAGCGAGGCTTGAAGATTCTCTTCCTAGAGAGGAGAAAGATGTCATAATCCGCATACTGACGTTCAACAAGAAAGGTTGGTGTCTTTTTCTTCTTTGATTTCAACCAAATTGCCCACAATTTGGCATGGAGGAGACAGAGCATGTTGATGAATTCCTCTGGACAGCTGGCCTTTGACAAGGTCTTCCATTACACTTCCTGGTCAATGGAGTCAAAAGCCTTGGTCAGATCAATGAGGGCCATATAGAGTAGTTGGCGATCTTACTGACATTTGTCTTGGTGTTGCTGAACAGTGAAAATTATGTCCACAGTTCCAAGGTTTGGTCAGAAGGCACACTGGCTTTCAAAAACAATTTCCTTAAGAGTTTGGGAGAAGAGGCCCATGGAGGATTCAGACTATATCTTCCCGGCTATAAAGAATAGGGAGATTCCTCAGTAGTTTGCTCAGCTTACTGAATGCATGTTGGATTTCAAAAACACCACTTCTATTAGTTCCTTTTATTCACTAAACATGCTTAAGCCACACAGAATGCTAATAAATTAAAATATACTTGAGAAGAGAGACATGTTGCCAAAAGATTTCATTTTGCTGCATTTTCTCCTGTGGAACACATTGTTGTGAACATTTGAAATTTTGGCATTCTTGCATTTGTCCTGAGCATTGGACAAAAAACTCTGGCAATGCATTGCTTTTCAGCTATATTCATACTTATTAGAATTCTTTGAGGATATAACAAGAGTGAAGAGACTGACTGAATGGAAGCCATATTTGCTGATGATAAAAAGATAATGATCAATTGTCAATGTGACTCCAAATGGCTGAGGCATTACCTCAAATAAGCAATGTCAAAATATATGCTCCTATGTAATGTTAAAAGATTAAATTGTACTACCTCTCTGGACATTAATGTAATGTTAAAGGGTTAATCTGTACTGTTTTTCTCCAGATGCTGAACATTCTGGAAGTGGGTGGGGACGACATTCATGTAGGAACATGGATGATTCACGCTTTATTTGGGCAGCCATTTACTACCATTCTACTGCTATCACCAAATTAAACTCTCACTCAGTCCCTTCCATTCAGAAATGCTCACAGCCATCCACAGTCAAATTTGTTTGCGTGATCATCCCCCAAAACTAGGATATATCACACCTACATTGTCTTGGGGAATCACTGAGTCAGGAAATCGTTTGTATAACAATTCCCCAGGATTAGGGTATTTACATAATCTTGAAGGATGACCTCACCCTACCACTGTAGGTTTTTCCTTTATTCGAGACTCATTTGACTTGACTTCACATGCCTGCAAAGAGCGTCAAAAGGAGGTCACCTAGTTTATACAAGCTTTAATAAACTTTAACTGTTTGCAGAAGTTGGTGTGTGCAAATTGCATCTCATGTCACAACCTCGGGAAAAGAGCCTAACATTTGGTGGCAGCACTGGGATTCCAACGAAGCTTCCAGGTGGACTGAATAAACAATCATCCAAGTGTTGGTTGGATGAGACAGATGGGCCCACAATGTCAAATTCACCTTGATCTCTCTAAGTTTAACACTCAGTTGACCCCTCATCTCCTGGGACTCTGTGGTGACGGAATCTTTAAGGTAACTCGCACACTTGCACACCAACAAGTCGATTGGCATCAAAAAGGGTTTTGATTGGGGTTAGAGTCCCCAGGGTTTTAATTAGGGTTAGAGTTCCCAGACATATAGAGTAAGAAAATGAGTTTGAGACCCAGTGAGAAGTAAAGTGAGAAAGAGGTTAAAGGTCCTCTGGAAAAAAAGGAATTTGGATTCCTCTAGTGGCAAGATTTGAGGCTCTCGAGCAAAAAAAAAGTTAGAAACCAGGAACATCAAAGAAAAACACCTAAACAAAATTTGGTACTTAAAGTTATCGCCTTTGTCCCCCACACCTCCCCTTAGGAGTAATTTTGGGACAGCATGGCGTCACCGGGAAAAAGGGGAGGAAGTCCGCTTGGATCCCAACAGTGAAGTGCATAGACTGCCAGGGAAGCTTTATCTGGGTTTTTGTTATGGGACTCTCCGTTTCTGGGCTGTGGACTTGACTCGGCGAGTCTTTCTTCTGGAGGAAGGGAGTGGCATGAACTGTGGTGCCATGTGGTCCGCTGCGAGCGCTTTCTCTTTTTATCAGTGT
Organism: Chiloscyllium plagiosum; assembly: GCF_037043375.1. Taxonomy (NCBI): domain Eukaryota; kingdom Metazoa; phylum Chordata; class Chondrichthyes; order Orectolobiformes; family Hemiscylliidae; genus Chiloscyllium; species Chiloscyllium plagiosum. The sequence goes on along the minus strand of NW_028270159.1, from coordinate 25,681,265 downwards.
AATCTCACCAAGAGGATGCTGAAAAAAGAGAAATGCTGAAATTATACTTGTACTAATACTTGGGTCGGAAAAGGCAATTTCAATGTAAATTGTGCCATACTGAAAGTGTTTGATATTTAAATATTTTGGTTTGTTGAAATACTGGTTCAAAAAATCCTTTTAAAGAACTGTTTCGCCTTATTTGAATCAGGATCTCAATTCAATGTGTTTTGTAAACTATGTAATAGGTCTGATTTTGTTTTTACATTAATATTATACAACATTAGGTCCTTTTCTTAAAATTATCAAACATGTAATCTTACAACAAATTGATTGAGGGCCTTGAGCCCCTGCTTTGTTTGAAATTCTACAATGCCTTTCTCAAAAAAACAATCGTCAGTGGTCATGCTTTAGCTAGATGAGAGTATTGTATTATAATATGTTTGCTGCTGTGTTTTTAATGCAGAGCATTGACAAAAAGAAGAGTACATTTTAAGTTTGATGCTTTCTTAGGATTTTAGAGAATATTAGAACTGGAGGTTGAGCTGTTTCAGTTCTGTCAATTATTGTTAAGACTTCATTGGCTCCCTTCATACTGAAAATTCAAAGAATGTTCATCTCTACAAAAGTTGCCACTATAATTCTGACTGTTTTATTTGGGAATTTTCATTTGGAGAACCTATTTTAATATATTCTGCATTTGTTTCCCACAAATATTTGAGATTTAAATCAGACCTGAAATTGCCTCTTCAATGGCTAAAGCACAGGAAACATTTTGCTTTTTTTTGCTGTTCCAGATTTTTGAAGTGCTTTTCCCTGACAGCTTTCACATTAGTCAAAGTATTAATTTGTCAAAGGAAAATAATTTTCAAATAACCTGCATGAGTTACCAGAGGGTTTGATTTTAGGACCATTGATTGTTGTTTATAATTGACCGAATTTTTAAGGCAGTACAATTTAGAAGTTTATGAATTGTATAAAACTTGGTAACGACATAAATAGTGAACAGAGTAACAGACTTCAAGACGACCGAGAATGCTGAAATAGGCAGACACAATTTAGTGTAGTTAAATGTGTGACTGTCTTCATACCGATACCCACCTTGGCAAGGAAGGAATGAGAGAGAGGAAATGCAGAGATACTTTCAGCAGTTAACATTTTCTCCAGAGTTTCTCCATTCACAGGTAAAATACGCCTTCAGACAACTGCCCACCCTTCTACACCTGATCCAATGGATTCAATCAGCAACCCCAGTCATGGGCACAAAAAAATGAAGAAGCTAGCAACAGTGAAGAGGAGGTTGGTACGCTTTTTGACAGTGGCCTTCCCATGGACATTAAACCCCGTGAGCTTTACCTTGTCTTTTGATCATTTAAGGGATATGATGGTTCACTGATCAAGCTAATAGCACAGCCAATTGGCTTTGTTATATTTGACAGCAGAGCAGGAACAGAAGCAAAGAATGCTGCATTCACCTAGCCTGCAGCTGCTGCACTTCATACCGAGATGCACTGGTATCCTTCATCTGAAGCATCTCTGCACGGATGGAATTCTTGTCAGTTTTGTTAAGTATTTAACTGCTGTTATCTAAAAGTTCAGATTTCTCCATGGGGTGGTATGCAAGGACTGACTGGATTTTGATTTCAGGTTGGACTTTACTGCACGAGATATTGGATAACTGGCTCATTTCCATTCAATGTGGAGGGGGTGGAGTGGTCACTAAGGACTGTGGATTTAAGAACTTTACTGGTGAACATTTTCCCCCCACCCACATGGGAGGATTCTGCAAATTCTATTTCCTGCATGGACTAGTAATTTTTGTTGTTATAATCATTGCATGTTGTGTGTCAATAACTTGCTTAAATATTTGCTGTCAGAGTCTTATGAAAGCTGGTCATGTTATCTAGGTGGTTATCACTGAATGTAATGTTAAAAGATTAAATTGTACTCTCTCTCTGGACATTAATGTAATGTTAAAGGGTTAAACTCTACTGTCTTTCGTCAGAAGCTGAACATTCTGGAAGTGCGTGGGGGTAACATTCATGCAGGAATGTGGATGACTCACACTTCATTTGTGCAGTCATTTACTACTAGGCGAAAGCGAGGACTGCAGACACTGGAGATTAGAGTTGAAAGTACTGGAAAAGCACAGCAGGTCAGGCAGCATCCGAGGAGTAGGAGAATCGATGTTTTGGGCAAGAGCCCTTCATTAGGTATGAGGCTGAGAGCCGAGGAGGTGGTGAGATAAATGAGAGGGCCTGGGGGGGGAGGTAGTGGAGAGTGCGAAAGGTAGGTGGAGGTGGGGTTGATGATGATAGGTCGAAGAGGCGGGTGGAGCAGATAGGTGGGAAAGAAGATGGACAGGTAGGACAGGTCATGAGGGCAGTGCCGAGTTAAGGTGGGGGTGGGGGTGGGGAAATGAGGAAACTAGTGAAATCCACATTGATGCCATGGGGTTGAAGATTTCAGTGGCAGAGGATGAGATGTTCTTCCTCCAGGAATCGGGTGGTGAGGGAGTAGCGATGGAGGCGGTCCAGGACCTGCATGTCCGCAGCAGAGTGGGAGGGGGAGTTGAAGTGTTCAGCCACGGGGCGGTGGGGTTGTTTGGTGCGGGTGTCCAGGAGATGTTCTCTGAAGCATTCTGTGAGTAGGTGTCCTGTCTCCCCAATGTAGAAGAGACCGCAACAGATACAGTAAATGACACGTGTGGAAGTGCAGGTAAATCTTAGATGGATGTGGAAGGCTCCTTTGGGGTCTTGGACAGAGGTGGGGGGGGGCATGAAGAGAGCAGGGAGGTGTGGGCGCAGGTTTTGCAATTCCTGTGGTGGCAGGGGAAGGTGTGTGGACCCAACTAGGGAGTCATGGAGGGAATAGTCTTTGCGGAAAGCAGATAGAGTGGAGAGGAAAATATATCCCTCGTGGTAAGGTCTGTTTATAGGTGGCAGGAATGGCAGAGGATGATGCGATGCATACGGAAGTTGGTGGGGTGGAAGGTGAGGACAGGGAGGAGCTCTGTCCTTGTTGTGGTTGGAGGGGTGGGGTAGTAGCCATTTACTACTACGCAATTGTTATTATCAAATTAAAAACTCTCATTCAGTCCCTTCCATTCAGAAATGCATTCACTCATTCCCAGCCAATCAAATTCGTTTGTGTGATCATCCCCCAAAGCTAGGGCATATCACACCTACATTGTCTTGGGGAATCACTGAGTTAGGAAATAATTTGCATAACAATTCCCCAGGGTTAGGGCATTTCTATTTACATTAGCTCAGAGGACGACCTCATCCTACCATTGTACCTGGGGTAACCTGCAGTTATTGTGGGTGGGTGGGGGTTGGCCAGATTACCTGTAAGCATTACCAACTGACCTGTATAAAAGGGGATGTGTTTCTTTTATTCGGGACTTCGCATGCCTGCAAAGAGTGTCAAATGGAGTCACCTACCTTGTACAGGCTTTGATAAACTGTAGCTGTTTGCAGAAGTTGGTGTACGAATTGTATCTCGTGTGAGAAAGCTTGGAAAAAGATTCCAACACCGAAAGTAATTTTTTAAAAAGTACAAGACTTCAACATTTCTCTTTCCTTGTGTGGTGTAAAATTATGTCCCAATACATGTGTGATGGGCCAAGCAGTGGAATGTGGTGAAAGGGTTAAAATTGTGTCCCAATACATGTGTGAATCTAACCGAAAATGGAAGGTGTCGCTTAGTCCCGTGTGAATCTTATTACACACCTTCCCGTGTGAATCTTCTTATCTGTATGTGACCAGAATGGAATGTGTTTTTCAGCCTTGCTCTGCTGTTCACATGAATGTTTAGATCTCGAAAAGAGTATATCAGCTGGAAAAGTCTCCAGTTCGGTAGAGTCTGCTCCGGGGTTGCGTTTAACCGCCGAGTGTGGGTTGTTGGCAACCGCTCTACGAGAACTGACGGCTCCCAGTTCCGGTAACACGTAGAGTGAGTATAAACCAGACCCGTTGTAAGTACGAGACCTGGTTGTGGCGACGCTGCGGGGAATAAAACACTTATATTCTAGCAGACTCGCCTCTTGGCTGTTTGTTCTGTGTCAGACTACTTTCCTGCGAGCCTGGTCCTTGACCTTGAGAATTTTTTTAAAACACCTTGGAAGATGAGAATGGGTCTCTGCATTTAAATGTACATACTTTCTAGCAAGTCGAAGTAAGCCAAATTACAAGCTCAACTGATTATCATAATTAATCATGGAAGATATAGTGAAATCCAACTTCAATTCCTGATAATAGATTGTCAGCACACAAACCTAAGTTATTTTTAAGCATGAAATCTTCCTCAGAAATGCTATTTATTATAGTTGAGAAAATAATCCCAAATGCAAAATGTTAAATGTTACTATTTTGCCAAATACTGCTTGATCTCCAATTTAAAACATTTTATATGTGGCTGAGAAAGAATGAGTGGTTTCAATGACATTTCCTAGAGATGCACAGGTCCTTTTATAAATAGCTTTAGGCCTAAATTAACTTAGTGATAGAATGAACCAAATTAGTTTGAATTTTCCAGCATTTTTAGACACATGTGCATACAGACCCTTCAAGGCTAGTTACAACAGAGATGTCAGATTCTTGGTAGTCCTGATAGTTGTAGGGATGGGGTGCATACTGAGAGCTGCCATCCAAGTTGATTGCAATTCATAGAAATCAGTTCTTCCAATTTAGATCACTAACTTTAAATCATATAAATATTTTGTACCAAAAAAAATATATTTGTGCAACAGTAGTGATTTTAAAAGTGCAAAATTCAGCCTTAGTACAAGCACAAAACAATAAAATGCAACAAACACCAAAAAATATTGATGTTGAAACCGTATCTGGCTACACTGAGATCAGATAAATCATTTGAGTAATTTGTGAGTTAAAGAACACTGCTCAGGTATTAACGTTTTCTAAATAATGGCATTTCTTTTTCTAAATATATTTTCCACATATAAAATGGTGTTTGGCACTTGATAAATACTGGATAGGAAAGGTTTAGAAGGCTATGGGCCAAGTGTGGGGAAATGGGATTAGAGTGGATAGACATTTCGGTCAGAACGGACCAGTTTGAGCTGTAGGACTCTATGATTCTTGACTTCATTGCTCAGACCTTTGAGTATAGAATTTGGGACATCATGTTGAGGTTGTACAAGGCATTGGAGAGGTATCTTAGAGCATGGAAACGTCACTGCCAATCCGAGAGGCTATCAGGTCTGCCAATCAGAAATTGGTGTGGAGGCAGAGCCGAGAAGTCAGACATCACACAGAGCCGTGGTAATAGGGGGCTTCATAGTGAGAGGGACTGAAAGGGGTTTCTGCGGCAACAGGCGGGATTTGAGGATGGTGTGTTGCCTTCCTGGTGCCAGGATTAAGGACATTGCAGACAGAGTGCAGGAAATCCTCAAGGGCGAAGGTGAAGAGCCAGACGTGGTGGTGCATGTCGGCACAAATGACGTCGGGAAGAAGAGGAGGGACATTCTACAGCGGAACTTCGGAGAACTTGGAAGAAGGCTGAAAAGCAGGACATCCAGGGTAGTTATCTCCGGTTTACTTCCAGTTCCTCGGGCTGGAGAGGACAGGAATAGGGAGATAATGGACTTGAATGTGTGGCTGGGGAACTGGTGCAGGAAGCAAGGATTTAAATTCTTGGATCACTGGGGTATGTTTCGCGGTCAGGATAAATTATACAAGAGGGACGGGTTGCACCTTAATAGGTGGGGGAACCAGAATTCTGGCAGGTAGGTTTGCCACTGCTACACAGCTGCATTTAAACTAAATAGCGGGGGGGGGGGGGAAGGGGACAAACCGGAAGTTTAACAAGGAAGTTAAAGGGAAAGTTAGAACAAGAGAAGTCAAGAAAGACAATGGAATCAATGGAGCAGAAAACTCAAAAAAGGATCATGCCATAAGGTCAAGTGAAATAGGGATTGATAGGAAGGGTGAGGGGAGTAACAAATTAAAAATATTATATATGAATGCACGAAGCATTAGAAATAAGGTGGATGAGCTTGAGGCTCATTTGGAAATTGGCAGTTACGATGTTGTGGGAATAATTGAGACGTGGCTTCAAGTGGACAGGGCCTGGGAAATGAATATTCAAGGCTATACATGGTATCGTAAGGAGAGACTGACTGGCAGAGGTGGTGGGGTGGCCCTGTTGGTAAGGAATGATATTCAGTCCCTTGCGCGGGGGGACCTAGAATCAGGGGATGTAGAGTCAGAATTTCTCAGCTCTACCCATACTAAGGATAGAAAGACCCTAATGGGAGTTATCTACAGGCCCCCAAACAGTAGCCTGGATGTAGTGTGTAAGTTGAATAAGGAGCTGAAATTGGCCTGTCGCAATATAGTACTACAGTTGTTATGGGGGATTTCAGGATGGTACTGGACCCCAAGAAAGGGAGCCTCGGAGATGGATTCTTAGAACAGCTTGTGCTGGAGCCTACCAGGGAGAAAGCAATTCTGGATCTGGGGTTGTGCAACGAACCGGATTTGATCAGGGAGCTCGAAGTAAAGGAGCCATTAGGAAGTAGTGACCACAATACAATAAGCTTTAATCTGCAGTTTGAAAGGGAGAGGGTAGAATCGGAAGTGACAATATTTCAGCTGAATGAGGGAAACTATGGAGCTATGAGGGAGGAGCTGGCCAAAGTTCAATGGTGCAATACCCGAGCAGGGATGGCAGTGGATTTCTGGGTATAATGAAGATGCAGGATCAGTTCATTCCAAAAAGAAAGATCGATCCTAAGGGGAGGAAGGGGTGGCCGTGGCTGACGAGGGAAGTTAAGGACCATATAAAGACAAAACGGAAAAAGTAGAACATAGCAAAGATGAGTGGGAAATCGGAGGGCTGGGAAGCTTTTAAAGAACAACAGAGGATAACTAAAAAGGTAATACGCAAAGAAAAAATAAGGTACGAAGGTAAACTGGCCAAAAATATAAAAGGAGGATAGTAAAGGCTTCTTTTTTTAGGTATGTGAAAAGAAAAAAATTGGTTAAGACTAAAATTGGGCCCTTGAAGGCAGAAACGGGTGAATTTATTACAGGGAACAAAGAAATGGCAGAAGAGTTGAATTGGTACTTTAGATCTGTCTTCACTGGGGAAGACACGAGCAATCTCTCAGATGTAATAGTGGTTGAAGGACCTGAACTGAAGGGAATTTATATTAGGCAGGAAATGGTGTTGGAGAGACTGTTAGGTCTGAAGGTTGATAAGTCTCCAGGACCTGATGGTTTGCATCCCAGGGTGCTGAAGGAGGTGGCTCTAGAAATCGTGGATGCATTGGTGATCATTTTCCAATGTTCTATAGATTCAGGATCAGTTCCTGCGGATTGGAGGGTGGCTAATATTGTCCCACTTTTTAAGAAAGGAGGGAGAGAGAAAACAGAGAATTATAGACCATTTAGTCTGACCTCAGTGGTGGGAAAAAGTGCTGGAGTCAATTATAAAGGATGAAATTACAACACATCTAGATAGCAGTAACAGGATAGGTCAGACTCAGCATGGATTTATGAAGGAGAAATCATGCTTGACTAATTTTCTGGAATTTTTTGAGGATGTAACTCTGAAGATGGACAAGGGAGTGGATGTAGTATACCTGGACTTTCAGAAAGCCTTTGATAAAGTCCCACATAGGAGGTTAGTGAGCAAAATACTGACATGGATTGAAAATTGGTTGGCTGACAGGAAACAAAGTAGTGATAAACGGCTCCCTTTCGGAATGGCAGGCGATGACCAGTGGTGTACCGCAGGGATCAGTGCTAGGACTGCAGCTTTTTACAGTGTACATTAATGAAATAGATTAAGGTATTAAAAGTAATATTAGCAAATTTGCTGATGACACAAAGCTGGGTGGCAGGGTGAAATGTGAGAAAGATGTTAGGAGAATACAGGGTGACCTGGACAGGCTAGGTGAGTGGATGGATGCATGGTGATGCAGTTTAATATGGATAAATGTGTGGTTATCCACTTTGGTGGCAAGAACAGGAAGGCAGATTACTACCTAAACGGAGTCAAGTTAGGTAAAGGGGCAGTACAACGAGATCTAGGTGTTCTTGTACATGAGTCAATGAAAGCAAGCATGCAGGTACAGCAGGCAGTGAAGAAAGCTAATAGCATGCTGGCCTTCATAACAACAGGAATTGAGTATAGAAGCAAAGAGGTCCTTCTGCAGCTGTACAGGGCCCTGGTGAGACCGCACCTGGAATACTGTGCGCAGTTTTGGTCTCCAAATGTGAGGAAAGACATTCTGGCTATTGAGGGAGTGCAGCGTAGGTTCAAGAGGTCAATTCCCGGAATGGCGGGACTATCTTACGCTGAAAGATTGGAGCGACTGGGCTTGTATATGCTTGAGTTTAGAAGGCTGAGAGGGGATCTGAATGAGATGTATAAGATTATTAAAGGATTGGATACTTTGGAGGCAGGTAGCATGTTTCCGCTGATGGGTGAGTGCCGAACCAGAGGACACAGTTTAAAAATAAGGGGTAGGCCACTTAGAACAGAGTTGAGGAGAAACTTCTTCACCCAGAGAGTGGTGGGTGTATGGAATGCTCTGCCCCAGAAGGTCGGAGAGGCCAAGTCTCTGGATACTTTCAAGAAAGAGTTGGATAGAGCTCTTAAGGATAGCGGAATCAAGGGTTATGGGGATAAGGCAGGAACAGGATACTGATTGAGGATGATCAGCCATGATCATAATGAATGGTGGTGCTGGCTCGAAGGGCAGTATGGCCTACTCCTGCACCTATTGTCTATTGAAACAGACCCTTTGGTCCAACCAGTCCATGTCGAACATAATCACAAACTAAACTAGTCCCACCTGGTTGCTCCTCATCCATATCCCTCCAAAGCTTTCCCATTCAACGGTCTTTAAAAATGTTGTAAAAGTATCCACATCCACCATTTCCCCAGGAAATTCATTCCACACGCAAACCACCCTCTGTATAAAAGATTTGTCCCTGGTGTCTTTTTAAATCTGTCTCCTCTCACCTTAAAAATGTGCCCCTAGTCTTGAAATCTCCCATCCTAGGGAAATGACAATTACCATTAACTCTATCTATATCCCTCATTATTTTATAAACTTCTGTAAGGTTGCCTCTCAACCTCCAATGCTTCAGTGAAAAAAGTCCCAGTCTGTTGAGCCTTTCTTGATAACTCAAACCTTCCAGACCCGGCAACATCCTGGTAAATCTCTTCTGAACCCTCTTCAGTTTAATAATATCTCTTCTATAACTGGGTGACCACAACTGGACTCTGTATTCCAGAAGAAACCTCACCAATATCCTGTACAACCTCAATATGGTTTTCCAACTTCTATGCTCAAATGACTAACCAATGAAGGAAAGCATGTCAAATGCCTTTTTAGCCATCCTGTTGAAGTTTGCATCACATATAGAAGAAATAGGCATTTGAACCCTTCAGTCTCTCTGTTCTACAACACTACCCAAGGCCCTACCATTAATTGTATAAGCTGTAGCCTTGTTTGTTGTACCAAAATGCGATACCTCACATTTATCCAGATTGAACTCCATCTGCCATTTTACAGCCCACTGACCCATTTGATCAAGATTACTTGATCTGATCAAGATCGGAGATAACCTGCTTCACTATCTACTATGCTACCAATTTTGGTGTCACCCACAAACTTACTAACCATGCCTTCTATATTCTCATCCCAATGATTTATAAAAAAAAGCGACAAATAAAAGAGGATCTAGAACCAATCCCTTTGGAACACTGCTGGTGACAGGCCTCTGGTCCAAAAAGCAGACTAGAATATTGTGCCCTGAATTCTAGTTGCCCTGTTATAGGAAGGATATTATTAAGTTGGCGAGGGTTCAGAAGAGATTTACCAGGATGCTGCCAAGCATGGAAGGTTTGAGTTATAAGGAGAGGCTGAATAGACTGGGGCTTTTTTCACTGGAGTGTAGCAGGTTGAGGGGTGGCCTTACAAAGGCTTATAAAATCACGAGATGTAGATAAGGTGAATGGCGAGCATGAACCAGAGAGTGGCTCATGTGTGGAATGAAATCCAGGGGAAGTGGTGGATGTGGGTGCAGTTGCAATATTTTAAAAGACATTTGGATAAATACATAAATAAGAAATGATTGGAGGAATACAGACCCAGCGCAGGCAGATGGGACGGGTTTAGTTTGCGACTATGAGCAACATGGACTGGTTGGATCGAAGGGTCGGTTTCTGTGCTGTATGACTCATGTAAATGTATTTTGCCAGCAAGTTAATGTTTTGGTTGGTATAGGGACAAAGAAAATAGCTTTACAAGAGAATGTTAAGAAGAGGTGATTAAGAGATTAAGTTTTATATTATAAATATTTTACCATTATATTCTCTATATTTTTCATTGCAGACAGAAATGGAAAAATAACCATTGAACAGAGGAGCCATTCAGTCCTTCAGATCTGCTGTGCTATCCAATGAGGTCATTACTGATCTGACAATCCTCAACTCCATTTATCCATACAATCCTCGATTTCCCTACGGATTAAAAATCTGTCTGAATGTAATTAATAACTGAGCCTTCACAGTCGTGAAGAATTCCTCTGATGGAAGAAATTCCTCCTGGAATTCCTCGGTCTTAACTGGTAACCCCTTACTGAGATGATGTCCCTGGTCCTAGGCTCTTCTACAAGGGGAAACAAGCTCTCCACATCTATCCTATCAAACCTCCTAAGCATCTTGTATGTTTCAGTAAGGTCTTCCCTCATTCTTCTAAACTCCAACAAATCTAACCTATTCGAGCCTTCTTCATGAGAAAATTCCCTCCATACCTTGAATCAACCTTTGCCAACATATCATTGCTTAGATTAGGGGACCAAAACTATTAACAGTATTCCAACTATGGTCTGACTATTACCTTGTATAGTTTTAGCAGGACCTCACTATTTTTAAACTTGATTCTCTTGGACTATGGAAAAAAAACTTGAGCTTTTAAAACAAGTTACCGAAACGGTGTGGTGTTTACATAACTCTTTGTTTAAATAGTGGGGAAAGCTGTTTGTAGACAACAGGGCATCAGTGGGTGAATGCACAATGAGATCTGGCCAGCAATAAGTAGCTGACTGGTTTGTGCAATTGTGACCAATCATAGACACCAAAAATATTAACCTGACACGAAATCTCATACTGATTCCTGGATAGCTGAACAGCTCGCGGGTGTAAACAATACAGTGAGAAGCCTTCAGGCTATCTGTCTGTGTGCATGCACCTTTGTGTCTCGTTTTACTGTAAAAGTACCTGAAGCCTGACGGCAGCTAGTTATTTTTCCTCCAACTAGTGTCTACAAGCTGTTGTCTTTAAACAACTATGAGACTTTTCAGTTAGTATATGTATCACCCTATGTCTTCCACAAAGAACTGTAGGAAACTGAAGAGAGTGAAAAATAGAAAGTCCTGGCTAGTCAAAGGATCATCTCAGCAAACTCTTTGGTTTGGCATTACTAAACTGTGGCTCCTAGCTTCTCATGCCCCCACCCGTTCACCCACAAACCAAATTTATTTTTTGTTCATCTGTGTCTGCCTCTGCATTGTGAGAGACAGTTGTGGAGGGATTTTTAAAGAGGCCTATAATTTTAAGTATATCAATGGCATAGGAACATAATCAGTTTTTTTGCTAATCTTATACCATCAGATAGGTATATCGGGAACTTCATATGCTTCAATTAAATCATTAAATATGTAGTGACCGTGAGAGTGGTGGGACTTGAAATTTATTATATTTTCCTAAGTGAGTCATAGCAATATATTTCATGAGTCACCTTTTAATAAAAAATAGCTGTCTCTTCAATCACACCTCAATCTATAAATTCACTGTAGAATTAAAGATGTTCTTGGTTTCCTTCACGATAGGCTCAAATTCATCCATAAATGGAATCTATTGTAACTTCTACCAGTTTCAAAAAAAAAACAATTGATTGTTTTTAAAATATGTTTCAAAATAAGTTTTAAGACGACTCTGCATAAGTTAATTAAAATTGAGAGCAATGTAGCCACACTGTTTAATCTTATTCCAAGAAACCATGCTATGAAACATTTACGTCAGACTAACTTAATTGAAAGTACAGCACAAAAGACAACTCCTGCGTCAGTTCTTTCCATTTAATTAAAAACTTGAGCATTTACTAAATTGCCTTATTCATATCCACTATCATTTCATATTCTTTCCAAATTGTTATTTAATTCTATTTTAAATAATCCTACAGTGATTGTGTTAATAACTGCTTGTGGTTTAGCATTTTGTTCAAATAGCCTCCTGTGGAAGAAATATAGAAGATATTTCCCCTTTACTCCTCTATTGATAGTCTAGTTTACCTGTTTCACCAGCCAACATTAACAACATCCGCCTTCCAAATCTTTTAAAGTCCTTCTTAATTTTCAAAGATCTATTAGGTTCCCATGTTTTGTCCTTTGTTCTGTTGAAACAATAGGCATTAACAACATTTAGAAGGTCTTCCTTTCTCCAATTCTATACTCCTCTAACCAATGCCTCTTGAACATTCCCCTCCCTTCCTTCATTCCACTTCTACAAAACCCATCTCCAAGAAAACTTTGGTCACTTGTTCTATCCTCCACTCTTATGGTTCAGCATCCATTATCCACATGCCTATTTGTAAGGAGAAGTTTTGTTTTAAAACATCAAGGGCATTGTACAGAGTTAATTGTTGTTGCCCATGAGCAAATGAAAATCAAAAACATTCCAGCACGAGTTCCACAATCCAAAAGATATCTTCCATCCCTTTTCACCTCCTTCTATCTGTAGCAGTTACCTTATTACCTATGCCGGAGCTGTATTTAATTTCAAAACTACAACATGTGACTCCTTAATTCCTGTTTTCTATGAGTGCAAAATTACATCCCTGTGTACAGTGTTCCAGCTTAAGCTGAGTGCAAACACATCCAGCTAAACATGTGTTTGAAAATAATTCACCCACTGCTGACATGACTGCAACCCTCACTGAAACTATTTAAAAGAAATTACAATTTTCAGGGATAAATGCTTTAAAGTGAGAGGGGAAAAGATTTAAAAAGGACCTGAGTGGTAATTTTTTTGCGCAGAGAACTAGTGTGTGTATGGAACGAGCTGCTGCCAGAGAAAGTGGTGAAGGCAGGCACAATTACAACATTTAAAAGACATCTGGACAGGAGTATGATCAAGAAGGGTTTAGAGGGATATGGGCCAAATACTGGTAAATGGATCAGATTGGGATGTCTGGTCAGCACGGATAAGTTGGACCAAAGGGTCTGTTTCTGAGCTGCGTGACTCTGACTCTAAATGGCCAAGGACATAAAAGGTCTGAAAATTAGGGGTTGAAGATAAAAAGATCTGAAATCATTTGTGACAAGGCACTTTTCATACCTTACAAAACAATACAAATGCATTTCGGTCACTTCAAATGGGCACAATTAACAGAATTCAAGCAGACAGAAACATTAATTTTCTCTTTGTTTAAATTTTATTACCATCATGATAGTGGACCATTTCAATTTGTGTAAAATCATCAAAGTGGCCTCAGCATTTAAGCATTCAATGCAATTACTGTATGTAATACAGGATGAAGTCTATACTAACAAAAGAACATGACTTTGCTGAATTACAAATATGCAAAGTAAAGGGCAACGCAGTGCTTCACAAACTATTTTCTGATTTTACCCCATTTTAGCTCTTCACCTTTTTTTCCAAGGGCAAACAAGGATGGGTACTAAAAGCTGACCTTGTCAGCAATGCCCATATCCCTGGAACAAATATAAAATACTCAAAAAAAAAAGAAACAGAAATTGCTGGAAAAACTCAGCAGGTGTGGCAGCATCCTGTGGAGATAAATCAGAGATAACGTTTCGGATCCAATGACCCTTCTTCAGAACCTGATTTCCAGCATCTGCAGTTCTTTCAGTTTTTTTTTGCTTAGTATAAAAAGCTCCAAATTAGTTTGACTTCAAACATAGCAAAAGTAAGACATAATATTCGAAGCATGAAAGTGTTTTTTCGAATTCTTTGTAAAAATGGTTTTATTTTATGTACTCTTACAGGTTTCAGTCAAGTTCTCCATATTCTCTGGTGACAGAATGCTCAAGCTCTGCTTTCCCCTACTATTGATACACACACACACACAGTAATCAGCTCCTCAACCCTACCCCACCCCTACAACGAACCACATACTTCCCAACCCAACTTAACGTAACACTGAATCATTCAGCAGCCCCTCGTCCCTGACAGTGGACAACATGTTTGTCACCCACAGAGCGAGTGCCATTTCCTACGGTCTGTGCTTCAACAATCTTGGTATTAGAAGACATACTGCTGGGCAGCTGTAACATTGCAAACTCCTTTGAACACTAGCACTTGAAGCCACAACGACAACAGTCTCAGCTTGCATGGTCGCAAACTGAGCTGGCACAAGATCAGTCACAGCTTCCATTGCAGCACTTAAGACCTCGAGGGAACACTACTTATGTCGCAAGATTGGCTGAGACAATGGTTGTCACACCCTGCAAGATCACCGGATTCACAATGTGCTGATAGAGATGCCTATCACTTTCACACTCAAAAATATGAACTCCAAGTTCTGCAACATCCTGTATAAATGTGGTGCTGGACTCTTCAATTTGCATTGACAATGAACACAGGATTTCTGGGAAATAGCTTTACCGTAAAAGGGGATAAAGTTTAAAGATGTGAGAGGCAAGGTTTTTTTTTAAAACACAGAGGGGGATAATTGCCTGGAACATGTTGCCAGAAGTGGTGGAGGCAGATACAATAGCAACAGTTAAGGTATCTTAACAAATACATGAATAAGTGAGGACTGCAGATGCTGGAGATCAAAATCGAGAATGTGCCGCTGGAAAAGCACAGCAAGTCAGGCAGCATCAGAGGAGCAGGAGAATCGACGTTTCGGGCATAAGGATTCCCGATGAAGGGCTTATGCCAAAAACATTGATTCTCTGGGTCCTCAGATGCTGCCTGACCTGCTGTGCTTTTCCAGTGGCACAGTCTCGATTTTGATCTCCAGCATCCTCAGTCCTCACTTTCTCCAATTATATGAATAAGCAGGGAACAGAGGGTTTTGAACAGCACGGAGGCAAAAAAGTTTTTAGTTTAGAAAGGCGTTATGTATTGGCACAGTCTTGGTGGACGGATGCGCTTGTTCCTGTGCTGTACTGATCATTTTTCTAACTACCAACCACTGTTTAGGCTCTGTATCTCCAGGTTTACTGCCATCCTTTCTCGGAAGACTGAGGGAAGTTAGTCATTGTATTACATATGTTTGGGTGATGTGGTTATGTAGCTGGGGAAGCTGGGATTTCTATATTCAAAGGTGAGGTTGACTACAGAGTCATAAAGTCAGAGTAACACAGCATGGAAACAGACCCTTCCATCCAACTCATCCATGCTGACCAGGTATCCTCAACTAACCTAGTCCCATTTGCTAGCATTTGGCTCATAGCCTTCTAAACTGTTCATGTTCATGTACCCATCCAGATGCCTTTTAAATGTTGTTATTGTACTCAGCTCTGCCACTTCCTCTGGCAATTCGTTCCATGTGCGCACTACCCTCTGCATGGAAGAGTTGCCACTTAGGTCCCTTTTAAATCTTTCCCCTCTCACATTAAGCCTATGTCCTCTAGTTTTCGACCTTGGCTATTCACCCTATCTTTGCCCCTCATGATTTTATAAACCTCTGCAACGTCATCCCTCAGCCTCCAACACCCCAGGAATTCAGCCTCTACTTATAGCACAAAACCTCTAAACCTAGCAACATGCTTGTAAAATATTTTCAGCACACTTTCAAGTTTAACAAAATCTCTCCTATAGCAGGGAGATCAGAATTGAATGCAGTATTCTAAAACTGGCCTAACCAATGCCCTGGCATCCCAACTCCTATACTCAATGCACTGACCAATGAAAGCAAGCCTTTATTCACCTCCCTTTCCATCTGTGACTACACTTTCAAGGAACTATGTGCCTGCTCCTTAGATCTCTTTGTGTGGTAACACTCCCTCAGGCCCTACCATTAACTGTACAAGTCTTGCCCTGGGTTGCCTTATCTAAATGCAACATATAACATTTATCTAAATGAAACTCCATTTGCCTACTCCTCAGCCCATCTGATCAATGTCCCATTGTAATCGAGATAGCCTTCTTCACTGTCCACTACACCAATTTTTGTGTCAACTGCAATATTACTAACCATACCTCTTATATTCATATCCAAATCATTTACATTAATGACAAAAAGTGGCCTGTACATAAAGGCTGCATGAATAGTGTTTCATAAGTTATTGGTAGGTGAGTAATGTTACAAAGTGCTGTGGGCAGTTACTGAGACTAGAAGAACTGTTTGTGAGATATGGGTGATTGAAGACAAAGTCACTGACCTTGACTCCTGTAAGGTCACTGAAATTTTTACTGCATTGCAACCAGTCCCTCAGGCTCAACTACTGTTACTGACAACTGCCATTCTAAGCTGCCTACGGGATCTAGTTGTGGACAATTGTTATGAAGGTGTCAGGGGTACTGTACCTTTAAGAAAGTTGAAGGACTGTGCAAGAACACAGGATATGGTCCAGCAGCTAGCAGCACCTGGGTTGCTATGAGACAGAAAGAAAGAAATTCAAATTTGGCCAATCAGTTTAAATTATGCCCCAAGATACTAACCTCCAATCAATTTTGAATTTAGTATTTTGACAATATTAAAATCAATAAACAATCCAATGCTTTGGGGATAAGACCATGAAAAATTGCACAGTTGGGGAAGAACTGTCAAGCCACCAACATGTGCAGACTGCCTGGAGAATAGCTCTCTTAAAAGGTACTTTTAACTATCAATGACCTGTGAAACAGAAATTCCTAAGAAAAGATGACAGAGGAAGATACAACGGGAAGATTCGACAGCTGGCTGGTTTTGAAATTTGATTTTTTTGGTAAATCTTAAATCAGAGGTTTTATTGGACCAGTACTGTAGAAGGTAAAGTAAAAAATAGGGTAGAGAAAGGAGATGTAAATAGTTGTTAGTTAATATTTTATGTTAGACTTAAAGAATAAAGTTCTTAAAATTTTTTGAACTTTACTGACTTTTGGGATAGTTCTTTGCCTCTCGAATTTTAACTGTTACAGCACGGGTTAAATCTTTTCGGTGTTGAATGCTTAAATTAGCTGGAGTCGGTGGGGGTGGGGGGGTTACCCTCTGTCATGACCCAATCCTGCAGCATACTTTCTCTCCTTTGTTGCCTCTCATCATAATTCACTCCCTTCTTCCTCCAACAGCTTCAGCACCTCCTTCAGCTGTACCTCAAACTGGTATTGGGTAAACAGGACAACAAGGAATCATTGTGTGGCTCAAAAAATTGGTATGGCAGAAATGGTTTTTGATTCATGGGATATTTTTACAAGTAAGTGGTAAGTGGATGCTGTACCATTGAGACAATTTCCATCTGTACCATACTGGGACCAGTGTTGACAAATTGTATGACTATGTAGTAGAGATAACTTTAAACTAAGATGAGTGGCAGGAAAGGGTGAAGTATACGAAGATGCGATAAATTGAATGGAGAAGGCGAGAGAGTTAGGTAGCAATACAAGAAATCATAATCAGAGAATGGTAGGAAGGGATAGAGTGAAAAGCTAAGAGTACTCTACCAGATAAGACTAAAGTTTACAAAAATAACAAAAGGATAGAACTAAGGGCTCTGTATGTGTGTAGCAGTCATAAGAGATTATGCAAACAGAAATAAATATGCATCATCATTAGAGATTGCAAGATGATAAAGACTGGGATCAAATATTCAAGGATAAGAAGGAAAGGAAGGCAGGAAAAAGTATGGGTAGCTTTGTTAATCAAGGATGACACTTCTATAATGAAGAGAGATTACCCTAATTCTGCAGGCCAAGATGCAGAATCAGCTTGGATAGAGATGAGCAGTAGTAATGATACTGTGGGAGTGGTATATTCGGCCACCTAACAATAACTACAAAGGAAAGAAAGAGTATATGAAAGAAATACTGGAGGCCTGTGAGAAACCATGGGTGATTTTAATCGATGTAGATTGGATAAATCAGATTGGCAAAGATAGCATGGACAATGAATTCATAGCATTTTATCAGAACAGTCCGAAACCCGCATGGTCTGGAAACAGCAGCATACAAGATGTGGCAACATGCAATATTACTGGATTACTTAATTATGGTAGGGGATTTTAACTTTCCAAACATTGACTGGGACTGCCATAGTGTTAAAGGTTTAGATGGAGAGGAATTTCTTAAGTGTGCACAAGACAATTTTCTGATTCAGCATGTGGATGTACCTACAAGAGAAGGTGCAAAACTTGACCTACTCTTGGGAAATAAGGCAGGGCAGGTGACTGAGGGGTCAGTGGGGGAGAACTTTAGGGCCAGCGACCATATTTCTATTCGTTTTAAAATAGTGATGGAAAAGGATAGACCAGATCTAAAAGTTGAAGTTCTAAATTGGAGAAAGGCCAATTTTGACGGTATTAGGCAAGAACTTTTGAAAGTAGATTGGAGGCAGATGTTCGCAGGTCAAGGGACGGCTGGAAAATGGGAAGCTTTCAGAAATGAGATAACAAGAATCCAGAGAAAGTATATTCCTGTCAGGGTGAAAGGGAAGGCTGGTAGGTATAGGGAATGCTAGATGACTAAAGAAATTGAGGGTTTGGTTAAGAAAAAGAAGGAAGCATATGTCAGGTATGAAAATGTGTTGCTGGAAAAGCGCAGCAGGTCAGGCAGCATCCAGGGAACAGGAGAATCGACGTTTCGGGCATAAGCCCTTCTTCAGGAATTGTCAGGTATGGACAGGATAGATCGGGTAAATCCTTAGAAGAGTATAAAGAAAGTAGGAGTATACTTAAGAGGGAAATCAGGAGGGCAAAACGGGGACATGGGATAGCTTTGGCAAATAGAATTAAGGAGAATCCAAAAAGAGTTTTTACAAATATATTAAGGACAAAAGGGTAACTAGGGAGAGAATAGAGCCCCTCAGAGATCAGCAAGGTGGCCTTTGTGTGGAGCCACAGAAAGTGGGGGAGATACTAAATGAATATTTTGCATCAGTATCTACTGTGGAAAAGGATATGGAAGATATAGACTGTAGGGAAATAGATGGTGACATCTTGCATAATGTCCAGATTACAGAGGAGAAAGTGCTGGATGCCTTGAAACGGTTAAAGGTGGATAAATCCCCAGGACCTGATCAGGTGTACCCGAGAACTCTGTGGGAAGCTAGATAAGTGATTGCTGGGCCTCTTGCTGAGATATTTGTTTCATCGATAGTCACAGGTGAGGTGACGGAAGACTGGAAGTTGGCTAACGTGGTGCCACTGTTTAAGAAGGGCGGTAAAGATAAGCCAGGGAACTATAGACTGGTGAGCCTGACCTTGGTGGTGGGCAAGTTGTTGGAGGGAATCCTGAGGGACAGGATGTACATGTATTTGGAAAGGCAAGGACTGATTAGGGATAGTCAACAAGGCTTTGTGCGTGGGAAATCATGTCTCACAAACTTGATTGAGTCTTCTGAAGAAGTAACAAAGAAGATTGACGAGGACAGAGCAGTAGATGTGATCTATATGGACTTTAGTAAGGCGTTCGACAAGGTTCCCCATGGGAGACTGATTAGCAAGGTTAGATCTCATGGAATACAAGGAGAACTAGCCATTTGGATACAGAACTGACTCAAAGGTAGAAGACAGAAGGTGGTGGTGGAGGGTTGTTTTTCAGACTGGAGGCCTGTGACCAGTGGAGTGCCACAAGGATCGGTGCTGGGCCCTCTACTTTGTCATTTACATAAATGATTTGGATGCGAGCATAAGAGGTATATAGTTAGTAAGTTTGCAGATGACACCAAAATTGGAGGTGTAGTGGACAGCGAAGAGGGTTACCTCAGATTACAACAGGATCTGGACCAGATGGGCCAATGGGCTGAGAAGTGACAGATGGAGTTTAATTCAGATAAATGAGAGGTGCTGCATTTGGGAAAGCAAATCTTAGCAGGACTTATACACTTAATGGTAAGGTCCTAGGGAGTGTTGCTGAACAAAGAGACCTTGGAGTACAGGTTCATAGCTCCTTGAAAGTGGAGTCGCAGGTGGGTAGGATAGTGAAGGCGGCGTTTGGTATGCCTTCCTTTATTGGTCAGAATATTGAGTACAGGAGTTGGGAGGTCATGTTGCGGCTGTACAGGACATTAGTTAGGCCACTGTTGGAATATTGCGTGCAATTCTGGTCTCCTCCCTATCGGAAAGATGTTGTGAAACTTGAAAGGGTTCAGAAAAGATTTACAAGGATGTTGCCAGGGTTGGAGGATCTGAGCTACAGGGAGAGGCTGAGCAGGCTGGGGTTGTTTTCCCTGGAGTATCAGAGGCTGAGTGGTGACCTTATAGAGGTTTATAAAATTATGAATGGCATGGATAGGATAAATAGACAAAGTCTTTTCCCTGGGGTCAGGGAGTCCAGAACTAGAGGGCATAGGTTTAGGGTGAGAGGGGAAAGATATAAAAGAGACCTAAGGGGCAACTTTTTCAAGCAGAGGGTGGTACGTATATGGAATGATCTGCCAGAGGATGTGGTGGAGGCTGGTACAATTGCAACATTTAAGAGGCATTGGATGGGTATATGAATAGGATGGGTTTGGAGGGATATAGGCCGGGTGCTGGCAGGTGGAACTAGATTGGGTTGTGATATCTGGTCGGCATGGACGGGTTGGACTGAAGGGTCTGTTTCCATGCTGTACATCTCTATGATTTTATGACCTCAGAAATAAAGTATCTGGTGGAGAACATAGTGCATTCACTTAGAAGGGGGAAAAAATGGTTATAACACTAGTGCTTCAAAATATATAAAAAGGACAATTTGGAGGGCATTTTGAAAAAGCTGGTGGAAGTGAACTGGGAAATAAGGTTATGGGATAGGTTAGCAGAGTTGCAGTGGCAGACATTTAAGGAGATATTCCAGAACACACTGAAAATATACATTTCAGCAAGAAAGAAAGACTCCAAAAGGAAAGACACAGCATCCGTGACTAAATAAGGTAATTAAAGAAAATAACAAATTGAAATTAAAAGCGTATAATTCCAAGGCAAATCAGAAGATTGACCAAGATATAAAGGACACAGAATGACAAAAAAATGAATAAGTCTGGAGAAATTAGATGAAGTGAAAGATGAAACTAGCATTGGTGGAAATGCAGATACCTCGAAGGGATTTCAGACTGAAGACAGATGGGGAGTTCTGAACAGACGGTGGGATCTGATCACATCAAACTCAGTGCATATAACATACAGTGCCAAGAAAGAGGATAATTTGAGGTTGTTAGCAAGAAACCAAATGATGAACATGGACACAATGCGAAAACTTGGTGTTACACTGACTCTTCAGGACCCACATTTTCAACAGACAATTACTCTCTAAAATTGAACTGACCTTGGAGTGTCAATGATATTACAACCAGGAGAGAAGGGAGGATGAATGGCTCTTGCCTTTTCCCACTGCTCATTTAACTGAACTGGTCTTGTAATGAAAGGATATGTTTGATAATTTAGCACGTGCAAACTATTTGAATGAAGTTAATAAGGGACATAAACGGACATTTGAGATTTTCAAAAAAAAGGGTAGTATTTATTATACTCAATCCAATTTAAGATATTAAAAATGGTCCAACTTTCATACACATACTCTCAGGTTCACACATACAGAAATAGATTAAAGTGGAGATTATGGGATAATTTTAACATAGTGAAGATTAAAGTGAAACGGTTCTTGTTGGTTGATGACTTGGGTGAGTCGAAGCTGGCTACAGGAATTCCTCTATTCAACACTAAGGCAACTGGAAGATTAAGAAGTTGATTTATCTATTCTTCTGGAGTAGGGTTGAGTTCCTTATGAGTGTCTGACTGCAGCATGTGGATAGACAGGATCACAAAAGAGTTCAAACTTGAAGACATGGATGGAGAAAGAAATCCACTTACACATCTTGCACCTTAACCATCTCTTCAGTTTCTATGCTCTACAGAAAAACAGTTTCTTAAAACACAAAAGAAGGTTAACTGAAGTGTCACTTAATCCTCTCGCTCCAAACTACCTAGTGATCCAAGTATGGTCATGGCTTGAAGATTCCATTTGCCTAGCATGGACTACAATGGAGTTGGAGGAAGTGGGAGAAAAATTGTCCCTTGTTGGATTACATCTGGATACAATCCTTTCATATCCACTGTCCCATTCTTCAAGTGATTACATCTAGTGGGGGAGTCCAGAACTAGAGGGTGAGAGGGGAAAGACATAAAAGAGACCTAAGGGCCAATGTTTTCACACAGAGGGTGGTGCATGTGTAGAATGAGCTGCCAGAGGAAGTGGTGGATACTAGTACAATTACAACATTTAAAAAGCATCTGGATGGGTATATGAATAGGAAGGGCTTGGAGGGATATGGGCTGAGTGCTGGCATATGGGACTAGACTGGGTTGGGATATCAGGTCAGCAAGGACGAGTTGGACTGAAGGGTCTGTTTCCGTGCTGTACATCTCTGTGACTAAAAATCAAAAGCATATACTAAGTTTCTACAGGTGTTGAAAAAGGGTAGGAGTAAATTAAGCAATTGCTAGTCCTCTGGACAAAGTTAAAAATTACACAACACCAGATATAGTCCAACAGGTTTATTTGGAAGCACTAGCTGTCCGTCACAACCACGTGAAGTAGCAGCCCTTCGAAAGCTAGTGCTTCCAAATAAACCTGTTGGACTATAACCTAGTGTGTGGGATTTTTAAAACTTTGTCCACCCCAGTCCAGTTCCTCCAAATCATGGCGTGTGTGTGTGTGTGAGAGAGTGAGAGAGAGAGAAATAATAAAGTGGCAAAAGAATTAAATGGATATTTTATATTTATCGGCATTGTAAATGGTACAAATAACATCCCAAAAATTATAATAATCACAAGGCGAAAAAGAACAAAGGAACTCAGGAAAGTGTACAGCGAAAATTACTATTGGAACGATGGCTCAGTGGTTAGCACTGCCTCCTCACAGCACCAGGGTACCAGGTTCGATTCCGACCTCGGGTGACTGTCTGTGTGGAGTTTGCACATTCTCCCTGTGTCTGTGTGGATTTTCTCCGTGTGCTCCGGTTTCCTCCCACAGTCCAAAAATGTGCAGGTCAGGTGAATTGGCCATGCTAAATTGCCCATAGGGTAAAGTGAAATGGGTCCGGGTGGGTTACTCTTCGGAGGATCAGTGTGGACTGGTTGGGCCGAAGGGCCTATTTCCACACTGTAGGGAATCTAATCTGAACTAAAGTTAAAATTACCATAGTTCTGCTGGACCAAAGGGCTGCTCAGAGTCAACTAGTGGTGGTTTAACTCGAGGATCACCATGTCTCGGGCAAGGGGCAAGATTGAAAAGGAAAGTCCTTTTTGGTAACCTCAGTCAGTGTGGGAACTAAAAGCTGACAACTCCCCAACTCCTGTTGAATGTCATCCAGACAGAGTCAGCTTTTTGGAAGAGAAATCATATTGAAATAATTTATTGGAGTTTTTTTTGAGGAAGTAAAAAATAATATGGATAAAGGGCAACTTGTAGATGCTCTGAATTTAAGACTTCCTGGATTTGCAAATGCATCTGACAATGGTTACTATGCAAAATAAAAGGGTCAAGATGTTATAGTGCAGAAGATGAGATAAGAATGTGAATAGAGGATCAGTAGGCATAAATGGGTCATTTTCAGAGTAGCAAGATGTGACAGTTGGGAGTGACAAAGGGATCAGTGCTGTGCTTCAACTATTTACAATTTATATTAATGATATGGATAAAGGGGCTGAACATATGGTTGCTAATTTACCGATGGCAAATAGTTAAGAAAATAAGTTGTGATGAGGTCAGAAGTTTGCAAAGGGATACAGATAGGTTAAGTGAGTGGACAAAAAATTAACAGATTGAGCACGAGATCAGAAGGTATGAACTTGCCCACATTGAACAGATGGTGATGTCTGGAACATTGATTGGTATGATTCCATGAGTGAGACAGCTCTCCCATTTTTGCCAATAGCCTCTTGCAGGGTCAACGGGTTGTTTCTGCCATTGTCTTTTCCAGTGCATAGGTTGATGCCAGGAGGTCCACCCATTTCATTTCTTTGAAACTTTGTAGTGATGGATACAACTGAATGACTTGCTAGGCCATTTCAGAGGGCAGTTGAGAAACATCCACATTACTGCGGCTCTGGAGTCAGAAGAAGGCCAGACCAGGGAAGATGGCATATTTCCTAACCCTGACATTTAGTGAGCTAGGTGGGTTTTTCTGACATACCTTGAAACTATCATTGTTATCAGTAGATTCTTAATACCAGATTTTTTTAAAAATTGACTTCAAATTCCACCATCTGCCATAAACCCAGGTCATCACTGTCATAACCAGTGTTCACCACTGAGCCATTCCCCTCCTCCATGTTGTCACCTACAGCATTAACCCCTCAACAACTGAGAAGAGGGTGGTTTTGTGAAACCAGCTGACTCCATTCAAGTGGCATTCCCACACCCAGGATTATCAGTAGGGGATGTGGGGATATCTGGGCCATTGACAGCAATGAGTAAAGGCCCCATCCCATACATGGACACCAAGTCACACGATACCATGGGGGAAAAATCTAAATTAAGGACAGAGGCACTTCGCACACCTTGGTAGCTTTGCCAGCTTTGGACAAAGTGTGGCACCCAACAAAATCTTTCAGTTTTCAGAGTTAGAAAACATAAATCATTACTGCTACAATGCCCAGATTCTCTCACTGATTGTGGGAATGATATACACTCATCCAGGAGGTTGGACTTAGAAACACAATCCTCTAAAAATGCAAACTTCTAAATTAAATGGCAGAAAATAAATAGAAGGACTTCTAGTAGATTTTCAGCTCTGACTACACGCTGGAGACTTTTGTTTTCTACTTAGCCCAGGCACAGAGCCATCCATTATGTCAACTTGATATTCAAACTTTTGTCAATCTGATACCTCCTGGTTTTAAGACACAGTACGTATTGATCAGTGCATTTATCTATCAAGCCAATGGTGAAGTTCAAGAGCGTACAAGAAGGACGGATTGCACTGAAATGGAAAGGCAACCAATATACTGGTGGGAAGATTTGCTGCAGCTGTTTGGAAGGACTTAAACTAGTAAAAATATGGCAAGGTAGGATCCAGGGAGATAGTGAGGATAAAGATCAATCTGAACGTGGACAGTTGGGAAAAGAGGAGAGTCAAATAGTCAGGGCAGACAGGAACAAAACAGAGAACAGGGTAAGACGGATACATTAAACTGCATTTATTTCAATGCAAGAGACCCAACAGGGTAAGGCAGTTAAACTCAGGGCATTGTTAGGAACACGAGACTAGGATATCATAGCAACAACAGAGACATGGCTCAGGGATAGACAGGACTGGGATGTTCCAAATGCTATAGGAAGGATAGAAAGGGGGACAAGAGAGGAGGGGGAGTGGCGTTTTTGATCAGGGATAGCAGTACAGCTGTGCTGAGGGTGGATATTCCTGGGAATACATCCAGGAAAGTTACTTGGGTGGAACCGAAAAATAAGAAAGCAATGATCACCTTACTGGGATTGTATTATAGACCCCTCAATAGTCAGCACGAAATTGAGAAACAAATGTGTAAGGAAATTTCAGTTATCTGAAAGAATAATAAAGTAGTTATGGTAGGGGATTTTAACTTTCCAAACATAGACTGGGACTGCCATAGTGTTAAGGGTTTAGATGGAGAGGAATTTGTTAAGTGTGTACAAGACAATTTTTTGATTTAGTGTACCAGAGAAGGTACAAAACTTGACTTACTGTTGGGAAATAAGGCAGGGCAAATGACAGATGTCAGTGGGGAGGAATTTGGGGCCAGTAATCATAATTCTATTAGTTTTAAAATAGCGATGGAAAATGATAGACTGGATATCAAAGTTAAAGTTCTAAATTGGAGGACGGCCAATTCTGATGGTATTAGGCAAGAACTTTCAAAGATGATTGGGGCAAATGTTCGCAGGTAAAGGGACAGCTTCAAAAATAGGGTAACAAAAGTCCAGAGACAATATATTCCTATTAGGACAAAAGGCAAGTCTAATAGTTGTTAGGGATGCTGAATGAGTAGAGAAATTAGGTTTTGGTTAAGAAAAAGAATGAAGCATATATGTCAGCAGAGTTTGAATGATTCCTTAGAAGAGTATAAAGGCAGTAGGAGTATACTTAACAGAGAAATCAGGAGAGTAAAAAGGGGACATGAGATAGCTTTGGCAAGTAAGGTTAAGGAGAACCCAATGAGATTCTGTAAATACATTAAGGATAAAGGGGTAACCAGGGAAAGAGAAGGGCCCCTCAAAGCTCAGCAAGGCAGCTTTTGTGTAGAACTGCAGGAGATGGGGGAAGATACTAAACATGCATTCTGCATCAGTGTTTACTGTGGAGAAGGTCCTGGAATATGTACAAATGTGGGGAAATAGATGGTGACATCTTAAAAAATGTCCATATTACAGAGGAGGTGGGATTGGAGGTCTTAGTGGATAAATCCCCAGGACCTGATCATGTGTACCCTAGAAAAGTGAAGCAGTTACCTCAGAGTACAATGGGACCTTGATCAGATGAGCCAATGGGCTGAGGAGTGGCAGATGGAGTTTACTGTAGATAAATGATAGGCACTGCATTTTGAAAAGGCAAATCAGAGCAGGACTTATACAATTGATTGAAAGGTCCTGGGGAGTGTTGCTGAACAAAGAGACCTTGGAGTGCAGGTTCATAGTTCCTTGAAAGTGGGGTCACAGTTAGATAGGACAGTGAAGGCAGCATTTGGTATACTTTTCTTTATTGGTCTGAGTATTGCCTACAGGAGTTGCTAGGTCATGCTGCAGCTGTACAAGCCAATGGTTAGGCCACTTTTGGAATATTGTGTGCAATTCTGGTCTCCCTCCTATTGGAAGGTCGTTTTGAAATTTGAAATGGTTCAGAAAAGTTTTACATGGATGTTGCCAGGGTTGGAGGATTTGAGCTGTAGGGAAAGGCTGAACAAGCTGGGGCTGTTTTCTCTGGAGCATCTGAGGCTGAGGGGTGATCTTATAAAATCATGAGGGGCATGGATAGGGTAAACAGACAAGGTCTTTTTCTTGAGTGGGGGAGTCCAAAAATAGAAGGCATTGGTTTAGGGTGAGAGGGGAAAGATATAAAAAAAGAGACCTAAGGGGCACCCTTTTCATGCAGAGGGTGGTATGTGTTTGGAATGAGCTGCCAGAGGAAGTAGTGGAGGCTGGTCCAATTGCAGGATTTAAGGAGGCATCTGGATGGGTACATGAATAGGAAGAGTTTAGAGGGATATGGGTCAAGTGGTGGCAAATGGGACTAGATTTGGTTAGAATATCTGATCAGTATAGATCTGCTTCTGTGCTGTACATCTCTATGACTCCATGACTTTTTAAACAGCTAATTTCACCACAAGCCATTTCGTTTATATACGTTACATCAGTGAAAACTCAAAACTGTCAAAACCAATCTCTTCAAAATAATCTTACAGTACAATTCTCTTAAAAATTAATCTTCATATACATCCAGTACTTTATTCCCGAGCAGCCATTTTGTGGAATAAATTGCACTCCAATTTTTGCATGGTTGTTCAAATGGAAGTTATACCACTAGGGCATCAAAAATACGATATGTTCTCAGTTAAAACTACCCCCAAGAAATTTGAGTTTTGAGCTGAGTAATGCAGAGGTAACTACCAGATGTCACTTCTTATCTGTTGCTAGAGGGGTCAAATTAAATCCAGCTTCATGACCTAATTAAGTTTGATACTTTGCCACCTAGAACCATTCCCTTAAGTATTCATCATTTTGCATCTCAGATGGCCATTGCTCTGATTGTGTAACTTTGTTAGCCATACTCAACATCTAAGCAAAGCTTATCCTGATACATATCTTCTTGAACCCATGGCTCCTGGTCCAGAGGCAGGGACACTATCACAAGAACCCTTCAAGCTATACCTTCATTGTTTTAAAATTTAGTTTTCTAAATCTTCTAATCAACCTGTTCAGAGATGTTATTACAAATGGGAATTGCAGCAGATGGAAATTGAATCTGAGTCTCTTGGTACTGAGGTAGAGACACTACCACCGTGCCACAAGATGGCCCAAGCTATACCTTCATTGCTAACGTTTCCAACACAAATCAGCTGGTTCTTGTATATATGTCTACAAAATTAAATTATTTCAAACATGACCTGGTCAGAATGAGGGCTAAAATAATTATAGCATGTTTCCCATGAGATGAGAGCATGAGAATGCCTCAGAATGCAATGCTTACTCCCAACTGATTCATTCACACAGAATTTTTCTTCACATTTTCATAAAATACCAAAATTGTTAAGAACAATGAACACAAATTGAAGTTCACATTGATTAAATGAACCTAAACATGAACACTTAAAAGTTTTTGCAAAACTGTCTGTTTGTGCCACTGATTTTTTAAAAAAAGTTATAATTTCCCAATGTCATTATTTTAATGCTAGTTATTTATTTTCATTGAATTATTGTTATTAATGGAAATATTAGGTTAGTACTATCTTAGTTAGACAGCATAACACTTAGAACTTTTTTAAAAAATTAATCTCTTGCACTATATTGTAACTTTAATTTTAGAAAGTTCATAGATTTTCTATGGCATTGAGCTTGACGAAACAAATATATCTAATTTTTGCCTCTTTCACTCTGTACCCTGGCGTCTGTTTGTCTTGGTTCCTAATCACTTTAACAATGGCTGATTGTCCTTTGCCAACAAACCATTCCCTCTTTCCTTAATCATTGATTGTTCACACAATTATTCCTCTCTAGTATTGAGCTCTCTTTCTTTGTTGCTGCCTCTCATATGTATGCATTGTTTACATCGTATCTCCAGGCCCTGGTGATCAATGTCAAACAAAGTTAAAAATCACACAACACCAGGTTATAGTCCAACAGGTTTAATTGGAAGCACACTAGCTTTCGGAGCGATGTTCCTTCATCAGTGCACTACCATCTGATGAAGGAGCATCACTCCGAAAGCTAGTGTGCTTCCAATTAAACCTGTTGGACTATAACCTGGTGTTGTGTGATTTTTAACTTTGTACACCCCAGTCCAACACTGGCATCTCCAAATAATGTCAAACAAAGAATGATGAGGTAACATAGGACTGGAACACATGAAGTAACTCAATAATGATGGACAAAAGAACAAAGGAGAGAAAGTAGAGGTGATGAATGAAATGACTTGACTTTTAACTTACAATGGAAGGTTTACTTTGTACTACTCAGGTAGGTAAAGGAACTTACGCTGTTCAATGCATGAAATCGTGTTTAATCACACATCTACCTGCAATTGCCCAACTAAAATATAATTG
This sequence comes from Chiloscyllium plagiosum, assembly GCF_037043375.1. Lineage (NCBI taxonomy): Eukaryota > Metazoa > Chordata > Chondrichthyes > Orectolobiformes > Hemiscylliidae > Chiloscyllium > Chiloscyllium plagiosum. The sequence continues at coordinate 25,651,866 of NW_028270159.1, read as the reverse complement.
CCTAACTTCCATTAAACTCACCATTACCTTGACAGCAATATATATTGCTTCATGATAAACAGAGTGCAGCAGTAGTACAAGTTAAAGCAAATATAATTGAAGGAATGCAAAAGGAAAACATTCCACACAGGACAATCGTTAACAGATTCCACATTGACCATCACAGTTTAAATTGACATTAGGACATAAAGAAATTCTACAAACCAGAGTTTTTCTTTTTAAGCACATTTATTGGCAATTAATTAACATTTTGCTGACAAAGGTCCTGTGACAAATAAACAGGGCGGCAAGGTGACTCAGTGATGAACAGTACTGCCTCACAGCAACAGGGACCCGGGTTCGATTCCACCCTTGGGTGACTGTCTGTGTGGAGTTTGCACATTCTCCGTGTTTGTGTGGGTTTCCTCTGGGTACTCCAGTTTCCATCCATAGTCTAAAGATGCCTATGTTAATTTGATTAGCCATTGAAAATGCAGGATTACAAAGATAGGGTTTGTCTGAGTGTGCTGCTCTTCAGAAATTTGGTGTGGACTCGATGTACTGTAACTGCTGAAACTAGGGTGACCTAGTACTTGATTTCACAAAAACATCCAAGTTGGAATAACCAAGCTTGCAGCATGAAGACATTTGTGTTCACAATTCTCCAGCCTATACTCCGAAAGAATATGTGCATCCAAGCCTTTTAAAAACTACCAGAGATGTTTACATTCTGCAACATACTTATAGACTCCATAAATCATGCAAATACAAAATTCACCAGAAAGTTTCATAAAACTTTTGCTTGAAGATTCAAACATGGTAATTTGTTGTAAACACATCTGGCACTTTGCTGACCCCCCCCAAAAAAGGACTTTACACATAGGTTTCAAGTCAAATGTAGTATTCACAGTTCTGAATAAGTTTAAATACATTGTAGTTAAGTGACTGATTCATTTGGTCAGGGAAGCAGGGCATATAGTAATCATTTACACCATCTGGTTTGTCACATAAGTGAATTTCAAAGCCAACAACAGCAGGCTTATTGAGGTGCCCTTTGTCGATACTCTTTCGTCAATAGTCCAGTCAAACAGCACCTGCTTAGCAATAAACTTTTCGTTAATGCTCCATTTTGGTTCTACCTCATTGCTGTCTTGATTCAAATTGGGTCAAAACAGCTGAACTCCAGAGGAGAGGTGAAAGTGAATGCCCTAAACATTAAGAGCTCATTTGACAGAACTCCAGACTCAACGACTTCTAACAAACTTGAGTCAATGGGAATTGAAGGGGGTGTTGGAACTATCTGTTGTCTGGAATTATACCAAACATAAAGGAAGATGGTGTAGTTGTTAAAAGGTCAGTCATCACTGCTGCAGGACATCAGTGCAGGAGTTCCTCAGGCAAGTGTCCTGAGCTCAAATGGTTCTCCTCAATGACCTTCCCTCTATCATAAGGACAGAAATAGGGATGCTACAATTATCAAGTGCCATTCATACCTCCTCAGGTACTGAACATGTCCATGTCATGTCCAAATGCAGCAAGACTTCAACAATGTCCAGGTTTTGACTGACAAGTAACTTTCAATGACCTTCTCCAGAAAGTGAGAACCTAACCATCACCCTTGAAATTTAATGACATTACCATTACTGAACCCTCCATTACCAACATCCTAGGGCTGCCCATTGACCAGAAACCAAATTGGACTAGTTATAAGTACTGTTGCTGCAGCCACAGGTCAGAGCTAGGAATCCTGCAGCAAGGAAGTCAGCTCCTGACTTTCCAAAGCCTATCCACATCTTCAAGGAACAAGTCAGGAGGGTGTTACTCCCCACTTGACTGGATGAGTGAAGTTCCAACAACACTTAAGACATATGTCACCATCCAGGATAAAAACAGCCACTTGATTGGTATTACATTTAGAAATTTTCAACTCTACACTACTGACACACAATAGCAGCAGTACACATCAACTTCAAGACAGATTGCAAAAATTTTCCAAGGCTCTTTAGTTGGCAAGTTCCAAATGCACAACCAACTCAAAACACAAGGGAAGATTTACTAGGGTGTTGCTGGGACTGAAGGGTTGGGAGTGAAAGGGAGAGGCTGAATTGGGTGGAGCTTTTCTCTCTGGAGCTTCAAAAGGCTGAGGAATGACCTTTGAGGTTTATAAAATGAAGAGCATGGATAGGGTAAATAGCCAAGGTCTTTTTCCTAAGATGGTATAGGTTATAGGTAGGAGTGGAAAGATTTGAAAAAGACCCAAGAGGTATACAGAATGAGCTGCCAGAGGAAGTGATGGAGGCTGGTACAATTGCAACATTTAAAAGGCATCTGGATGAGTATATGAACAGAAAGGATTTAGACAGATATGGGCCAAATGCAGACAAATGGGACTAGGTCAGATTAGGATGTCTGGTTGACACAGACAAATTGGACCGAACGGTCAGTTTCCATGCTGCATGACTCTATGGCAGCAGAGGCACAGTAAGTCATCACATGCAAGTTCCTTTTCAAGCCACTCATCATCCTGACTTTGAATATATGACTATTCCTTTATTGCTGCTGAAAATCCTAGAACACCCTCTTTTACAGCACTGTGGGTGTACCTACACCAAATGAACTACAGCAGTTCAAGAAAGCAACTATTACCACCTTCTCAAGGGATGGGCCATAAATGCTAATCCAGCCAGCAAAGCTCCCAAAATGATTTTTTTTTTCAAAAAGCTATCAATGCAAATAATATTTGAATACTGCTCCTCAACTGAAGTTTATTCATGGAGGAATTTCAAAGTAAAATCATCCATAACACTGAATCAGCATACATAAGGAGAAACTGGCAACAGCAAGGTCAGCAACTAGAAGACTGGATTTAAAATAAGTGTCCTAAGAATCAGAGGAGAAAAGCTATCTCATTAAAAAAACGTGATATGATCTTGAGTATAGATCCTGAAAGTGAATCAAATTCAATTGTAACTTTCAAAAGAAAAGCTGATATACAAATGAAAAGAGGAGAGAAAATTGCTCTGTGCAAAGAGCAAGGAAGTGGGATTATTTGGACAGCTCTTTCCAAGAGACCGATGGGTTGTGTGTGATCCTTCTGTGTATTTTCATTATCCAAGCTGATATTAACACCTGACAAGTGAGATCCCAGACTGAAACTTGGCTTGACAGATTTTCCTTTGGTTTGGTTTGGTTTGGTTTTAACAGTGATCTCTCACTGAAACACAGCATTTAATAGTGCGGGTTTTATTTTAACAATAAAATAGAAGTTTACAACAAAAGAAACAAGGATAAGCATATAAATCACATTAAATTTGTGATATAAACAGATAAAGATTTAGAAATATAATCCTATTGATCCCAAAATACTCCACAATTCCATTAAAACCCAAAACAACTTATTTTATAAATTGAAAAGAAATTCAGCAACTTTTGAGTAGTACCCAAAACACACCTTGTATCATACACCAAAATACTACTCGTACAGTACTCACATCAGGGTCCATGTATACAAAAATCCATTAATTATAAAAGGTAGGCCTCAAAAATAAAATTTTAAAAAGAAATCACCATAGCCACAAAAATACATACATCACAACAATTCTGATTCTGTTCCTTGAACTTATATATGACACATAGCCTACTAAGCAAGGCCAAAATCTTAGCGTACTACTGACCTCAAATCTTTCCAATAGCCGGTAATTGCAACACAAAAAACAACAGTACAAATCAATTTTGAGATACCCTTATATTTTCTTATCTGTACATTACAGGTTACATTTTATTTTAAGCCTTTGATGACACAACTTTATACAGACACAACTAGTCATTAAAATGAATGATCTTAAAATGAATCATCATTAGCAATTAATAATTTGCAATATTAGAATGGTGTCTTGTTTTTAATCACTCATTAGACATGGGCATCACTAGCTGGGCCAGCATTTATTTCCTGTTCCTAGTTGCCCTTGTGATAAGCATGGTCAGGAGTCACATTCACTTGATTCTACAAATAACCAAAACTGACAATTTATTAAATTAACTACAAATAGATTCATTAAAATTGGGTTTAGATTAGGAGATTGAGAAGTTTGCAGGCATGAATTTGCAATTTGACCATATTATTTTTATCATTTCCCAACTTTGGTTTGGACTTTTTGCTTCAATGAATTCTATGACAATCTTTTGGAATTTGGATGGAATCAGTGGCTTTCTATCTTGGGTACTGTCAAATTTCTGACACTAACTTATAGACAAATTCCAAATTCATACCTGTAAACCTGGCAACTTAATTTAAGTACATGATTGCACATACCAATTTGTGGTTAATTAAGTAAATATCAGTTTTGGTTATCCATAAACCACTCTCAACAATACTGTCATGGACAGATGCGTCTGTGGCAGTTGGATTGGCAAGCATGAGGTCAAATATGTCTTTCCGTCGGTTTTCTCACCATCTGCCGCAAACCCAGTCCAGTAGCTATGTCCTTCAGTTCTCGACCAGCTCGGTCTGCACTGGTGCTGCTGAGCCACTCTTAACGGAGTATGTGGAAATCTCCACAGCAGAGTACATTCTACACCTTTTCCACCCTATGCTTCCTCCAAGTGCTATTCAACATGCAGCATTCATCAGCTAAGGGGTGGACGCTAAATGATAATCAGCTGTATTATCAAGAATGATGGTGGTTTCGAAGGTATTGTCTGTAAGGTAAGATTCCAAGAGAATGACTAGGTCAGGCTGTTGTTTGATTAGTCCATGACACAAAACTCCCAATTTTAGCACAAGCCCCAAGGTATTAGTACGCAAATCTTTGCAAAGTCAGCAGAGCTATGCTTGCCATTGTTGTTTCTGATGCCATGGTCGATGCCAGATGGTCCGTCTGCTTTCATTCCCTTTTTGAGATTTTCTAGCAATTGTTGTGACTGAGTGGTTTCCTTGGACACTTCAGAGGGCATTTAAGAGTTAACCACATTACTTTTGCATGGCACTATCACCAAGCTAAATGAGATTTACTTCAAACAGATCCAGTGACACAAGATTGGGCATTCATGAGCCGACAGCCGCAACAGAATCATAAACAGAATCGTACTCCAACACAATCTGCAAACTCATAGCTGGCATATGACCCTATTTTACCATTACCATCAAGCCAGGGGATAAGCCCTGATTCGGCAATGCATGCAGGAAGGCACACCAGAAGCAGGACAGGCATATCTAAAAGCAAACTGTCAACCTAGCGAAGCCACAAAGTAGGATTACTCGTGCGCTAAACAATATAAGCGAAGTTAAGCTCCTGCATAACCAACAGAGCAGAAGTAAGTTCGTTCTACGGTCCTGCCACATCTATTCAAGAATTGTGGTGGACAATTAAACAACTTACTAGGTGAGGAGGCTCCAAAATACTCTCATCCTCAAATAATGGGGGGACCCAGACATCAGTGCAAAAGTTAAGACTGAAGCATTTGCAAATTGTTGAACACCCACCATTACTGTGCAAGCCTTCAATTCAATTCATTCCACATGATATCAGCGAACAGTCAGAGGCACTGGGTAATCAAAAAACTTGGCCGTGACAAAACTCCAGCAATACTACTGAACGTTTGTGCCCCTGGCCGAGCTGTTCCAGTACACAGTGCCATGGAGTCATACATCGCAGAAACAGACCTTTTGGTCCAATGAGTTCATGCCAAACATAATCCCAAACTAAGCCAGTCCCACCTGCCTGCACCTGGCCCATATCCCTCCAAACCTTTCCTATTCACATAATTATCCAAATGTCTTTTAAACGTGGTAAATGTACCCACATTCACATTTCCTCTGGAAGTTAATTCCACACATTAAGCACGCTGTTAAAAATTGCCCCAGTCATTTTTTTTTAAAATCGGTCTGCTCTCATCTTAGAAATATGCCCCCCAGTCTTGAAATCCCCCAAACATCAAGAAAAAAATACCTGTCAGTCACCTTATCTATACCCCTCATACCTTACCTATAATCCTCTATAAAAGGTCACCTCTGAACCTCTATGCTCCAGTGAAAAAAGTCCCAGCTTATCCAGCCTCTCCTTATAACTTGAAGCCTCCATTCCCAGTAACATCCTGGTAAATCTCTTCTGAAACCTCTCCAGCTTAATAATACCCTTCCTATAACTGGGTGACCAGAACTGGACACACTATTCCAGAAGCGACCTCACCAATATCATGTACAACCTCAATATAATGCAATGCCTTCTTAACCACACAATCCATGTGATGCAAACTTCAAACAGTTATGCATCTGAACCCCTAGGTCTCTGTTATACAATTAAAAATGGGGCCTTGGGCAGTGTTGTAGAAGTTTTGCCTTTGTTTGTTTTAACCAAAATATAATACCTCACATTTATCCAAATTAAACTTCAATTGCAACTTTTCAGCCGATTATATCAAATAAACAAGATTTCTCTGTAATCTTAGATAACCTTCTTCACCATCCACGATACTACCAATCTTGGTGTCATCTGCAAACTCACTAACCATGCTTTCTATATTCTCATCTTAATCATTTGTATAAATGACAAAGTGGACCCAGCACAGATCCCTGTAGAACACAACTAGTCACAGGTTTCCGGTCTGAAAAACAACCCTCTACCATCACTGTGCCCCCCTACTGTCAAGCCAATTTTGTATCTAATAGGCAAACTCACCCCAAATCCCATGTGATCTAACTTTACTAATTAGTCTGCCGTGTGGAACCTTGTCGAAGACTTTACATAATTACAAGTAAACAATGTCTACCGCTCTGCTCTCAATCTTCTTGGTTACTTCCTCAAAAACTCAATCAAATTTGTAAGGCATGATTTCCCTCACAAAATCATACAGCTACACCACAGCCATCTTCACAACAAGTGACCAATTTCCCATGCATGTCCTGTATACAAAAAAAAGGACAAAATCCACTTAATGACCCATCTACTCAATCACCAATAAAATGATAAAGGTGTCACTAACAGTGCTAAAATAGCACTTACTTACAATAAACTGCTCACCAACGCTCAGGTAAGGATCTGCTGGGGCCAATCAGTTCCTGATCTCATGGCTCAAGTATGGTCAAATAAAGAAAAGAACTGAATTCCAGAGGTGAGTTGAGAGAGGGATAGCTCTTGACATTAGGCTGTACGTTACTATCAACATTCTAGAGGTTACCACTGACCAAAAACTCAACTGAACTCACTATAGAAACACAGCGGCTACAACAGGAAGTCACAGACTAGGAATAATACAACAAGTTTCTCACTTCCAGACTCCCCAAAGCCTAATCACCATCTATAAAAGCACAAGTGTGGATTGTATTGGAATATTCCATACTTGCCATTAGATAAATGCTATTCCAACAACACTCAAGAAGCTTGCCACCATTCAGGACAAAGCTGTCTGCTAGACAGTCACCACATCCACAAACATCTATTCCGTAGTAGCAGCAGTATATACTATTTATGATATGCAATGCAGAAATTCACCCAAGATCCTTAGACATCCACAGCGCAGTAATTCAAGGCAGTTCACCACTGCCTACTCCAGGGCACTAAAAATGGACAATAAATGCTGGCCAGGACCCATGTACCGCCAGTGAATTAAAACTCCCAAAGCCTGGCCACCATCTACAAGGCACAAATCAGAAGTGTGATGGAACACTTCCCACCTGCCTGGGTGTGCTGCTCCAACAAAGAAGCTAACATTGGCAAGGAAAACCTCCTGCTGATAACCACATACTGCACCTCTCAGCTGATGAATCAGTACTTCAAGCTGAACACCACTAGGAGGAAGCACTGAGGGTAGCAAGAACATACTCTGCGTGGGGAACTTCAATGTCCATCTCCAACAATGGCTCTACAGCACCAGTATGCTTTTATTATTCTCAATTTCAAGGCATTAATTAACTGATATAATGTTTTGTCCATCATTTGCTTTCATATCTTGACGTGTTCCTTGATTTGGTCACCATATACTTATATACTCAGACCACCTTTTGTTACTGCATCCCTTTCAAATGATATTTTCAAACATCTTTGTTTTAGGCATCCACCATCTGGTATCCTTTATTTTATCTGTCAAAGATCTCATTTTCTGATGCATGACACTCAATTTGTAATTTATTTTCAGCTCCAATACTGCATCATTCATGTAGCGTATTTCTCTTTCTCCTGCCTACATGCAAGTGTAAAGTAAATACCAAGCGCATTATACGTCAGCATGCTTCTTTTCTTTCTCCTATCTATCATTACTGATAGTATCTCACCTGTCATTCAACCTTCAGAGTCTTTAATCCCCATTTTGGTAATATGTCCTTGGTAAGATGTTGTTTTCTCACTTTTCTTCCCCCTCCATTTGCTTTCCTTTCACAGGTATTGCTCTGAAAACTCATTTTGTTCTGATTCCTCACCCCAAGACATTATTTTTGATCTAAAAGTGAATACTTCTTATGTTTTCATCCTTCAACATTTCAAGGTCAAAATGGTCACACTTTTACTCTCTTTTCCAATATTCTCAGTCTCAATTCAACTTTTACCTCAAGACGATAATGAACTGCCAGAATATGCATGCACATTCTTTATGTAATTTCTAAAACAGTTTCATCATCATTTCATCTGTTTGATTTCTAAACATATTATACTGGGAAGAATCCATTCATAGAACTTCTTATAGGTTGCTTAAAAAAAAGTATTTGCCAACTCAGATCACTTTCTTGTTAAACCTGTATCAGTCTCTCTTCTGTCAGCTTTCACTCCAAGGCCATAACCGATTGATATATTCTTGATGTTCCTTCACCATAATTCCATTTATATTGCCTATTACATTTGCCAAATCAGTTAACATAATCTTAATACTTCACAATGTCATCATGAAATACTTCTATTTCCTGGTCACTGGAATCTTGAGGCATAAACTTGTACTGGCCACCACATCAAAAGGCTTCCTTTCGATCTTAATCGTGATTGCTCAGAGATTATCCAATAACCTTTAACTAATCTCTTGTACATTATTTACTAGCGTACCCAATCCATCTCTAATGTTTCTTACTTCCCAAGAAGTAAAGCTTTTGATTCATATAACCAAATTCTAACCATCTTACCACGACAAATCCTAGTACATCAAAGCAAGATCTATGACCTACAGTTGTAAAGCTTTCCCCACCAGATACAAAAGCCTTGCGTTCCAAAGTGCTGTTCAAGAAATTACCTTTAATTGAATGTAATGGGCTCATAAACTGATGCCTCATGGAGTTCTGGTCAATTCTTTTGTAAATTTGTTGGTGTCTTTTATTGAGGAAGGACTTCTCCTTCCCAAATTTACATGACTAGAAATATTCCATACCTCAAATCAGCCAAAGCGGATGGCCCCCTAGACTATGAAAAAAATGTAATTGTATTTATGATCAAAAAGGTAATAGAAGTGTTGCTCAAATATGACGTAGGCAGTCAAGAAGTATGATTTATACAGAGCCTGTACTGGGTCAAAAAGTGAGCATCAGGATAAAAGAGGGGCAATCAGGCAATTCTCAAGTAAGACAAGGCTGCGTACTGTTGCCAAAACATTTCAAACTGTGCACAGAGCAAACATTCAGAGAATCAGGTGTACTTCCAGGTCTAACAACTGGAGGCAAGAACTAAACCTGCAGTATAATGGCACTAATTACAGAAACACAACAGTCCCATAAAGTATCCAGATCAAGTAAAATCTAGGAGTTTACAGTTTGGAAGAAGTAGAAACACAAAAGTCAAAAACAGTGATAGTTAGTAGGAATACATTAAAAGAAACTTGAGTGAAGATTGAAACAAAACCAGAAGTTGCTGGAAAAACTCAGGTCTGGAAACATCTGTAAAGAGGAATCCGGGTTAACCTTTCGGGTCTGGTGCCCCTTCCTCAGAACCTTCACAGATGCTGCCAGACCTGCTGAGCTTTTCCACCATCTTCTAGTTTTGTTTCTGATCTGCAGCAGCTGATCGAAGTGGGTTACACTGTAATAAGTAGATAAATTTGTTAATTTAGAATAAATGATAACAGAAGATGGCAGATGTGATGAGCAAATTAGAAAATAGATATGGATAGAAGTAATTTCGTGAAAATAAAGGATGTATTAACAACAAACTAAAGATTCTATCCGCTTCTCCATATTCCTCAAAGTCCAGGACAACAGGCACATGAGAAAAAGGTCAGGCATTGGTCATTCAGCCATTTGAGGCAAATCTGTCATTCAATGATATCTTAGATGATCTTCAAGCTCAACATCATTTTCCTGTACAATTGCCATATCCATTGATGGTTTAGAAAAGGAGAAATCTATCAATCCCAGTCTTGAAAATATTCAATGACTGAGCTTCCACAGTCCTCTGGGGCAGAGAATTCCAAAGATTCACCACCATCTGTTGATCCGCCATCTGCCCCCTATTCTGAGAATAAGATCTATGAAATAAAATGGAAGATTTTAAAAACATGGATGCTAAACGTGTTTAAAAATTCCATGTACAACCTGCAAGACAAATACAGAAGAACCTAAGACTGCAAGAGCAAAAGTGACATCTCGATAAGAAAATGCCAGTATTTCAGCCATTTGACTACAGATGAAAGCTATAGAGATCTCTTCCAGCAGGCAAAGTGAAGGGCAGTAGAAAAGGTAGTGGCATAGATGTCATTAGGTGCTAGATGTCAGTATTCACATAGAAGTTACAGTGGTTGAGAGAGGATGGCACAAGACAGCACATCAGGACAACAGATCACCTGCCAGGAGAAGCTACAAGCAAAAACTAACTGTGGCCTATCTTCACCCCGGAATTTCTCAATGGCATGAAGCCACCACTCCATGGGACTTCACCCAAGTGCTAATCACCTGGAGTCTGCCAACAGAAGCACTTATGCTACCTGGAGCCAGGTATATTGAACATTCTCTCAGTTCCATTCTGCAACTAACATCTTTCAGCTACCAAACACCCAGGTAACTTTAAACTAGAGTACTCTTTTAATCTCCAAGCATCTTTATTACAACATAAGTTAAAAATCAGGCTAAGGAGCCCAGATCAGGCTATGTATCACTCATTTACAAGTTATTTAATCTGTTAAAGTGTATTTTGTAGTCTACCAGAGTTCACTGAACGTTTTTAACTAATTTTGCTAAAACTCAGCTGCCAAAACAAACCACTTCTTCGGACCATCATTACTACAAGCAGTATCTCCAGCTCAGCAAGTACAACTGTTTCCAATCCTCTCTTTCTAGCTGTTAACTTCTTAAAGCAATGTTACCCCGACCTTTTAAGCGTAACAGGTTTCCACATGCTTCAACTACCCTTATCCCAGTAGCTACTGTTAAATTTAAGTTCCTAAGAATTAAAAATGCAAACATATGAATTAGATATTTACAACACACATCAAGTGGAACCTTATCCATTATCCTTTAATATATCCAGAGTGGGTGGCTCATGTCACTCAGGCATACAGAGGGGTGGAGATGACAACAGCTTAGCTGCAAATTTGATGCATTTCCACTTGAGTGTCTTCACAGAATCTCTACAGTGTGCAAACAGGCCAATTGGCCCAACATGTCCATACCAACCATCCAAAAGAGTATGCCACCCAGACCCATTCCCCTACCCTATTAGTCTACATTTCCCTTGTTTAATGCACCTAACCTACACAACCCTGAACACCATGGACAATTTAGCTTGGCCAATTTACCTAACTTGCACATCTTTGGACTGTGGGAGGAAACTGGAGCACCTGCAGGAAACCCATGCAGACACTGGGAGAAGGTGCAAACTCCACACAGACAGACAGAATCGTACCAGGGTCCGTGGTGCTGTGAGGCAGCAGTGCCACCTTGTACAAAAGGAAAAATGCTAAGCTTACTCTGGCAATTCTCACTGTCAATATTTCTGGTAATTGTGTTTCCAAGATAGGTGAAATAATCCTGGGTCTGTCATTGATTGTTATAGTAAATGGAATATACTTAGAATTTGATGTCAATTGGAGGAGTATTTTTGGCTTCCTTGGGCTGAAGAGTTAGTGCATAATCATCAGCTGGCTTTGAAAGTCAGCTCGTGATCCTTTGAAGGCCATACTCTGTCTTCATGTCACACTGAGTCATTGGCAAACAGCACCATGTATGATACTTTAGTTAAGAATTCCCTCATCTCAGTTTGAAAAGACTGCTACTTGTTCTGAATTGGACATTTCTTCTACCAGCATTTAAATCAAATGCCCCAGAAAGCACAGTAGCAAAGAATGTACTAAAGAGCACAGGAGCCATGACAGACTTCTGATTCCACCAAGTAGAGTGAAGTAGTGACTGGCAATTATTACATTGGGAAATTGCTGCATCAGATTTACAGCTTTATCAGCACCTTCCAAGTTAGGTCGAGACTTTTCACAAGGCCTCTCTATTTACTGAATCAAAGGTCTTTGTCAGGTGAACAAATGCATAAAGGAATCATATCTTTAGTTTTTGGCATTTCACTTATATTTGCCAAAGGATTATGATCATGTTGCAAGTGCCTCTGCTGTTTCAGTTGACCAGCTATCACAAAGAGCAAGTCTGCTCTACTGTCTTCACACAAATCTGATGTCTTTTTCCTTTTTTTTACAAATGATCATGGCACCGCTCAATCTCCGACAGAAAGATTTATTGGGACCACATTCTGTGATGTAATTGCGTGAGGATGATGCCTAATTTGGAGCTTCACAGATTTGTAATTTCTCGCGGGATTACAACTACATCTGGTACTTTATTTGATGACAGAGAAATGATGGATTTGTCAACCTCCATAACACTTTGACATGAGGTTCACTGGAAGTGTGTCCACACCTGTTGTTTTATTTAAAGCGGAGTGATTAAGCACTTACTTAAAGTACTCAGCCATGCACAGGTTGGTAACATTCCAGCCCATCAGGAGAGACCGGTTCTCAAGTACTGGTAGACTGAGTAGCTGAGGAATGAACACAGACAATTTTCAGGGGTTAATTGTGTTGATCAGCATAGATATAAATCTTTGACTTGTTTGGATCGCCCTACATCTTGCATTCTTTGCAGAGCCTCATACAGGTTCTTTCTGCTCTCCTGAAATTTCGGAGCAGAAGTTTCTTTGTTTCGCAGCCACAATGCATATTTTCCTGTTAAAAACCACACAACACCCGGTAATAATCCACAACAGGCTTATTTGGAAGCACAAGCTTTCAGAGCGCTGTTCCTTCATCAGGTAGCTGTGAAACAGGATCATAAGACACAGAATTTATAGCAAAATATTTCAGTTGCATGATGCTGTAATGATATAATAAAACAAACCTAGATTGCTATTAAGTCTTTCATCTTTTAGAATAGGCTGCAGATTTTGGCTCATGAATATGTAAATCGCAGAACTTGTTTCAAGTCACATTGTTAAGACAACTTAAGGTTTTATAAACTAAAGTGACATCACAACTCAGACAATGAATTAAAGGTGTGAAGTTAGAGACTGTCTGTATCCCAAACTGGTTCTATTTGCAAAGGAGGAATTTACAACATATTTCATTGATTGTCTGCATTTTGAGCAAAAAAAAGAGAGAGAAGGGGGAGAGAGGAGAGAGAGAGAGCGCGCGCGAGAGAGCGAGAGCAAGAGAGCGCGAGAGTGAGAGAGCGAGCGAGAGAGAGCGAGCGAGCAAGCGAGAGCGCGAGACAGAGAGAGCGCGAGAGAGAGAGCGAGCGCGAGAGAGAGAGCAAGCGCGAGAGAGAGCAAGCGCGAGAGAGAGCAAGCGCGAGAGAGAGCAAGCGCGAGAGAGAGCAAGCGCTAGAGAGAGAGAGAGCGAGCGTGAGAGAGCGAGCACGAGAGAGAGAGAGCAAGCGCGAGAGAGAGCAAGCGCGAGAGAGAGCAAGCGCGAGAGAGTGCAAGCGCGCGAGAGATAAAGCGCGCGAGAGATAAAGCGCGCGAGAGATAAAGCGCGCGAGAGCGAGAGAGCGCGCGAGAGAGAGACAGTGAGAGTGAGAGAGAGTGAGCGCGCGAGAGAGAGAGCGAAAGCGAGTGAGAGAAAGAGCAAGCGCGAGAGAGAGCGAGCGAGAGAGAGCGAGCGAGAGAGAGCGAGCGAGAGAGAGCGAGCGAGAGAGAGCGAGAGAGAGCGAGCGAGAGAGAGCGAGAGAGAGCGAGCGAGCGAGAGCGCGAGAGAGAGAAAGCGCACGAGACAGAGCGCGAGAGAGAGTGCGAGAGCGAGACAGAGGGCACGAGAGAGAGAGCGCGAGAGCGAGAGCGAGCGCGAGAGAGAGCGCGAGAGAGCGCGAGCGCGAGAGAGCGAGACAGCGCGAGCGCGAGAGAGAACGGGATAGAGAGAGCGCAAGAGAGAGCACGAGAGAGCGCGAGCACCAGAGAGAGCGAGCGCCAGAGAGAGCGAGCGCCAGAGAGAGCACGAGAACGCGCGCGAGAGAGCGCGCATGAGAGAGAGAGCGCACGAGAGCGAGCGCACGAGAGAGAGAGCGCGCGCGAAAGAGAGAGAGCGCGCACGAGAGAGAGAGAGCGCACGAGAGAGAGAGAGCGCACGAGAGAAAGAGAGCGCACGAGAGAAAGAGCGCGCACGAGAGAGAGAGACAGCGCGCGAGAGAGAGAGACAGCGCGTGAGAGAGAGAGACAGAGAGCGCGCGAGAGAGAGAGACAGCGCGCGAGAGAGAGAGACAGCGCGCAAGAGAGAGAGAGACAGCGCGCAAGAGAGAGAGAGACAGCGCGCAAGAGAGAGAGAGCGCGCACGAGAGAGAGAGAGCGCGCACAAGAGAGAGAGAGGGTGCACGAGAGAGAGAGAGCGCGCGCGAGAGAGACAGCGCGCGCGAGAGAGAGAGACAGCGCGCGCGAGAGAGAGAGACAGCGCGCGCGAGAGAGAGAGAGAGAGCGCACGAGAGAGACAGAGCGCACGAGAGCGCGCGCGAGAGCGAGACAGCGCGAGACAGACAGCGCGCGAGAGAGAGCGCGAGCGCCAGAGAGAGCGAGCGCCAGAGAGAGCGAGCGCCAGAGAGAGCGCGAGAACGCGCGCGAGAGAGAGAGCGCGCACGAGAGAGAGAGAGACAGCGCGCGAGAGAGAGAGAGAGAGAGACAGCGCGCAAGAGAGAGAGAGAGACAGCGCGCGAGAGAGAGAGAGAGGGCGCACGAGAGAGACAGAGCGCACGAGAGAGCGCGCGCGAGAGAGAGACAGCACACGCGAGAGAGAGAGCGAAAGCGAGTGCGAGAAAGAGCAAGCGCGAGAGAGAGCGAGCGCGAGAGAGCGAGCGCGAAAGAGAGCGCGAGAGAGAGAGCGCGAGAGAGAGAGCGCGAGAGAGAGAGCGCGAGAGAGAGAGCGCGAGAGAGAGAGCGCACGAGACAGAGCGCACGAGACAGAGCGCACGAGACAGAGCGCACGAGACAGAGCGCACGAGACAGAGCGCACGAGACAGAGCGCACGAGACAGAGCGCACGAGACAGAGCGCACGAGACAGAGCGCACGAGAGAGAGAGCACGCGAGAGAGTGCGAGAGCGAGACAGAGAGCACGAGAGAGAGCGCGCGAGAGCGAGAGCGAGCGAGAGCGAGCGCTAGAGAGAGAGCGCGAGAGAGCGCGAGCGCGAGAGAGCGAGAGAGCGCGAGCGCGAAAGAGAGAACGGGATCGAGAGAGCGCAAGAGAGAGCACCAGAGAGAGCGAGCGCCAGAGAGAGCGCGAGCGCCAGAGAGAGCGAGCGCCAGAGAGAGCACGAGAACGCGCGAGAGAGAGCGCGCATGAGAGAGAGAGCGCACGAGAGAGCGCGCGCGAGAGAGAGAGCGCGCACGAGAGAGAGAGAGCGTGCACAAGAGAGAGAGAGTGCGCACGAGAGAAAGAGAGCGCAGGAGAGAAAGAGAGCGCACGAGAGAGACAGCGCGCACGAGAGAGAGAGACAGCGCGAGAGCGCGAGAGCGAGACAGAGAGCGCGAGACAGAGAGCGCGAGACAGAGAGCGCGAGACAGAGAGCGCGAGACAGAGAGCGCGAGACAGAGAGCGCGAGACAGAGAGCGCGAGACAGAGAGCGCGAGACAGAGAGCGCGAGACAGAGAGCGCGAGACAGAGAGCGCGAGACAGAGAGCGCGAGACAGAGAGCGCGAGACAGAGAGCGCGAGACAGAGAGCGCGAGACAGAGTGCGCGAGACAGAGTGCGCGAGACAGAGTGCGCGAGACAGAGTGCGCGAGACAGAGTGCGCGAGACAGAGTGCGCGAGACAGAGTGCGCGAGACAGAGAGTGCGCGAGAGTGCAAGAGAGAGAGAGCGCGAAAGAGAGCGCGGAGAGAGAGAGCGCGGAGAGAGAGCGCGAGAGTGAGCGCGAGAGTGAGCGCGAGAGTGAGCGCGAGAGTGAGCGCGAAGGCGAGACAGAGAGAGGGCGAGACAGAGAGAGGGCGAGAGAGAGAGAGGGCGAGACAGAGAGAGGGCGAGACAGAGAGAGAGAGCGAGAGAGAGAGCGAGAGAGAGCGCGAGCGAGAGAGAGAGCGCGAGCGAGCGAGCGAGAGAGCGCGCGAGCGAGAGAGAGCGCGCGAGCGAGAGAGAGAGCGCGAGCGAGAGAGAGCGAGCGAGCGAGCGAGAGAGCGAGCGAGAGAGCGAGCGAGCGAGAGAGCGAGAGAGAGAGCGAGAGAGAGAGCGAGAGAGAGAGCGAAAGCGAGCGCGTGAGAGAACGAAAGCGAGCGCGAGAGAGAGTGAAAGCGAGCGCGAGAGAGAGAGCGCGAGAAAGAGAGAGCGCGAGAAAGAGAGAGCGCGAGAAAGAGAGAGCGCGAGAAAGAGAGAGCGCGAGAAAGAGAGAGCGCGAGAAAGAGAGAGCGCGAGAAAGAGAGAGCGCGAGAAAGAGAGAGCGCGAGAAAGAGAGAGCGCGAGAGAGAGAGAGCGCGAGAGAGCGAGCGCGAGAGTGCGAGCGCGAGAGTGCGAGCGCGCGAGAGCGAACAGGATGGAGAGAACGCGAGAGAGAGCGAGAGAGAGAGCGCGAGAGAGAGTGAGCGCCAGAGAGAGTGAGCGCCAGAGAGAGAGCGCACCAGAGAGAGAGCGCGCCAGAGAGAGAGAGAGCGCCAGAGAGAGAGAGAGCGCCAGAGAGAGAGAGCGCGCCAGAGAGAGAGAGCGCACCAGAGAGAGAGAGAGCGCCAGAGAGAGAGAGCGCAAGAGAGTGAGAGAACGTGAGAGTGAGAGAGAGCGCCCGAGACAGCGAGAGCGCGAGACCGAGAGAGAGTGAGAGAACGTGAGAGAGAGAGCGCGAGAGAGTGAGCGCGAGAGAGTGAGCGCGAGAGAGAGCGAGAGCGAGCGAGAGCGAGCGAGAGAGAACGAGAGAGAACGAGAGCGAGCGAGAGAGAGCGAGAGAGAGCGAGAGAGAGCGAGAGAGAGCGAGAGAGAGCGAGAGAGAGCGAGCGAGCGCGAGAGAGAGCGAGAGAGAGCGAGAGAGAGCGAGAGAGAGCGAGCGAGCGCGAGAGAGAGCGAGAGAGAGCGAGAGAGAGCGAGAGAGAGCGAGAGAGAGCGAGAGAGAGCGAGAGAGAGCGAGAGAGCGCACGGGATGGAGAGAGCGTGAGAGAGAGCACGAGAGAGCGCGAGCGCCAGAGAGCGCAAGCGCCAGAGAGCGCGAGAGCGCGCGCGCGAGAGTGAGAGCGCGAGAGCGAGAGAGAGAGAGAGCGCGAGAGCGAGAGAGAGCGCGCGCGCACGAGAGAGAGAGCGCGCGCGAGAGAGACAGAGTGACAGCGATCGAGAGAGAGAGAGAGAGACAGCGCGCGCGAGAGAGAGGGCGCACGAGAGAGAGAGAGGGCGCACGAGAGAGACAGAGCGCACGAAAGAGCGCGCGTGAGAGAGAGAGAGCGCGCGAGAGAGAGAGTCGCGCAAGAGACAGAGAGAGCGTGCACGAGACATATCGCATGAGAGAGCGCGCGAGAGAGAGAGAGAGACAGCGCGCGAGAGAGAGAGAGAGACAGCGCGCGAGAGAGAGAGAGACAGCGCGCGAGAGAGAGAGAGACCGCGCGCGAGAGAGAGAGAGTCAGCGCGCGAGAGAGAGAGACAGCGCGCGAGAGAGAGAGACAGCGCGCGAGAGAGAGAAAGCACGAGAGAGAGAGAGCGCGAGAGAGAGAGAGCGCGAGAGAGAGAGAGCGAGCGAGCGAGAGCGAGCGGGAGAGAGCGCGAGAGAGAGAGAGCGCGAGAGAGAGAGAGCGCGAGAGAGAGAGAGCGTGAGAGAGAGAGAGCGCGAGAGAGAGAGAGAGCGCGAGAGAGAGAGCGCGAGAGAGAGAGCGCGAGAGAGAGAAAGCGCGAGAGAGAAAGCGCGAGAGAGAGAAAGCGCGAGAGAGAGAGAGCGCGAGAGAGAGAGAGCGCGAGAGAGAGCGCGAGAGAGAGAGAGCGCGAGAATGAGAGAGAGCGAGCGCGCGAGAGAGCGAGCGAGCGAGAGCAAGCGGGAGAGAGCGCGAGAGAGAGAGAGCGCGCACGAGAGAGAGAGCGCGCACGAGAGAGAGAGCGCGCACGAGAGAGAGAGCGCGCGCGAGAGAGAGAGCGCGCGCACGAGAGAGAGAGCGCGCGCGAGAGAGAGAGCGCGCGCGAGAGAGAGAGAGCGCGCGCGAGAGAGAGAGAGCGCGCGCGAGAGAGAGAGAGCGCGCGCGAGAGAGAGAGAGCGCGCGCGAGAGAGACAGAGTGACAGCGATCGAGAGAGAGAGAGAGACAGCGCGCGCGAGAGAGAGAGAGGGCGCACGAGAGAGAGAGGGCGCACGAGAGAGACAGAGCGCACAAAAGAGCGCGCGTGAGAGAGAGAGCGCGCGAGAGAGAGAGTCGCGCAAGAGACAGAGAGAGCGTGCACAAGACATATCGCATGAGAGAGCGCGCGCGAGAGAGACAGCGCGCGAGAGAGAGAGCGAGCACGAGAGAGAGAGCGAGCGCGAGAGAGAGCGAGAGAGCGCGAGACAGAGAGAGCCCGCGAGAGAGAGTGAGAGAGAGCGAGCGAGAGAGAGAGAGCGAGAGCGAGAGAGAGCGAGAGAGCGCGAGAGAGAGAGAGCGCGAGAGAGTGAGCGCGAGAGAGAGAGAGAGAGCGAGAGAGAGTGAGCGAGAGCGAGCGAGAGAGAGAGAGCGCAAGAGAGAGAGAGCGAGAGCGCGAGCGCGAGAGAGCGCACGGGATGGAGAGAGCGTGAGAGAGAGCAGGAGAGAGCGTGAGAGAGAGCACGAGAGAGCGCGAGCGCCAGAGAGCGCGAGAGCGTGCGCACGAGAGAGAGTGAGAGCGCGAGAGAGAGAGCGAGAGCGCGAGAGAGAGAGCGCGCGCGCGAGAGAGAGAGCGCGCGCGCGCGAGAGAGAGAGCGCGCGCGCGCGCGCGCGCGCGCGCGCGAGAGAGAGAGCGCGCGCGCGAGAGAGAGAGCGCGCGCGCGAGACAGAGCGCGCGCGCGAGAGACAGAGCGCGCGCGCGAGAGACAGAGCGCGCGCGCGAGAGACAGAGCGCGCGCGCGAGAGACAGAGCGCGCGCGAGAGAGAGACAGCGCGCGAGAGAGAGACAGCGCGCGAGAGAGAGACAGCGCGCGAGAGAGAGACAGCGCGCGAGATAGAGAGACAGCGCGCGAGAGAGAGAGACAGCGCGCGAGATAGAGAGACAGCGCGCGAGATAGAGAGACAGCGCGCGAGATAGAGAGACAGCGCGCGAGAGAGACAGCGCGCGAGAGAGACAGCGTGCGAGAGAGAGAGACAGCGCGCGAGAGAGAGACAGCGCGCGAGAGAGAGAGACAGCGCACGAGAGAGAGAGAGAGAGACAGCGCGCGAGAGAGAGAGTCGCGCAAGAGACAGAGAGAGCGCGCATGAGAGAGCGCACGCGAGAGAGAGAGATAGCGCGCGAGAGAGTGCGCGCCAGAGAGAGAGCGCCCAAGAGAGAGAGCGCGCCAGAGAGAAAGCGCGCCAGAGAGAGAGCGCCCAAGAGAGAGAGCGCGCCAGAGAGAAAGCGCGCCAGAGAGAGAGCGCGCCAGAGAGAGAGCGCGCCAGAGAGAGAGCGCGCCAGAGAGAGAGCGCGCCAGAGAGAGAGCGCGCCAGAGAGAGAGCGCGCCAGAGAGAGAGCGCGCCAGAGAGAGAGCGCGCCAGAGAGAGAGCGCGCCAGAGAGAGAGCGCGCAAGAGAGTGAGAGAACGCGAGAGTGAGAGAGAGCGCCCGAGACAGCGAGACCGAGAGAGACAGAGCGCGCGCACGAGAGAGAGAGAGACAGCGCGCGAGAGAGAGACAGCGCGCGAGAGAGAGAGACAGCGCGCGAGAGAGAGAGACAGCGCGCGAGAGAGAGAGACAGCGCGCGAGAGAGAGAGAGAGAGACAGCGCGCGAGAGAGAGAGAGAGAGACAGCGCGCGAGAGAGAGAGAGACACAGCGCGCGAGAGAGAGAGAGAGAGAGACAGCGCGCGAGAGAGAGAGAGACAGCGCGCGAGAGAGAGACAGCGCGCGAGAGAGAGAGTCGCGCAAGAGACAGAGAGAGCGCGCACGAGAGAGCGCACGCGAGAGAGAGAGACAGCGCGCCAGAGAGAGAGCGCGCCAGAGAGAGAGCGCGCCAGAGAGAGAGCGCGCCAGAGAGAGAACGCGCCAGAGAGAGAACGCGCCAGAGAGAGAGCGCGCCAGAGAGAGAGCGCGCCAGAGAGAGAGCGCGCCAGAGAGAGAGCGCGCCAGATAGAGAGAGCGCAAGAGAGTGAGAGAACGCGAGAGAGAACGCGAGAGTGAGAGAGAGCGCCCGAGACAGCGAGAGCGCGAGACCGAGCGCGAGAGAGCAAGCGCGAGAGAGAGCGAGCGCGAGAGAGAGCGAGCGCGAGAGAGAGCGAGCGCGAGAGAGAGCGAGCCCGCTAGAGAGAGTGAACGCGAGAGAGAGCGAGCGTGCGAGCGCAAGAGCGCGAGAGAGTGAGCGCGAGAGCGCGAGAGAGTGAGCGCGAGAGAGTGAGCGCGAGAGAGTGAGCGCGAGAGAGCGAGCGCGAGAGAGAGAGCGCGAGAGAGAGAGCGCGAGAGAGAGAGAGCGCGGAGAGAGAGAGAGCGCGAGAGAGAGAGAGAGCGCGAGAGAGAGAGCGCGCGAGAGAGAGAGCGCGCGCGAGAGAGAGAGCGCGCGCGAGAGAGAGAGCGCGCGCGAGAGAGAGAGCGCGCGCGAGAGAGAGAGCGCGAGAGAGAGAGCGCGTGAGAGCGAGAGAGCGCGAGCGCGAGAGAGAGAACGGGATGGAGAAAGCGTGAGAGAGAGCACGAGAGAGAGCACGAGAGAGAGCACGAGAGAGAGCACGAGAGAGAGCACGAGAGAGAGCACGAGAGAGAGCGAGCGCCAGAGAGCGCGAGAGCGCGCGTGCGAGAGAGTGAGAGTGCGCGTGCGAGAGAGTGAGAGCGCGAGAGAGAGAGAGCGCGAGAGAGAGAGAGAGAGCGCGAGAGAGAGAACCCGCTAGAGAGAGTGAGCGCGAGAGAGAGCGAGCGTGCGAGCGTGCCAGCGCGAGAGAGTGAGCGCGAGAGCGCGAGCGAGAGAGAGCGAGCAAGAGCGAGAGAGAGAAAGCGAGAGAGAGAGCGCGAGAGAGAGAGCGCGAGAGAGAGAGAGCGCGAGAGAGAGAGAGCGCGAGAGAGAGAGCGCGAGAGAGAGAGCGCGAGAGAGAGAGCGCGCGCGAGAGAGAGAGCGCGAGAGAGAGAGAGAGAGCGCGTGAGAGCGAGAGAGCGCGAGCGCGAGAGAGAGAACGGGATGGAGAAAGCGTGAGAGAGAGCACGAGAGAGAGCACGAGAGAGAGCACGAGAGAGAGCACGAGAGAGAGCGAGCGCCAGAGAGCGCGAGAGCGCGCGTGCGAGAGAGTGAGAGCGCGCGTGCGAGAGAGAGAGAGCGCGAGAGAGAGAACCCGCTAGAGAGAGTGAGCGCGAGAGAGAGCGAGCGTGCGAGCGTGCGAGCGCGAGAGAGTGAGCGCGAGAGCGCGAGAGAGTGAGCGCGAGAGAGTGAGCGCGAGAGAGTGAGCGCGAGAGAGTGAGCGCGAGAGAGTGAGCGCGAGAGAGTGAGCGCGAGAGCGCGAGCGAGAGAGAGCGAGCAAGAGCGAGAGAGAGAGCGCGAGAGAGAGAGCGCGAGAGAGAGAGCGCGAGAGAGAGAGCGCGAGAGAGAGAGCGCGAGAGAGAGAGCGCGAGAGAGAGAGCGCGAGAGAGAGAGCGCGAGAGAGAGAGCGAGAGAGAGAGCGGGAGAGAGAGAGCGGGAGAGAGAGAGCGGGAGAGAGAGAGCGGGAGAGAGAGAGCGGGAGAGAGAGCGGGAGAGAGAGAGCGCGAGAGAGAGAGCGAGAGAGAGAGAGCGAGAGAGAGAGAGCGAGAGAGAGAGCGAGAGAGCGCGAGAGAGAGAGCGAGAGAGAGAGCGAGAGAGAGAGCACGAGAGAGCGCGAGCGCCAGAGTGCCTGAGAGCGCGCGTGCGAGAGAGAGTGAGAGCGCGAGAGAGTGAGAGCGCGAGAGAGAGAGCGCGCGCGAGAGAGAGAGAGAGCGCGCGCGAGAGAGAGAGCGAGCGCGCGCGAGAGAGACAGAGCGCGCGCGAGAGAGACAGAGCGCGCGCGAGAGAGACAGAGCGCGCGCGAGAGAGACAGAGCGCCCGCGAGAGAGACAGAGCGCCCGCGAGAGAGACAGAGCGCCCGCGAGAGAGACAGAGCGCCCGCGAGAGAGACAGAGCGCCCGCGAGAGAGACAGAGCGCCCGCGAGAGAGACAGAGCGCCCGCGAGAGAGACAGAGCGCCCGCGAGAGAGACACAGCGCCCGCGAGAGAGACACAGCGCCCGCGAGAGAGACACAGCGCCCGCGAGAGAGACACAGCGCCCGCGAGAGACACACAGCGCGCGCGAGAGACACACAGCGCGCGCGAGAGACACACAGCGCGCGCGAGAGACACACAGCGCGCGCGAGAGACACACAGCGCGCGCGAGAGACACACAGCGCGCGCGAGAGACACAGCGCGCGCGAGAGAGACACAGCGCGCGCGAGAGAGAGACAGCGCGCGCGAGAGAGAGACAGCGCGCGCGAGAGAGAGACAGCGCGCGAGAGAGAGAGACAGCGCGCGAGAGAGAGAGACAGCGCGCGAGAGAGAGAGACAGCGCGCGAGAGAGAGAGACAGCGCGCGAGAGAGAGAGACAGCGCGCGAGAGAGAGAGACAGCGCGCGAGAGAGAGACAGCGCGCGAGAGAGAGAGACAGCGCGCGAGAGAGCGAGAGAGAGCGCGAGAGAGCGCGAGAGAGAGCGTGAGCGAGAGAGAGCGTGAGCGAGAGACAGCGCGAGAGACAGCGCGAGAGAGAGACAGCCCGAGAGAGAGAGAGAGCGCGAGAGACAGCGCGCGAGGGGCAGCGCGCGAGAGGCAGCGCGCGAGGGGCAGCGCGCGAGAGGCAGCGCGCGCGAGAGAGAGAGACAGCGCGCGAGAGAGCGCGCGAGAGAGAGAGAGCGTGAGCGAGAGAGACAGCGCGAGAGAGAGAGAGAGCGCGAGAGAGAGACAACGCGCGAGGGGCAGCGCGCGAGGGGCAGCGCGCGAGGGGCAGCGCGCGAGGGGCAGCGCGCGAGGGGCAGCGCGCGAGGGGCAGCGCGCGAGGGGCAGCGCGCGAGACAGAGACAGCGCGCGAGAGACAGAGACAGCACGCGAGAGAGAGAGACAACGCGCGCGAGAGAGAGACAACGCGCGCGAGAG
The DNA here is from genome assembly GCF_037043375.1 of Chiloscyllium plagiosum. Lineage (NCBI taxonomy): Eukaryota > Metazoa > Chordata > Chondrichthyes > Orectolobiformes > Hemiscylliidae > Chiloscyllium > Chiloscyllium plagiosum. The sequence goes on along the minus strand of NW_028270159.1, from coordinate 25,628,304 downwards.
AGAGACAACGCGCGCGAGAGACAGCGCTCGCGAGAGAGAGACAGCGCGCGCGAGAGAGACAGCGCGCGAGAGAGAGACAGCGCGCGAGAGAGAGACAGCGCGCGAGAGAGAGACAGCGCGCGAGAGAGAGACAGCGCGCGAGAGAGAGAGACAGCGCGCGAGAGAGAGAGACAGCGCGCGAGAGAGAGAGACAGCGCGCGAGAGAGAGAGACAGCGCGCGAGAGAGAGAGACAGCGCGCGAGAGAGAGAGACAGCGCGCGAGAGAGAGACAGCGTGCGCGAGAGAAAGACAGCGCACGAGAGAGAGAGACAGCGCGCGAGAGTGAGAGACAGCGCGCGTGAGTGAGAGACAGCGCGCGCGAGAGAGAGACAGCGCGCGAGAGAGAGAGAGAAAGAGCGAGAGAGAAAGAGCGAGCGAGAGAGACAGCGCGCGAGAGACGCGCGAGAGGCAGCGCGCGAGAGAGACAGCGCGCGAGACAGCGCGCGAGAGAGCGCGAGAGAGCGCGAGAGAGAGCGCGAGAGAGAGCGCGAGAGAGAGCGCGAGAGAGAGAGCGCGAGAGAGAGAGAGCGCGAGAGAGAGAGAGAAAGAGCGAGAGAGAGAGAAAGAGCGAGCGAGAGAGACAGCGCGCGAGAGACGCGCGAGAGGCAGCGCGCGAGAGGCAGCGCGCGAGAAGCAGCGCGCGAGAGACAGCGCGCGAGAGACAGCGCGCGAGAGACAGCGCGCGAGAGACAGCGCGCGAGAGACAGCGCGCGAGAGACAGCGCGCGAGAGACAGCGCGCGAGAGACAGCGCGCGAGAGACAGCGCGCGAGAGACAGCGCGCGAGAGACAGCGCGCAAGAGACAGCGCGCAAGAGAGAGAGAGACAGCGCGAGAGAGAGATACAGCGCAAGAGACAGAGAGCGCGCGTGAGAGAGACAGCACGAGAGAGACAGCACGCGCGAGAGAGACAGCGCGCGAGAGAGACAGCGCGCGAGAGAGACAGCGCGCGAGAGAGAGCGCGAGAGAGAGCGCGAGAGAGAGCGCGAGAGAGAGAGAGCGCGAGAGAGAGAGAGCGCGAGAGATAGAGAGCGCGAGAGAGAGAGAGAGAAAGAGCGAGAGAGAGAGAAAGAGCGAGTGAGAGAGACAGCGCGCGAGAGACAGCGCGCGAGAGACAGCGCGCGAGAGACAGCGCGCGAGAGACAGCGCGCGAGAGAGAGAGAGACAGCGCGAGAGAGAGATACAGCGCAAGAGACAGAGAGCGCACGTGAGAGAGACAGCACGCGAGAGAGAGACAGCGCGCGAGAGAGACAGAGCGCGAGAGAGCGCGAGAGAGAGAGAGCGCGAGAGAGAGAGAGCGCGAGAGAGAGAGAGAGAAAGAGCGAGCGAGACAGCGCGCGAGAGACAGCGCGCGAGAGAGAGAGAGACAGCGCGAGAGAGAGATACAGCGCAAGAGACAGAGAGCGCACGTGAGAGAGACAGCACGCGAGAGAGAGACAGCGCGCGAGAGAGACAGAGCGCGAGAGAGCGCGAGAGAGAGAGAGCGCGAGAGAGAGAGAGCGCGAGAGAGAGAGAGAGAAAGAGCGAGCGAGACAGCGCGCGAGAGACACGCGAGAGACAGCGCGCGAGAGAGACAGCGCGCGAGAGAGACAGCGCGCGAGAGAGACAGCGCGCGAGAGAGACAGCGCGCGAGAGAGACAGCGCGCGAGAGAGACAGCGCGCGAGAGAGACAGCGCGCGAGAGAGACAGCGCGCGAGAGAGACAGCGCGCGAGAGAGACAGCGCGCGAGAGAGACAGCGCGAGAGAGAGACAGCGCGAGAGAGAGACAGCGCGAGAGAGAGACAACGCGAGAGAGAGACAGCGCGCGAGAGAGAGACAGCGCGAGAGAGAGAGCGCGAGAGAGAGAGCGCGAGAGAGAGCGCGCGCGAGAGAGAGCGCGCGAGAGAGAGAGACAGCGCGCGAGATAGAGAGAGAGACAGCGCGCGAGAGAGACAGCGCGCGAGACTGAGAGACAGCGCACGCGCGAGACAGCACGAGAGAGACAGCACGAGAGAGACAGCGCGCGAGAGACAGCGCGCGAGAGAGACAGCGCGCGCGAGAGAGAGACAGCGCGCGCGAGAGAGAGACAGCGCGCGCGAGAGAGAGACAGCGCGCGCGAGAGAAAGGCAGCGCGCGCGAGAGAGAGGCAGCGCGCGCGAGAGAGAGGCAGCACGCAAGAGAGAGACAGCGCGCGAGAGAGAGACAGCGCGCGAGAGAGACAGCGCGAGAGAGAGAGACAGCGCGAGAGAGAGAGAGTCAGCGCGAGAGAGAGAGACAGCGCTAGAGAGATACAGCGCGAGAGACAGAGAGCGCGCGCGAGAGAGACAGCGCGCGCGCGAGAGAGACAGCGCGCGCGAGAGAGAGACAGCGCGCGCGAGAGAGAGACAGCGCGCGCGAGAGAGAGACAGCGCGAGAGACAGAGAGCGCGCGCGAGAGACAGCACGAGAGAGACAGCGCGCGAGAGAGAGACAGCACGCGAGAGAGACAGCGCGAGAGAGAGAGCGCGAGAGAGAGAGCGCGAGAGAGCGCGAGAGAGAGAGCGCGAGAGAGAGAGCGCGCGCGAGAGAGAGCACGCGCGAGAGAGAGACAGCGCGCGCGAGAGAGAGACAGCGCGCGCGAGAGAGAGACAGCGCGCGCGAGAGAGAGACAGCGCGAGAGACAGAGAGCGCGCGCGAGAGACAGCACGAGAGAGACAGCGCGCGAGAGAGAGACAGCACGCGAGAGAGACAGCGCGAGAGAGAGAGCGCGAGAGAGAGAGCGCGAGAGAGAGAGCGCGAGAGAGAGAGAGCGCGAGAGAGAGAGAGAGAAAGAGCGCGCGAGACAGCGCGCGAGAGAGACAGCGCGCGAGAGAGACAGCGCGCGAGAGAGACAGCGCGCGAGAGAGACAGCGCGCGAGAGAGACAGCGCGCGAGAGAGACAGCGCGCGAGAGAGACAGCGCGCGAGAGAGACAGCGCGCGAGAGAGACAGCGCGCGAGAGAGACAGCGCGCGAGAGAGACAGCGCGCGAGAGAGACAGCGCGCGAGAGAGACAGCGCGCGAGAGAGACAGCGCGCGAGAGAGACAGCGCGCGAGAGAGACAGCGCGAGAGAGAGACAGCGCGAGAGAGAGACAGCGCGAGAGAGAGACAGCGCGAGAGAGAGACAGCGCCCGAGAGAGAGACAGCGCGCGAGAGAGAGACAGCGCGAGAGAGAGAGCGCGAGAGAGAGAGCGCGAGAGAGAGCGCGCGCGAGAGAGAGCGCGCGAGAGAGAGAGACAGCGCGCGAGATAGAGAGAGAGACAGCGCGCGAGAGAGACAGCGCGCGAGACTGAGAGACAGCGCGCGCGCGAGACAGCACGAGAGAGACAGCACGAGAGAGACAGCGCGCGAGAGACAGCGCGCGCGAGAGAGAGACAGAGCGCGCGAGAGAGAGACAGAGCGCGCGAGAGAGAGACAGCGCGCGCGAGAGAAAGGCAGCGCGCGCGAGAGAGAGGCAGCGCGCGCGAGAGAGAGGCAGCACGCAAGAGAGAGACAGCGCGCGAGAGAGAGACAGCGCGCGAGAGAGACAGCGCGAGAGAGAGAGACAGCGCGAGAGAGAGAGAGACAGCGCGAGAGAGAGAGACAGCGCTAGAGAGATACAGCGCGAGAGACAGAGAGCGCGCGCGAGAGAGACAGCGCGCGCGAGAGAGAGACAGCGCGCGCGAGAGAGAGACAGCGCGCGCGAGAGAGAGACAGCGCGCGCGAGAGAGAGACAGCGCGCGCGAGAGACAGAGAGCGCGCGCGAGAGACAGAGAGCGCGCGCGAGAGACAGAGAGCGCGCGCGAGAGACAGAGAGCGCGCGCGAGAGACAGAGAGCGCGCGCGAGAGACAGCACAAGAGAGACAGCGCGCGAGAGAGAGACAGCACGCGAGAGAGACAGCGCGAGAGAGAGAGCGCGAGAGAGAGAGCGCGAGAGAGAGAGCGCGCGCGAGAGAGAGCACGCGCGAGAGAGAGCGCGCGAGAGAGACAGCGCGTGAGAGAGAGAGACAGCGCGTGAGACAGAGAGACCGCGCGTGGGACAGAGAGACCGCGCGAGAGAGAGAGACAGCGCGAGAGAGAGAGACAGCGCGAGAGAGAGAGACAGCGCGCGCGAGAGAGAGAGACAGCGCGCGCGAGAGAGAGAGACAGCGCGCGCGAGAGAGAGAGACAGCGCGCGAGAGAGACAGCGCGCGAGACTGAGAGACAGCGCGCGCGCGAGACAGCACGAGAGAGACAGCACGAGAGAGAGATAGCACGCGAGAGAGACAGCGCGAGAGAGAGAGACAGCGCGCGAGAGAGCGCGAGAGAGAGCGTGAGAGAGAGAGACAGCGCGAGAGAGAGAGAGAGAGCACGAGAGAGAGAGCGATAGAGCCAGCGAGAGAGAGAGCGCGCGAGAGGCAGCGCGCGAGAGGCAGCGCGCGAGAGACAGCGCGCGAGAGACAGCGCGCGAGAGACAGCGCGCGAGAGACAGCGCGCGAGAGACAGCGCGCGAGAGACAGCGCGCGTGAGACAGCGCGCGTGAGACAGCGCGCGTGAGACAGCGCGCGAGAGACAGCGCGCGAGAGACAGCGCGCGAGAGACAGCGCGCGAGAGACAGCGCGCGAGAGACAGCGCGCGAGAGAGAGACAGCGCGCGAGAGACAGAGCGAGAGAGAGAGACAGCGCGCGAGAGAGAGACAGCGCGCGAGAGAGAGAGACAGCGCGCGAGACTGAGAGACAGCGCGCGAGACTGAGAGACAGCGCGCGAGACTGAGAGACAGCGCGCGAGACTGAGAGACAGCGCGCGAGACTGAGAGACAGCGCGCGAGACTGAGAGACAGCGCGCGAGACTGAGAGACAGCGCGCGAGACTGAGAGCGCGCGAGACTGAGACAGCGCGCGAGACTGAGACAGCGCGCGAGACTGAGAGACAGCGCGCGAGACTGAGAGACAGCGCGCGAGAGAGAGACAGCGCGCGAGGGGCAGCGCGCGAGAGGCAGCGCGCGAGACAGAGACAGCGCGCGAGAGACAGACAGCGCGCGAGAGAGAGCGACAGCGCGCGAGAGAGAGCGACAGCGCGCGAGAGAGAGACAACGCGCGCGAGAGAGAGACAGCGCGCGCGAGAGAGAGACAGCGCGCGCGAGAGAGACAGCGCGCGCGAGAGAGAGACAGCGCGCGCGAGAGAGAGAGACAGCGCGCGCGAGAGAGACAGCGCGCAAGAAAGAGAGACAGCGCGCAAGAGAGAGAGACAGCAGCGCGCGAGAGAGACAGCAGCGTGCGAGAGAGAGAGAGCGCGCGAGAGAGAGAGAGCGCGCGAGAGAGAGAGACGGCGCGCAAGAGAGAGAGACAGCAGCGCGCGAGAGAGACAGCAGCGCGCGAGAGAGACAGCAGCGCGCGAGAGACAGCGCGCGTGAGACAGCGCGCGTGAGACAGCGCGCGTGAGACAGCACGCGTGAGACAGCGCGCGTGAGACAGCGCGCGTGAGACAGCGCGCGAGAGACAGCGCGCGAGAGACAGCGCGCGAGAGACAGCGCGCGAGAGACAGCGCGCGAGAGACAGCGCGCGTGAGACAGCGCGCGTGAGACAGCGCGCGTGAGACAGCGCGCGAGAGACAGCGCGCGAGAGACAGCGCGCGAGAGACAGCGCGCGAGAGACAGCGCGCGAGAGACAGCGCGCGCGAGAGAGAGACAGCGCGCGCGAGAGAGAGACAGCGCGCGCGAGAGAGAGACAGCGCGCGCGAGAGAGAGACAGCGCGAGAGACAGAGAGCGCGCGCGAGAGACAGCACGAGAGAGACAGCGCGCGAGAGAGAGACAGCACGCGAGAGAGACAGCGCGAGAGAGAGAGCGCGAGAGAGAGAGCGCGAGAGAGAGAGCGCGAGAGAGAGAGCGCGCGCGAGAGAGAGCACGCGCGAGAGAGACAGCGCGCGCGAGAGAGAGACAGCGCGCGCGAGAGAGAGACAGCGCGCGCGAGAGAGAGACAGCGCGAGAGACAGAGAGCGCGCGCGAGAGACAGCACGAGAGAGACAGCGCGCGAGAGAGAGACAGCACGCGAGAGAGACAGCGCGAGAGAGAGAGCGCGAGAGAGAGAGCGCGAGAGAGAGAGCGCGAGAGAGAGAGAGCGCGAGAGAGAGAGAGAGAAAGAGCGAGCGAGACAGCGCGCGAGAGACACGCGAGAGACAGCGCGCGAGAGAGACAGCGCGCGAGAGAGACAGCGCGCGAGAGAGACAGCGCGCGAGAGAGACAGCGCGCGAGAGAGACAGCGCGCGAGAGAGACAGCGCGCGAGAGAGACAGCGCGCGAGAGAGACAGCGCGCGAGAGAGACAGCGCGCGAGAGAGACAGCGCGCGAGAGAGACAGCGCGCGAGAGAGACAGCGCAAGAGAGAGACAGCGCGAGAGAGAGACAGCGCGAGAGAGAGACAGCGCGAGAGAGAGACAGCGCCCGAGAGAGAGACAGCGCGCGAGAGAGAGACAGCGCGAGAGAGAGAGCGCGAGAGAGAGAGCGCGAGAGAGAGCGCGCGCGAGAGAGAGCGCGCGAGAGAGAGAGACAGCGCGCGAGATAGAGAGAGAGACAGCGCGCGAGAGAGACAGCGCGCGAGACTGAGAGACAGCGCGCGCGCGAGACAGCACGAGAGAGACAGCACGAGAGAGACAGCGCGCGAGAGACAGCGCGCGCGAGAGAGAGACAGCGCGCGCGAGAGAGAGACAGCGCGCGAGAGAGAAAGGCAGCGCGCGCGAGAGAGAGGCAGCGCGCGCGAGAGAGAGGCAGCACGCAAGAGAGAGACAGCGCGCGAGAGAGAGACAGCGCGCGAGAGAGACAGCGCGAGAGAGAGAGACAGCGCGAGAGAGAGAGAGACACAGCGCGAGAGAGAGACAGCGCTAGAGAGATACAGCGCGAGAGACAGAGAGCGCGCGCGAGAGAGACAGCGCGCGCGAGAGAGAGACAGCGCGCGCGAGAGAGAGACAGCGCGCGCGAGAGAGAGACAGCGCGCGCGAGAGACAGAGAGCGCGCGCGAGAGACAGAGAGCGCGCGCGAGAGACAGCACGAGAGAGACAGCGCGCGAGAGAGAGACAGCACGCGAGAGAGACAGCGCGAGAGAGAGAGCGCGAGAGAGAGAGCGCGAGAGAGAGAGCGCGCGCGAGAGAGAGCACGCGCGAGAGAGAGCGCGCGAGAGAGACAGCGCGTGAGAGAGAGAGACAGCGCGTGAGACAGAGAGACCGCGCGTGGGACAGAGAGACCGCGCGAGAGAGAGAGACAGCGCGAGAGAGAGAGACAGCGCGAGAGAGAGAGACAGCGCGAGAGAGAGAGACAGCGCGCGCGAGAGAGAGAGACAGCGCGCGAGAGAGACAGCGCGCGAGAGAGACAGCGCGCGCGCGAGACAGCACGAGAGAGACAGCACGAGAGAGAGATAGCACGCGAGAGAGACAGCGCGAGAGAGAGAGACAGCGCGCGAGAGAGCGCGAGAGAGAGCGTGAGAGAGAGAGACAGCGCGAGAGAGAGAGAGAGAGCACGAGAGAGAGAGCGATAGAGCCAGCGAGAGAGAGAGCGCGCGAGAGGCAGCGCGCGAGAGGCAGCGCGCGAGAGGCAGCGCGCGAGAGGCAGCGCGCGAGAGACAGCGCGCGAGAGACAGCGCGCGAGAGACAGCGCGCGAGAGACAGCGCGCGAGAGACAGCGCGCGTGAGACAGCGCGCGTGAGACAGCGCGCGTGAGACAGCGCGCGTGAGACAGCGCGCGAGAGACAGCGCGCGAGAGACAGCGCGCGAGAGAGAGACAGCGCGCGAGAGACAGAGCGAGAGAGAGAGACAGCGCGCGAGAGAGAGACAGCGCGCGAGAGAGAGAGACAGCGCGCGAGACTGAGAGACAGCGCGCGAGACTGAGAGACAGCGCGCGAGACTGAGAGACAGCGCGCGAGACTGAGAGACAGCGCGCGAGACTGAGAGACAGCGCGCGAGACTGAGAGCGCGCGAGACTGAGACAGCGCGCGAGACTGAGACAGCGCGCGAGACTGAGAGACAGCGCGCGAGACTGAGAGACAGCGCGCGAGACTGAGAGACAGCGCGCGAGAGAGAGACAGCGCGCGAGGGGCAGCGCGCGAGGGGCAGCGCGCGAGAGGCAGCGCGCGAGACAGAGACAGCGCGCGAGAGACAGACAGCGCGCGAGAGAGAGCGACAGCGCGCGAGAGAGAGCGACAGCGCGCGAGAGAGAGACAACGCGCGCGAGAGAGAGACAGCGCGCGCGAGAGAGAGACAGCGCGCGCGAGAGAGACAGCGCGCGCGAGAGAGAGACAGCGCGCGCGAGAGAGAGAGACAGCGCGCGCGAGAGAGACAGCGCGCAAGAAAGAGAGACAGCGCGCAAGAGAGAGAGACAGCAGCGCGCGAGAGAGACAGCAGCGCGCGAGAGAGAGAGAGCGCGCGAGAGAGAGAGAGCGCGCGAGAGAGAGAGACGGCGCGCAAGAGAGAGAGACAGCAGCGCGCGAGAGAGACAGCAGCGCGCGAGAGAGACAGCAGCGCGCGTGAGACAGCGCGCGTGAGACAGCGCGCGTGAGACAGCACGCGTGAGACAGCACGCGTGAGACAGCGCGCGTGAGACAGCGCGCGTGAGACAGCGCGCGAGAGACAGCGCGCGTGAGACAGCGCGCGTGAGACAGCGCGCGTGAGACAGCGCGCGTGAGACAGCGCGCGAGAGACAGCGCGCGAGAGACAGCGCGCGAGAGACAGCGCGCGAGAGACAGCGCGCGAGAGACAGCGCGCGAGAGACAGCGCGCGAGAGAGAGACAGCTCGCGAGAGAGACAGCTCGCGAGAGAGAGACAGCTCGCGAGAGAGAGAGACAGCTCGCGAGAGAGAGAGACAGCGCGCGAGAGAGAGAGACAGCGCGCGAGAGAGAGAGACAGCGCGCGAGAGAGAGAGACAGCGCGCGAGAGAGAGAGACAGCGCGCGAGAGAGAGAGACAGCGCGCGCGAGAGAGAGACAGCGCGCGAGACTGAGAGACAGCGCGCGAGAGAGAGACAGCGCGCGAGAGAGAGACAACGCGCGAGAGAGAGACAACGCGCGAGAGAGAGAGACAGCGCGCGAGAGAGAGAGCGCGCGAGAGACAGAGACAGCGCGCGAGAGAGACAACGCCCGCGAGAGACAACGCGCGCGAGAGAGAGACAACGCGCGCGAGAGAGAGACAGCGCGCGAGAGAGAGAGACAGCGCGCGAGAGAGAGAGACAGCGCGCGAGCGAGAGAGACAGCGCGCGAGCGAGAGAGACAGCGCGCGAGCGAGAGAGACAGCGCGCGAGAGAGAGACAGCGCGCGAGAGAGAGAGCGCGCGAGACTGAGAGACAGCGCGCGAGAGAGAGACAGCGCGCGAGAGACAACGCGCGAGAGAGAGACAACGCGCGAGAGAGAGAGACAGCGCGCGAGAGAGAGACAGCGCGCGAGAGAGAGAGCGCGCGAGAGACAGAGACAGCGCGCGAGAGAGACAACGCCCGCGCGAGAGAGACAACGCCCGCGAGAGAGAGACAACGCCCGCGAGAGAGAGAGACAACGCCCGCGAGAGAGAGACAACGCCCGCGAGAGAGAGACAACGCCCGCGAGAGAGAGACAACGCGCGCGAGAGAGAGACAGCGCGCGAGAGAGACAGCGCGCGCGAGAGAGAGACAGCGCGCGAGCGAGAGAGAGACAGCGCGCGAGCGAGAGAGACAGCGCGCGAGCGAGAGAGACAGCGCGCGAGCGAGAGAGACAGCGCGCGAGCGAGAGAGACAGCGCGCGAGCGAGAGAGACAGCGCGTGCGAGAGAGAGACAGCGCGCGAGAGAGAGAGACAGCGCGCGCGAGAGAGAGACAGCGCGCGCGAGAGAGAGACAGCGCGCGAGCGAAAGAGCGCGCGAGAGAGACAGCGCGCGAGAGAGAGAGTGCGCGAGAGAGGCAGCGCGCGCGCGAGAGAGACAGCGCGCGCGAGAGAGAGACAGCGCGCGCGAGAGAGAGACAGCGCGCGCGAGAGAGAGACAGCGCGCGCGAGAGAGAGACAGCGCGCGCGAGAGAGAGACAGCGCGCGCGAGAGAGAGACAGCGCACGCGAGAGAGAGACAGCGCGCGCGAGAGAGAGACAGCGCGCGAGAGAGAGAGACAGCGCGCGAGAGAGAGAGACAGCGCGCGAGAGAGAGAGACAGCGCGCGAGAGAGAGAGACAGCGCGCGAGAGAGAGAGACAGCGCGCGAGAGAGAGAGACAGCGCGCGAGAGAGAGACAGCGCGCGAGAGAGACAGCGCGCGAGAGACAGAGACAGCGCGCGAGAGAGACAACGCCCGCGCGAGAGAGACAACGCCCGCGAGAGAGAGAGACAACGCCCGCGAGAGAGACAACGCCCGCGAGAGAGAGACAACGCCCGCGAGAGAGAGACAACGCGCGCGAGAGACAGCGCGCGAGAGAGAGACAGCGCGCGCGAGAGAGAGACAGCGCGCGCGAGAGAGAGACAGCGCGCGCGAGAGAGAGACAGCGCGCGAGCGAGAGAGACAGCGCGCGAGCGAGAGAGACAGCGCGCGAGCGAGAGAGACAGCGCGCGAGCGAGAGAGACAGCGCGCGAGCGAGAGAGACAGCGCGCGAGAGAGAGAGACAGCGCGCGAGAGAGAGAGCGCGCGAGAGACAGCGCGCGCGAGAGAGAGACAGCGCGCGCGAGAGAGACAGCGCGCGAGAGAGAGCGCGCGCGAGAGAGAGACAACGCGAGAGAGAGAGCGCGCGAGAGAGACAGCGCGCGCGAGAGAGAGAGACAGCGCGCGCGAGAGAGAGAGACAGCGCGCGAGAGAGAGAGACAGCGTGCGAGAGAGAGACAGCGCGCGAGAGAGAGCGCGCGCGAGAGAGACAGCGCGCGAGAGAGAGAGACAGCGCCCGAGCGAGAGAGACAGCGCGCGAGAGAGAGAGCGCGAGAGAGAGAGACAGCGCGCGCGAGAGAGAGACAGCGCGCGCGAGAGAGAGACAGCGGGCGCGAGAGAGAGACAGCGGGCGAGAGAGAGAGACAGCGGGCGAGAGAGACAGCGCGCGCGAGAGAGACAGCGCGCGCGAGAGACAGCGCGCAAGAGAGAGACAGCGCGCAAGAGAGAGACAGCGCGCAAGAGAGAGACAGCGCGCAAGAGAGAGACAGCGCGCAAGAGAGAGAGACTGCGCGCAAGAGAGAGAGACTGCGCGCAAGAGAGAGACAGCGAGAGAGCGCGCGCGAGAGACCGCGAGAGAGAGAGCGCGCGCGAGGGAGAGCGCGCACGAGAAAGACAGAGAGCGTGAGAGCGCGCGAGAGAGGACGAGCGCGAGAGAGAGACAGCGCGAGAGAGAGACAGCGCGCGCGAGAGAGAGACAGCGCGCGCGAGAGAGACAGCGCGAGAGAGACAGCGCGCGCGAGAGAGAGACAGCGCGCGCGAGAGAGAGACAGCGCGCGCGAGAGAGAGACAGCGCGCGCGAGAGACAGCACGCGCGAGACTGAGAGACAGCGCGCGAGACTGAGAGTCAGCGCGCGCGAGAGAGACAGCGCGCGAGAGAGAGACAGCGCGCGAGAGAGAGAGACAGCGCGCGAGAGAGAGAGACAGCGCGCGAGAGAGAGAGACAGCACGCGGGAGAGAGAGAGCGCGCGAGAGAGAGAGACAGCGCGCGCGAGAGAGAGACAGCGCGCGCGAGAGAGAGACAGCGCGCGCGAGAGAGAGACAGCGCGCGCGAGAGAGAGACAGCGCGCGCGAGAGAGAGACAGCGCGCGCGAGACTGAGAGACAGCGCGCGAGACTGAGAGACAGCGCGCGAGAGAGAGACAGCGCGCGAGAGAGAGACAGCGCGCGCGAGAGAGAGACAGCGCGCGCGAGAGAGAGACAGCGCGCGAGAGAGAGAGACAGCGCGCGAGAGAGAGAGACAGCGCGCGAGAGAGAGAGACAGCGCGCGAGAGAGAGAGACAGCGCGCGAGAGAGAGAGACAGCGCGCGAGAGAGAGAGACAGCGCGCGAGAGAGAGAGACAGCGCGCGAGAGAGAGAGACAGCGCGCGAGAGAGAGAGACAGCGCGCGAGAGAGAGAGACAGCGCGCGAGAGAGAGACAGCGCGCGAGAGAGAGAGACAGCGCGCGAGAGAGAGAGACAGCGCGCGAGAGAGAGAGACAGCGCGCGAGAGAGAGAGACAGCGCGCGAGAGAGAGCGCGCAAGAGAGAGACAGCGCGCGAGAGAGACAGCGCGCGAGAGTGAGAGACAGCGCGCGAGAGTGAGAGACAGCGCGCGAGAGTGAGAGACAGCGCGCGAGAGTGAGAGACAGCGCGCGAGAGAGACAGCGCGCGAGAGAGACAGCGCGCGAGACAGACAGCGCGCGAGAGAGACAGCGCGCGAGAGAGACAGCGCGCGAGAGAGACAGCGCGCGCGAGAGACAGCGCGCGCGAGAGACAGCGCGCGCGAGAGAGACAGCGCGCGAGAGAGACAGCGCGCGAGAGAGAGACAGCGCGCGAGAGAGAGACAGCGCGCGAGAGAGAGAAACAGCGCGCGAGAGTGAGACAGCGCGCGAGAGAGACAGCGCGCGAGAGAGAGAGACAGCGCGCGAGAGAGAGAGACAGCGCGCGAGAGAGAGAGACAGCGCGCGAGAGAGAGAGACAGCGCGCGAGAGAGAGAGACAGCGCGCGAGAGAGAGCGCGCGCGAGAGAGAGAGACAGCGCGCGAGAGAGACAGCGCGCCCGAGAGAGAGACAGCGCGCCCGAGAGAGAGACAGCGCGCCCGAGAGAGACAGCGCGCGAGAGTGAGAGACAGCGCGCGAGAGTGAGAGACAGCGCGCGAGAGTGAGAGACAGCGCGCGAGAGTGAGAGACAGCGCGCGAGAGTGAGAGACAGCGCGGGAGTGTGAGAGACAGCGCGCGAGAGTGATAGACAGCGCGGGAGAGTGAGAGACAGCGCGCGCGAGTGAGAGACAGCGCGCGCGAGAGAGACAGCGCGCGCGAGAGAGACAGCGCGCGCGAGAGAGAGACAGCGCGCGCGAGAGAGAGAGTGCGCGCGAGAGACAGCGCGAGTGAGAGACAGCGCGCGCGAGAGAGAGACAGCGCGCGCGAGAGAGAGACAGCGCGCGCGAGAGAGAGACAGCGCGCGAGAGAGAGAGACAGCGCGCGAGAGAGAGAGACAGCGCGCGAGAGAGACAGCAGCGCGCGAGAGAGACAGCAGCGCGCGAGAGAGACAGCAGCGCGCGAGAGAGACAGCAGCGCGCGCGAGAGAGAGACAACGCGCGCGAGAGAGAGACAACGCGCGCAAGAGAGAGAGACAGCGCGCGCGAGAGAGACAGCAGCGCGCGAGAGAGACAGCAGCGCGCGAGAGAGACAGCAGCGCGCGAGAGAGACAGCAGCGCGCGAGAGAGACAGCGCGCGCGAGAGAGACAGCGCGCGAGAGAGACAGCGCGCGAGAGAGACAGCGCGCGAGAGAGAGACAGCGCGCGAGAGAGAGACAGCGCGCGAGAGAGAGAAACAGCGCGCGAGAGTGAGAGACAGCGCGCGAGAGAGAGAGACAGCGCGCGAGAGAGAGAGACAGCGCGCGAGAGAGAGACAGCGCGCGAGAGAGAGACAGCGCGCGCGAGAGAGAGACAGCGCGCGCGAGAGAGAGACAGCGCGCGAGAGAGAGAGACAGCGCGCGAGAGAGAGAGACAGCGCGCGAGAGAGAGAGACAGCGCGCGAGAGAGAGAGACAGCGCGCGAGAGAGAGAGACAGCGCGCGAGAGAGAGAGACAGCGCGCGAGAGAGAGAGACAGCGCGCGAGAGAGAGAGACAGCGCGCGAGAGAGAGAGACAGCGCGCGAGAGAGAGAGACAGCGCGCGAGAGAGAGAGACAGCGCGCGAGAGAGAGAGACAGCGCGCGAGAGAGAGCGCGCAAGAGAGAGACAGCGCGCGAGAGAGACAGCGCGCGAGAGTGAGAGACAGCGCGCGAGAGTGAGAGACAGCGCGCGAGAGTGAGAGACAGCGCGCGAGAGTGAGAGACAGCGCGCGAGAGAGACAGCGCGCGAGAGAGACAGCGCGCGAGACAGACAGCGCGCGAGAGAGACAGCGCGCGAGAGAGACAGCGCGCGAGAGAGACAGCGCGCGAGAGAGACAGCGCGCGCGAGAGACAGCGCGCGCGAGACAGCGCGCGCGAGAGAGACAGCGCGCGAGAGAGACAGCGCGCGAGAGAGAGACAGCGCGCGAGAGAGAGACAGCGCGCGAGAGAGAGAAACAGCGCGCGAGAGTGAGAGACAGCGCGCGAGAGAGACAGCGCGCGAGAGAGAGAGACAGCGCGCGAGAGAGAGAGACAGCGCGCGAGAGAGAGAGACAGCGCGCGAGAGAGAGAGACAGCGCGCGAGAGAGAGCGCGCGCGAGAGAGAGAGACAGCGCGCGAGAGAGACAGCGCGCCCGAGAGAGAGACAGCGCGCCCGAGAGAGAGACAGCGCGCCCGAGAGAGACAGCGCGCGAGAGTGAGAGACAGCGCGCGAGAGTGAGAGACAGCGCGCGAGAGTGAGAGACAGCGCGCGAGAGTGAGAGACAGCGCGCGAGAGTGAGAGACAGCGCGGGAGTGTGAGAGACAGCGCGCGAGAGTGATAGACAGCGCGGGAGAGTGAGAGACAGCGCGCGCGAGTGAGAGACAGCGCGCGCGAGAGAGACAGCGCGCGCGAGAGAGAGACAGCGCGCGCGAGAGAGAGAGTGCGCGCGAGAGACAGCGCGAGTGAGAGACAGCGCGCGCGAGAGAGAGACAGCGCGCGCGAGAGAGAGACAGCGCGCGAGAGAGAGAGACAGCGCGCGAGAGAGAGAGACAGCGCGCGAGAGAGACAGCAGCGCGCGAGAGAGACAGCAGCGCGCGAGAGAGACAGCAGCGCGCGAGAGAGACAGCAGCGCGCGCGAGAGAGAGACAACGCGCGCGAGAGAGAGACAACGCGCGCAAGAGAGAGAGACAGCGCGCGCGAGAGAGACAGCAGCGCGCGAGAGAGACAGCAGCGCGCGAGAGAGACAGCAGCGCGCGAGAGAGACAGCAGCGCGCGAGAGAGACAGCGCGCGCGAGAGAGACAGCGCGCGAGAGAGACAGCGCGCGAGAGAGAGACAGCGCGCGAGAGAGAGACAGCGCGCGAGAGAGAGAAACAGCGCGCGAGAGTGAGAGACAGCGCGCGAGAGAGAGAGACAGCGCGCGAGAGAGAGAGACAGCGCGCGAGAGAGAGAGACAGCGCGCGAGAGAGAGAGACAGCGCGCGAGAGAGAGAGACAGCGCGCGACAGAGAGAGACAGCGCGCGAGAGAGAGCGCGCGCGAGAGAGAGAGACAGCGCGCGAGAGAGACAGCGCGCCCGAGAGAGAGACAGCGCGCCCGAGAGAGAGACAGCGCGCCCGAGAGAGACAGCGCGCGAGAGTGAGAGACAGCGCGCGAGAGTGAGAGACAGCGCGCGAGAGTGAGAGACAGCGCGCGAGAGTGAGAGACAGCGCGCGAGAGTGAGAGACAGCGCGCGAGAGTGAGAGACAGCGCGCGAGAGTGAGAGACAGCGCGGGAGTGTGAGAGACAGCGCGCGAGAGTGATAGACAGCGCGGGAGAGTGAGAGACAGCGCGCGCGAGTGAGAGACAGCGCGCGCGAGTGAGAGACAGCGCGCGCGAGAGAGACAGCGCGCGCGAGAGAGAGACAGCGCGCGCGAGAGAGAGAGCGCGCGCGAGAGACAGCGCGAGTGAGAGACAGCGCGCGCGAGAGAGAGACAGCGCGCGCGAGAGAGAGACAGCGCGCGAGAGAGAGAGACAGCGCGCGAGAGAGAGAGACAGCGCGCGAGAGAGACAGCAGCGCGCGAGAGAGACAGCAGCGCGCGAGAGAGACAGCAGCGCGCGAGAGAGACAGCAGCGCGCGAGAGAGACAGCAGCGCGCGCGAGAGAGAGACAACGCGCGCGAGAGAGAGACAACGCGCGCAAGAGAGAGAGACAGCGCGCGCGAGAGAGACAGCAGCGCGCGAGAGAGACAGCAGCGCGCGAGAGAGACAGCAGCGCGCGAGAGAGACAGCAGCGCGCGAGAGAGACAGCAGCGCGCGAGAGACAGCGCGCGCGAGAGACAGCGCGCAAGAGAGAGACAGCGAGAGAGCGCGCGCGAGAGACAGTGAGCGTGAGAGCGCGCGAGAGAGGACGAGCGCGAGAGAGAGACAGCGCGCGCACGAGAGAGACAGCGCGCGCGAGTGAGAGACAGCGCGCGCGAGTGAGAGACAGCGCGCTCGAGTGAGAGACAGCGCGCGCGAGTGAGAGACAGCGCGCGCGAGAGAGAGACAGCGCGCGCGAGAGAGAGACAGCGCGCGCGAGAGAGAGACAGCGCGCGCGAGAGAGAGACAGCGCGCGCGAGAGAGAGACAGCGCGCGCGAGAGAGAGACAGCGCGCGCGAGAGAGAGACAGCGAGCGAGAGAGAGAGACAGCGCGCGAGAGAGAGAGACAGCGCGCGAGAGAGAGAGACAGCGCGCGAGAGAGAGAGACAGCGCGCGAGAGAGAGAGACAGCGCGCGAGAGAGAGAGACAGCGCGCGAGAGAGAGAGACAGCGCGCGAGAGAGACAGCAAGGCGCGAGAGAGACAGCAGCGCGCGAGAGAGACAGCAGCGCGCGAGAGAGACAGCAGCGCGCGAGAGAGAGACAGCGCGCGCAAGAGAGAGACAACGCGCGCAAGAGAGAGACAACGCGCGCAAGAGAGAGAGACAGAGCGCGCAAGAGAGAGAGACAGAGCGCGCAAGAGAGAGACAGCGCGCGAGAGAGACAGCGCGCAAGAGAGAGACAGCGCGCAAGAGAGACTGCGCGCGAGAGAGAGACTGCGCGCAAGAGAGAGACAGCGAGAGAGCGCGCGCGAGAGACCGCGAGAGAGAGAGCGCGCGCGAGAGAGACAGAGAGCGTGAGAGCGCGCGAGAGAGGACGAGCGCGAGAGAGGACGAGCGCGAGAGAGAGACAGCGCGAGTGAGAGACAGCGCGAGTGAGAGACAGCGCGCGCGAGAGAGAGACAGCGCGCGCGAGAGAGACAGCGCGCGCGAGAGAGAGACAGCGCGAGAGAGACAGCGCGCGCGAGAGAGAGACAGCGCGCGCGAGAGAGAGACAGCGCGCGCGAGAGAGAGACAGCGCGCGCGAGAGAGAGACAGCGTGCGCGAGAGAGAGACAGTGCGCGCGAGAGACAGCACGCGCGAGACTGAGAGACAGCGCGCGAGACTGAGAGACAGCGCGCGAGAGAGAGACAGCGCGCGAGAGAGAGAGACAGCGCGCGAGAGAGAGAGACAGCGCGCGAGAGAGAGAGACAGCGCGCGAGAGAGAGAGACAGCGCGCGAGAGAGAGAGACAGCGCGCGAGAGAGACAGCGCGCGAGAGAGAGAGACAGCGCGCGAGAGAGAGAGACAGCGCGCGAGAGAGAGAGACCGCGCGCCCGAGAGAGAGACAGCGCGCCCGAGAGAGAGACAGCGCGCCCGAGAGAGAGACAGCGCGCCCGAGAGAGACAGCGCGCGCGAGAGAGAGACAGCGCGCGCGAGAGAGAGACAGCGCGCGCAAGAGAGAGACAGCGCGCGAGAGAGACAGCGCGCGCGAGAGAGAGACAGCGCGCGCGAGAGAGAGACAGCGCGCGCGAGAGAGAGACAGCGCGCCCGAGAGAGAGACAGCGCGCGAGAGAGAGACAGCGCGCGAGAGAGAGAGACAGCGCGCCCGAGAGAGAGACAGCGCGCCCGAGAGAGAGACAGCGCGCCCGAGAGAGAGACAGCGCGCCCGAGAGAGAGACAGCGCGCCCGAGAGAGAGACAGCGCGCCCGAGAGAGACAGCGCGCGAGAGTGAGAGACAGCGCGCGAGAGTGAGAGACAGCGCGCGAGAGTGAGAGACAGCGCGCGAGAGTGAGAGACAGCGCGCGAGAGTGAGAGACAGCGCGCGAGAGTGAGAGACAGCGCGCGAGAGTGAGAGACAGCGCGCGAGAGTGAGAGACAGCGCGGGAGTGTGAGAGACAGCGCGCGAGAGTGATAGACAGCGCGCGCGAGTGAGAGACAGCGCGCGCGAGTGAGAGACAGCGCGCGCGAGTGAGAGACAGCGCGCGCGAGTGAGAGACAGCGCGCGCGAGAGAGAGACAGCGCGCGCGAGAGAGAGAGCGCGCGCGAGAGAGAGACAGCGCGAGTGAGAGACAGCGCGCGCGAGAGAGAGACAGCGCGCGCGAGAGAGAGACAGCGCGCGCGAGAGAGAGACAGCGCGCGAGAGAGAGAGACAGCGCGCGAGAGAGACAGCAGCGCGCGAGAGAGACAGCAGCGCGCGAGAGAGACAGCAGCGCGCGCGAGAGAGACAGCAGCGCGCGCGAGAGAGACAGCGCGCGCGAGAGAGAGACAACGCGCGCGAGAGAGAGACAGCGCGCGCGAGAGAGACAGCGCGAGAGAGAGAGAGACAGCGCGCAAGAGAGAGAGACAGCGCGCGAGAGAGAGAGACAGCGCGCGAGAGAGAGAGACAGCGCGCGAGAGAGAGAGACAGCGCGCGAGAGAGAGAGACAGCGCGCGAGAGAGAGAGACAGCGCGCGAGAGAGAGAGACAGCGCGCGAGAGAGAGAGACAGCGCGCGAGAGAGAGAGAGACAGCGCGCGAGAGAGAGAGACAGCGCGCGAGAGAGAGAGACAGCGCGCGAGAGAGAGAGACAGCGCGCGAGAGAGAGAGACAGCGCGCGAGAGAGAGAGACAGCGCGCGCGAGAGAGAGACAGCGCGAGTGAGAGACAGCGCGCGCGAGAGAGAGACAACGCGCGCGAGAGACAGCGCGCCCGAGAGAGAGACAGCGCGCCCGAGAGAGACAGCGCGCGAGAGTGAGAGACAGCGCGCGAGAGTGAGAGACAGCGCGCGAGAGTGAGAGACAGCGCGCGAGAGTGAGAGACAGCGCGCGCGAGAGAGAGACAGCGCGCGCGAGAGAGAGACAGCGCGCGCGAGAGAGAGACAGCGCGCGCGAGAGAGAGACAGCGCACGCGAGAGAGAGTCAGCGCGCGCGAGAGAGAGACAGCGCGCGCGAGAGAGAGACAGCGCGCGCGAGAGAGAGACAGCGCGCGCGAGAGAGAGACAGCGCGCGCGAGAGAGAGACAGCGCGAGTGAGAGACAGCGCGCGCGAGAGAGAGACAACGCGCGCGAGAGAGAGACAGCGCGCGCGAGAGAGAGACAGCGCGCGCGAGAGAGAGACAGCGCGCGCGAGAGAGAGACAGCGCGCGCGAGAGAGAGACAGCGCGCGCGAGAGAGAGACAGCGCGCGCGAGAGAGAGACAGCGCGCGCGAGAGAGAGACAGCGCGCGCGAGAGAGAGACAGCGCGCGCGAGAGAGAGACAGCGCGCGCGAGAGAGAGTCAGCGCGCGCGAGAGAGAGACAGCGCACGCGAGAGAGAGTCAGCGCGCGCGAGAGAGAGACAGCGCGCGCGAGAGAGAGACAGCGCACGCGAGAGAGAGTCAGCGCGCGCGAGAGAGAGACAGCGCGCGCGAGAGAGAGACAACGCGCGCGAGAGAGAGACAACGCGCGCAAGAGAGAGAGACAGAGCGCGCAAGAGAGAGACAGCGCACGAGAGAGACAGCGCGCAAGAGAGAGACAGCGCGCAAGAGAGACAGCGCGCAAGAGAGAGACAGCGCGCGCGAGAGAGACAGCGCGAGTGAGAGACAGCGCGCGCGAGAGAGAGACAACACGCGCGAGAGAGAGACAGCGCGCGCGAGAGAGAGACAGCGCGCGCGAGAGACAGCGCGCGCGAGAGAGAGACAGCGCGCGCGAGAGAGAGACAGCGCGCGCGAGAGAGAGACAGCGCGAGAGAGAGAGAGACAGCGCGCAAGAGAGAGAGACAGCGCGCGAGAGAGAGAGACAGCGCGCGAGAGAGAGAGACAGCGCGCGAGAGAGAGAGACAGCGCGCGAGAGAGAGAGACAGCGCGCGAGAGAGAGAGAGACAGCGCGCGAGAGAGAGAGACAGCGCGCGAGAGAGAGAGACAGCGCGCGAGAGAGAGAGACAGCGCGCGAGAGAGAGAGACAGCGCGCGAGAGAGAGAGACAGCGCGCGAGAGAGAGCGCGCAAGAGAGAGACAGCGCGCGAGAGAGACAGCGCGCCCGAGAGAGAGACAGCGCGCCCGAGAGAGACAGCGCGCGAGAGTGAGAGACAGCGCGCGAGAGTGAGAGACAGCGCGCGAGAGTGAGAGACAGCGCGCGAGAGTGAGAGACAGCGCGCGAGAGTGAGAGACAGCGCGCGAGAGTGAGAGACAGCGCGCGAGAGTGAGAGACAGCGCGCGAGAGTGAGAGACAGCGCGCGAGAGTGAGAGACAGCGCGCGAGAGTGAGAGACAGCGCGCGAGAGTGAGAGACAGCGCGCGAGAGTGAGAGACAGCGCGCGCGAGTGAGAGACAGCGCGCGCGAGTGAGAGACAGCGCGCGCGAGTGAGAGACAACGCGCGCGAGAGAGAGACAGCGCGCGCGAGAGAGAGACAGCGCGCGCGAGAGAGAGACAGCGCGCGCGAGAGAGAGACAGCGCGCGCGAGAGAGAGACAGCGCGCGCGAGAGAGAGACAGCGCGCGCGAGAGAGAGACAGCGCGCGCGAGAGAGAGACAGCGCGCGCGAGAGAGAGACAGCGCGAGTGAGAGACAGCGCGCGCGAGAGAGAGACAACACGTGCGAGAGAGAGACAGCGCGCGCGAGAGAGAGACAGCGCGCGCGAGAGAGAGACAGCGCGCGCGAGAGAGAGACAGCGCGCGCGAGAGAGAGACAGCGCGCGCGAGAGAGAGACAGCGCGCGCGAGAGAGAGACAGCGCGCGCGAGAGAGAGACAGCGCGCGCGAGAGAGAGACAGCGCACGCGAGAGAGAGACAGCGCACGCGAGAGAGAGTCAGCGCGCGCGAGAGAGAGACAGCGCGCGCGAGAGAGACAGCGCGCGAGAGAGAGAGACAGCGCGCGAGAGAGAGAGACAGCGCGCGAGAGAGAGAGACAGCGCGCGAGAGAGAGAGACAACGCGCGCGAGAGAGAGACAACGCGCGCGAGAAAGAGACAACGCGCGCGAGAGAGAGACAGCGCGCGCAAGAGAGAGACACAGCGCGCGCGAGAGAGAGACAGCGCACGAGAGAGAGAGACAGCGCGCGAGAGAGAGACAGCGCGCGAGAGAGACAGCAGCGCGCGAGAGAGACAGCAGCGCGCGAGAGAGACAGCAGCGCGCGAGAGAGAGACAAAGCGCGCGAGAGAGACAGCGCGCGCGAGAGAGAGACAACGCGCGCGAGAGAGAGACAACGCGCGCGAGAGAGAGACAACGCGCGCAAGAGAGAGAGACAGCACGCGCAAGAGAGAGACAGCGCGCAAGAGAGACAGCAGCGCGCGAGAGAGACAGCAGCGCGCGAGAGAGACAGCAGCGCGCGAGAGAGAGACAGCGCGCGCGAGAGAGACAGCGCGCGCGAGAGAGACAGCGCGCAAGAGAGACAGCGCGCAAGAGAGAGACAGCGAGAGCGCGCGCGAGAGACAGCGAGAGAGAGAGCGCGCACGAGGGAGAGAGACAGCGCGCGAGAGAGAGAGACAGCGCGCGAGAGAGAGAGACAGCGCGCGAGAGAGAGAGCGCGCAAGAGTGAGAGACAGCGCGCGAGAGTGAGAGACAGCGCGCGAGAGTGAGAGACAGCGCGCGAGAGAGACAGCGCGCGAGAGAGACAGCGCGCGAGAGTGAGAGACAGCGCGCGAGAGAGACAGCGCGCGAGAGAGACAGCGCGCGAGAGAGACAGCGCGCGAGAGAGACAGCGCGCGAGAGAGACAGAGCGCGAGAGAGACAGCGCGCGAGAGAGACAGCGCGCGAGAGAGACAGCGCGCGAGAGAGACAGCGCGCGAGAGAGAGAGACAGCGCGCGAGAGAGAGAGACAGCGCGCGAGAGAGAGAGAGACAGCGCGCGAGAGAGAGAGACAGCGCGCGAGAGAGACAGCGCGCGAGAGAGAGAGACAGCGCGCGAGAGAGAGAGACAGCGCGCGAGAGAGAGAGACAGCGCGCGAGAGAGAGAGACAGCGCGCGAGAGAGAGAGACAGCGCGCGAGAGAGACAGCGCGCGAGAGAGAGCGCGCAAGAGAGAGACAGCGCGCGAGAGAGACAGCGCGCCCGAGAGAGAGACAGCGCGCGAGAGAGAGAGACAGCGCGCGAGAGAGAGAGACAGCGCGCCCGAGAGAGAGACAGCGCGCCCGAGAGAGAGACAGCGCGCCCGAGAGAGAGACAGCGCGCCCGAGAGAGAGACAGCGCGCCCGAGAGAGAGACAGCGCGCCCGAGAGAGAGACAGCGCGCCCGAGAGAGAGACAGCGCGCCCGAGAGAGAGACAGCGCGCCCGAGAGAGAGACAGCGCGCGCGAGAGAGAGACAGCGCGCGCGAGAGAGAGACAGCGCGCGCGAGAGAGAGACAGCGCGCGCGAGAGAGAGACAGCGCGCGCGAGAGAGAGACAGCGCGCGCGAGAGAGAGACAGCGCGCGCGAGAGAGAGACAGCGCGCGCGAGAGAGAGAGAGACAGCGCGCGCGAGTGAGAGACAGCGCGCGCGAGTGAGAGACAGCGCGCGCGAGAGAGAGACAGCGCGCGCGAGAGAGAGACAGCGCGCGCGAGAGAGAGACAGCGCGCGCGAGAGAGAGAGAGACAGCGCGCGCGAGAGAGAGACAGCGCGCGCGAGAGAGAGACAGCGCGCGCGAGAGAGAGACAGCGCGCGAGAGAGAGAGACAGCGCGCGAGAGAGAGAGACAGCGCGCGAGAGAGAGAGACAGCGCGCGAGAGAGAGAGACAGCGCGCGAGAGAGACAGCGCGCGAGAGAGAGACAGCGCGCGAGAGAGAGAGACAACGCGCGCGAGAGAGACAACGCGCGCGAGAGAGAGACAACGCGCGCGAGAGAGAGACAACGCGCGCGAGAGAGAGACAACGCGCGCGAGAGAGAGACAACGCGCGCGAGAGAGACAGCGCGCGCGAGAGAGAGACAACGCGCGCGAGAGAGAGACAACGCGCGCGAGAGAGAGACAACGCGCGCGAGAGAGAGACAACGCGCGCAAGAGAGAGACAGCGCGCGCAAGAGAGAGACAGCGCGCGAGAGAGACAGCAGCGCGCGAGAGAGACAGCAGCGCGCGAGAGAGACAACGCGCGCGAGAGAGACAGCGCGCGCGAGAGACAGCGCGCAAGAGAGAGACAGCGAGAGAGCGCGCGCGAGAGACAGCGAGAGAGAGAGCGCGCGCGAGAGACAGCGAGAGAGAGAGCGCGCGCGAGCGAGAGCACGCGCGAGAGAGACAGAGAGCGCGCGAGAGAGGACGAGCGCGAGAGAGAGACAGCGCGCGCACGAGAGAGACAGCGCGCGCACGAGAGAGACAGCGCGCGCACGAGAGAGACAGCGCGCGCGAGTGAGAGACAGCGCGCGCGAGTGAGAGACAGCGCGCGCGAGTGAGAGACAGCGCGCGCGAGTGAGAGACAGCGCGCGCGAGTGAGAGACAGCGCGCGCGAGTGAGAGACAGCGCGCGCGAGTGAGAGACAGCGCGCGCGAGTGAGAGACAGCGCGCGCGAGAGAGAGAGCGCGCGCGAGAGAGAGACAGCGCGCGCGAGAGAGAGACAGCGCGCGCGAGAGAGAGAGACAGCGCGCGAGAGAGAGACAACGCGCGCAAGAGAGAGAGACAGCGCGCGCAAGAGAGAGACAGCGCGCGAGAGAGACAGCAGCGCGCGAGAGAGACAGCAGCGCGCGAGAGAGACAGCAGCGCGCGAGAGAGAGACAGCGCGCGCGAGAGACAACGCGCGCGAGAGAGACAACGCGCGCGAGAGACAACGCGCGCGAGAGACAGCGAGAGAGAGAGCGCGCGCGAGCGAGAGCGCGCGCGAGAGAGACAGAGAGCGCGCGAGAGAGGACGAGCGCGAGAGAGAGACAGCGCGCGCACGAGAGAGACAGCGCGCGCACGAGAGAGACAGCGCGCGCACGAGAGAGACAGCGCGCGCACGAGAGAGACAGCGCGCGCGAGTGAGAGACAGCGCGCGCGAGTGAGAGACAGCGCGCGCGAGTGAGAGACAGCGCGCGCGAGTGAGAGACAGCGCGCGCGAGTGAGAGACAGCGCGCGCGAGAGAGAGACAGCGCGCGCGAGAGAGAGACAGCGCGCGCGAGAGAGAGACAGTGCGCGCGAGAGAGAGAGACAGCGCGCGAGAGAGAGACAGCGCGCGAGAGAGAGACAACGCGCGCAAGAGAGAGAGACAGCGCGCGCAAGAGAGAGACAGCGCGCGAGAGAGACAGCAGCGCGCGAGAGAGACAGCAGCGCGCGAGAGAGACAGCAGCGCGCGAGAGAGAGACAGCGCGCGCGAGAGACAACGCGCGCGAGAGACAGCGCGCGCGAGAGAGACAGCGCGCGAGAGAGACAGCGCGCAAGAGAGAGACAGCGAGAGAGCGCGCGCGAGAGACAGCGAGAGAGAGAGCGCGCGCGAGAGACAGCGAGAGAGAGCGCGCGCGAGAGAGACAGAGAGCGTGAGAGCGCGCGAGAGAGGACGAGCGCGAGAGAGAGACAACGCGCGAGAGAGAGACAACGCGCGCAAGAGAGAGAGACAGCGCGCGCAAGAGAGAGACAGCGCGCGAGAGAGACAGCAGCGCGCGAGAGAGACAGCAGCGCGCGAGAGAGAGACAGCGCGCGCGAGAGAGACAGCGCGCAAGAAAGAGAGACAGCGCGCAAGAGAGAGACAGCAGCGCGCGAGAGAGACAGCAGCGCGCGCGAGAGAGACAGCGCGCGCGAGAGACAGCGCGCAAGAGAGAGACAGCGAGAGAGCGCGCGCGAGAGACAGCGAGAGAAAGAGCGCGCGCGAGAGACAGCGAGAGAGAGAGCGCGCGCGAGCGAGAGCGCGCGCGAGAGAGACAGAGAGCGTGAGAGCGCGCGAGAGAGGACGAGCGCGAGAGAGAGAGACAGCGCGCGCGCGAGTGAGAGACAGCGCGCGCGAGTGAGAGACAGCGCGCGCGAGTGAGAGACAGCGCGCGCGAGTGAGAGACAGCGCGCGCGAGTGAGAGACAGCCCGCGCGAGTGAGAGACAGCGCGCGCGAGTGAGAGACAGCGCGCGCGAGTGAGAGACAGCGCGCGCGAGTGAGAGACAGCCCGCGCGAGTGAGAGACAGCGCGCGCGAGTGAGAGACAGCGCGCGCGAGTGAGAGACAGCGCGCGCGAGTGAGAGACAGCGCGCGCGAGTGAGAGACAGCGCGCGCGAGTGAGAGACAGCGCGCGCGAGAGAGAGAGCGCGCGCGAGAGAGAGACAGCGCGCGCGAGAGAGAGACAGCGCGCGCGAGAGAGAGACAGCGCGCGAGAGAGAGAGACAGTGCGCGAGAGAGAGACAGCGCGCGAGAGAGAGACAACGCGCGCAAGAGAGAGACAGCGCGCGCAAGAGAGAGACAGCGCGCGAGAGAGACAGCAGCGCGCGAGAGAGACAGCAGCGCGCGAGAGAGAGACAGCGCGCGCGAGAGAGACAACGCGCGCGAGAGAGACAGCGCGCGCGAGAGAGACAGCGCGCGCGAGAGAGAGAGCGCGCGCGAGAGAGAGACAGCGCGCAAGAGACAGACAGCGAGAGAGCGCGCGCGAGAGACAGCGAGAGAGAGAGCGCGCGCGAGAGACAGCGAGAGAGAGAGCGTGCGCGAGAGAGACAGAGAGCGTGAGAGCGCGCGAGAGAGGACGAGCGCGAGAGAGAGACAACGCGCGAGAGAGAGACAACGCGCGCAAGAGAGAGAGACAGCGCGCGCAAGAGAGAGAGACAGCGCGCGCAAGAGAGACAGCGCGCGAGAGAGACAGCAGCGCGCGAGAGAGACAGCAGCGCGCGAGAGAGACAGCAGCGCGCGAGAGAGAGACAGCGCGCGCGAGAGAGACAACGCGCGCGAGAGAGACAACGCGCGCGAGAGAGACAGCGCGCGCGAGAGACAGCGCGCAAGAGAGAGACAGCGAGAGAGCGCGCGCGAGAGACAGCGAGAGAGAGAGCGCGCGCGAGAGACAGCGAGAGAGAGAGCGCGCGCGAGAGAGACAGAGAGCATGAGAGCGCGCGAGAGAGGACGAGCGCGAGAGAGAGACAGCGCGCGCACGAGAGAGACAGCGCGCGCGAGTGAGAGACAGCGCGCGCGAGTGAGAGACAGCGCGCGCGAGTGAGAGACAGCGCGCGCGAGTGAGAGACAGCGCGCGCGAGTGAGAGACAGCGCGCGCGAGTGAGAGACAGCGCGCGCGAGTGAGAGACAGCGCGCGCGAGAGAGAGACAGCGCGCGAGGAGAGACAGCGCGCGCGAGAGAGAGACAGCGCGCGCGAGAGAGACAGCGCGCGCGAGAGAGAGACAGCGCGCGCGAGAGAGAGACAGCGCGCGAGAGAGAGAGACAGCGCGCGAGAGAGAGAGACAGCGCGCGAGAGAGAGAGACAGCGCGCGAGAGAGAGAGACAGCGCGCGAGAGAGAGAGACAGCGCGCGAGAGAGAGAGACAGCGCGCGAGAGAGACAGCAAGGCGCGAGAGAGACAGCAGCGCGCGAGAGAGACAGCAGCGCGCGAGAGAGACAGCAGCGCGCGAGAGAGACAGCGCGCGCGAGAGAGAGAGACAACGCGCGCGAGAGAGAGACAACGCGCGAGAGAGAGACAACGCGCGCGAGAGAGAGACAGCGCGCGAGAGAGAGAGACAGCGCGCGAGAGAGAGAGACAGCGCGCGAGAGAGAGAGACAGCGCGCGAGAGAGACAGCAAGGCGCGAGAGAGACAGCAGCGCGCGAGAGAGACAGCAGCGCGCGAGAGAGACAGCGCGTGCGAGAGAGAGACAACGCGCGCGAGAGAGAGACAACGCGCGCGAGAGAGAGACACGCGCGCGAGAGAGACAGCGCGCGAGAGAGACAGCAGCGCGCGAGAGAGACAGCAGCGCGCGAGAGAGACAGCAGCGCGCGAGAGAGAGACAGCAGCGCGCGAGAGAGAGACAGCGCGCGCGAGAGAGACAGCGCGCGCGAGAGACAGCGAGAGAGACAGCGCGCGCGAGGGAAGAGCGCGCGCGAGAGACAGAGAGCGTGAGAGCGCGAGAGAGAGACAGCGCGCGCGAGTGAGAGACAGCGCGCTCGAGTGAGAGACAGCGCGCGCGAGTGAGAGACAGCGCGCGCGAGTGAGAGACAGCGCGCGCGAGTGAGAGACAGCGCGCGCGAGTGAGAGACAGCGCGCGCGAGTGAGAGACAGCGCGCGCGAGTGAGAGACAGCGCGCGCGAGTGAGAGACAGCGCGCGCGAGAGAGAGACAGCGCGCGCGAGAGAGAGACAGCGCGCGCGAGAGAGAGACAGCGCGCGCGAGAGAAGACAGCGCGCGCGAGAGAGAACAGCGCGCGCGAGAGAGAGACAGCGCGCGAGGGAGAGAGACAGCGCGCGAGGAGAGAGACAGCGCGCGAGGGAGAGAGACAAGAGAGACAGCGCGCGAGGGAGAGAGACAGTGCGCGAGGGAGAGAGACAGCGCGAGAGAGAGAGAGACAACGCGCGCGATAGAGAGACAGCGCGCGCGAGAGAGAGACAGCGCGCGCGAGAGAGAGACAGCGCGCGAGAGAGAGAGAGACAGCGCGCGAGACAGCGCGCGAGAGAGAGAGAGACAGCGCGCGAGAGAGAGAGAGACAGCGCGCGAGAGAGAGAGACAGCGCGCGAGGGAGAGAGACAGCGCGCGAGGGAGAGAGACAGCGCGCGAGGGAGAGAGACAGCGCGCGAGGGAGAGAGACAGTGCGCGAGGGAGAGAGACAGCGCGAGAGAGAGAGAGACAACGCGCGCGATAGAGAGACAGCGCGCGCGAGAGAGAGACAGCGCGCGCGAGAGAGAGACAGCGCGCGAGAGAGAGAGAGACAGCGCGCGAGACAGCGCGCGAGAGAGAGAGAGACAGCGCGCGAGAGAGAGAGACAGCGCGCGAGAGAGAGAGACAGCGCGCGAGAGAGAGAGACAGCGCGCGAGAGAGAGACAGCGCGCGCGAGAGAGAGACAGCGCGCGCGCGAGAGAGACAGCGCGCGAGAGAGACAGCGCGCGCGAGAGTGAGAGACAGCGCGCGAGAGTGAGAGACAGCGCGCGAGAGTGAGAGACAGCGCGCGCGAGAGAGAGACAGCGCGCGAGAGAGAGAGAGACAGCGCGCGAGACAGCGCGCGAGAGAGAGAGAGCCAGCGCGCGAGAGAGAGAGACAGCGCGCGAGAGAGAGAGAGACAGCGCGCGAGAGAGAGCGCGCAAGAGAGAGACAGCGCGCGAGAGAGAGAGACAGCGCGCGAGAGAGAGAGACAGCGCGCGAGAGAGAGAGACAGCGCGCGAGAGAGAGAGACAGCGCGCGAGAGAGAGAGACAGCGCGCGAGAGAGAGAGACAGCGCGCGAGAGAGAGAGACAGCGCGCCGAGAGAGAGACAGCGCGCCCGAGAGAGAGACAGCGCGCCCGAGAGAGAGACAGCGCGCACCGAGAGAGAGACAGCGCGCCCGAGAGAGAGACAGCGCGCCCGAGAGAGAGACAGCGCGCCCGAGAGAGAGACAGCGCGCCCGAGAGAGAGACAGCGCGCCCGAGAGAGAGACAGCGCGCCCGAGAGAGAGACAGCGCCCGAGAGAGAGACAGCGCGCCCGAGAGAGAGACAGCGCGCCCGAGAGAGACAGCGCGCGAGAGTGAGAGACAGCGCGCGAGAGTGAGAGACAGCGCGCGAGAGTGAGAGACAGCGCGCGGGAGTGAGAGACAGCGCGGGAGAGTGAGAGACAGCGCGCGCGAGTGAGAGACAGCGCGCGCGAGTGAGAGACAACGCGCGCGAGTGAGAGACAACGCGCGCGAGAGAGAGACAGCGCGCGCGAGAGAGAGACAGCGCGCGCGAGAGAGAGACAGCGCGCGCGAGAGAGAGACAGCGCGCGCGAGAGAGAGACAGCGCGCGCGAGAGAGAGACAGCGCGCGCGAGAGAGAGACAGCGCGCGCGAGAGAGAGACAGCGCGCGCGAGAGAGAGAGAGACAGCGCGCGCGAGAGAGAGAGAGACAGCGCGCGCGAGAGAGAGAGAGACAGCGCGCGCGAGAGAGAGAGAGACAGCGCGCGCGAGAGAGAGACAGCGCGCGCGAGAGAGAGACAGCGCGCCGCGAGTGAGAGACAGCGCGCGCGAGTGAGAGACAGCGCGCGCGAGTGAGAGACAGCGCGCGCGAGAGAGAGACAGCGCGCGCGAGAGAGAGACAGCGCGCGCGAGAGAGAGACAGCGCGCGAGAGAGACAGCGCGCGAGAGAGACAGCGCGCGAGAGAGAGAGACAGCGCGCGAGAGAGAGACAGCGCGCTGAGAGAGAGAGACAGCGCGCGAGAGAGAGACAGCGCGCGAGAGAGAGAGACAACGCGCGCGAGAGAGACAACGCGCGCGAGAGAGAGACAACGCGCGCGAGAGAGAGAGACAACGCGCGCGAGAGAGAGACAACGCGCGCGAGAGAGAGACAACGCGCCGAGAGAGACAGCGCGCGCGAGAGACAACGCGCGCGAGAGAGAGACAACGCGCGCGAGAGAGAGACAACGCGCGCGAGAGAGAGACAACGCGCGCAAGAGAGAGAGACAGCGCGCGCAAGAGAGAGAGACAGCGCGCGCAAGAGAGAGACAGCGCGCGAGAGAGACAGCAGCGCGCGAGAGAGACAGCAGCGCGCGAGAGAGACAGCAGCGCGCGAGAGAGACAGCAGCGCGCGAGAGAGACAACGCGCGCGAGAGAGACAGCGCGCGC
The DNA here is from genome assembly GCF_037043375.1 of Chiloscyllium plagiosum. Classification (NCBI taxonomy): domain Eukaryota; kingdom Metazoa; phylum Chordata; class Chondrichthyes; order Orectolobiformes; family Hemiscylliidae; genus Chiloscyllium; species Chiloscyllium plagiosum. The sequence goes on along the minus strand of NW_028270159.1, from coordinate 25,598,757 downwards.
GAGAGACAGCGCGCAAGAGAGAGACAGCGAGAGAGCGCGCGCGAGAGACAGCGAGAGAGAGAGCGCGCGCGAGAGACAGCGAGAGAGAGAGCGCACGCGAGCGAGAGCGCGCGCGAGAGAGACAGAGAGCGCGCGAGAGAGGACGAGCGCGAGAGAGAGACAGCGCGCGCACGAGAGAGACAGCGCGCGCGAGTGAGAGACAGCGCGCGCGAGTGAGAGACAGCGCGCGCGAGTGAGAGACAGCGCGCGCGAGTGAGAGACAGCGCGCGCGAGTGAGAGACAGCGCGCGCGAGTGAGAGACAGCGCGCCGCGAGTGAGAGACAGCGCGCGCGAGTGAGAGACAGCGCGCGCGAGTGAGAGACAGCGCGCGCGAGAGAGAGAGCGCGCGCGAGAGAGAGACAGCGCGCGCGAGAGAGAGACAGCGCGCGCGAGAGAGAGAGCAGCGCGCGAGAGAGAGACAGCGCGCGAGAGAGAGACAACGCGCGCAAGAGAGAGAGACAGCGCGCGCAAGAGAGAGAGACAGCGCGCGAGAGAGACAGCAGCGCGCGAGAGAGACAGCAGCGCGCGAGAGAGAGACAGCGCGCGCGAGAGACAACGCGCGCGAGAGAGACAGCGCGCGCGAGAGAGACAGCGCGCAAGAGAGAGACAGCGAGAGAGCGCGCGCGAGAGACAGCGAGAGAGAGAGCGCGCGCGAGAGACAGCGAGAGAGAGAGCGCGCGCGAGAGACAGAGAGCGTGAGAGCGCGCGAGAGAGGACGAGCGCGAGAGAGAGACAACGCGCGCGAGAGAGAGACAACGCGCGCGAGAGAGAGACAGCGCGCGCGAGAGAGAGACAGCGCGCGCAAGAGAGAGACAGCGCGCGAGAGAGACAGCAGCGCGCGAGAGAGACAGCAGCGCGCGAGAGAGAGACAGCGCGCGCGAGAGAGACAGCGCGCGCGAGAGAGACAGCGCGCGCGAGAGAGACAGCGCGCGCGAGAGACAGCGCGCAAGAGAGAGACAGCGAGAGAGCGCGCGCGAGAGACAGCGAGAGAAAGAGC